>NC_071505.1:287064591-287689591 GCF_027887155.1 Malaclemys terrapin pileata | reverse complement strand
GCCTAACCAGAGCAGAGTAGAGCGGAAGAATGACTTCTCGTGTCTTGCTCACAACACACCTGTTAATACATCCCAGAATCATGTTTGTTTTTTTTGCAACAGCATCACACTGTTGACTCATATTTAGCTTGTGGTCCACTATAACCCCTAGATCCCTTTCTGCTGTACTCCTTTCTAGACAGTCTCTTCCCATTCTGTTTGTGTGAAACTCATTTTTTCTTCCTAAGTGGAGCACTTTGCATTTGTCTTTGTTAAGCTTCATCCTGTTTAACTCAGACCATTTCTCCTATTTGTCCAGATCATTTTGAATTATGACCCTGTCCTCCAAAGCAGTTGCAATCCCTCCCAGTTTGGTATCATCCGCAAATTTAATAAACATACTTTCTATGCCAATATCTAAGTCGTTAATGAAGATATTGAACAGAGCCGGTCCCAAAACAGACCCCTGCGGAACCCCACTCATTATGCCTTTCCAGCAGGATTGGGAACCATTAATAACAACTCTCTGAGAATGGTTATCCAGCCAGTTATGCACCCACCTTATAGTAGCCCCATTTAAATTGTATTTGCCTAGTTTATTGATAAGAATATCATGCAAGACTGTATCAAATGCCTTACTAAAGTCTAGGTATACCACATCCACAGCTTCTCCCTTATCCACAAGACTCATTATCCTATCAAAGAAAGCTATCAGATTGGTTTGACATGATTTGTTCTTTACAAATCCATGCTGGCTGTTCCCTATCACCTTACCACCTTCCAAGTGTATGCAGATGATTTCCTTAATTACTTGCTCCATTTTCTTCCCTGGCACAGAAGTTAAACTAACTGGTCTGTAGTTTCCTGGGTTGTTTTTATTTCCCTTTTTATAGATGGGCACTATATTTGCCCTTTTCCAGTCTTCTGGAATCTCTCCCGTCTCCCATGACTTTCCAAAGATAATAGCTAGAGGCTCAGATACCTCCTCTATTAGCTCCTTGAGTATTCTAGGATGCATTTCATCAGGCCCTGGTGACTTGCAGGCATCTAACTTTTCTAAGTGATTTTTAACTTGTTCTTTTTTTATTTTATCTGCTAAACCTACCCCCTTCCCATTAGCATTCACTATGTTAGGCATTCCTTCAGACTTCTCGGTGAAGACCGAAACAAAGAAGTCATTAAGCATCTCTTCCATTTCCAAGTTTCCTATTACTGTTTCTCCCTCTTCACTAAGCAGTGGGCCTACCCTGTCTTTGGTCTTCCTCTTGCTTCTAATGTATTGATAAAAAGTCTTCTTGTTTCCCTTTATTCCTGTAGTTAGTTTGAGCTCATTTTGTGCCTTTGCCTTTCTAATCTTGCCCCTGCATTCCTGTGTTGTTTGCCTATATTCATCCTTTGTAATCTGTCCTAGTTTCCATTTTTTATATGACTCCTTTTTATTTTTTAGATCATGCAAGATCTCATGGTTAAGCCAAGATGGTCTTTTGCCACATTTTCTATCTTTCCTAACCAGCGGAA
Organism: Malaclemys terrapin pileata; assembly: GCF_027887155.1. NCBI lineage: Eukaryota > Metazoa > Chordata > Testudines > Emydidae > Malaclemys > Malaclemys terrapin. The sequence continues at coordinate 287,688,094 of NC_071505.1, read as the reverse complement.
TAGCTTGCTTTTGGGCCCGTAATAATGTCCCTTTGAAAAACTGCCAACTCTCCTCAGTTGTTTTTCCCCTCAGTCTTGATTCCCATGGGACCTTACCTATCAGCTCTCTGAGCTTACCAAAATCTGCCTTCCTGAAATCTATTGCCTCTATTTTGCTGTTCTCCCTTCTACCCTTCCTTAGAATTTCAAACTCTATGATTTCATGATCACTTTCACCCAAGCTGCCTTCTACTTTCAAATTCTCAACGAGTTCCTTCCTATTTGTTAAAATCAGGTCTAGAACAGCTTCCCCCCTAGTAGCTTTTTCCACCTTCTGAAATAAAACGTTGTCTGCAATCCAGTCCAAGAATTTGTTGGATAGTCTGTGCCCCGCTGTGTTATTTTCCCAACATATATCTGGATAATTGAAGTCCCCCATCACTACCAAATCTTGGGCTTTGGATGATTTTGTTAGTTGTTTAAAAAAAGCCTCATCCACCTCTTCCACCTGCTTAGGTGGCCTGTAGTAGACTCCTAGCATGACATCACCCTTGTGTTTTACCCCTTTTAGCCTAACCCAGAGACTCTCAACACTTCCATCTCCTCTGTCCATCTCTACCTCAGTCCATTTGTGTACATTTTTAATATATAAGGCAACACCTCCTCCCTTTTTCCCCTGTCTATCCTTCCTGAGCAAGCTGTACCCATCCACACCAACATTCCATTCATGTGTATTATCCCACCAAGTTTCAGAGATGCCAACAATGTCATAGTTGTATTTATTTATTAGCACTTTCAGTTCTTCCTGCTTATTACCCATACTTCTCGCATTTGTATATAGGCATCTAAGATACTGGTTTGAGCTTTCCTCCCAGTTTTGTCCTGACTTCTTGGTTTGTAAAGGCACTTGACCTTTGGCCTTTTCGTGAGGGAAAACCTCAAGAAGTTTGGCTGTATGGTCTGGATAAGCAAAGTAAAAGTAAAATTTCCAGTGCAAACCTCTGAAGTCAGCCTCCAAATATCTATGACCTCCCTCTCCCCAGCAGGTAATCCTGAGGCCCCCCTGTCAGTCCACCAAAGGCTAAGTCTTCAGTGTCATTACCTTTTCCAGGAGGGAGATCCTACTTTATCGGACTTAATGATCACAGCAACTGTAATATACAAATATGATCTGCATCAAAATGTGCCTCACTGCCATCTTAATTTCTGTCAATTTAATGTGTAATTGCATGGTTTCACGGATATGGTAGGCCCATCAAAATGAGCCTAACTCCACACTTTTCACCCCAGACATTGCGGGAGGCACATTTTAACAGATAAGGGAAGCTCCCCAAAATATCTCCACTCTTGTTTTCATTCCTCAGACCTGTAAAAATTTTAGGGCTGGGGTGAAATATGGGTCAGTGGGAACATTTGAAGTTAAAGTAAGTGATGCACTTTTTGGGGGGGTAGGGTGACCAGATGTCCCAATTTTGGGGTCTTTTTCTTGTATAGACTCATATTACCCCCCATCTCCTGTCCTGATTTTTCACACTTGCTGTCTGGTCTCTCTATTGGGGGGATATCCTGCATTCTTCATATATAACATAGTGGCTGAATACCTGTTTTAAGTATAAAACTGAATTCAATCTTATCTATGAACCTGAGAGCAGCACTACCATAATGTGCGTTACCAATAAAATAAAATCACAGGAAGAGTGTAAGTTTGTGCTATATTCAATGGAAACTTTGGCTTGGTGACTTTAACTACGCTTCATGTCAGAAGAGTTTGGGGGTAGGCAGGTCATTTGTTGGTTTTAAGCCAGACTGTCCTGCTTTTATTTGGTGTGTCCCCTGTCCAGTTCTGATGTAAAACCAGGCATGGTTTTGTCCAGAATCATGCACTGAGGATTCCATTTCTACCCTCACTGGCATGACCTTGATTGCACAGTGTGTGTGTGAGTTCATGCTGGTAGGGGAGGCACGGCATGCTCTTAAAAATTGCACCCTGCATGCAGCATGGCCACTCATACACAATGCGTGTGAGATCATGCAGCTGGGGTGGGACCACACAGTTCCTGTAAGTACCAGAATGTCCAGTATTCTGGGGGAGTTTTGGTGGCCACCCTATTTGGGGGTTGTATGTCCTTTCCCCATTGGTTATGGAATATAAGGTTAAATCTAAGGTCAGGTGTTCATAACAATGAAGCCTTTCATCCTGTTTTAATCATACATGCAACTGAAGTTCTTCAAGGATTGTGGTATGGTTTTTGAGAGGACCAAGGGACACTTCAGGAAGAAATCTAGGGTTCTGGATTTGTCAGTCCCTGTTGTGATGAACATGGGGAGATCAGAAAGAGAAGAGACCATTTTCTGGACATAGACCTGATAATTGACATTTAATATCAGTTTTCCTCAGGTCTCAACTATGGAGCACAGAGCTGATACAGACACTAATCAATAAGGTTTATTCTTTTCAGTGCAATTTCAGTGGCTAGTTAGATTACAACTACTCATATTTCATTGATGCACAAGGCCACTGGTTTTGCTTGTGTTATTAAGAACTAGCTGAATGAGTAAGCTGGGCCTTTCTTCACCTGAATCTCTCCAGATGGGAACTTGGCTCATCATGACCACAAAACAATTAGGTATGTGATGTTGCCTTGCTACTTACCTCTGACCTTAGATGCCATATGCGTCATGTGCCAAAATTGAGCTCATATGAGTGTGTCCATTTTATATGTGATTCCTGCAGATCCCCAACTACACTCCTGGTTTCCTATATAAAGTCACTAAGGTTTTGCCTGTCAAATCATTTAGGTTTATTGCCAAAAGTGATTTTTACATCCATGTGAAAAACAGTGCTTATTAATTGGCTCAGGGAGGGAAAGAAGGACTAGTTCTGCAGGAAAGGGAGATTTTCATTTTTAGGTTCTAGTTAATTGAACACACATCTCTAACTCAAGCTTGATCACTAACAACTAATGTTAACCGAACTGCCCGTTTTAGATCAGTAGCCTCACATGACACTCACACATTCCATAAGATCCTAGAAATGTAGGTTTAAGGCATGACCAAGTAAATCTAGACCATCTATGACAGGTGTTTTTCCAACCTGTTCTTAAAAAATCTCTAATGATGAAGATTCCACAACTTCCCTTGGAAGACTATTCCAGAATTAACTACCCTTTATAGTTAGAATTTTGTTCCTAGTATCTAAACTAAATCTCCCTTGCAGCAGATTAAGCCGATTACTTCTTGACCTACCTTCAGTTGACATGGAGAATAATTGATTACCTCTTTATAATAGTTCTTAACATATTTGAAGACTATCAGATCCCTCCCACATGCCCTTCCTCCCCCCCAGTATTCTTTTCTCAAGACAAAACATGCCCAGTTGTTTTTTTTTTAATTTCCTCATGTTAGGTTTTATAAACCTTTTATCATTTTTGTTGCTATCTTCTGGACTCTGTCTGCAATTTGTCCACACCTTTCCTAAAGTGTGGCACCCAGAACTGGACACACTACTCCAGTTGAGGCCTCACCAGTGCTGAGTAGAGCAGGAAAACTACTTCCTGTGTCTTACATATGAACATCTGTTAATACACCACAGAATGTTATTTGTTTTTTACACAACTAGTTCACTTTGTGGATACATATTCAATGTGTGATCCACTAAAACCTCTAGATGCTTTTCAGCAGCACTACTGCATAGCCAGTTATTCCCGATTTTGTAGCTGTACATTTGATTTTTTTTCCTGCCAAATGAAACACTTTGCTCCTATTCTTACTAAATTTCATCATGTTGATTTCACACCAATTCTCCAGTTTGTCAAGGTTGTTTTGAATTCTAATCCTGTCCTCCAAAGTGCTTGCAACCTTTCCCAATTTGGTGTCATTTGCAATTGTTATAATCAAACTCTCCACTCCATTATCCAAGTCATTAATGAAAATACTGAACAGCACCAGACCCAGGACTAACCACTGTGGGATCCCTCTAGATTCACCTTTTCAGTTTGACAATGAACTTTTGATAATTACTTGATGAGAATGGACTTTCAACCAGTTGTGCACCCACATTATAGTAATTTCATCTAGACTGCTTTTCCTTAGTTTGCTTGAGAGAATGTTATGTAGAACTGTGCCAAAAGCCTTACTAAAATCAAGATGTACCACATTTACTGTTTCTTCCATATCCACTAAGTCAATAAGCCAGTCAAAGAATGAAATTAGGTTGGTTTGGCATGATTTGCTCTTGACAAATCAGTGCTGGCTATCCTTAAAATCCTGTTATCCTCTAGGTGCCTACAAATCAATTGTTAAATAATTTAGTCAAGTAATTTTACAGGTTTCAAAGTTAGGCTGACTGTTGTATGATTCCCTGGGTCCTCTTTGTTCCTCTTTTTAAAGATGGATACTTTTTTTGTCCTTCTCCGATACTCTGGGACCTCCCCCATCCCACAGGAGTTCTCAGAGATAATCATTAACAGTTCTGAGATTATTTCAGTTAGTTCCTTGACAACTTGAATATATCTGACTCATCTAACTAAATATTCTAAATTTCCTATTCTTTCCCTATTTTGGATTTCTTTTTCTTCCCCCTGGTTGTTAATATTAATTGTGTTAAGTATTTAATCGCCATTTACTTTTTTAGTGAAGACTGAAGGATGCCTGTCTGGCCAAGACCCCTGTGGTGCAGTCAGAGGCAGAGCTAGCAATGGTGTTAGTAAAATGCATTTTTCCTCCCATTGAGGTTCTTCCTTGTAGAGCAGGGATCGGCAACCTTCACCCTGCGGGTCCAGTTTGTTTACCTGCTGCTTTCGCATGTTCAGCCAATTGCGGCTCCTACTGGCCGTCCCAGGCCAATGGGGGTGGCAGGAAATGGCACGGGCCAAGGGATGTGCTGGCCACCGCTTCCCACTGCCCCCATTGGCCTGGAGTGGCGAACCGCAGCCAGTGGGAGCAGCGATCAGCCGAACCTGTGGACACAGCAGGTAAACAAACCGGCCCGGCCCCTGACGACCCACGTGCCGAAGGTTGCTGATCCCTGTTGTAGAGTATCTGCATCAGGAGTGTAGCTGGCGGGAGCAGCTGCTCCCCCACCGAGCACATTCTCCAAAAGTGGCGCCTTGGGCATCCACTCTGTGGGTGCCCCAGTCCCCGCCCCGCCGAGCTCACCTCCGCCTCCTCCCCTAAGCCAGCCGCTGCATTCTGCTTCTCCTCCTGGCTCCCAGCGCTTAGGCCACAAAACAGCTGATTTGCATGGCACCGGCAAGCCTGGGAGGGAGAACGTGGCGCGCTGGGGAAGAGGCGGGGCCAGGGCGGGGATTTCGGGGGGGGTCCAATGTGGCAGGGAGGGGATGGAGTTGAGGCGGGGCAGGGGGCGGGGTTTTGGGAAGGGTTCCAATAAGGGCAAGGAGGGGGTGGAGTCGGGGCGGAGCCTGGTGAGGGGTGGTCAGGGAGGATAGCTGCTGCAGGAGGCGGGAAACGACCAGGCACGCTGAGGGGCCGGGCAGACAGGGAGGAAGGAGGTGAGGACCTCCTGGCTCCCAGCCGACCAGATATATCCTCGGCTAACTGTGCAGGCAGGGCTCGAGGGCGTGCTGGGGGGCAGGCAGCCTGAGGCGAGAGAGCCGAGGCTGAGGCCCCGCGGACAGCCCAGAGCCTCAGAGCGACTGAAGCCTTAACCCCGAGAGTTTCGGTCTTGCCTTTGCCCACCACCGCCCAGCCCCTGAGCTCTCCCTTTCCCGCCCCCCAGCCCCTGCGTCAGGGTCAGTGGCCACTGCCCCTGAGCCCTCACCGCTGAGCCTCCCCGTCCACCGCACATAAGCATGTGCCAGGTGTGCCCAGGCAGGCACACCCTAATGCAGGGGTGGGCAAATGGCTCCACTCCCCGGCGTGGCAAGCTGCGGGGTCTGCGCTCCCGGGCCTGAGCGCCCGGCTGAGCACAGCAAGCCGCCGGCCCCTCCCCCGCCTTCCCCGCTCCCCTGGAGCCATGCCGCCGCGTGCAGCGCTCTGGGGGCCGGGGTTCCGCGGGGAGTCAGACACGCTCCCCCCTCCCCTGGAGCCATGCTGCCGCGCTCTGGGGGCCAGGGCTGCGCACTCCCATGGGGCAGCGTTTGGCTCCGCGGGGAGACTATTCTGCATATTAAGGATAGGAAAGGGCAAACCAAAACAAAACAAAACCTACCATCTTTCCTTGGCAAACTCAACAGGCTACCTCTCTTAATCATAGAATATCAAGTTTGGAAGGGACCTCAGGAGGTCATCTAGTCCAGCCCCGTGCTTAAAGCAGGACCAATTCCCAGACAGATGTTTGCCCCAGATCCTTAAGTGGCCCCCTCAAGGATTGAGCTTACAATCCTGGGTTTAGCAGGCCAAATGCTCAAACCACTGAGCTATCCCTCCCCACTGCCTTTATCTCACCAGCCACATGTACACAACTCTTTACACACATCCTAATGCAATGCTTATATGTTAAGGTAACCCTCAGACAGCCTTAAATCTGTGTTGGCCTATATCTGAATTATCTAAGATTTCTAATGAACACAAGGAAGTGAAATACACCTTCAAATAAATGTTTTCAACTCTAACTTTCTGCACACAGCATACTTTCTACAAGTATGTTAAATTGACAGCAGATTTCCATTTACTTTAGAGGGAAATGATTTCATCCACAATGAACATTTCTGATTATTTTATTTTATTTATTAACAGACCCATTCCTCTATAAAACAATCTTATAAAACATTTCTGGAAGTATAACTTCCTACTTAACTTTGCAGCCATTCCCTGAGGCATAACAGATCCAAAAATGTTGGAAGTCCCTCAAATATTCTGTCTTCTGTACTTGTGAAAGTCTTTTTTAAAATTAGTGCTAAGACACCATGGGGTCTGTAGAACTTTGAATTCAAGAAAGATATTTATCCTTCGTTGAATGGTAGGATACATCAGAAGGAAAAGTTCCATCATTTTTAATTGTGATAATTTCCTAAATAATGTTTCATACACACTGTGGTTTTCCTTTTTTTCTTTTTTATTATGTTTTTCAATTTCTATTTATATAAGAGGAGAAAGACTCAAGGAGTGAAAGACCCCGCAATCAGGAGAACAGAAACAAATAAATTTTTTTAAATAACTGTGAATCCATCTGGTCCTCTTGTTTTTCATGATAGAAGAGCCTTTACTGGTTTATTGTACTTCTTGTGATCTCAGAAGAAACCAACTTCATCTTATTCCTTTTCTTAATCCGTGGCAATTGAATTTCAGATAAGAAGGAGACTATCTCTTTGTGACCCACATTTAACTGGGATAAATTTGTTTTATAAAAACATGCAAAAATCTCATTACAGTTCTTGATTTCAGAGCTGTTGCAATGTCTCTTGTGCCAATAACTGGAAAAAAGTTTTCCTTTCTCCTCTCATTCCAATCATATGCAAATAATTTGTCAGATTTATTCCCCTTTTCATAGTAAATTTGTTCATTAGACTTTAACACATTGTCTGTGTTATTCACCACAAAGCGTTTAGTTTCCCTCTGTTTAATCAAAAGTTGGAGGGTCCTAGGGTACCTGCTTTTTATGTTGCTTTTTTTCATCTCATTAACTTCCTTTTCTAATTTACACTGGTACTCAAGATATACTTTCTGTGCTGCTGCTTCAGCTAGGCAAATTATTCTACCCCTCATGACTGCTTTGGCAGCTTCCCACAAAACACCCAGGCTAGTTTCTTGGTTTTTATTGATATTAATTTATTCTGAAATAGTCTTCATCTGTTGCACAAATGCTGCAGCTTTAATTAGAGAGTTGTTAAATCTCCATACTTCAGATCTTCTATAATTCAGTATACCATCCAGAGACATAGACACCAAGAAATTGTCAGGCAAAGCTGGATTTCCATTACCAGATGGTTACATGCTACAGTGTATCCTCATAAATAAATAAAAAAAGAATAGTGGTTGAAATGTAGTGGAACTAATATATAAAGGGTATCGTATTGCCTGTTTTGGTGTAACTGTCGGTATGGTTCAATGAGAAACAAATCTTTGCAATACTCTTGCTCACTTCACTTTCTAATTGTTATTTTACTTACAAAGGCCAAATCACATATCCCTATCTCAGTCCAGAGAATAACTAAAATCTCTTCAGCTGTTACAGCTCCTGGAAACATCTGCCATTAGGTAAAAAGGGAAGAAAATCAAGAAAGAATTTTGTCTGTTAGGATATACAGATTTGCAGCTATAACAGGGCTATCTGCCATAATCCCTTGAATAATTCTCTTTTTAATCATTGTCTCACTGATCAAAGGGAAAGGAGTCCTCCTGCCCCCTTTTAAATGAGAAGTAGGACTAAAAGTCACAGACTTTTTGCAAAGAAACTGGTTTGCCACAGGTAAGCCAGAGACAAAAGGACAATCAAAGCAGATATAAAACTTATTTCATCAAAATTCATAGAGAATAGTTTTACTATTAGATGTTTGTTCTGTCACATGCTATATTGCTACTTTTTCTGTTTTAAGGTTTCAGAGTACTTAGCACATAGTATAGTTTTAATGGAGTCTCATACACTGACTGAAACAAATGAGGACAAACAATAAGTGTTGTTGGAACAAATATAAAAATTGAACTAGCAGCCCAAATATACTATATGCACATAAAATTAACTAACAATTGGTAACTATACAGAAGCCAGCACAAAACAAATTGTAGTCTACACCCTCAAATGTTGTAATTCTACAGAATTCTAGCTCCAAAATAATATTCAGTGAACCATAAATGCAACAATAATATGTATTACTTGGAATTGCAGAGTTAGGCTTATATGTGAACAGTGTACATATATCATATGTTGGTATTTCTTTTAAGCTTTTACAGACACTTCTAACTGCCTGAATATTTATTCTGTCATATAAGGGAGAGAGAGAAGGGTCCATAGACTTTTCAAAAGGTGCAGTTTGCCATGCACAGAACTTGTGTGTGCTGAAGGATGGGTGTGAACTAACAGGCTGGATGTGGAAACCCATCAAGCCCTTCATTGGCTGGTTGGCCATCTATCAAATGAGTCAGAAGCTGACACATATTGCTAAATAGAGCTGTTTAGACTTTTCAGCAAAACATTCACAGCAATGGGGGGAAATAATTTTCACTGAAATTTTCTCTGGACATATTTGAGGTTTTGGTAAAAAATTGAAAACCAAAATATTTCAATTCTGAAATGCAGCACGTCATGGGAGTTGTATTTCAGGTGCCTCAAGCTCCCATTCCCATGTGTAAGTTGGGCTCTCTGGTTAGACTACATCTCCCATGATACACCACAGTTTTCCCTTGTGATAAAGAGAGGGGGTGCTTTATGAAAATCACATACCTGAGGCTGATTTCAGATTCAAAATGTTTTATTTTTCTTACAAAAATGTTTTTATTTTGGCTAAAATATGTTCATTTTTAACATTTTTCCCTTTTCAGATGTACAGCTTTCCAACAATTTTTTTTCACAGAAAACACTTTTAATAAAAATTTACATTTAATTGAAAACCCAGTTTTTCACCTAAAAACAATGTTGACAGTTTTCTTTTGTCAGCCTTACTGATTAATATATTTATATGTATGACTTTTAGTTGTTCATCACTGCAGTGTTCAGTCCTCTGGTCTCATTAATTGCTTCAGGCATATATGATCTGGTACAACTGTGTCTCATGCTCAGTCAACCATGGCTCTGTCTCCCCTGAGCTAGATGGTTCTTCTTAAGCGTTCTTTGTGTTAGATAGATAGCTCTTGTCATTCTCAATGGAATTATGGGGAAACAGGGAGGAGATAATGCTGGTCTACAATTTTTGAGAAGTCGTCTGCTCCAGAGATAAAATGTGCTATTTATTATGTATTTTGATGTGCTGAATTCAAATATGACAATTAAAACAACTGATTGGCTACTGTTTCTAAGATATTTAAGTTTTTACATTTAACGTCTATGTATATTGTGTAGATAGTAGAGTTTTAATCATAAATTGTAAATCTAGGTCTTTTCATGTGTTTATGGTTGCTTTACATGATAATATTTCACCTGTCCTGTTTATGTAACACTTTACAAATCAGCAAAACGATTATATAAATAAAATTTATTATGAAACAAAAGGCAAAAAACTATTCTGTACATAGTTTAGTCCTATTCAGTGTCTACTCAGCGCTTCTTGGCTTGTCTCCTGTATTCATTAAATGGAGCATCTCTTGTCACTGTCCAGCAATAGTCTGCAAGCATTGATGGGCTCCATTTGCCCTGATAGCGTTTCTCCATTGTTGCAATGTACTGGTGAAATCGCTCGCCGTGCTCATCGCTCACTGCTCTGCAGTTCGGTGGAAAAAAATCTAGATGAGAGTGCAAAAAATGTATCTTTAGTGACATGTTGCAACCAAGGCTTTTGTATGCCTTGAGGAGGTTTTCCACCAACAACCTGTAGTTGTCTGCCTTGTTGTTTCCGAGAAAATTTATTGCCACTAACTGGAAGGCTTTCCATGCCGTCTTTTCCTTGCATGGTCAAATGCATCATCTCGAAGAAGTTCACAAATCTGAGGACCAACAAAGACACCTTCCTTTATCTTAGCTTCACTTAACCTTGGGAATTTTCCATGGAGGTACTTGAAAGCTGCTTGTGTTTTGTCAATGGCCTTGACAAAGGCCCAGCTTGATGTGTAAGGGTGGTAACAAAATCTTCCTTGACTCAACAAGTGGTGGATGCTGAACACTTTTCCTCCCAGGCTCCAATGACTGTCGGAGTGGCCAATCTTTCTTGATGTAGTGGGAATCTCTTGCATGACTATCCCATTCGCAGAGAAAACAGCAGTACTTTGTGTATCCAGTCTGCAGACCAAGCAAGAGAGCAACAACCTTCAAATCGCCACAAAGCTGCCACTGATGTTGGTCATAGTTTATGCACCTCAAAAGTTGTTTCATGTTGTCATAGGTTTCCTTCATATGGACTGCACGACCAACTGGAATTGATGGCAAAACATTGCCATTATGCAGTAAAACAGCTTTAAGACTCGTCTTCGATGAATCAATGAACAGTCTCCACTCATCTGGATTGTGAACGATGTTGAGGGCTGCCATCACACCATCGATGTTGTTGCAGGCTACAAGATCACCTTCCATGAAGAAGAATGGGACAAGATCCTTTTGGTGGTTACGGAACATGGAAACCCTAACATCACCTGCCAGGAGATTCCACTGCTGTAGTCTGGAGCCCAACAGCTCTGCCTTACTCTTGGGTAGTTCCAAATCCCTGACAAGGTCATTCAGTTCACCTTGTGTTATGAGGTGTGGTTCAGAGGAGGAGGATGGGAGAAAATGTGGGTCCTGTGACATTGATGGTTCAGGACCAGAAGTTTCATCCTCTTCCTCTTCCTCATCTGACTCAAGTGAGAATGATTCTGGTGCATCAGGAACCGGCAGTCCTTCTCCGTGGGGTACTGGGCGTATAGCTGATGGAATGTTTGGATAATGCACAGTCCACTTTTTCTTCTTTGACACACCTTTCCCAAATGGAGGCACCATGCAGAAGTAACAATTGCTGGTATGATCTGTTGGCTCTCTCCAAATCATTGGCACTGCAAAAGGCATAATTTCCTTTTCCTGTTCAACCACTGGTGAAGATTTGTTGCACAAGTGTTACAGCATATGTGTGGGGCCCACCTCTTGTCCTGATCTCCAATTTTGCAGCCAAAATAAAGGTGATAGACTTTCTTAACCATAGTGGTTATACTGCGCTTTTGTGATGCAAAAGTCACTTTACCACTAACATAGCAGAAGTTATCCGCACTGTTCACACAAGTACGAGGCATCTCTGCTCGCTTTGGCTAAATAGAAATGTGTCCCTTTGCAAAATCAAACACTGACAAATAAGAAAGCATGACACTGTATGATTTTTAGAGCTGATATAGGGCAATTTGTTCAGCAGAGTGATGTAAGCTTCATTCTGATTGCATCATCCATGACTTCTAGGAATAACATGATGCAATTCATACCACATATGACGCAATACCAGCTTCAGATTGCATCATTCATTGTTTTGCAAGTACTGTCCAAACCCAGTCATAGATTTATTCATAGATCCAGTCAAAGATATATTTTAGTCATTTCTGGTTTAAATTGAGATCCTTTCCCTTTATAACTCACTTATCCTCTGCCATTCCCAAGTCAAGGGTCGTATATACTTTCCCAATAGCATATCCTGAAAACTAGAGCCAATCAACAATTTTACACATCATTTTCATTCTCAGTGACCCAGAATTAGTAAAGTTTGACTACATTTATTTCAGAAGCATTTTGGCTGTAGAACAGTGTAATTGGAGATTAACTCCACCAACAAAATTCTGTTAGGGCAGACTGGAGAAAGACAGGAAGGATTTGGCCAAATGTTGCTAGTAGCCTGAAAAATGCCAAAACGGAATGACCAGCACCAGAACAAATAGCGGGTAACACACTGAAGGGGTGTATGGGAATTTAGACTTTCAAGAGCCTAATGTGTGTGGGGGACTGCTCATATTTTAGGGAGGGGAATTTCTTTGTTCCTCCAACTTTGTAGGCATTCTTAGAGATAGTTGGATATTTAAGGTTTTTTTCCCAGAGACAATTCTGACACTTCAAAGAAAAACCAAAAATGCTAAAGCCACATTTTTTTTGTTGCCGAAAACTGTCAAAATCTGAAAAAGTTTGTGTTTTGTTTCTCAAAAACAAATGACAATTTTTGAGGAAAGCAGACACTTCTCAGGAAATTTTTTGTTTAATCAAAAACCCAATATTGTTGCGAATAAATAAAGGCAAAATGTTTTACAAGCCCCGGACAGGATTATTCCACTGACAGCCTTGAAAGAGAACAAGTTGGTCAGCTCTGAATAATTAACTACAAAATATTAGATTGATTTTTCTATTAAAAGTTTGCAAATGAGAAAAATTATCTTTCATCTATCCTCTGTCTAAATATTCATTCAAAAAAGAGAATATGGTGGTGATGTCTATTCAGTTTAAATTTCTGAATAAACTCATCATCAGTGAAGGCTCATAGGCATTTGTATCAATATAAAAATCAATATGAAATCATTGAATCTGCAATCAGTATTGCTAACACATATTTAAAATATTAAAATATAATATTTTATTCCTTTTTTAAAATCCATTTTAATTAGGCAAGGATTTCAGATTATCAAGAAAGAGTCTTAAATTGTTTTCTCTGTCCTTTTCTTTTAGAAAGAATATTTCTGGATCAGGTTGACTCTGAGGAGATTTTTGTGGATGACAAAAGGCTATTTGGTAATTCACAAGCTCCTCAAGGATCTTGCTGTTCCTATCAATCCACAAGTTCTTCATCATATAAATATTCTCTCCACAGTTGTTTACTAGCATAGACATGATATATCATAGAATCCTCTCCTTCCATGTCTTCCCTACTGAGTTATACTATGGCTGCTTCTGTTGCTGCTCTTTCAGTGTGATGGCCTAAATGGATACAGAACTTGGGAAAGTATGTCTTACATACAAACTCATAGATTCATAGATTCTAGGACTGGAAGGGACCTCGAGAGGTCATCGAGTCCAGTCCCCTGCCCTCATGGCATAACCAAATACTGTCTAGACCACCCCAGATAGACATTTATCTAACCTACTCTTAAATATTTCCAGAGATGGAGATTCCACAACCTCCCTAGGCAGTTTATTCCAGTGTTTAACCACCTTGACAGTTAGGAACTTTTTCCTAATGACCAACCTAAACCTCCCTTGCTGCAGTTTAAGCCCATTGCTTCGTGTTCTATCCTTAGAGGCTAAGGTGAACAAGTTTTCTCTCTCCTCCTCATGACACAACTCCTTCCCAATTACTTGTAGACACCTCTTCTAGACTTTACCATCTTCTAAGGCGAAGATGGCTTCCTGGTCAGTAGCCCTCAGTCTCATAATTTTCTAGTTAACTTTAAACAATCCCTATCCAAAACTAAAACAAAACATAACAAAATCCTTGTAATACAGCAAGGACTTCGAGTTAACATGAGCATCTCATTTTCATTATATCAATGTGCCAGACCTCACTTTCAAGCACTTTGACTGATATAGCCAATAGGTTATTTTATTTATTAACAGACCCATTCCTCTATAAAACAATCTTATAAAACATGTTTTCAACTTAAATGGAGATAAACTCAATATGTACAAATGCACAATTATAAATTAGACTATGGAAGTTCTTAAACTCAATTGACGTAATTGTTCAAATAAACACCATATTGTCAGGAAGACAGAGAGAGAGAATTGTCTACATTGTCTCCAGTTCCTGGTCAGAGATGAATTTCCAGATCAAACGAATTTTTTTCTTTATCTAATGACAAAAGTAAGACTTGGTCTTCCAGGTTTCTTCCCCTCCCCCCCCCCCCCCAGGTGGTTGATGGCTGGAAGAAAGTACAGTCAACTGATTAGAATGTGATGCTTTTTGTTCTACAATATCAGAACACTATTTCAGTTTTTGAACCCTATTTTCTGAAGTCTAAAATTAGTAAAATAGTTGAATATTACTCTTCAACATCATGCACTACGTTAGAAGCTCAATGTATACTTGTACAAATGAAATTCAGTCTCTTCTGGGGCAGCATACAACCACTAGAGCAGTGCCACAGACTAGTTCAGACAAGAAATGAAGAATAATTTCATACTCAATTGATGCTTCAAGGAAAATTTAGAATGTAACTACCTAAACTAGAATTTGGATCGACTATATTGACAGATATATACTTACAAAAAGTGCCATGGAGTTTTTAATTATTCCTCATGTCATGAACTTAACATCTATCATACACATATATACAGGACATGACTATTTAAAGTTTCTCCTCACAACCTGAAAATATGAGTAGCCATTTATATGCATAAACCTCCTTAGGTATATTCTGAGTCTGACATCCACTTAAAAGACCGCAGTCTAAGATGCTGCTCACGTCTACAACCAATTTTCAATATAAACCTCATCCTGTAACTTGCAAATGCATCACAGAGGATACTGAAATTCAAGAAACAATTTCTCCTGCACATATTCTTATATATAAGCGCTCCGGTTCTGCATCTACCTATTTTGTTGCTATTCATTCCTATTTGTGCTACAGATATTACTGTTCCAAAACTGCAGGAGTGAGTGTTCACCTTAAACCAAAAAAGTTTGTTTCCCTGGTAGCTTTTCATAGATTTTCTTTAAGAAGGAGTGAACCACTGGCCACAGGAGGCAAGCTTAAATTAGTGCATATCCTTAGGGCAAACCTCCTGTTCTCTGCAGTTGCCTGAAGCCAGCACAGTTCCACTGCTTTACTTAGTGGTGCAAAATAACCCAATTTCTATATTCACATATCTGAATAATGTCAAGTGGAGGGTACTTTTCCAAGGTTAATATTTTTAAATGAGCTGAACTTGGGTTGACATATCTGACCACTCCAGTACCACCAAAGTACTTTGGCTAGAGCTGGCAGCATAATTTGCTATTACTAATATACATTGTGAGTTTTGGCAAATTTTACATCAAATATTTATTTGTTATATGGTTTTATTATTTAGCTAGTTGTACTTGTGGGTAATTGAATCACCTGACCTTTCTACTATGGAAAGAAGTGTGGGTCAAGAGCTAAATATGGTTTGTCTCTCCAAAATAGAGACAGCTTTTGGTTGCACTAAGTATTGTTACAGCATTAATTAGCACCTCCAAAGAAGAATAAAGGAATTAAATGCTAATTCATTACAGGTTTGTTCCAAATCAGGCCATATGTGTAATGCTTCCCCACCCTCAAAGTAAGGAATAAATAGCAGTTCTATTTGTTAATTATCTGAAGTTGAAAAACTAGATAATTCTGATGATAATTACTATGTCTATATTTCTAGAAAAATAACACTTCATAGATCTCAAACTGAGCAGTTATGTACTGTATGTATGGACTTACTTTTTGAAAAAAATATACATTAAAATAAATGGAGTGTCCATGAATGCTGGTGCACCAATAGCTTTGTGAATGCAAGTTTTATTTGCTCCCCAGAATCAGTGCAGCACAGGAAACAGTAGTGCAACCTTCTCCACACAATCCCTCCCATGTTCTTCAGCACTGATCTGGACACACCAAGTGACTTTCAGTTCTTAGGTCACTTCTGAAAATGTATCTTAGACTTACAAGTCGCTTAGGCCCAGATCTTTAAAGGTATTTAGGTAACTAACTCTCATTGAAATCAGTGGGAGGCACCTAAATACCTTCAAGGATCTAGGCCTGGAGCACTTTTGAATTGTTTTCCCATGTGATCAGCTTATGCTTCATACCAACCCATACTTGGTCACTGCTGATGACAAAAATGATTATGTCTTCTGTGATATGGGCACTTGTCCATGAGGGATAGAGAGAACAACTCAAATCAGCATATTGTGAGTCATCAAATAGCCATCGGAGAGCAGCAGGAGACCTCTTTTGGATTCAAACAAGTGACCTTGAGATAAAAGTTTTCTAATCCTTCAGGTTTCCCTCACCCACCTACATTGATTAGGAAAGTTTACTCTGCTTGTCCCAAAGGCAAAGTTCATGGAACTAGAATGGCAGTAGACAGCTTTCATTTCTGATTTTTTTATTGTAAATATTCTGAGCTAGAATATGGTCTCATAGAGAATGCAAGATGTGTTTCTTGATGCAGACTTTACACAACCTGGATTTCAAAATCTTAAGTTATTTAACTTACTGGCTAGATTTTTCTCCAGCTGTGTCCTGCATAGTATTAGCGCTGACCATTACAGTTGCTTAATTTTAATTATTTCCCATTAACAAAGATTATCACAATAATAATATGAGTTTTCTCTAAAAAATACAATGTAGTTAACAGATAGCTATGAACTTAGAAATTTGATAACAATCATTACAATTTCTTATGCTAGAATTGCATTTGAGGATCAGAGCAGTTCCATTTATTCCTTAACATTTGAAGGAGGAAAACGGAAATATATCTATTATTTTCATTTTGATTAATTTGGCCAGAAAGAAAGAAAGAAAGAAAGAAAATTATCATTTTTTATTTTAGTTTTCTTCTCTCTTATGGACGGACTCCCAAAACATTCCAGGAAAGGTACTTGGCATGTGGACATGCCCCACTAGTCAAACAATGTGCCAAACTGGCAAAATCAGACTGAAGTCAATATAGTTGCTCCCATTTATACCAGCAGAGAATTTAGCCCAATATTTGTATAAATCAAAAAGCTCAAAAGTACCTGACATTTGGATGTTAGATTTTTTTCTTCCCAACCAACCAGCCAGAGGCAGTAAAATTTCTATGGAAGTGGAGGATCTCTCAGAGTCATGACATGAGGAAACACAAGTTCAACCATCCAGTCTCTCCCTTCCTCAAAGTTCAGCTTTGTCAGCTATAGTTACACAATTGGGAAGTGGCAGTTTTATTCTGGGAAATATTCCAGATTCCTTTATGAGGAAGTGAATAGTGCTATGAACAGCAGCTACTACACAGTACTGTCTGCATTCTTTGTGCACTGGGCAAGGGATTTTTTTTTCCATTTCTTACATAATTTCATAACCCCAAATGAATTAATTACACATAATCTACACAGCAAATAGCACAGCACAGCACTGAAGGTGCACTTTGAGTAAGTAACTCAAGTTGAGAACAGCAGGTTTTGCCAGAGCTGGTCACGGTGGACTCCTAAGTTACCAGTACATTAAAAGGTTTTCCCTGACATCACTAATCCTTTCATCAAGAGCTATAGTACTGAAGTAGAGTGAGATTGTCTGAATAGTCAATCCATCTTTCACCTAACGATAGAAGCTGCAAGCTATTCATATGCTCAATTGCACTTGCAAATGATACACTAATATGGTTTAACCATACTGCTGTGAGGGTCACTGTAGCAATTAATCCTTCTTTGGCTTCTTTTGTACTCTGATAATTTCCAGGAACCTATATATATGTTATTCCTGTCAAAATCATGCCATGCATTCTTAATAATAAAAAGCAAATATTCTACTTAAAAATCATCATCTGACTGATGTCTCCCAACTCAGATCTATCCCAATAGATGTGTCTTGTCCCTCTCTAAACAAACTTATCCACAAGGGCACTAAAAATTACTATAGCCAGGAAGGCTGAATTCCACTTCTGGATGGAGAAAACTGAGTTCCACCATGCCATTCCTCCAGAACAGTTACGTTGATCATGATTTTGCAGATCTGACAATGACTTTAGAGGAAGAGGTTTATAAGGAAAAACTAAATAATACAATGACCCATCAAAAATGTGATCTATTCATGCAGTATTCTCCCAGAGAGCCCTTTGAAATCAATCTATCGATCTATTGACTGAAGGACTTTATACTACCACCCATCACCAAAGTAGTTGGGTGCCTTCCAGGCTAATTAATTGGCAAAGAAGACTAGCTCCTTAATGGATTTTGTTGGCTTTCTGGCTCCTCCCCCTTTTCTGGATTTGTGATGAAGCGGAGAAACTGCCAGAATGGCAGAGGTTAAAGGGAGCCTTGGGCCTAGCTAACCCCACCCTGTTATACTTGCAGCCAATGCCACGCCTAAAGGAGGAATAAAATAAGAGTGCCTGGCTCAGTTGGGGGCTGACTGGTGAAGAGGCAGGAGCTAGCTGTCTCCCTACCTGTGAGGGAAGGTCACTAGCTTGCCAGTCACCAGAGAGTAAGTAGTGTTTCCCTGTCCAAGGCACACTTTAGAGGAGACTTAGGAGTCTCCAGCAAGTGAGGTATCTGGGTGACTGAAGCCCAGAGACACTGTGGAGTTCAGCCTCACCAAACGTACAGCTGCTGCACCCAGAGGAGACTGGAAGCATGGCAGGACACTACCCAAGGTCCATGAGAGAGTGCTACTGGAGGCAAGCCACCCCAGTGCATTAGACTATAGGGTCCATGCCCCAAACTGAAGGGGCAATGGTAGGAAGTAGCCCCGGGCAGTGGATTTAGAGCCTTCACGCTGAGAAGGCTCCCTTTTCAGGGGTAAAATCACAAAGGGCCCTAGGCTGGGACCTGTTGTAAAGGGAGGGCCAGGGTCTCCCCACCCCACCGCCTAAAAGAATGAGGCACCTAAACCAAAGAAACAAGGGGCTGGAGTTCAGGTGTGGCAACCACTAGGCAGCAAGGCCCTCCAAGCACCTTGTTAAGGTTTATAGAAAGTTCAGTTTGGGGTAGCATTTGTGGGGAACAGGGATGCTGGGGAAGGACAAGCGAACTTAATATCACTTTGCTCATGAAGGAAAAACTTTGTTAAAGAGGAAGGCATTGAAACAATTTCCATAAGAGGACTTCTCCTCTGGAGGTTCATTGCACAGCTAGACCCCTTTGATATAGAAGGCTAGATTTTTGACTCTTGCATGCCAAACCACATTATGTTGTTAGTATTCTACAACAAGCCAACTAAACAAACCCATCATGTCAATGTCAAAGATGCACCCTGACTTCCCATTGAAGGACTCTATCTATGGGAAGGTTTGTTCCCAGCTATCACCCTCACCTCCCATCTTTGCCCTAAAACCAAAATCCAGAATGTGACCAAATCCATATGTTAAAACAGAAATCACCATAACAGGGCTTAATACTGTCAACTATGTTGCAAATAAATTATATGTTTGATCATACTGTATGAGAAACCTAATGGATGGCAACAGGGTGTACTTTTATCTGCACCAGTTCACCAGCGAGGAGAGGGAGCATAGCATAAGTTAGAAAAGTTAAGATAGAGCATGTGATGTTACTTGTCAAAATATCAGTCATAACCTGAAAACTTCCTACCAGCAGTCCCCAAATGTCACTGAGTTGCACATCACAAAAGGAGATGGTTCTGAGGCCAGGCGGAACCTTTACGTTAGATGGAGGTGGGATCTGAGTGCAGGACTGGGAGGAAAAAACTCCTGAGTTTTACTGCTGGCTTTGACACTAACTCCTTGGATAGGATATTTAATCTCCCCATCTCAGTTTTCCCAACACAATATGGGAAAAGGACTGTCTACATCAAGGCGTAGTGATGATCATTCAGCTGGTGGGACAGACTAATTGCTGGTGTAGTTCCATTGAAGTTAGTATAATTGCACCTGCTTACCACAGTGGTGAGTTTGAGCAAATATTTGTAAAATACATTACAGTAGAAGCATAGTAATTATGCGTTCAGATTAATACAGTTAAAAAAATGTAGTCACAATGGCTATATGAGATATAGGGCTGAAATAGCAAATAATCTAATCAACAAATTTTGCTTCTCTTTCTTTTTTCAAATTGTCTTCAAATAGACCCCAATTTTCTTGTATTTATTATGTATTCTGCAACTTTTTTTTTCTGATATTCCTTTGTAGATTTTTTTCAGGTAGTGGACTGTGAATATTCTCAAGTCTAAGTTTGAGCCATTTGCCTTGAGCACATTTTTCTCACTGTATTTCTGCTCCTTGATTGGATGAGCATAACTTTCAGGATCCAGTTCAAAAGAACATGATTATCAGTTTAAAATAAAATTGTTTGAAGAACAGACCTGCTGGTAAATTCATGTATAGAATATTAATGGAAAACAAATACAAACAATGTGTGAACGTGTGTAAAGCAAATTTCATTTAACAATTTGTACTCAGTAGAGTTTGTCAAAAAGGTTTTGGGGGTAGAATTGAATGTTTCCTCCAAAATCATTCCACGTTTTTTTGTCTAAATTTAGTCAAGAGACTATGAATCAAAATCTTAGAAAAAAATGGTCGGCTCTAATATTCATAGAATCATAGAAATGCAGGATTGGGAGGGATCTCCAGAGATCATCCTGTCCATCCCCCTGTGCTGAGGCGGGACCAAGTATATCTAGACCATCTCTGACAAGTGCTTAAAAACCTCCAAGGATGGGGATTCCACATTTTCCCTTGGAAGTTTGTGCCAGTGCTTAACTGTCCTTGTTGCTAGAAAGTTTTTCCTAATATCTAACCTAAATCTCCCAGGGTGCGGATTGAGCCCATTAATTCTTTCCCTACCCTTGTGGACATAGAGAAGAATAAAATTGATCACTGTTCTCTTTATGACAACATTTTACGTCCTGCTATAGGGAAAACATCAGCTATGGAGAGATACGCCAACAATGTTCTGTGTTCATTGATATGGCATGTTATGTGAGGTTCACTAAATTAACTTGGCCTGACTCTGTTTTCTTGTATCAGCTCTGAAAATCATAATATCCCCCAAACCGTTGGATTAAAAGCTCACTGAAAAATGTCAGTAGCTCCTTGAAGAATATACCCTCCTTTAGGCTCTCTGTAATGCCCTCAGAAAATTGGCTGAAAATGGCAAATGAAATTATGATGATAGGCCTACATAAGGCAAACCAAAAAGCCTTTCTAACAGTTAGGTGTAAGTTTCACAGGACACTGAAATTGATCTGAGAAATACAAACTGCCGCTTAGAAAGGCAAGATGAAGTAATGATCACTGAGAGGCTCAAACCTTCTTCATTTGAAATACTGTAAATGATATGTGATAATCTTTGTGGAAATGGTTGTGCATTTTGTATTCCATTCTTCTCTGTGAAAACAGCACATTCTCATATGCCCTTCATTCATCTCTGCGTTTAATATATTCCTGGCAATGGAGTGCTGTAATAAAGTATGTCTCCCTCGGGTGCTAGTAGTCTACGGAGAAGTGAGAAGAGACATCAGCCTGGTCTGTGCTTCCAGTTCAGAGAATAAAACCTAGACTACTGGAGGTAAGGCAAAGCATCAGTGACATCATTTACTTTCTCCTTTTATTAATGCTACCTCAATGTGAAATTAAAGATTGTATGCTCTTTGAAATAAATATGGGAAAAGCCTAAAGCAAGCTCATTTCTGCTTCTAATTTTGCTAAGTGCTTATTAACAATTGTAATTATACAAGAGTATTTGTGTAGGAATCGACTTGTGCTTTTTTAGCACTGTCCCCATACTGATAGGCAATGGCTGAATCTAGGTTATTATTTCCTTAACAACACTGGACTGAAGTCATGATGGGGACTAGTTGACAACACAGCAGGGACACGTATAATCAGATGCATAAAGCCTGGAGGGATGGCTTGGGCACTCAAGCCCCTCCAATATTTATGTTTGGTATTAAACACTCCAAGTGAAGATAATGATTTTGGCTCCTTGCCCTTTCCCAGCATTTTAAAAAAGCCATACACCTATGCTTGTAATAAACATAAAATTAACTCCTCTGCAAGTAGCTGAGAACAGTTGCAATTTGAAAAGTTGCACGTTCAATGGGTATGTTGACACTTTATTAAATTGTTTAAGAAACATTTTCCAGACTTTCAAATCCATGTTATGCTCAAAGGATAAGCATATAAATCAATGTGGTATCTTTGATCTTACAAAAGCAGCTGCTAAACCCTGGCAAAAGGCCCTCACTGGTGTAAATACCGGTGTTTAAATTATCACAGATTATTTCCCAGAGCCCTGGGGATCAGGTCTTCTGCCCTTCAGAAGGTGCCAGGGACTCGGGGCTTCAGCCCTGTGGGAGGTGCTGGGGCTCGAGGCTTCTGCCCGATTGGTTTGAAAATATTTACCGGAGCTCTGCTCTGGGCAGCTCTGGCTGAATTTAAGCCTTGGTTATTACCATAAACACAGGAGGCAAGTCCTATCATAAAAGCTAGAGTCATCATAGTTCAGCATTTTGGTGCTTACCACCCTACCGATTAATGAACAAAAGTGCTGCATTTTATCCTGGAGAAGTGGGGATTTCATTGTTAAGGATATAATTTGATACTCAAAAATGATGAGAAGCTGTTTGGTCATTCCCTTTTTTCCCCTCAGCTGATGCTAACTAGTGTAGAGACAACCCACCATGTCATAAAAGCTATTAAATAAATACCTATATAGACAACATATCTTAGGCCAAAAAATATGAAGTAAGGGACATAAAGGACTTGTGTAGAAACTGAAGTATTGTGTATTTAAGGGCCGGCAACCTCTGGCATGGCGGGAAGCTGCAGCCAGCACATCCCTCAGCCCGTGCCGCTTCCCACAGCCCCCATTGGCCTGGAGCGGCGAATCACAGCCAGTGGGAGCCGCGATTGGCCGAACATGCGGACGCAACAGGTAAACAAAGTGGCCTGGCCCGCCAGGGTGCTTACCTTGGTGAGCCGCATGCCAGAGGTTGCCGACCCCTGGTCTATGTAAACAAGGTCTGAATGAGTTCTCCCCTGACATCTAGCTGGAATGGGGAGAGACTTCAGGAGCAAATTGTATTTACGTGAACACACCTACTCTGCCTAGATCCGGCAGATAAAGTGGTGTTGCTCAAAGTGATCAACTTTGGCTGGTGTTGAGTTACAAATCACTTTAGTACTGAATGCAGGGGTAGGGAAATGTTGTTATCAATGTTGTTTTATGAGTAAAGGAGAACAGAACTGTGCTTAACCTGTCCGAAATGAGAGGGTCAACCTCAGCTGAAAGGACCTCATTAAGACAGGGTCTCGAATGCCACACCCCTGTGAAAGTAAGAGGGATGGGGGCAGATATCCCAGCCAGGCGGTGTGGACTCTCTCTAGTTTGGTTTAACTTGTTCCTACTCACTGTTCAAAGATAGAGCTAAATAGGTTCTATTAGGAGTCTTTTGTTATTTTAATTGCTCAAAAGAGTTGAGCTGGGTGGAACCTCACTAAGAGCTGGGTGGAACCTCAAGAGACT
Source organism: Malaclemys terrapin pileata (assembly GCF_027887155.1). NCBI lineage: Eukaryota > Metazoa > Chordata > Testudines > Emydidae > Malaclemys > Malaclemys terrapin. The sequence continues at coordinate 287,664,440 of NC_071505.1, read as the reverse complement.
GACCCACAGAGGTCAACAGCAGAGAGGCAGGTGGTAAGTGGACAGCAGCTGGCAAGGCAGTGAGCCGAGCAAAACAAGGAGCTGGCAAGGCAGCCAGCGGAGAGGAACTGGAGCTGGTGAGGTGGCCAGGAGAGAGAAACTGTGTCTGGTGGGGCAGCTAGCCAGAGCATGTGCTCATTTGGTGGAGCAAGCAAAATGCCTTCTTCCCCGGGTGGGAGGTGAACTCACACAGATGCACCTCTGAACCGTGGGTCCTCACTGAGCAAGCACAACCACTGTGAGTGGGGTATGGTGAGAGAACAGAGAGGGGCACAGAAAAGGAACTTTTGATTGTAGGACTCAAGAACATGAGGCAGAAGACACTGTCCCATGCACTCTGAGTGAATGTCCTGATCACAGTTTTATTATTATGAATCCTGCTTGTGGCATTTTCCCTATCTAATGTTGGGTGGCCTCCTTCCTTTCATAAAAAAAATCTTTTCTATACTCAGACTCTGTGCTTGTGGATTGGAAAATATTGCCTCTCAGAGGCACTCAGGGGTGGTGTGTAATTTTCCCAGGTTACTGGTTGGGGGCTTGAGCTGGTTCTGTGTTGTATTGTTGAAGAGGAACCCCTAGATATTGAATGCAGCTCTGGATGCTGCTGGTTCCACCTGGCAGAAAGGTTACATCTGTATAAAAAAATACATGAAATGTCTAACAGGCTTAACATGATATGGAGCTACCCAGGGACATAGCCTTGTCAAAGTAATGATGTCCTTTGCATCAGAATCTTACTTAATTAGGATTTATCAGGAAAGGAGTTGTTTAGCTTCTGTCGTTCCAGGAAGAAATGAAAAGTGACTTTACATAACTTTTACCCACACAATGCTCCCAACTCCTTCTGCAGAGCACTAGAATAACTCACGCAGCAGAGCAGACATGACTGTAGAAAAATGGAAGAATCATTGAAATCACTGAGCTATTCAGCCTCTAGATGATACAAACTGTCTCAAAGCCTGCATTCCCTGGTCAGATCTTGGAAACCACGCCTCAAAATCAGATTTCCTGATTCAGATTTCCCAAGTGTAATAAGTACAGAGGCAAAATTAACTTGTGTGAAAAAAATAATAAATCCTAAAACTAAATGCAAACTGTACCCATAGGGCTTGAATTTCTTCTCACATAGTGGTACAGCAACATAATTCTACTGACATCATTGCTACTCCTGATTTATAGCATCTACAGGAGCATCATAATAAATGGTACAGAGAAAGTAAATCCTACTCTCTCTTTCTCAGGAAACTGAGGAAAGGAAACATTTTATCACACAATGCCCAATTAGCTTGTAGAACTAATTGCTACAACATATCATTGTGACAAGAGCATTACAAAGATTCCAAAAAGGATTAGATATTTACCTAGATGGCAAGCATATCTAGTTTTGAATGTTTTGAATGAGATATGAACCTCATGTTTCAGACCACAAGTCAACTTGTGATCTTCTTCTTCTTCGAATGGCTGATGTAAATGTAGAGCAACAACTATAATATTACATTTAGATGGTTAAGCCAGATAATTGCATCTGGAGTAGCAGAGTGTATTGCTGCAATGCCTCCTTCATATTTGTGAATTGGGCATTGAGATGTTATATATTCCATAGTCTGTTCTGGGCGACCAGACACACACTGGAGGGTCTTTAATTTTCCATTGGTGCAGCAAGTATCCTCATATGCCATGGTTTATGTGGCCAGGCCATATTTTGGATAGTATTTGCTAGGCGCGAGGTTGTAACCATGGATATGGTAGCGACTAGCCTATTGGTCATTGGAGACATGGGTTTCTTGGAGCTTAAGGATATTGATGTAATGTGTCTTCAACATGATTGCAAGATACTTGCACTTCGCCTGGAAAATTCTTTCAATATTAAGTTGGAGGATCCTTGTTCCAGAACCTGTCTGGCATGTTACTGAAGAGGGCTGTTATGGGAGCTTGAGTTGTTGCTCTGAAGACTGGAGATCATTGATTAATGTTCGGTCACCGGATTGATGGCATTAGTTGTGATTTCTAACCTAGCAGAGTGGGCAGTAGCACCTGGCCTGTATTAAGAGGTGCCCTTTGGGATCCTATGTCCTGCACTGAGGTGGTGCGTTAGGACGCTGCTGCCCATCAAGCATTTGACCAGCTCCAGTGCTTAGGGGGAGCCTGTCTCTGTCTGTGCTGATCAATGCGGGGTTTGCCCTTGACTTCAATAGGGGAAGGGGCAGGATTTCACCTTTCCTGGTTTCCAAGCAGTGCCTGTGACTTACCACACAACGTCTTATGGTGCCAGGTCTCCCAACAATAACCTTTGTCCTTGATTTTTCATAGGGATATATCCTGAATGGCCTTGAAAAGCAGGTGATTCCCTTACTAATGCTAATGCCAAGCACTCAAAAAATCATGAGGCAAGCTCCCAAATATCCCGAGATTGGCTTAAAAATCATGAGATTTTAAAATGTAATACAATTAGGGTTCTTTTTATTTGCCTTCTGGTTTTTGAGCTTTTAGGGTTCCTGTTTTCCAGCTTTGCCCCTCTCCCATGAGGGCTAGTATCTTGTATTTGTTGATGTTAATGATAGCTGAGATTATCACATACTCACAAGCCTCTACGAGGTGAGGTTCTAAAAAGAATAATAAATGTCGCTAGATCAGTGCTTAATTCGTAATGAAAGGTACCAGGGCTATGAATTGCCAAGCCAACAGGTGCTGGGACTCAGCCTTGGCAAACCCTTGCACAAATTAAGCAGTGTGTGTGTGTGTGTGTGTGTGTGTATGTGTGTGTGTGTGTGGTAAAAACTCTAACTTTCAGTACTCAGTGTTTCAAAAATGTTAGACTGCCAACCTGTGTCGTAGAGATGTCTTTTGTTTAAAAAAAAAACAACCCATGAATAAAGCTACTTTAAGGGAAATTACTCCTTTGTCCAACCCCAAAGAGCTATGAGATCTTTGCTCACCAATTCTCATAAAACTTGTATTTGTCATGCCTTTTTGGTGACTTTAGTATTAACTATTATAAATAAAGTGCATTTCATTGATGATTTTAAAATGAAATTAGTAACTGGAAAAAATGGCCAGTATTTTTTTTAAACCTGTGACAATTATAAACTACTGTATTCTGGCATTTACTTTCTAGAATCTAAAGTATATCTAAGTATAATCTAAAGTTTTCCTGCAAAATGCCGGCTGTGCAAACCCTTCCGTGGCTGGATCATTCTTGTGTTTTTATTTTAAGTACAAAATAAATATGTATAACAAATTTAAAAGTATGTAATTAGTAATTTGATGTGTTGGGTGGTACCTTTTTGTATGTGTTCGCTCCCCCTGATGTTAGAACCTGGCTACGCCACTGGGAAGACTGCCATCTTCCACCCCAACTTCTGATGCCTGAGGGTTAAAACTTAGTGGTAAGAATCCCACAGCTGCCTCCTGCAGGGTATATTGCACCTTCCTCTAAGCCAGTGGTTCTCAAAGCCGGTCTGCTGCTTGATCAGGGTAAGCACCCTGGCGGGCTGGGCCGGATTGTTTACCTGCCGCATCTGCAGGTTCGGCTGATCGCGGTTCCCACTGGCCGCGGTTCCATGCTCCAGGCCAATGGGGGCTGCGGTAAGGGCGGCCAGCACATCCCTCGGCTAGTGCAGCTTCCCACAGCCCCCATTGGCCTGGAGTGGGGAACCGCGGCCAGTGGGAACTGCGATCGGCCGAACCTGCGGATGCGGCAGGTAAACAAACTGTCCCAGCCCGCCAGGGGCTTTCTCTGAACAAGAGGCGGACTGGCTTTGAGAACCACTGCTCTAAACCACTCTGAGACATAAGTTACTGGACTAGATGGACAACTGATGTAATCAAGTATGACAATTTCTATGTTCCATGATACTGGTGTTACAGAGAGGAGAATTAGACCCTTAAAGCACACATAATGCACAATATGCACACCCTTAGAGCCACATAATTGCTTCTTTGCTGAATTCATATCATATATATATATACAGGGGTAAATGGGCAGGTTAGGCTCCTACTTTTAACTCCCTGTTTTAATCAGAACTAAGGCCCTGATCCTGCTAATACCTGTAGACAATGGATTAAATTTTCATTCTACTGAAGTCAATGGCAAAACTTCTATTGACTTCAACTAAAATGAATAATCTCATTCACGAAAAATTACAGTGGGACTAGTCACAATTCTCAGTACTACATCTTTTAGTAATATATGGTTGCAAGATCAGGCAAAAAAGATGGGATAGATAGAATAGTTCAGTAGCAAAGAGGACAAACTGGTCTACTGTATTGTGCTTAAAATGGAAGATGATTTTCTGAGCTGCTGCTAAGCTACTTTTCTGGTGTTTCAACCAGCTGTGGGGGGAGGGTTAAAATCATAAACTTAAATATGGGAAAGAAATGATTTTTTACAAATCAATTACATATATTATTTTAATAGGAAATATCAGTCAAAGTTCTGAATCAATTGCAAGTTGGTGGAAAGCCAAAGTGTGTCTGTCTGCCTGCCTAGGTCACGTTGGTAGAAATATTTAGGCTGGAGTAAAGTCAAAACAACTTCTGCTTATCAGGGCTTTTAGCAGAGTCCATTTTCAACCTTTACAAAAGGAGTAATTTCAGCATCATCAGCTGAAAAGAAACAAAGGGCTTGTCCACAATGGAAGCAGAGCTATGTTAGCCACATTAATGTTCAAAAACAGTTCTCAAGCTTGAATGGTTTTCAGTAGTGCTTTAGGGCCTGATCCAAAGCCTATTGAAGTCAATGGAAATCTTTGTGTTCCATTCATCTCTTTGAAAACAACATTCTTATATGACCTTTCATTCATGTCATTCTTCTATGTCTTTAGTATATTCCTGGCAGGGGAATGCTGTAATAAAAACTTTTCCATTAACTTCACTGGTTTTGGATCCAGACCTTAATGTCCATTGCACAGTAAAAAAAGATTTTTAAAAAATCTATGCTAGCAGAACCCATTCTACATACCATGCTAACATGTCAATAACACATTTTCCGAACATGCAAACCATGGTCCCAGGTCTACAAACATTTATACACAAGAGTATTTTTCTACTTTCCATCTGAGTAGTACCATTAAACTCAATGGAATTACTTACATAAGGAAAGTTACTGAGGTTGTAAATGTCTATTGGATCCATATTGCAACCATAACTGTTTTCATACAGCTTCAAACAGCTTTGTCCTTAATGTGGATGAGGACAAAATTCATACTGCAAGTGTTAGCTCCGGAAAGGTGCTTCTCTCAGCCCCTTCTTTATCTGTGTGTCTTGTATTATTTAGTGTATTACATGTTCAGTGCTAGGGGCTCTTATTTGTGCCTTGAGCCAGGCATTGTGGGAAGTCAGCATAATTTCTGTGTCACTAGAATTCTGGATCTCTTCTAAACAGAAATTGCTAATCTTACCAAACTGGATGGTCACTTTGTAACATGAGCAAGGAAAGACCACCCAACTCTGTTTTATTTAAAATACAAGCCAAAATTTGAAACAAGGTTTTCAGAGAAGAAAAGCTGGTACAGTATTATGCTTCATCTCTTTACTCAAATTAATGACTTAACCAAAGTCAAATGTATCGGACATGTCCAGCAGAATAGGCAGAATCATGCAGCTACGTGTTCTACTGACTTCAATGGAATATCAGATAGGACCAGCCAGCACAGAGTTCCTGTGGAGAGCCTTAAGAGTTATAGTTAATTAGTTAATCATGTACAAACAGCCAAGTCTACATCTTATTTTAGCCTTTTATATTTAAAAAGAACACATTATATTAAACCTTTGACTCTACATCTTTCTAAAATCTTATAGATCTCTGTCTTCATATTGTGCACCTTTCTTTCCAAGCATTTAGTGCTAGCTTCACAAAGGGACATAGACTTTTTGAGTCTGAGCATCGTAACACCTAACTTTTTGTCATTCCTGGAAAATCACAGGAATGACACAGTTGTTCAAAGCATCTGAGTTAGGTGCCTGGGCTCCTATGCAATGAATAGACACTTCAGACTGCAGCTCACAAAAGTCAGCATTTTAGGCAGGGAGCCACTTAAACTAGTCTTTTGAAGATGCCAGTGACATGGGTTTGTCCTAAATCTTGGCCCTCTCACAGAGATAGGTGCCTAAGTCCAGGTTGCAAACAAGTGTCTATCTCTACTAGTTATCCACAACTGGAAACCCTTTTCTGGAGTTAGATGTTTAAGGCAATTCATTAGCTATGGGACATTCTGATGTGGTGCTTCCTCAATCTCTCTTGTTGAATATCCCACAGTCCCGTGGCTAAGGTACTCTCTTGAGAAGTAGTAGTTTCCTGTTCAAATCTTTTCTTCTCGCCAGGTGGAAGGGGGACTTGAACCGGAGTTCTCCTACTTCCCAGGTGAGTTTCCTGAGCATTGGGCTAAAAATTATAAGTAGCATCTTTCCCACCACTATGTTGTGTGGACTGACGCAGCCTCTGTGCATGCCTATTACATGGGGCACCCATGTGAGGTAGGTGGAGTAGGTTGTAGATTCTCTTGTTCATGGATCACTCTGGGAGACAGGCATCCAGATTCCCAGAGTGATGCAACAGTGTGCATGCCTAGAAGAAAAACCATAAGCACCCAGGAAGCTTTTTGCTACAAAAAATATATGCACTAAGCAAGTTCAGGTGCTCATGGGCAGCCAAGTGGGAATGTTATGAATTGCAGTGGCTGCTAAAAATGGGGATTATGCACAAAAGTCTGGGTGTTAGGTGCTTAAGTACCATGGTTAATCCCACCCTTACCCCTCAGATCAGTCTATGGGGTCCTCTTCTGTTACAAGCCACCATAGGGTGTATGTCTACACTGCAATTAAAAACCTGTGGTTGGCCCATGCCAGCTGGCTCGGGCTAAGGGGATGTTTAATGGTGGTGTAGATGTTCAGGCTCAGGCTGGCGCCCCAGCTCTGGGATCCTGTGAAGGCAGATTGTCCCATAGCTCAGGTGCGGCCTGAGCCCAGATATCTACACCTCAGTTAAATAGCCCCTTAGCTGGAGACCCACTAGCCCTAGTCAGCTGGCACAGGCCAGCCACAAGTATCTAATTGCACCTTATCCCTGATCCTGAGTTTTCTGGAAAGGACATATGGCAGCATGAATATATTTGTATTGTGCATGTTTTTTGCCTAGTGAGGAATATTTGCTGCTTTATCGTTATTCTCTCTGCTTTAAAATTGCCCACACCGTCACCTGTTTTCCAGCCTAGATCTCATGTACTTCAAGGCCCATAGCATTGTCATGGTGTTGATCAGTGGTTTTAGGCAAGGTTTTTCTCCCTCCCCTCCTTTCCCAGAGTTCAAGTCTGTTGGTTATACAAAGTTTATGTTTTTTTCACACTGGTCCTCAGGTCCCACCCAAAGATCTCCCACATGCCAAGGAAATATACTGCTTTGATCACCTCACCACTCAGTAGGGGAACATTGACAGTAATAAAATAAACCATGGGATTTACCTGTCATTAATATCTCCTTCCCCCTCCACAACCCCCCAGTTCTTATCCGTAATCATCATACATTTTTACCTTTAGTTCTTAGTTATATAGTGACAGGAACAGCTTGTGGGTGCTTTCTTTTAACAGTGTTTATTTTTCCACACAAAAAAGAGCAAAGTGTTATGGAGAACAAATGATTTTGGATCCAGCCTAGCAGCAGTCCACCAGCTGTCATTGTATTGTGAATTCCAATCCACAGTTCTGAATTGTGTTTATTAGTTAATTAAAGAAGGAATTAGACCTTGCCTCCTTCCCAGATTGTGGTGAATAACAGGGTTGGGGGTTTTTTTGTGTTTTTTTTTCTTTTTTGGCCCAGCAATGTGTTTGGCTTTTGTATGTGTAGGACATCACCTTGCCCATCCAATTTGTGTTGTATCATTCAAGTCCTGAAAAAAGTAAAACAATAGCAGAAGGCAAATGGGAAAGAAATATTTTGCATTATTTAAAAGGGTTAAAGATTCTAAATTAATAAAATAATCATCTACCACAAATCAATAGCAGTGCCGAATGAAAATGCAAACAAATACTCTAGTTGTTAAAGTTCAAGCCAGGATAGTGCTCTGAGTATGGGAGGTTCTTGGAATAATCCCACATTTTCTATCCTTTTTGGGCATATGGCAGCAACAGCTGAATGGCTGCAACATGCTGATTTTGGACTGCTGAGCACAAGTGGTTAGAACAAGAAGCTGGTGGTTCTATGTTGTATGTGGCAAGCCAGCAAAATCTTTCCTATTAAAGTTTGAAGTGAAGATAGATTTCGATGATGGGATCATGTTTGTCATATTGTCTCTTTCTGCTGGTTGTCAGAAGGCTTTTATTAGCTACCAGTGTGGGCAAAGGAGATGGCGTTTGGTTTGAGTACTTCCTATGGATCAGCTACAAAATTAGACTTCCTTCGAATTTCATCCTGCATTCTTTATGCTCAATTATGGCTCCTAAGAACATAAGACACGATGAGGGTGAGAGCAAGAGCACAGTGGTGCCCAAAGAAAATATGCGTCTGGAATACATCCAAAGGCTCCGGGGAAAGGGAATGTGAGACATGCCCTTCTTACACCTCCCTCTGCAGTAATTGCATACCAGGGCTATGACCCTCTCTCTGCATTCCTTTCTGGCTGTGCTGGTGGCTCCACAGCTGTGCTAGGGAGTGAGAGAGCTTAGTGAATCCTTCTTTGTGGTCCACACAACTAAGCTGGGAAATCATCATTTTTGCCACTATATCTTATAGCCCAAACTGTGTTTTAATGACTAAATAGTATCACATTAAACATTTTAAAAAAAAGAGAGGAGAAAATTCTTGTAAGTTATTGTCTAAAGCTCTGATCCTGCAACTCATTCTACCTGAACAGAGTCCTGCTCTCATGTGCAGAGCCAGTATAGATCCCAAGACACAGGATCAGGGCCCACATTCCTTCTTCTGGATCATTCTTCTCTAAACACAATCCCCCAGCTTTCCCAGAACATCCTATCTTGTTGGTCACCAGGTATTAGAATGAAGGCTCATCTTGGTAGGAACTCTCTCGGATATGTCCAAAGCCAAACAAAGTGTTGGGCCATAGATGATAATAATAATAATAATTATTATTGTGTGTGTATATATATATAAACAAAAATAACAAATGTCACTGAAACTCTCATCCATAGGCCAGATATTTGCATAGCCAGCTTGCAAGCAGTGCTGTATTTACTAGCAAAGGTGTGTCAGTCAGAACCTAAACAGCAAGTTTATAATTTAGTCAGGAATGTAAAGTAACACATCACCACTATATTAATAAGACACCACAGAACAACCAGGAGGAGAATTGGGGCCAATTCATAGATACTATAGATGAGGGTATAAATTACACTTTGATAAATCAGTCTAAGAATAAACTGATATGAGTTACTTGCTTAGGGAATAGGGCATCCAAAATCCATTGAAGTCATTGAGGTCTTTCTGTTAACTTCAATGGGCTTTGGATCAGAGACAACAAGGGCAGAAAAAGCAAGCAACTGCAGGCTGTAAAAAGACATAGCAGGATTAGGCCCTGCTTTACCATATACCTTCTTACATCCTCCCATTGGTTGTATTTTATGCTACAATCTTGTTCCTCTGTTCTTTAAGTGTATGAATTATACCACCCTACACTCAGATTGACTTACAACACCTTATTCTCCACCCTGGAGTTTGACCCAGGGAACTTTAGTATTCTGCCAACAAATCTGTAAGGTCTTCTTTCCAAGTTTGTAGAAGATCTGTATCATCACTAATATGGAATAAAAATGATTGAGCTACAAAAATCAATGGAGATCATGACCTCTGCACCTTGAGGTCTTTAAACCATGATTTGAGGACTTTAATAACTCAGACATAGGTTAGGGGTTTGTTACAGGAGTGGGTGGGTGAGATTCTGTGGCCTGCATTGTGCAGGAGGTCAGACTAGATGATCATAATGGTCCATTCTGACCTTAAAGTATATGAGTCTATGAGTTTTCCTGTGCAAAATATTCTGATTGGCACTATTTTATTAGGCTTTTCCTCCTGCATCTGATCTTTATTAAAGGCTCAAAGTTTCAAAGCTTTTTTAAAGTCGCATTTAAAGTTTATTACTGACAGCATTTAGGACAAAGACTCAACTGCCTATGGGCTTTTCAGACCTCAGTAACAGAAAAACCTGGAGAGTCCTAGATGATAAACAAACAAAGTAAAAGCAGAAGACAACAGAGGTTCATTAAAGCTATCCATGTCGGTAAACTAGAACAAAATGTGATTTTTTGTAATATAAAAAAAAAGGGGGGCTTTTTTTTCCACCAAGGAAAAAAATGAACATCACAGTTAAACTGTGAGATTGGAGAAGTACTATAAATGTCTGTCTAACTACAAGAGAGAACATGCACAGTTCTGTTTCAGTTGGTTTAACCACCTACTGTGTCAGTGACTTAAAGTTAAGGAAGAGGGGAAACATACAAAAAGAAGATGATGTTAGCCCACAAAGAGAGAGTTTCTTTCTTACTGAAATACTGGAAGTACCCATGTGTGCAGAGTCTAAGTCACAGATGTAGACTGTCACCAGCAATCACTGCTGGTACCTAGTGTGTTGATAGCACATCATAACTTGATCATCGCAAAGAACTTTGGGGATTTTTTTCTGTTACTGTAGCTATTTCTGAACATTCCTAAAAAAGGGGAGAATAAGTCCTTTCTCTGTTTAATGTTCACTCTTTGTTTGAAGGACGTACTTAATAGCTTTTTGAAAAAAAATTGTGCTTTTTATTTCCGAATATCAGTAAATAGATCAGAACTGTGCTTTCAATTCAATTGCTGTTCTTTCAGACCATAGTAGACCATAGTAGAATAGGGATGGAATTTGAGATGTTAAATGATCTCTCACTATAATCTGAGAACAGCAAAACTAAAAATACTGGTATAAACTGTCAAACACATTCCAGCCACTTGGCAGCAATATGAGAACATAGCTAACTGAAATGTAGTTTTATTATTCAGTGAGTTTGTTTTCTATTACCTTTTCTCTTCTGCTTTTAGCCGTTCTGTAAACATGCAAGGTGAGTATCCTAGCCACTGGTCTAAATGTTATGAGGGATGTTCTCCTCTCCAGCTTTTTGTGTAAGCTTCTTTATAAGGGCCCGGTCTGGTAGATGAACTCTGGCACTACTTACCAGATTGGACCCTGCAGGCATATTAAGTGGAGTAACTCCTATCTCCTCTCAGTTTGTGCATTGCTCTGGGGCTTAGGGGTCTGGATGCCTTGCATGGGACTACAATACATTTGCTCAGAAGCAGAAATATAGGCACTTCCGAATTTTATTGCAAAAATTAGGCACTGAGCTTAGGCACCTATAGTCATCATGGGAAGCTGAGCAAAAGCTTTGTGAATCCCAAAGGCCCTGATTTGGGGATGTAGGCACCTAGAATGGCAGTTAAAAAAACCATCTAAATCTGTTTGTGAATCTAGCTTGTGTGACCAAAATAATCCAGCTTTCCTCAGTCAGACCTCACATGTTCTACAGAATGTATTTAATTATAGATTTCTTACTTTTCTTGTGGTTACTTATATTTCACTCTTTTCTCTGGTAAGTCATTATGTCATTCATGCCTTTCCATTACACTGCTCTACAGCCAAAATACTTCTGAAATAAATATAATCAAACTTTACTAATTCTGGGTCACTGAGAACAAAAATGATGCTTAAAATTGTTGATTGGCTCTAGTTTTCAAGATATGCTGTTGGGTCAGTATATACGACCCTTGACTTGGGAATGGCAGAGGATAAGTGAGTTATAAAGGGAAGGGATCTCAATTTAAACCAGAAATGACTAAAATACATCTTAGACTGGATCTATGAATAAATCTATGACTGGGTTTGGACAGTTCTTGCTTTTTAGGCAAAATAATGAATGATGCAATCTGAAGCTGGTATTGCGTCATACATGATCTGAATTGCATCATGTTATTCCTAGAAGTCATGGATGATGCAATCATAATGAAACTTACATCACTCTGCTGAACAAATTGCCCTATATCAGCTCTAGAAATCAAACAGCGTCGTGCTCTCTTATTTGTCAGTGTTTGATTTTGCAAAGGGACACATTTCTGTTTAGCCAAAGTGAGCAGAGATGCCTCGTACTTGTGTGAACAGTGCAGATAACTTCTGCCATGTTTGTGGTGAAGTGACTTTTGCATCACAAAAGTGCAGTATAACCAATATGGTTAAGAAAGCCTATCCCCTTTATTTTGGCTGGTAAATTGGAGATCAGGACAAGAGGTGTGCCCCACACATATGCTGCAACACTTGTGCAACAAATCTTCACCAGTAGTTGAACAGGAAAAGGAAATCTATGCCTTTTGCAGTGCCAATGATTTGGAGAGAGCCAACAGATCATACCAGCAATTGTTACTTCTGCATGGTGCCTCCAGTTGGGAAAGGTGTGTCAAAGAAGAAAAAGTGGATTGTCCATTATCCAAACATTCCATCAGCTATACACCCAGTACCCCATGGAGAAGGACTGCCGGTTCCTGATGCACCAGAATCATTCTCACTTGAGTCAGACGAGGAAGAGGATGAAACTTCTGGTCCTGAACCATCAATGTCACAGGACCCACATTTTCTCCCATCCTCCTCCTCTGAACCACACCTCATAACACAAGGTGAACTGAATGACCTTGTCAGGGATTTGGAACTACCCAAGAGTAAGGCAGAGCTGTTGGGCTCCAGACTACAGCAGTGGAATCTCCTGGCAGGTGATGTTAGGGTTTCCATGTTCCGTGACCGTCAAAAGGATCTTGTCTTATTCTTCTTCGTGGAAGGTGATCTTGTTGTCTGCAACAACATCGATGGTGTGATGGCAGCCCGGAACATCGTTCACGATCCAGATGAGTGGAGACTGTTCATTGATTCATCGAAGATGAGTCTTAAAGCTGTTTTACTGCATAATGGCAATGTTTTGCCATCAATTCCAGTTGGTCGTGCAGTCCATATGAAGGAAACCTATGACAACATGAGACAACTTTTGAGGTGCATAAACTCTGACCAACATCAGTGGCAGCTTTGTGGCGATTTGAAGGTTGTTGCTCTCTTGCATGGTTTGCAGACTGGATACACAAAGTACTGCTGTTTTCTCTGTGAATGGGATAGTCTTGCAAGAGATTCCCACTACATCAAGAAAGATTGGCCACTCTCACAGTCATTGGACCCTGGAAGGAAAAATGTTCAGCATCCACCACTTGTTGAATCAAGGAAGATTTTGTTACCACCCTTACACATCAAGCTGGGTCTGATGAAGAACTTTGTCAAGGCCATTGACAAAACACAAGCAGCTTTCAAGTAGCTCTGTGGAAAATTTCCAAGGTTAAGTGAAGCTAAGATAAAGGATGGTGTCTTTGTTGGTCCTCAGATTCGTGAACTTCTTCGAGATGATGCATTTGACCATGCACTGCGTGGCAAGGAAAAGACGGCCTGGAAAGCCTTCCAGTTAGTGGCGATAAATTTTCTCGGAAACAACAAGGCAGACAACTACAGGTTGTTGGTGGAAAACCTCCTCAAGGCATACAAAAACCTTGGTTGTAACATGTCACTAAAGATAAATATTTTGCACTCTCATCTAGATTTTTTTCCACCGAACTGCGGAGCAGTGAGCGACGAGCACGGCGAGCGATTTCACCAGGACATTGCAACAATGGAGAAATGCTATCAGGGCAAATGGAGCCCCATCAATGCTTGCAGACTATTGCTGGACAGTGACAAGAGATGCTCCATTTAATGAATACAAGAGACAAGTGAAGAAGCGCCGAGTAGACAGTGAATAGGACTAAACTATGTACTAGAACAGTTTTTTGCCTTTTGTTTCGTAACAAATTTTATTTATATAACCCTTTTGCTGATTTGTAAAGTGTTACATAAACAGGACAGGTGAAATATTATCATGTAAAGCAACCATAAACACATGAAAAGACCTAGGTTTACAATTTATGATTAAAACTCTACTATCTACACAATATACATAGACATAAAATGTAAAAACGTAAAGATCTTAGAAACAGTAGCCAATCAGTTGTTTTAATTGTGATATTTGAATTTAGCACATCAAAATACATAATAAATAGCACATTTTATCTCTGAAGCAGACAACTTCTCAAAAATTGTAGACCAGTGTTATCAGAGGGGTAGCCGTGTTAGTCTGAATCTGTAAAAAGCAACAGAGGGTCCTGTGGCTCCTTTAAGACTAAGAGAAGTATTGGGAGCATAAGCTTTCATGGGTAAGAACCTCACTTCTTCAGATGCAAGTAATGGAAATTTCCAGAGGCAGGTATAAATCAGTATGGAGATAACGAGGTTAGTTCAATCAGGGAGGGTGAGGTTCTCTGCTAGCAGTTGAGGTGTGAACACCAAGGGAGGAGAAACTGCTTCTGTAGTTGGATAGCTATTCACAGTCTTTGTTTAATCCTGAGCTGATGGTGTCAAATTTGCAAATGAACTGGAGCTCAGTAGTTTCTCTTTGGAGTCTAGTCCTGAAGTTTTTTTGCTGTAAGATGGCTACCTTTACATCTGCTATTGTGTGGCCAGGGAGGTTGAAGTGTTCTCCTACAGGTTTTTGTGTATTGCCATTCCTGATATCTGACTTGTGTCCATTTATCCTCTTGCGTAGTGACTGTCCAGTTTGGCCAATGTACATAGCAGAGGGGCATTGCTGGCACATGATGGCATATATAACATTGGTGGACATTCAGGTGAATGAGCCGGTGATGTTGTAGCTGATCTGGTTAGGTCCTGTGATGGCGTTGCTGGTGTAGATATGTGGGCAGAGTTGGCGTCGAGGTTTGTTGCATGGGTTGGTTCCTGAGTTAGAGCTGTTATGGTGCGGTGCGTGGTTGCTGGTGATTAGTAACTAGAGTTGGAATGAGGAAAGAAAAAGGTGGGTTTGATTTTGTCATGTTCTGATTTTTGCAAACACAAAACTACCCCAAGCTTTTGTGTTTGGCTTCATGATCTCTGGGAAGCAGAGAAAAATCCTAAACCTTCTTTATGCAGATACATGTTATAGAAATCAGATTAGTGGATTTCCATAGATATATTAAATGGGATTAAATGAAGTGTATACATTGTGGTCAAAAGTGTAAATTAACTGCAGCCAGAAAAGAGGAGACAAGAAATAGTTCTAAATCTGACTCTCGTTGTAAAGGACCCTAATGAAGTAAAGGCAAATATACGTATGAGTAGCCAGGCTATGCACAGTGTTTAGCCAACACACCTCTGAAAGTCTGTGGGACCACAGTGTTCAATAATAAAGAAAGGAATGATGCTGAAGGGACCATATTAGAACCAGACATGCCAAACCCATGGAAAAAAAAACAGATATTGGGCTTGTTTTTGGCTTAATTGGCTTATGAGTTGCTTGTTGGCTAGTTTTTGGCTTGTAGCTTGTTGCTTGTTTGGCTTTTAGCTTGCTGCGTGTTGTAGCTTGTTGCTTCTTTTTTTTTAATCAGCTCCTGGCAAGCAGGGGCAAGGGGGGGAGAGAGTCAGTAGTGCACAGAGGGCCCACCACAGTCCCAGACTGCACGCTGGAGGATCTAGTCATATAGAGTGTTGGGGTTCTTAGGGATTGGCCTGTTTTAGCCTTGTTTTGAAATGGGATTAGCTTGATTTTTGGTTTATTGTGAAAGTCGGGGTGCTTATTCCATGTGAAAGCTGGCAACTGTGATTAGAACTGACGGATACCTATTGCAAATGGATTCCCAGATAGTGTTCTTGTTTTCCACATCTCTGTGGTTATATTTATTTTCAGAAATGCACATAAACTCAAGGATCATTTTACTTCTCCATGCAGCTCTTTATCAAATTCTGGGGGGGGATTGTTTGTTTTTTTGTTTTTGGTGACATTCTTTGTGTGTGGCACCTGGTGTCATAGTGCAGTAATCTCCTTCTTGTTATTGATCATTTCAGAATTATCTGCCTGACTGTCTTGAAGTCAATGGGACTACTCATGTGATTAACTGCTCATCAATGATATTTCTTTCCAGCTGTCTTCGTCTATCTGTTTGTCCTTTTAGATTGCTTTTGGGCAAAACGACAGCATTAACAACAATAATATGAATGGAAGGGAAAAGTCTTCTGTCTCCACTTCACTTGACTAGCCAATACTACTGTCTTCTTAGGGTCTGATGAGGGGAAGAGGGGAGGATGACCAGATATCCTGATTTTATAGGGACAGTTCCAATATTTGAGGCTTTTTCTTATATAGAAGCCTATTACCCCCTCCCCCCCGTCCTGATTTTTCACAACCTAAACTTGCCCCACTGCAACTTGAGACCATTACTCCTTGTTCTGTCATCTGGTACCATTGAGAACAGTCTAGATCCATCCTCTTTGGAACCCCCTTTCAGGTAGTTGAAAGCAGCTATCAAATCACTCTTTGTTAAAAATTTAACATGTGCATAGGTGCTGTCCTGAAAATAGATGGTCATCAGTATGTGCTTATGGGCTTTCCTGAATCAGGGTATTACATCTAGACAGCATCAGCCCATTCAAATTCTTTCTTTCATTTTGATTAATTTGAATCATCAGAGGTTAATAGGGCAAAAGGGAATGGAGAATCCATGCTCTGATGTCTATGGCAATATTATTTGCAATCATTTATAATGGCCTGAAATGTTTTGCATTTATAAGTATTATTTATTTTGTATTACCATAGCACCTCTAAGTCTCAATCATGGACCAGGACCCCACTGTAATAGATGCTTTACAAACACAGAACAGAAAGACAGTTGTTGTCCCAAAAGAGTTTTCAATCTAAGTATAAAATAAGAGACAGCAGATGGATACAGACTGGTGAGAGTGTTCAAAGAAACAATGAGACAACATTGGTCAACATGATAGGCAAGGTCTTAGCAGACTAACTGTTTTTAGGCAAGGTCTTAGCAGACTAACTGTTTTCAAGTTTTTTTAGGCCTCCTAGCAAAGTAGAATTCAAAGGAAGGTTTAGATCAGTGATACTCAGACTGAGGATCGGGAGCTGCAAGTGGCTCTTTATTGTGTTTCCTGAGGCTCTCAGTATCTAGTACATGATTTTAAAACATGGTGTGATTCAATTATTAACCAATCAGGATGTTTTCACTATGTTATTAACCAATTGTAGAACACTTGGTCACTCATTTTGCGGTGAGAATGATATGTATGTAGTGAATGAAACATCAAATTCATACTACTGTGGCTCTTTTGGGTAATGTTGATTGCTAATTTGGCTCCTAAACCACTGAGGTATGATAAAAGGTTTAGAAAAATGAACATGTGAGGAAATTTAAACAAAGAATACAATATCTGGGAATCTTTAGTCTTGAGAAAAGGAGGCTGAGGGGGGACCTCATAACAGTTTTCAAATATGTTAAGGGCTGTTACAATAAGGACAGTGATCAATTGTTAATTGAAGGCTGCGAAATCTCGATCATTGGAGGCAGGGCTGGCTCCAGCATTTCTGCTGCCCCAAGCGAAAAAAAAAGCCACAATCACAATCGCGATCGGTGGTGGCAATTGGAAAAAAAAAAAACGCGATCGGCGGTGGCAGTTCAGCAGCAGGTCCTTCACTCCTAGAGGGAGTGAGGGACCTGCCACCCCCGAATTGCCTCAGGTGCTGCCCCTCTCCCTGGGCCCCCCCAAGCACCTGCTTGTTAAGCTGGTTTCTGGAGCCAGCCCTGATTGGAGGTTTTCTAAGTACTGGTTAGAGAAACACTTATCAGGAATGGTCTAGATATACTTTGTCTTGCCTCAGCCCAGGAGGCTAGACTATATGACTTCTGGAAGTCTTTTCCAGACCTACATTTCTGTGATTATAAGATTCAATTGGATCTTGGAAAGAAAAGCATTATTTTTGTAGTCATAAATGAAAATTGAAACATCTGTTTCTGTTCAGTTCTATTAATAATAAGGTTAGAATGAAATTTTATTCTCAAAACTATTACAAAAATGTCAATTAAGAAAATATATTTATAGTCTATTAAATATATTTACTCTTAGCATTAAAATTAAAATTAAATCCTACACTTACTTAACCTTCCAACATTCCATGTAGAAAATACGCTAGGCTCAAAATTAGTGTTAAAATATATTAAGTTATGACATGCTTAAGTAAGAATAAGCTATATATTTACCTAAATTGTCTCAGAAAAGAGTTGCCAGATTCAGTTTAATTCAGAGTGCTGTGCACTACACTTGGGGCCTTACCGAATCTTACTACAAGGCTATGAGAGATCAAATCAAAGCTTCATTTAAGTCACCTTGATACTGCAGCTGGTAACAGTAATTCTGAATTGCAATGGAATCCTGTGTACAGAGTTCAGACTAACTGCCCATGTTGGGCTTCTCTTTTTACTTACAAAATTATACTCTCTGGTTACAAATCAGCCTCCTTCTCTACACTCAGCAAGGAGGCTGGGATTACTGCAATATTCAGCACTTCACAAAATTCCCTGTTAGATTTCCTGAAACTAATTAAAGTTTGAAATTGTGTCTTGAAGCTATATGGCTAAAATATTCAGACCTCTCACCTCATCCTTACAAAAATAAGAGAAAACCTGGACACCTTTTCTGATTTTATATTATAAATAAATTGTACACAATTGTTTACAATATGTGTATGCATATATAGAGCGAGAAAGAGAGAGAACACTCCAATGTTTTGAATTACTCCTTGACTGGGTATGTTACATTAAATATATTTTTTCGGAACTCTGAAATAACATCTTTGACTTTAGGTCATAATTAAGTTTAGCCTGAGGCTCTAAGTGAAATCCCTCAGCACTCAGTAGATGGCAAGACCATGTTATGAATTAACAATAACAGCACATTTGGATATGTCTAACAGGAAATAATAGTGATTTACCAGCAGTGGTGCTGAATAACCTATGTGCCTTGGGAAAGGACAATCCTTTTAAGTCAAAGATGAGATCAGTAAGTGAAAATTGTGGGTCACCTGTGTTTAACAGAGCTACTAGGTATCTAAAATAGTGCAAAATTCTATACTGTGAACTATCGAACAAAACTCCAATGTATTCTCAGTTTTACCATCAATAATGTTATAAATGTAATAAACTCAGATATCATATTGTGACTGAATGTACCCCTGTATTCATATCCTACACACAAGTAATACTCTTTGTATAACATATTACTTGTGAGGTTGTCAAACTTCTGGTTTGGCTCACAACTGAGAGTGCTAATCCCAGGTCAGACTGTCAGAAAACAGGGCAGACACCCCAAACAAGTGGTACAATTAGATTTCACCAAGCAAATAACAACTGTACACTTCTTAATTACTATATTAGTCTTACTATGGAGTCTGCTTAGGCTCTCAAGCCCCTCTTTACCACCCAGACAAACTGGACTTTTGATGAAAGGTTATTAAAGCCAAATATCACCTCATATTAGGTTACTCCCAACCGCAAGAAGTCAGTCACTTGCCCCAGGTCACTGGATACTTTGGAACTCACAAGAAAGACAAAGCTGACAGCCAATTTCTTTAGTAAACTAAATCAAGGTTTATTAGCTAAGTAAAAGAAATGGGAGTTATTGAGAGGTCAAAGCAGGTAAATCAGGTTAACAGGTGAGTCAAAGTTTGTAATTCCAATGTGATAGCAGAGATGTACTGATCTGCTACTTTCTATAAATCTTTCAGAGTTACCCAAAACAGCTTTGGGGATCTCTGTCTTGTGTCTAGAGTGCCCCCTGAAAGTGTCCCAAAAGCTCAGAAATACCGGATCGCTCCCGTGATTCAGTATTTATAGATTATGCTCATGGAAGACAAGCAGACAGGCATCTTCATTATAGCATGGGCTTTTCCGATGCAGACTCAGTTTGTAGATTCTCCATTGCTGAACATAATGACCCATGCTTTGAACTTTAGCATGCTTCTTCATTTACAGTTCCAAGGCTCCAATCTCATTTGAGCAACCCAATTACAGATACATACATAATGCATTTAGTTACAGCAATTCAGACAATCTTTCATTAGTTTTCATTAAGTTCTACACAATAAGTAAATTCTCATCTAAGTGCTAATATAGCCTTTGATCTAGGACTAATTAACTATAGGAAGATATGTTATCTATAGTACATAGTAAATTTTAATGCAATAACATTCAACAGGTTACAGATAAATGAAGACAATACCATCACACTTCCTTTGAAATATGCCAACATACAAGTGAATTGGCCTGATAACATTACAATGCCTTTTGACACTCCTTTGATGTTTATTAATATGTAAGTGAATTAACCTGCTGCCTTGGTTTGAACTGATAACCTGTTAGCATCACAGAGGAATCATTTGAAAACTAATAACTTGCTGATCAATAATATCATGATGAAATGTATATAGCAACACTATGTGTAAAGTTATGAATTCCTCCTGTATGGTATTCATCGCACATGTCCAAACCCACATAGCCCCGTTTAGGCAAGAGTGGTTAAACAGGTCTATCTTAAACAAAGGAATGTGTGTTTACCTCAATTTACATATAAGTAGTATACAAGGGCCTTGAGACAGCAAGAAGAAGACAAGGCAATCGGCATTTCAGCATGCACATGGGAGAAAAAAGAGCCTGGAGGCACCTTCACCATCAGACTCCCCTTGAAAGGAGGACTGGACTATAAAAGTGAGGGGCAAAACCACCCCATTCTCTCTCTCTCTCTCTCTCTCTCTCTCACACACACACACACACACACACACACACACACACACACACACACCCCTAAAAAGACAAAGCAATGAGATGAGCCCTTTGGACTTTGGGGGCAGATCCTGACTTGCAAATTTGGTCATCTATGTTGCTGGGAATATGTGGAACCAAGTCTAACATGCTAAGTTTCAGTTAGTAGAAAGCATTTTATCTTTATTTCTCTTGTAAGCATTTCTCATTTTAATGCCTTATACTCACACTCACTTAAAATGTCTCTCTTTGTAGTTAAATAAACTTGTTTTATTCTTTAATCAAAACTAATCCAGTGTTGTGTTTAAACTGAATTGTTTGGTAACTCCAGTTAAAGTAGCAAATTGTTGTATATTGACCTCTTACAGGGTCAACAGACTTATAATATCTGAACTGTCCAGGAGAAGGCTGGACAGTGCAGAACACACATTTTGGGGGGAAATCTAGGACTGGGAGTGCGTTGGAAGCCAGAGTGTTCACTGGGGAGTGGCCAGCAGGCTGTAACTATATACAAACACTCAGGGTGTGGCCTCCATTCTGTTTGTGAGGGTCCCAGGTTGGGTGCTGTAGCAACAAAGCATTGTAAGACACCCAAGGTAGCAGGGCAGGTGGTAATACAACCGCTCACTGGTCTGGATTGCACCCTGGAAGATGATACATATTTTCCTTTATTTATTTACTTATTTTTACTACCATACAACAGCACAAATGTCAACTAGTATCTGTAAATAGCTGCAACTGCCTCCAACTTTTTTCCCCTTCTGAACAACGTCATGCCCTGGAGCGGAAGCAGAATGGAAAATCCTGCCTATACCCAAGTAGTCCCTGGAGCAACAAGAGAACTGTGTGGCAGTACAGATATGAATGAGACAAATTCTAAGAAGTGAGATATATGTGTACGTTATACATCAGTAAAGTGGGCAATGTGGTTGTGCCTTTGAAAAGCACACGTGGTAGAAGTTACTTAAAATCACTGTTCCAGTTTCTGCTTTAAATGAATGCTAAAGATATAGAAGAAAGTTCAGCTAAGCGTCCTTCTTATTTTAATACCCAGCTAGTATTTCTGTGTCATACCTGGGGATGTCTGACATGTATTGTAAAAAAGCTAAAGCTTCTACAGCTATAAAAATAACTTTTAGAACTTTTAATATTGCATTTTCCCCATGTTTGGCAGTCACCTTTCCAAGCTTTGAGTAAATCTTTTTACATTGTCACAGGCTGAAGACATTAATAAATTGGATTTTTTTTCTTCCATTATTGTTTAGCATTCTTGGTATAACTTAGTGACTGTATAGTAGTTGCATGGTTTATTATTATTATTACAAATCCCTGATTATTATTTGAGGCTATTTAATCAGATATGCTTGGTGTATTACTTTTCTCTACCTTCAGCATTTTCTGTGTGAGGATGAGTAAGAAAGAGTTGCAGTATCTACTCACACATATATGCAAGTGCTCTTTTATGAGTGTCAAAAAGGCCTTCTAAAGCACTCTTATAGAAGCCAGATATCAAATGAATGATGTCTCTATCAAAGTTAAACATTTGTAAGTATCGGGTTGTTTCCAGAAAACAAGCCTGGTAATCTAAGAAACTCTGCTTTTATAGATTATGGGACTGATTCTCATTTATACTAAGACCCTTTTTCTTTTCTTGGGCAGTGTTAAGGGGGCTAATAGTGTGAGTAAGTTATAGTTCTAATGTCAATCCCACCGACTGTCAGAACAGTGTGAAGGTGTTTTAATGTAAATGAAAATTCCAAACTCTTCCTGCAATTCAAGAAGAAATTCAAAATTAAGATTTCCAATACTTATGACAATAGATGTTTCTATGTGTATTATGAAAAACCTGCTCTGTTTTTTGAGATGAACGTTCTCTGTCTTTTTGTACAAAGAGGCAATTAAGAAAAGGGGAGTGGCACATGTTACAGGTTGATGTAGCAATTCTGGGCATGACAAATTTTGTGGTCGTGGCCTTGAAGAAGCATCGTACCAAGACCCTAAGGCAGGGGCAGGCAAACTTTTTGTCCTGAGGGCCACATCAGGTTTCCAAAATTGTATGGAGGGCTGGTTAGGGGAGGCTGTGCCTCCCCAACCAGTCAGGCTTGGCCAGGCCCCCTCCCCCTATCCTGCCCCATCCAACCCCTCCTGTTCCCTGATGGCTCCCCCGGGACCCCTGCCCCATCTACCCCTCCCTGTCCCCTGACCTCCCCTGGACCCCCCACTCCTGACTGCCCCCCGCCACCCTATCCAACCCCCCTCTCCTTCCTGACAGCCCCCCTGGGATTCAACCCCCCCTGTTCTCCGCCCTTTGGCCACCCTGACCCCTATCCACACCCCCGCCCCCTGACCGCCACCGCACAGCACAGAGCACTGGGTCAGGCCACGACTCTGAAGCTGCACTGCCCGGCAAGAGCTCGCAGCCCCACCGCCCAGAAGATTGCGCTGGGCGCACTGAGCTGAGGCTGCAGGGGAGGGGAAGAGCAGGGGAGGGGCCGGGGGCTAGCTTCCTGGGCCAGGAGCTCAGGGGCCGGGCAGGACAGTCCTGTGGGCCAGATGTGGCCTGCGGGCCATAGTTTGCCCACCTCTGCCCTAAGGGATATATATATATATATATATATACCTTGCCTGTGTGCAATGAAAAATTGACTTGAAAATATTTCCTTTTGTTACTCTTGTTGTGGTTGTTTCTTAGTGGAATAAAACCACCCATTGGAACATAAGCAGATTACTGACTGCTGTTCAGTATGCCACATGTAGGCAAGATGCCTGTAGAATTCCCTTTAACTAGTGACATAATAACCCTTCTTTCTTGCAAAGCAAACCCATGCAGTCATGAAGCACAGGTTTAATATTTCCCATTAAAGTTCTTTATGATCACTTCTTATCTTGTAAAGGCAGAATGCAAATACTGCTGTTCTCACTCAGGCAAAACTCCCCTTGAATTCAATGAGAGTTTTGTCTGAGGAAGGACTGAAGAGTTGGGTCAACAGTGTTCAATAGCGTAAGCAGAAAGTGAAGGTAGATTCACCTAAAGGTTATTGTTTTTTTCAGAGTAAACATACAGAATATATGGCAGACAGAAACGTTTATCTGTATGGCAGGCCAGCAGTTAACCTTGCAGATTAAAAAGAAAAGAAAAAAAGCTACAGTAGAGTAGTTGATCCATTCTGTCAAAATGCCAGATGGCTCTAACTCTTTGCTTCTGTATTCTGTTAAAACTTGATTCAAAGCTTCTATATTTTTCTCTTTCTTTCTCCTTCTCAAAATCAACATGCTGTCTCCATTGCTGGACAAATGCAACTCCCTAGCCTGTTCTGAAAAAAAAAAAGAACAACTTTTATAGTAGGACTAAGACTAACAGCTGGTATTAATAAGATCTTCAAGAGAAAAATCACCATCTAAGCACATTTCTCCACCTATCCTTTGCAATTTTATTTGAAAAATAACACATCTGCTTTAAATATCTTTAAATTGTCAGAATCTGTTTAAACTTCCCTTTACATTTCTCTCTATAAAAAGTAATAGAAAGAGGAACACCAAGTTCATCAGTATAAACTGTACATGATAGTTTTGATGCTACAAAAGTGAGAGACACTGGTTAACATTTTCACAGGTAGCCAGGGGATTTTTACATTCCCAAATTCCATTAATTTTAATGGGACCTATGTGTGTCCTAATAACTTAGTCAGCTTTGAAAATCTTAACCAGTTCTGACTATGTTATTTAATCTCCATTCCGTCCACTTTTGCATCTCATGCCACATGGAACATAAGAAGAGGCATATTGGGTAAGACTAATGGTCTATATAGCTCTGTATCCAGTCTTCCAACATGTATGCCAGATACTTCAGAGGGAATGAACAGAAAAGAACAATTCTCTAGTGATCTAATTCCAATCATCCAGTCCCAGCTCTGGGCAATTTAGAGGTTTACGGACAGAATAAGGTATTGAGTCCCTGAGCATCTTAGCTAATAACCTCTAATGGGCCTATCCTTCATGAAATTATCTAATTCTTTTTGAATCCAGTTATATTTTGGCCATCACAACATCCCTTGGCAATGAGTTCCACAGGTTGACTTTTTGTTGTGTGAAGAAGTGCTTCCTTATATTTCTTTTAAACCTACTGCCTATTAATTTCATTGGGTGACCCTTGGTTCTTGCGTTATGTGAAGGGGTAAATAACAGTTCCTTAATCATCTTCTGCAAACCACTCATGATTTTATAGACCTCTATCATATCCCCCCTACGTAGTCATCACTTTTCCAAGATGAACAGTCCCAGCCCTTTTAATCTCTCCTTATATGGAAGCTGTTGCATACCCGTAATTGTATTTGTTGCCCTTCTCTGTACGTTTTTCCAATCCTAATATATCTTTTTTGAGATAACCCTTAGTTATCTGAAAGTCATTGATCTATTGCAAACATTTTCATCTGGGGAAGTCCTTATTTTGCTAGTAAATTGAAATTTTGCATATATTTGAGAATTATATCTGACTAATTGCATAAAGTTATGTTAATATAACATTATGATTGCATAGCTAAGTAGTCAAAACTTGGCAGGAACATGAAGGCTAGACACTTTTGTTACCTATGCTGACTAGCAGTGGACTACCCAGATGAACAGGGTTGTAAGCCCCTTTAGTTGGACATTCTGCCAATGGGATCACTTAGCCTAGGTCCCACTTCTGCTGGTGGAAAGCAAGCAGTACATCAAATGTATTTCAAATAAAAAAAAAAATACAAAACACATAATGAGCTAGATGCTCAGGACTGGCCATTCTGAATTTTTTAGAGAGCTTTATTAGAGTACTTTTGGTCTAGTCCTCCATGAAATGTAGGGCTGTGTCCATTGGATTCTCCCATGTCAGATACATTGTCAGATATATAGTTAAGTTGGCTTTGCGCTGCTCTGCCCAAAGTGTGTGAACACTAAGGTTTCTCAATGATAAACCACAAGATAAGAGAGAGCTACTTAACAGATATATAATTTTGAAAAATATGCCCTTTGGAAATGTACAAGAGAACTTCAGATGTCAATGGAAGGACTGTAAAATGTGGATGAGAAAATCCTCCTAAGAATGTCAACAAAGAAGAAAAATGTTCATTTCACACTGGGTTAGGTTATACCATCTCAGGGTACATCTACACTACCGGGGGGAGTCGATTTAAGATACGCAAATTCAGCTACGTGAATAGCGTAGCTGAATTCGACGTATTGCAGCCGACTTATCCCGTTGTGAGGATGGCGGCAAAATCGACTTCTGCGGCTTTTTGTCGGCGGTGCTTACTACCACCTCCGCTGGTGGAGTTAGAGCGCCGATTTGGGGATCGATTGTCGCGTCCCGATGGGACGCGATAAATCGATCCCCGAGAGGTCGATTTCTACCCGCCGATTCAGGCGGGTAGTGTAGACCTAGCCTAAGTCATTTCCAAACCATCTTGGAACTATTGAATTATAATCTCATCTACTCTATATTGTATATCCTTGGACATCAGACAAAAATCATGAACGATACCTGCTCTATTGTGAATGTAACCTGACTTTTAAAACTTTTCAGGTGACAGAATGTGTCTTCCTTCATGCAACTCAATGAAATGAAATTTAATTCGGTATAAACATTTATTTAATCTATATACTTCATGTCACACTTTCTCCCACTTATTCCTTCCTTTCTTGGTATTTTGGGCAGGAAGGATGGGCTGTGTTTATCACTGGTCATTTTTTTTAAACTTGGGATTATTATCAGTTGTAGTTTCAGGTGTCACAGAAGTATAAATAACAACCATACTAGTGAAGTGACATTAAGTAACTCCTTGCCCTTCATCACATATGCTGTTAGATAAGGTCTTTTTATTTCTTTTTCATATCCCAATCTGAAGTACCCCGGCTGATCTTATTAGCCTTTTGGAGTTGCTCTAAAACCAGGCTAGCATGTTACCTAAATAAACTAATAAACAAAGAATTCCTATAAACCACACAGTAAAGTAGAAAGGTAAATAAATCTCTTTAATGACAAGTCTAGACTGACTGATAAAAATCCTACTATTACTACTTAAGGGAATTTCAAAGGAACAGTAACCGAATGAGACCTGGTTTAAGAGGTGTTATTACAGACACAGCAACCAGGTCCTTGTAAATTTTTCACTGTCTGTACTTTTTCAGTCTTGGAGATAGTTTGCAAGATGTACCTTGCTATATCCATAATAATTTGCAGACACTGAATCTTAATATGAAGAGACATGTTTATTTTTCCACCTTTCAGTATTACTTAGATTAGGTTACAAGTGTTTCTTCTATAGAGCTAGGTTATTGCTTGCCCTATGCTGCAGCATAGGTGAATAAATGGCACATGAGGCCCATCACGGATAGCAATGCAGAGAAGAAGAAGAACTGCTTCTCTTGGGTGCCAATCCTCTTCTTATACATGTTGACAGGGAACAGGCAGGTGGCTGTAGGGAATGGGTGGAATCTTGACTCCAATCCACCCCACAATGCGATGGCCAGTTCACCAGCACAGCTGAGCTGACACATCATTAAAAGTAATCTATAGGAAGTGTAGGGCTGGTGCTGATTATCTCCCGCCACTCGGGTGAGAATGGGGGGGTTAGTTGGAGCTAGTTTGTATGTCTTTGAATCACAATCTGGTTCCAGGAATACTACAGGGGTAGCATAACATTGCACAACTCCTTACATGGGTCTTGCAGAAAAGGCTCAGCTGAGCCCTGTAACAGCCATCTGCTACTCACTGCTCAGAAACATCTCCTCATGGCTCACCTGGGGAATTAGCTCACCATTCTCTATGCCCTGTCCAGGGTTGTTCAGCCCATTGCCTCAGTTACTTGCTATGCAGCCCCTCTCTCACTGGTCACCAGCTGCAGCACCTCTCCTTTGTGGATTAGCCCTCTGGCCAAGTCACAATCATCCTCCCCTTCCAGGGGTCTCACCAGGCTGTCTCTCCACCCAGTCACAGGGTGTCTCCATATCCACTGCACTGACTGCCTCTCTCCCACAGTGGCTTGTAGGGGAGCCCGGGCCCACCCTCTACACCAGGTTCCAATCCAGGGGCCCTCAAACAGGCAGTTCAGGTCTATTCTCTAAGCCCTTATTGTTCCTTCCCTGAACTGCTTCCTACACTCCTAGTACAGGCTCCTACTCTCCCCCGCCTTGTATCAGGGAGTGTGACTGCAGGCTTCCTCACTGCAGCCCCTCTTCTCCGTTGTCAGGTCTCTAGCTTCATAGGAGCCCCACTTGTTTCTTCCCAGGTGAGCTTCATCCCCAATAAAGCCTCATTGCATCCTAGCTCACCTCCATATGCTGTTTATAGTTAATTGGCCTCTCCTGCTTCTATTCACCCTTTCAACCCCTTCACAAGCCCTTACTGAGTGATTGTGATTTTTGAAAATATATTTTATGAACTGATATATTGGATTTTGATTAGGTGTATGTGAGGCTTGATGTTAGGATTACACTTGAAATTAGGAATGTATGAACTGTGTGGAATAAAATATGAATCCACCCAATCCTGCCCAGGTTGAAAAAAATATTTTTTTCTTTTACCATGTTCACACCCCTCTGAAACTCAAGTCTCTTGAATAGGAAATACTGTACTGAGAGACAGAGTCCATTCTCATGGAATAATATTTCCAACCAGAACAAGATTATAAATCTAGTGAGAGATGCCTTTTTCTCATGAGAATTCTATTTCAATATCTTGACCAACCAGGTTTGGATAAGTTCATATAAGTTACAGAAGTTTTTAGAATCTTATTCCAATTGAAGCTCTGGGCTAGAGTCAAACCTCAACCATTGAATTCACTGTTATCAAATGGTAGGAGAATGCACACCCATGGCTTCTTTCTGTGAAAAAGCACACATTTCTATTATTCAGTCTCTAATGCTATATATAATGCCTTTTCTTTACGTAGGATGGATTTCATATTTAAACTATCTGAGAGACAAAACTGCATACAAAGATCACTTTGAATGTTGTACAAATAATAAGAAATGTGTCCTGATTGAATACGAAGTCAGCAGTACAATTGTGGCTATTCATCATCCAGAAGCTGAGCCCACTGACTGACTAAAATATATTGTAAGTGCTTCGCTCAATAGCTGAGTATCAGTTGTTCGGCACATTGTCCCATTTGCTCCTATGGGTCAGGGAGTGAGAAAGAGCAAGAACATACTTTACATAAAAGCACAAATAATAGTTGTTTTTATTCTTTAAAGGCTGAGTGTTCCAATGTATTGAGCACTTCTGTGAGCATCCTGAATGCCTACTGAAGTCAGTGGGAATAGCAAGTGATCAACATCTTTCTGGTTGAAGCCCTAACTTTCCAATTCTACAAAGACTGTATACAGTACCTAACACACTGTGAGTGCTACCATAACACAAATAAGAATAATAAATAACAAATATACATGTCATTCATCTGTGAAGCTTCTGGAAGCTACATCAGGCCATCAGTAAGGCTGATATACTGATAAATCAAGAGTCTAAGAGGCTGCAGCTATACTCTAAGCTCAATATCCATACAGTGTTTTGCTGTATGTCTTCACTGTAATTCCTAGAGGTCCCCTATTGACATTTTTTATTCTCTCTGTTGGGCTTCTCTTTTATCTACTTATTTTTATCTTGATGCTCTTATCTGTGATGCCACCATAGTCTCCAATGTTGAAATATTTAGGTTAGCTTGGCTAAGTTTGTCAATAAGCCAAAGAATGAGAGACTTTTGGAATGTTTCCAGTGAAGAGAGCTTTTGTCTAGCTGCTGTTTTCACAGGCAGCTTTCTAATCCTTCACTCTCCGATGTGTGTCTCTCTACTAGTTATTGAGAGTGGGATCTTAAGAATAGTGGTTTCCACTGGTGTATCTCATAGCACATAAATATCTTGCTTGCCTTCAGAGCAAACCCCTTGTTCCACTAACACTGGACAGCTCCAAATTATATGTAAATAGCCCTACTAAAAAGTTGATTGCAACAGGAAAAAATCTTTTAATTGTTAGGGTAGAGGAAATCATTTATTATCTAATTTATTTCATTTGTCTCTCTTCAAATTTCCATTTTTAATACAACTTGACCTCATGCATTAGTAATATTGCAGATGAGATTTTGAAGGAAAAGAAAATGCACAGCAAACTTAGTTATAAATTAACAAAATTACTTCCTATACTTTTATGATTGAATACAACTAGCAGTAAATGTTTCTTTATGATGTAGCAATTGAACTGTCCTGTGTCTTGAAAACACACACGTGCTGTAAGAGGCAGAGACATTCACCACATTGACTTGTTGTTCTACCAAGAAACACCAGATAGTGATATGGAGAAAATGATTTTCTCTGCAGTTCCCAAACAGGATGCAAGGTGGTGTAAACTGGACTGATAATCCCCGAGTATCAGCTCATACTACCCCCTCTCTGCCTGTCTGATTTCTTAGACTCTTGACTTATTAGGATTCTATTATCAAAATACTTCAAAATGCTTCAGTGTTTATTTTAGGGATTGTCATTTCAGGTGAAAACCAGCATAAATATTATTTTTAAAAATTCACGTCAGGATATTATTTGTTAATTTTCATATAATCTGCACTACTGAAGTGAAGAACACTTATGACATTGTCGTATTTGCCAACATATTTTATTGTTGTAAATATGTCATTCTTAGATTGGTTTTGCACGGAATCTAAGCTTTCATTAATAAGAGTCTATCTTTCCCACTGGAAAGAGCCTGAAAATTCAAATCAATACACAGCTGCCCTGTTAACTCATCCATGCAGAAAACTGTCTCCGACCAAATAATAGCTAAGGTGTGCATTTGCTCATCTCACATCACATTAACTTTTTAGTGATGTGAGAATCTTTTCTTCTGATGTGAGACATAAACAAAAAAGATTGAAGATATAGCAATGACTTCGATGTTAATTAGAATGTTGAATTTTTTAGATGCCCTCTTCCTTGCTGATTGTGTATTACTGGGAAATAAGGGAAGATACTTTGTTTTTCTTTTGGCTAATATATTAATCTTTCAAAGAGCTCAAAAGCTTTGCACTCTTTTATGGGTAATATGGTCTATTCATCCCTCTACAGAGAACTAATGTAAAGACTACAATCCAATGCTTAACTTCCACTTAAACAGTCAAAACAGGGCTTAACATATTAAATAGAACATATAGACTTTATACTAGCCCTCTACAGATAAGTAAATTGCAGCCTATGTTATTCTTTCAATTCTTCCCATTAACAGTGGATTCGCACCAAGGATTAAGCAAATAAGCTTGAAGAACACAATGGGAGCATGGCTGCTATGACAGGAAACACTGTACACTGTCTCCTGCATGGGGCAGCTCTGCTAGCCTGATACAAATAATTTAGCCATCTGCCTACTGCATAAAATGTGAGTTTATTTTTGTGACATTTTTTGTGTGCTCTGTCTGCATGCTCACCTGACAATGAGGCATGTTTTGTTCTATTTTCCAATTCTAATAAAAGAATCCCGTACTAAAAAGGAGCTGTCATATCATATATGTCACACTGTCAGCCCCTTCACCTCAACAAGGAGTTAACTTCAAATACTGGATGACAATGCTAAGAATTAGACTGCTCAAATATAAGAGGAAAAGAGGCAAAATGTAATATAATGAAAAGACAATTCTCAAGTAAATATTCAAATCTTGAGTCAAACCGTGAAAAATCACTTTTCTAAAAGAAGACAAAAGGAATCCAAGTTGTGTATCTGTAAAACTATAACTCCGCAGAATTCTTTGTGGCTTTGTTTTCAGCATTACACATGCAAAAATTCACGTTTGTCTGTGCCTAATTTGCATGTGTGAAATACTACATTTCCACATTCAATCACAACCATGGATGATCACTTATGACCAACTTGTCACTTGTGTCTCCAATTTCTTTGCCTGCTCATTCATTTGTGAAAACTGCACATGCAAACCAGACACACAAATGTATAGACTTTCTTGTAGTTTTAGGAAAAGATGAATTGTAATGTTTGGCCATTTGGATGAATACACTGTAGACAAATTGCATACTCTAAAATAGTAGAATCTGCAGGCTTGTGAATAAAGAATCTAGAAAACCACAAAGTGTATTTTCTCTGTGCTTTTGGGAAAGTATGTAGCTTTGTTATTTTTATGCCAAATATCTTCAGACATGCATAATGGAAGACAAATCCATGTCAAGTTGATTAAAGGAAGGAAGCCTACTTTTCCCATGGTCATGGCTCAATTCCCCCACCTCTCACTAGTCATCTCCACCATGCGCTGAACACCATAGTACATCTGACCATTGGGACCTCTTATGGTTTAATTATCGTCTGGGATTTTATCCTTAAATCCCTGTCATTTCTCTATTGTATTCCCTGTTGCAGTCAGGCTATTACATATGTAAAGGAACTCTGACTTCTTTCCCATTGACTACACTTCACTGATGCACAATATGCATACTTCTCATGTGTGATCAAATACATATGTTTGAACCAAAGGATGTGTGGAGTAAAACTACTGGCTGATTAGTCATCAGAAGACATGAACACCACCTTGTGTTGCCTAGCTGTTCTCATGTTTGCATTGATGTACTGCACTACAGCCAAAATGCATATCCTGACAACCAAAGGACGAAGGCAAAAATGTATTAGGAAAGTAGAGCGATCTTTGGCTGAAATCACTGCATGCCTCCATGCTTATCAAATCTTCTGTGTTATATTTCACATACAAATTTAGAGCCAAACTCCACATTTTTGCTGCAAATGAAAATTGGACAGTCTGAAAATTTCCTCTGGTTACTTTGCATATAGTCTCCACTTCAGCAGAATATTAGTCTCCTGTTTTATTTGTCAAAGAGTATTTGTGGACAATTCATTAAATTTAGAAGTAATGGATTTTATAGACACCTAAAACCAATTTTTTATAGAATGGTATCATCATGAAAACTATGTCTGTTGAATATTTTGAGTGTCTGTTCCTGGCTAACATTAATGGCATGGCTGATTGCATTAAATTTTAAATCCTGGAAGCTAACTTCTGCATCTACAAAATCTAAAGGTCAATATGTGCAGAAATGTGTCAAAAGGAACAGTGTAATTTATCCAAGACACTGAGATTTGTCTCCTTTCTTATCTCTAACATCATAAAGGATACAATTATCTTTTATAAACTGCTCTTTGCCTGCATGGTGCCTTTCCAACACATCATTTACTCCATGTTCATGTCTGCTGCTGGATTTAAATCATCCTGAATTCAGGACAACAATAAAATTATTTGTGACAGCAGATTATTGGATTTGGTAGAGTTCTTGTTTTCACACTGATCCTTCTTCAGTCTGGGTTCCAGTCTTTTGGATGAATCTTGCATCCACATATATTGTAATAGGGTATCAATCAATCATTCTCTCTTTTCCTCTGATACTTTCATATGCCATTTGTGTACCTGCAGGATAATGTGCTGCCTAAAAGCCCCCATTAAAAATTTCCACAACAGTTTACAAGGACGCCTAAGAGAGTGGGGAAGAATGATTGCTTTTTAAATTCTGGTTTATTCGGTTGCATCCATAATTTATTTCAGATTTACTGGGAAGATGTTTTCAGTTATAAATGTATGGGTAAAATCTTCCTCCGGTTCAAGGGTCTATGTCAATTTACATCAGCTGAAGATTTGGCCCTTTGTTCTTAATATATCCCTGGCATGCAAATTTTGTTCCCATCTGTTTTTATTTTATACAATATGATAGAATAGACATTTTCTGTGTCATGGTCTCAACTTTTTCTTTTTTGTAATGGGTTTGCAACCTGTAAGCAAAGCTACGTTTGTATTAAAGTTTCTTTTTCCCTTTTTGTAATTAACATATTTATTTTAGTTATTATTTATTATGGATGGGATTTTCAAAGGAATCGTATTACATCCCCACATTTCACTAACATTCACATTAACGGAAGCTGGATGCTTGACTCCCTTGAAAATCCCAGCTATATAAACTGTGGTGCAACTGAGATTGGCACCACTGTACTAGGCAATGGGCAAACACATAGTCAGAAACAGGCCCGACGCTGACGAGTGTACAATCTAAATTATTCTATTACTTCATATGCATCAAATAAATGTCACAAAGGGATGGTTCAGCTAGTGGGTCATCATTTCTAGAGGAATAATAGGAGACCAGAGAAGATTTTTGGCTTTTCATTTTATTATTTTAAGTTATTTCAATAGGATCATCATGATCAAACCATTGATGCTATTTTAGGCATAGTTGTAGTTGGTATCAACAGTTCTCCAATAAATGATTGGAGCACAGCTATGTTGTGTAAATAATGGTTCCATTACATTTTTGAAAACAAAGACTTCAAAATGAGTAAATGTACTTCCTTTCTTCATGATTTAGGTTGTTTCTTTCATTCTGGTATTATAAACTACACATTTAAACAGGCA
This sequence comes from Malaclemys terrapin pileata, assembly GCF_027887155.1. Taxonomy (NCBI): domain Eukaryota; kingdom Metazoa; phylum Chordata; order Testudines; family Emydidae; genus Malaclemys; species Malaclemys terrapin. The sequence continues at coordinate 287,630,275 of NC_071505.1, read as the reverse complement.
CCTCCTTCTCTTTGACAGTGTGGAATAGTCAGGTTATAATAAGCACTAGATTTACCTTTTCACTTTATAATTCTCCTAGGCTGTTGTTTTGAGTGCTCAGTTACTGAATATTTACAGTCTGATTGGCTGATTGGTGTAACTTTATTGATTTCAGTGGAGTCACTCCTGATTCACACTGATATAAGCAAAAAGGCATTCAGACCCAGAATATTAAAAACTGCTATTTAAAACCAAAATTCCAGTAAAAATAGTTATAAAATGATTATAATGGTGACAACCTCTTAAATGGAAACATCTTTTCATTACATAATGTTTCCTGGATTGAGCTCTGAACTTATATGGACGCATTGTTTTTGCTTCATTTTACACTAAGGTCAACAATTCTGCCATCCCATCTATCTAACTTCTTCCGTGAGGAATGAGGGTACTGGCAGTGTGGTCCTGGCCACATGGCAGAGATACAACGCCTTTCAAGGCAGGATGGCACAGGTTGTTCTGGGCACACTCTGCCATTCTAAAAAGAAACATCATGTCCCCAGAGCTAATATACATGTCCACTGGACATGCTCCCCACACAGAAGACCATATCTGTCTAGTAAATAGTGCAATGGTCACAGTGGTAACCATTCCCAAACCGTATCACTCTCTGGCATGCTAGAAAAAAGAACTTGCATGTAGGTTGCTCAAAGACAAGGGCTTCTTTTCCATGGTTCCAGATGATGAAGATGTCATCAATGTAGCGCAAGTATTGTAGGGGCGTTAGGGGACGAGAGCTAAGGAAGCGTTGTTCTAAGACAGCCATAAAAATATTGGCATAACGTGGGGCCATGTGGGTACCCATAGCAGTGCCGCTGACTTGAAGGTATATATTGTCCCCAAATGGGAAATAGTTGTGGGTGAGGACAAAGGAAAAGAAGCCCTTGAGGAATTCCACCATGATTTCAACAATTTCCATCCCACCATCAACCTCAGCCTAGACAAATCCACACAAGCGGTCTATTTCCTGGATAATACTATGCTAAGCGATGGTCATATAAATACCACCATATACCAGAAACCTACTGACCGCTATACTTACCTACGTGCCTCCAGCTTCCATCCAGGACACAGCACACAATCCATTGTCTACAGCTTAACTCTAAGATACAACCGCATTTGCTCCAACCCTTCAGACAGAGACAAGCACCTACAAGATCTCTATCAAGCATTCTTAAAACTACAATACCTACCTGCTGAAGTGAAAAAACAGATTGACAGAGCCAGAAGAGTACCCAGAAGCTACCTACTACAAGACAGGCCCAACAAAGAAAATAACAGAACGCCACTAGCCATCACCTTCAGCCCCCAACTAAAACCTCTCCAGCGCATCGTCAAAGATCTGCAACCTATCCTGAAAGATGATCCCTCATTCTCACAGATCTTGGGAGACAGACCTGTCCTCGCTTACGGACAGCCCCCCAACCTGAAGCAAATATTCACCAGCAACCACACACCACTGAAAAAAACACTAACTCAGGAACCTATCCTTGCAACAAAGCCCAATGCCAACTCTGTCCACATATCTATTCAAGTGATACCATCATAGGACTTAATCACATCAGCCATGCCATCAGGGGCTCATTCACCTGCACATCTACCAATGTGATATATGCCATCATGTGCCAGCAATGCCCCTCTGCCATTGGCCAAACCAGACAGTCTCTACGCAAAAGACTAAATGGACACAAATCTGACATCAGGAATCATAACATTCAAAAAACAGTAGGAGAACACTTCAACCTCTCTTGCCACTCAGTAACAGACCTAAATGTGGCAATTTTGCAACAGAAAAGCTTCAAAAAAAAAAGACTTCAACGAGAAACTGCTGAACTTGAATTAATATACAAATTAGACACTATCAATTTAGGCTTGAATAGAGACTGGGAATGGCTGAGCCATTACATACATTGAATCTATTTCCCCATGTTAAGTATTCTCACACCTCTTGTCAAACTGTCTGTAATGAGCTATCTTGATTATCACTACAAAAGTTTTTTCTCTTAATGAATTAGCTTATTAGAGTTGGTAGGACAACTCCCACCTTTTCATGTTCTCTGTATGTGTATATATATATCTCCTCACTATATGTTCCAGTCTATGCATCCAATGAAGTGGGCTGTAGCCCACGAAAGCTTATGCTCAAATAAATTTGTTAGTCTCTAAGGTGCCACAAGTACTCCTGTTCTTTTTTATAGACATCACTGTCCTCAGTGAAACCAGGCTCCCTGGTGAGTCCCACCTTGAGGTGGTGAGAGCTGGCTACACCTACTACTGGATTGGCAAGGCCAAGGATGAAACAAGACACTGGGATTAGGTTTGCCATACAGTCTGATGTTGCCCAAAAGCTTGAGTCCCCAAGTATGGTAATGACTGACTTATGGTGCTCCACATAACTAGCCCAGAGACCAGTATGCCACCATTATCAATGCCTGTGCATGATCAATGACTCCTACAGATGAGGTATAAAAGAGTTTTATGAAGATCTCAGCACGGTCATTACAGGGGTGCTACACTAGGACAAACTCAAACTTGGAGACTTTCATGCTTGTGTGGGAGCTGACTCTGATAGATAGAGCAGGGTGCTAGGTCATCATGGCATTGGAAGTTCAAAATCCAATGGCAATTACTTCTTCCCAAGTGTGCCAAACTTCATGTCACCATTCCCAACACAGTCTTCTGTCAGGCCAATAAATATGCACATGGATGCATCTCATGTCAAAACTGTGGCACATGTTCAACTGTGTAATTGTATGGTCTAAAGGCATTAAAGATTTGCATATCACATGCTCTTTGAGAGGAGCTGAATGCTGGTCAGATAATGGACTTGTGAGAAGCATCATGTTGCTACACTTCTCACCAAAGCACCCCAGAAGATGCCTTAAATGACCAAAGAAGATCAATGTGGCTGCCATGAAAGACCCCAAATAACAAGCAAAGTTGGAACAGACTCTGGAGAGTATTACCTGAGGTCCCAGAATACTCCACACACAATAAGGAAACCTGGCAGAATCTCAGAGATGTCACATATAATATGGCATCCAAGGTTCTTGGCTTTGTAATGTGGAAACACTATGACTGGTTTGATGAGAATGACCCTGAGATAGACTTGTTACTTGAATCTATGCATATCACACACAAGTCCTATATCTTGGAGAAGAAGTCAGCAGTGGTACCATCAGGCCAAACAAATAGTACAAATCTGATTAAAGATAATATAGAACCACTGGTGGAAGCAGAAGAATGTAGAACTGACAAGTGTAGAACTGACAAGAGGCAGCTGACAATCATGACACAAAGGTCTTCTCCAAAGTTCTTCATGCTGTGTAAGGCCGAAAATCCAGCAGTACATCCCCAGTTCTCACTGCGGATGGTAACGGGCTGTCCACAGACAAAGATGATACTCACTTTCTCTAAGCAGAGCATTTTGATAGTTTCCTGAATTGTCAATTCACTATGTCTGACAAAGCCATCAACTCACTCCCACAGTATCCTGTCCTGGAGGAGCTGTCTGTGGACCCCTTCTTTAGACAAGAGTACCAAGGCCATCAAACAGCTGTCTGCAGGCAAGTCTCCAGTCCCTGATTTCATTCCACCTGAAGTGTACAAATGTGAGGTACCCACCTGATCAGGGAACTCACCAGCCTTTTCAATATTATATAGGAACAGGGTACCATGCCCCAGTATTATAAGGGTAATTTCATAGTCTAGGTATACAAAAGGAAGGGAAGAATATCTAGCTGTGACAACCACTGTGGAATCTCACTGCTGTCTCTAACAGGGAAGATCCTTGCAGAAGTTGTCCTCAATAGGCTCGTCTCTCTTACCTCATGAACAGAACAAAAATCTGCACATGGAGTTTGTTGACATGATCAAGGCCTTTGACACCGTGAATTAAAAGGGCCTATGGAAATGCCTTCATAAATTTGGCTGCCCAGAGAAGATGATCACTGTAATCCATTCATTTCTCAATGGCATGATGGTCAGGGTGATGGAGTGTGGTGACTCAGAAGGTTTCCCTGTCATCAACGGCTCCAAACAAGGATGCTTAATGGCTCCACTACTCTTTGCCATTATCTTTTCAGCCATTTCAGGACTTGGACAGAGGTGTACATATCTATTTTAGATTTGATGGGGATCTATTCAATCTACAGTAATTCACAGCCCACACTTATGTAGCTGAACAGCTAGGTAAGAGAGGTCCTGTTTGCTGATAACCGTACCCTCATTTGCACACACACTCAAGGACATTCAACTTATCATAGATCTCTTTGCCTATGCCTCATAAATGCTTCAGTTTCACAATCACCCAGAAAAAGATGGAGAGCATGTACTAGACAGCACCATACCACCAGCATCACAAGCACCATGATCCATTGTCACAGTTGACAGCATATCCCTCAATTCACTTAGGAAATTCTACTACCTGGGTTGCATACTTTCCAACAACGCTGTTGGATGATGAGATCATTCAGCAGCTGCCAAAGGCCAACTTGGCATTTGGTAGGCTCAGCCACAGGCCCTGGAGGGATTATGGAATCTGCCTCAGAACCAAGAAAAAAATCTACCGGGCTATTGTACTCATGGATGCTCTACCGATGCCACATCAAACAGCTGGAGAACTTCCATCTTCACTGCCCAAGATCCATCTGCAACATCAGGTGGCAGGACAGGTTTCCCAGCACTGAAGTCCTTGAGAGGTACCAAATCTCTGGTATCAAAAGCATGCTCATTACAGCCTGACTTCACCAGCTTGGATACCTGGTCCTCATGGAAGATTCTGGTATTACAAAAGTGGTGTTCTAAAGCCAACTGAGCAAGGTAATCCTTAGATATAAAGACATCTTGAAGGGCAACCTGAAAGCATACAAGAAAGACATTAAAACCTGGGAACTCGTTGCGCTGGACAAACCTAGATGAAGAGGTCTGTGCCACAAGGTAGTGTCCACCTCTGAGGAGTGGCATGTGAGGTCTCTGCAGGAGAAGAGTGCATGTCGTAAGGTCAAGGTCTCAAACCTTCCCCCCCAATAACAACTACCCTTGCAAGACATGCAACCGCATTTGCAAATACAGGATCAGACTTGCTTCCTATGTGAGAAGTCATAAAAATAAATTAACCCAGGACTTAAGTCAATGCCAGCTGAACTCTTGTCCATAGAAGTGACAGGAGAATCCAACATTATATGCAAGTAGATTCAGTAAAGATTGCTTTGAAAACAAAATTGAATTACAATTACTTGCTTATTTGGCTGTAATAATAATAATAATAATATAAAAATATGGATATCAAAATACATATTTATCATTGCTGCTTAACACAATTCAAATAATAGAGGAGGCAGCTATAAACTGAAAACTTCAGGATACCAGCTTTATTAAATCCATGAATTCCACTGATAGAGGAATATATCTCACTTTTGCATATATTTTATTGTGTACAGTTACATTAGTGTTGCATCATTATAAATTACTTTGAAAAATATGGTACATGTATAACATTCACATTAATTATTTCTTCTTTCATAGGAAATTTTGAATATTTAATAGTTGTATTAAAACGCAGGTGTGGATTCAAAGGAGCCTAGCTACTGAAGGGATAGAAAGCCCAGGTGGTTCAGTTTTGCTGCAGATCAGTGGCAGCAACCCTAAAACAGAAGGTTGTTTGCTAAAGAGCATAACCAACATTTTCCAGAAAGGAGTCACAGACATATAATAAGAGAACTAGTCTTCATGCATTCTGGTTTATTTTATTCCCACCACAAACCTACACAAAATAAAAGTTGTTGAAAGCTACTGAGTTTGTGAATGGCTTCCAGTATCAGAACCTGCTGTCTCACAAAGGATGTGAAAGCACCTTCTGCCACTTACTAAAGTGAGTGCCTTGCAAATAAAATTGAATTACAGTAGATCCAGCACTCAGTGAAGAGTCAACAAGAGTGTTCCTGTTGTCTTCAGTGGGTACTGGATCAATAGTGGGGACTGTATTTGTGAATGTTTTTATCATTTCGGAATTACATTTTGATTTGGACATGTTCTCATACTATTTTGTTCAATTTAGGACAGCATTTGTACAGCAGGTTTTGTGAATTTCAGGCTCAAAGCTGATATTTATTTAACCTAAACATAAATGTAACACAATGACATTTGTTTGGGAAAGAAGGGGAAATAGTTAATAAAGATTACGTCATCAAATCAGAGAACAAAAATAATACCATGTGACTTTGGTGACCAGTTGCAAAGCTCAAATAGTGAATTTTGAATATCTAATAATACATGTGATGCACACCTTGCAAATCATCCACTGTTCAAATCTGTTTAAAACAAAACAGAACTATTCACTGAATAGCAAATGAGTTTTATCAGTTCAATCAGGATGATAATAGTTTGATTTCTTCACAATATACCAGATGCATAATTGTTAGAGACTTGACAGATTATGTTAACTGTGAAAAAAGCTCTTCAGATGGTTTACTGAATGGGTTTTTTCCTTTTATTCCTCATGATAAAAATGCTCAGTTTCAAATGTAAGTGTAAGATCATGCTTCTTCACAGAACATTGATCAATGAAACTGACTCTAATGCATAGAGCCTACATATGCACCTTTTAAGCTCCATGTAAGTCCCAAGTGCCAAAGAGAACACAGAGCCTTTTGCAGGACCTCAGTACTGGAATGAGTTTCATCCTTGGCAAATGTGAATGTCTTCTCTCTGTTTGTTTAGGTTCTATATGGCACCCATTATTATGGTATCTGAGCAATCTCTCTAGTTGCTCTTAAAACCCACTACCCAGTATGTAAAGTAAACAAGAATATTTTTTGAGTATTTTATTTTAAAGCCTTCTCCAATTGTCTTTTCATGCCTCCTATTCCATTGGCTACCTGGATATGAATAAGAGCTGACAATCTTTTGTAAATTCATATTCTTCGTAAATTTTTAGCCTGCACCCCGCCCCACTTCTAAACTATAAAGGTTATGAAAAACCACCATAACCATAGTTTCTTTACCTATGCTTTTTAGTGCTGCTCCCACAGTAGTTTTTACACACTCCGCTGTGATGGCTGCAGTCTCAGCCTTTGAGACAGACACAGTGGCACCCTGATCATATGATTACTATGGGAATAGTTTTCATAACATCTATCCCAGTATATATTGGTAACTATAAAGGACAGGAAATAAATTACTCACCCAGCTTACTGGAAGGCAAGCAACCTCATGTGCAGAACAAGCAGACTTTGGAAAGTAACAAGAACTTGAAACACAGAGGACATGATTAATCTTTCAAGTGCTGAATGATGTGCCATAAACAATACATCAGTGAAATGTGCTCATCTACTGCAGCCTGACATACCTGGTATATGCGGACATTTCCTCCAAATGAATAAATGTTGATTTGAAAACTGTGGCAAGAGTTAGTACTGTAACGTACATGTTTAGCTAGTGATGGGGAAACTTAAAATGTTTTGAGTTTGGGTTTGATTGAGATGAACATCCAAATGTTCAGTGGTGTAGCTGTAGCTTATCAGAACGAGTTGAACCTCCTGAGTGTGAAGAATTGTGGTGGAAATCTGAAAAACGGTTTTCTTGTCAGATTTTTGTCAGTTTTGGTCCTAGAGGAAAATGCCAGGAAAACAGCTTTTCAAAGTATTTTGGCATTCCAGTTTCTAGTCCCAGACAAAACAAGAGCATGTGGAAACATAAATTCTGATTCTTTAAAAAAAAAGTTTGTTTTTTGCTTGAGTATGAAAATATCTGCAGAACTTTGGCAAAAGTTCTAATTTGGTTGGACCCTGAGAGGGACAGCACAAGGGGAGGTTGCAAGTAGTTCCCACTCAGTACCTCCTGCAAGGCTAAGCCATAGCTGGTATCCTTGAGCTCTTCTCACTTATTCTGGGGAGAGGCACTGCTTTCTCTGGACATTTCTTCCAAAAATTCAAGCATGTGAGTAGTTGGGCAAATATGACTTTTGTTTTTCACAAACTTCCAGGCAGTGACAAAATTGTGTGCTCAATTTCACCGAAACATTTGGAAAAGTTGCCTCTCTCTAATCTCTAGTTAGTTTTAGATCGTGTTAAGAACAAGATTTGTCTTTCAAGAGACTCTGATACCAGCGCTAGCTTTGATTAAGTTTTACAGGCCAGATTGTGACCAGGTTTGTGCACCTGCACAAGGAAGTAAGAAAGAAACCTGCTGCCCCTCCTTAGATCCCACCTTAGGTTCCCATGTTGAGTAAGCAGGTTCTTCCATACTTCCCCATATCACATGGGGAGGAAGCGAGGACAAATTGCTCCACACACACATTTGCTGTCCGGCACAGCTGAGCTATCATGGGAACTGTTGCTAGTTTAGACATGTAGTAAATGATTACCCTCATCCCCAAAGAGGCAAGGAGGAAGCAGTAGAAGGACTAGGGATGTTTCTGAGTCACAATATCTAGTAGGGCTCTTCCTGGAGTGGAGCAGCTTACTCACAACACCTAGCTCAAGGCTGTGCCAGAAGCCATCATTTAGCTCCATTGAAATACATACTCTCACTTTCTGTATTTTTTTTCTTTTTTTCTTTTCATTTGCCATTTATGCATGACAATCACTTTACAAATATCCATAAACTCTCCAGAGATGTATTATACTCTACCCTACTTAGGGGCCAAATGCTGTTTTCCTTTGCGCAAAGCTTCTGTAAATGCAAGAGATCTTAGAATGTATGAGAAGGAATCATTGCTCTAGATCTACCAGCCTGATGTAAAGTGGGTGCTTATCTGTGCCTCTGCTACAACAAGATCACTTTCCTCTCCTCTAAATGTTTCATAATTGATTCCTTGAGGAATATCCATCCATGACAGTACTCCAGTCATGTGAGTTATCCCACCAACTCTGTTATTCCAATCACATCATAGTTCCCTGACTGTGCCAGGACTTCCAGTTCTCCCTGCTTGTTTCCCAGGCTTCTTGCATTTGTGTATAGGCACTTAAGATAACTCATCGATCGTCCCTCTTTCTCAGCATGAGACAGGAGTCCTCCCCTCTTGCGCTCTCCTGCTTGTGCTTCCTCCCAGGATCCCATTTCCCCACTTACCTCAGGGCTTTGGTCTCCTTCCCCCAGTGAACCTAGTTTAAAGCCCTCCTCACTAGGTTAGCCAGCCTGCTGGTGAAGATGCTCTTCCTTCTCTTCGTTAGGTGGAGCCCGTCTCTGCCTAGCACTCCTTCTTCTTGGAACACCATCCCATGGTCGAAGAATCCAAAGCCTTCTCTCCGACACCACCTGCGTAGCCATTCGTTGACTTCCACGATTCGACGGTCTCTACCCCGGCCTTTTCCTTGCACAGGGAGGATGGACGAGAACACCACTTGCGCCTCAAACTCCTTTATCCTTCTTCCAAGAGCCACGTAGTCTGCAGTGATCCGCTCAAGGTCATTCTTGGCAGTATCATTGGTGCCCACGTGGAGAAGCAGGAAGGGGTAGCAATCCGAGGGCTTGATGAGTCTCGGCAGTCTCTCAGTCACATCGTGTATCCTAGCTCCTGGCAAGCAGCAGACCTCTCGGTTTTCCCGGTCAGGGCGGCAGATAGATGACTCAGTCCCCCTGAGGAGGGAGTCCCCGACCACCACCACCCTCCTCCTCCTCTTGGGAGTGGTGGTCATGGAACCCCCATCCTTAGGACAGTGCATCTTTTGCCTTCCAATCGGTGGAGTCTCCTTCTGCTCCCTTCCCTCAGATGGGTCATCTAGTCCATTCTCCGCATTAGTACCTGTAGAGAGAACATGGAAACGATTGCTCACCTGTATTTCCATTGCTGGTACATGGACGCTCCTCTTTCTCCTTCTGGAGGTCACATGCTGCCAAACCTCCTCACAATCCTTCTGTCCCTGCTGCGCCTGCTCTGAATCTTCAGAACATTGCGGCCGTAGAAGCATCTCCTGACGTCTGTCCAGGAAATCTTCATTTTCCCTTATGCAACTCAGAGTCGATACTCGTTTCTCCAGCCCTCGAACCTTCTCTTCCAATATGGTGACCAGCTTGCACTTTGTACAGACAAAGTCGCTTCTGTCCTGTGGAAGAAAGACAAACATAGCACAACCTGTGCAGGTTACAACAGCTGATCGCTCACCTTCCATATCACCGTCCTCTTAAGAGCTTCCTCAACTGTTGCAGAAACTACTCAGAGAAACCTGCAGATGAAAGCCTCGGTGCGCTCTCCCCACGCGAACTCCCAGGCAAACTCCCGCTGTTAGCCTCTGCTGTTCGCCGCTCAGCTGGTTCGCTGCTGACTGCCCTTATATACCAGTCAGGCCCACTCAAGGCCCACCAACACAGCCCCCCTAATGCAGCACTTAGCGTACCTCCTCTTGGAGAAGCTCCCAGGCAAACTCCCGCTGTTAGCCTCTGCTGTTCGCCGCTCAGCTGGTTCGCTGCTGACATGCCTCATGCTCCTTCTTGTAGGGAGAAAGGGGTGTGGTGCCTGCGTGTCTATCTATGAATAAGTTGATTGTTAAAGACTATCAGCGTCTGAATAGATTTTACAGAGGGAGAGAAAAGGAGTAAATGCACCCTAGATAAAGCCAGTTTTATTCAACTTCTCTGCATGAGGGACTGGGGTTTGAGGGAAGGGAATTTCCCCAGAAACAAGACAAACCAAACCGATGTTGATGCTAGGATTTGAAAACTCACAGAGAGAGACATGTAGGTGGGAGAGAAGAATACAGGTGTACGCTTTCCATGAAGGGCTAACAAAGAGAGAGCCTGTGCCCAGGAATTGTGCCAGAGAGGACACGGAAAGAGACAGTGCTGCAGCTTATCCAGACTAATGGGTACCGAGTGGTGGTATTCAAACATAGCAGTTTGTGAAATGTCCAGATGGGAAGCTTTACCAGGGCTCTGGCAGTAGCTTTTGGGATAATGGTTTCCTTATTCTAGTAAAGTTCCTTGTTCAGTGTTAGAAGAAAGCAACCCTTCATCATAATCCCAAGAGAACTTTTCCACCCTTCTCCTGGCCCATCCTCTCCATGTCCCCACAGTTTACCCTCTGGGTTGCCTCTGAGAGATTCAATGCAGAACTGAACTCTGCTATGCATGGAGCTTCCTGAAACTGCTATTCTTTGGTCTGCCTTGACCCTCCATGTGTCTGCCTTGACCCTCCATGTCAACTGTATTCTCTTTTGGGTCTCTTGTGTACCAATAGATGTGACAGACAGCATTTGGCCATTGTCAGGATTTAATGTAAGTAAGTAATGTAAGTATCAGTCTTTGAACTATGTAATTACTTTATAAGTGAGTTGGCTTTCTTTTTGTATCTTCTTGCCTCTTCCCTTCTTACCTCTCCCCCAATCAGTTTTGGGACTTTTTAAAAATATTATTGTGCACATCATCAATATTTTAGGAGTTATAGCAGAAAAGAAATTGACCCATGTGATGAATTTTGTTTAGTGAGCATACATGAGGTCAGGGAGCTAAATTGCCTAGTGGCTTAGATTTGAACAAAATGTTTGAGCTGTAGCCTCTGTTTTCTGATGGCATTTAGAAAGAACACTCCCCACTAGGGTTGTATACATGGTTAAGAACAATAAAGAGGAAATAAGCATTGTAATCTGCAATATTCGGGTGAGCAAAACCACCGTCCATTTTTGAAAGCACATTAATTCTTTTCAGCTCCTAAAACAGGTGGCTTTATTTGATGCATTTTGATATACTATACATTCAAATAGCATGCCATATTCATCATAAACTTGATAAAAACAATCTGTATCTGATGACTTGCTTTATATCTCATTCTAAGAAATATATAAGTTCTATTCACAGTCAAATACCAACATGATTGTTAAAGACTGTTCCATAAAAAAATCTGAAATATTATATGCTACATCCACACCAACTACTTGATAATGCTTTCAAGATGTTTATGGGTTCTATCCAGAACACAAGATATGCAGCCTTCTGAGATGCAGAAGGCCCAAAAGAAAGAAAACTCTTCTTCAGGTAATAAAGGTGAGGCACATCAGAGATTTTGGCATGCAAACAAGAAGAGGTGAAATACTGCTACACTATACGGCTTCCCACTAGGAGTATTATAGTATGATTATGTATAGTGTCATGTCTGGGAACTTAGAGAACTCTACTTTCAGAAAGTGCTTGATGAAAGAGGACAGTTTATGTGGAGGGAAGAATGAATCCTGCATATTGTACTATCTTGGCTCTCTTGTTTTATGCTCACACTCTGGACAAATAAAAGTGATAAAACTAAATAGCAACAATTTGCCAGGACTGGATTAAAATTCATCGAAGGTTTCTGAAGGTGGCGGTGATAATATACAATCTCTCATTAAAATTGGTGGGCTGGAGGGTAGCAAAGAGTATGATGCACCTGGGTAAATACGTTATGACGAGCATAAAGCAAAGTGGAATTTGCAAACGTGAACTGTCTTTCCAATATCCAGTCTATCTGGGTTTTTATAAGGTCATCTATCACCTTTTTCTCTGAATGTAGTCCAGCAAACTAGCTGATAATGAAAAACAAGTAAATATAATCTATTTGAATTTTGAAGCAACCTTTAACCCCAACTCTTTCTAAGAAACATTAAGGAAACTAAGTGAAAATCAAACAACTGTCACAGGTGAGAAACTGGCTCATAGACAGAAAATAAAAAGTTGGAATAAACAGTCCATTTTCCTCCTTAGATGAAATTAAGATCAGGTGCCTCAAGGATCCACCTTAGGATGGTGTTATTAATATATTCATGAATAACCTAGAAAATGATGTAACAGGAAGGAGATAATGTTTGCAGATGTGACACAATTATTATGGTTGGTCAATACTTGAGAAGACTGAATAACTTCAGAGAGACCTGAAGCTTGATGAATAGGTAGCATGATGGCAGATGAAACTCATTGCTGCAAAATACAAGGTATAGTACATTGCAAGAAACAATTTGAACAAAACGTGCACATTGCTGGGTTCTAAATTGACTGTAAGCAGGATATCTGAGCTAGCTTGACCTCTCCTTCTCCACCACATGTATACCCCCAGTTTTCACAGCATGCCACCGAGTCAGGACCTTAGGTTCTTATGGCCCCAGCAGCATTTTCCTCTTTCCCATCAATCACCAAGTGGGCTTGATCCCTTCAGAGACTTTTCTTAAGAAGGAGCCGGAATTCTCCAGGATATAGAAACTGAGCAGCAGCTGCAGCTTCTGCTGAAATCAAAGAAAGTAGAGCAGCCAAATCCCCCACCTAGTCTCTGCTGCAGAATGAAGACTTTGGAAGCACATAGGGAAATTGTAAAGGATGACCACTCTAAGTGCATACATTTTAATTATCATTAATTAATTAATTAATTAATTAATTAATTTAATGATTAATAATAATTGTAACCAGCACAAGTACCACGCAACCTCTGCCACAATGAAGACATGCATTTTGAAAAGATACTTGGTACACAGTCACTGAAAAGGTCAATAATTTTATTTTGTGTAGTTCCTTGTGTTGTAATTCTTTAACAATGCAGTGTCTTGGGCTTTTGGAACATGCAATTTTTTTAATGTTACAAAAGAGCGGTGAGGGAGGTGTGAATTGAGCTCCAGGGTCATTGACAAAGATACAAATTATAAAAGAAAAATATTTAGTCACAATCATCAACACAAAGGAATGGTGATCTGACTACCATTCGTGTAATAAAATATCAAAAGTATCTATCTAATAAAATGTAATAACATTCTATAATAAAATAAACATTACAATTTTATATTGTTTAATGCATTTTTATTGTCATTGGAAATGTGCAGGGTATTAAAATATTCATAAAGTTTGACATTGCACAGTATCTGGGAAGCTTATGTTTGGGAGCTGCCTTGGATTTTCTAGGCCTGACACCAGGGAATCTGAATAGCTACCACATATGTTAAAAATTAGAGTCTGTGATATGGTTTCATCAACAAGACATCATTCATAGTGACTCTATTCAAATGGTGGGGAATTTGAAGAAGTCTAGAGTTTGGTTTTGATTCAGAAAAGCATCCAAAATACACCATTTATCAAAAAGAAATCTATAGTATATGACCTTTTGTGGGCCCACACCTTCCCCACCTTCTGCATTCCAAACATAGTTGGCTGAGTTTTGCATTATTGCCCTCCTAACAATTCAATAGTTTTGGTATCAAAAATCATTCACCGGGCGAGTTGGCTCAGGCAGGGTAATAGAATCATAACTAGTAAGGATAGAAAGAGTACTTGGACCATACAGTCTGCATCACTAACTACTTACTGGCTTAGACCCACTAGCTCCATTCAATAAGTCCTACATTTTACAATAGAAATATTTATTTTAATAACATAACTAAGTTTCTTCCTCATCTATCTATCTCACTTTTTTTCTGAGCAAGGTCATTGTGATGCTAGTTCAAGGCAGCCTCTAAGAGCAAATGTGCATATTTCTTAGATACTTTTAATGAGATGGCAGACACAGATATGGCATGGAAACAGTGCTAGTCTCACTGATGGATTAATTCTTTCTGCCATTGACAATGGAAGAACATCCATTCAGAACCTTCTGCATCTCTCTGAAGCATTTGACACCATGGATCATAGGCTTCTGCTGGTAGATTGCCTCAGGAAATTAGCATGTCTGTTTGCTTTCACTCAAATGGTTTTATTCCTGCCTTCAGAGGGTCATGATGAGCAACTATGCCTATGTGGTCGAATCTCTCATTTGTGTAGCTGTCTCTACTCATTCCCTCCAGCCTACTTAATATCTCTCCACAGGAGACTGTATTCACCCATGTCCTCAGATGCCGGCTAACAATATGCAGGTGATACTGACCTACACTTCTCCTTCACTTCAAATGAAAACCATGCCAAAACAAGCTTTGGAGCTGCTCTAATCTATGCTAGCTGACCAGGGCCACCATGTTACTGTCTATAGCTTGAGACAAAAGAAATATGACCAAATATGACCATACCTCATCCATAACATGCTGGCCTATTGTGATGTGAAATTGCCAAAGAAGTACTCAAGCAAGACTGAAGTGATACTGGTTGGAAAAGGGAAACAGTTTTGGTATGTCTCCGCTGCCCTCCAAAGTGTGACTGTAGACATACCTGAGCTAACTTTGATCCAGCTAACTCAAATAACAATAGTAGTGAAGCTGTGGCAGAATGGATGGCAGCATGGGTACATACCCATGGTCCCAGGTTGGCTTGTACAGACTGTCCTGCTGCATTTGCTGCTGCTGTTTCATCGTGGTCCCTTCTATTCCTTGTCTGGCACATAAAAGTTTAGTATCCTGAAGGATAATCCTTGATCAAACTTCAGTTGTTGTATTTACTGTGCAGGTGCTGGGTGGTCTGTGATGTACAGGAGGTCAGATTAGGTTATCTGGCTTTAAACACTATGACTCTTTGATTGCTTCTGTTATTAAAGCTAGTTAGACCAAAGCGTGCAGAGTATGTCTACATGTGCTGCAGTCACACCTTTGCTTGCAGTGTAGATGCCTCCACATGAAGAACTAGATGAGATATTGTCTTTATCTTCCATCAAAGTCATACAGCCCCTGTTCATCAAAGTGATATGAAGCCTTGGGGTCCTATCTGACTTCTTGGTAAGCTTGATTGACCAGGTAGTAGTGATATCTGGAAATGCCTTCTTTCACTTCCACCTCACCAACAAACTTTGTGCCTTCTTCCAGATGAGGACCTGGCCATAGAGACCTATGTAGTTGTAACAACAAGGCTGAATTACTGTAATTCACTGTATTTGAAATTGATTATGAGGAGACTGCACAGGCTCCAACTGGGAAAAACTGTGACTACCCCTATAAAATCCTAAACCAGGATAAATAGATAAAATAAGGTGTAGCATGACATAGTGAGAAAACTCAAATATGTTACTTCTCAAATCATGTATATTCCCTCAGATTTGTCAACAAGTGTTCAGAATGAAAGCAAGCAAGTGAATCAAGTTGCAAATGATTAAAATATTATCCCCATACTTGTAAACAGTTTCTTTTACTGTGTATATTTACTACACTTGCCTAGTTCAGTATATTACTTATTTCTTCAGTCAACTTTGCTCCAACCAACAATATGACAAGGGACATTTATTTAAAGCACATGTGTAGTTTTGATGATCAAGAATAAGTTATCAACACCACATGTAATACATGTTTATGTGGAAGAACAATACAGCTTAATTCAAAGGCTTATATGTATCCAAAAAATAAGCCGGCTGTTCATAGACCCTTGTGGTTTTGGATTAGTTGTTGTGTATTCCAGTCTTTCCCTTTTGGTATATTTTTGAAATGTATTGTATATGATTTGTATCAAAACCTTGGGTCTTATATTGATTTTGTTCAAGGATTATAGTTCATCCAACTTCAAAGTTATCTTGGGTCTCTAAAATTTCTAAAATACCTTGCCAAGTTCTGAAAACAAGCAACATAATCCCAGATCAGACACAGTCTCCTGTGTATTACTCTACAATGAAATTGGATGCTAGCAGAATGCTGGTAATTTAACCAAGTCTCAGAGTAAATATTTCTGAAAATAAGGACTTAGACCCAAACTGTTTCTTAAATAGGAAGGTAAGGGGAGTTTTGTTTGTGGTGAGGGGGTTTGTGCTTGTGTGCTTATGTTTTTTTCTGTTTGTTTTTAATAACATAATTTTCAAGGTTGGACATTTTATTTTCATGCTTAAACAGATGGCTAATAAAGGCTTTGCAACCCAAACATCTCACCTACCCATTAATCTTCATTCTGGAGCAAGTAGTGCACATTAGTTAACATAATTCTACACTGGAAAACAGCCCAATATGTATAATCTTATAATTTATAAAAAATGTCTTGAATTTATCTCCATGTACCTTTACTTTATAAAAGCAAGGTAGCATGAGTGGAAAAGGTACAACAGAAGATTAAAATCCTTGCATATTGCCACTGAACCTGAGTTTAAATTTATTTTATTAAATACAATATTTTTTTTGTTTTCAATACAGTACTTTACTGAAAGGTAGAATTTCAGGAAATCTATAGGAGTCTTGCAACTTGGACAGAATAACTCCTAGAGGATAAGGCTATATTTATAAAGATATCAATATATAGAATGTGGGTAATATAATAATAAATTAAGCTCACTCAGTTATTTTGAGACACAATTGGAGGGAAGAGGCTGTAGAGAAGAGTCTATAACCAAAATTCAAAATAAGAAATAATCTTTGTATGTATTAGGATAGTCCAATATTCCACCTATTGTTTAATTTTTTCTGTGTCGAAAGAAGCAGCAATTGTGGAGGAGAGGTCCCAAGTAATTCCTGACAATATTTCCTTTTTTGTTCATTTTCAGGTCTACTCTAGTCTAAGCAGGATTTAGTAGAATAGTTTGATTAAACTCTAGATTCATTCCTAGTCTGTTACAATGTTAAAATTTTTCAAGTCAATTCATTTCCTTTCGGAACAATACATTTAAATAGGTCAGAGTTCCTGTTTGTGCAGGCTAAATTCAGGGCTCATTAACTTTTAGACCATTAAATATCAGACTCTTCCCTTCATCCGTCCCTTGTTATACAGAATGGCCCAAATCCTGGAATGATCTGTAGAAACTCCAAACCTGCATAGCCAGTCCAGGGTTGATCACCCCACAATAGGTGCAATCCTCTAGTGATGCAAAGGACACATGATAGTGCTTATGCTACCCCACATAGTCCCTCCTTATCCAACCAAGTCTCTATTATTCTAATCACATCATAATTCCTTGACTGTGCCAGGATTTCCAGTTCTCCTTACTTGTTTCCCAGGTTTCTTGCATTTGTGTATAGGCACTTAAGATAACTCGCTGATCGTCCTACTTTCTCAGTATGAGGCAGGAGTCCTCCCCTTTTGCGCTCTCCTGCTCGTGCTTCCTCCTGGTATCCCACTTCCCCACTTACCTCAGGGCTTTGGTCTCCTTCCCCCAGTGAACCTAGTTTAAAGCCCTCCTCACTAGGTTAGCCAGCCTGCTTGCAAAGATGCTCTTCCCTCTCTTCGTTAGATGGAGCCCGTCTCTGCCTACCAATCCTTCTTCTTCCTAGGTGTGACATGGGGAGAACACATGTCTAGAGGGAAATGGTACAGATCCATATGTGGTATATTAGCCTTTGGGTCCATTGTCAGATAGTTCAAGAGAGCATAGCCTGAAATCTGTTCTGGCTTTGCTGTGGCAGAACAGATCAGTACACAGCACAATTGCACTGTGCAACCATTGGCTGCAGCTGAGAATTGAGGCTGGTGATGTCTGACTTTTTCAGTCTGAGGGCCAAGCATATTATTTAATAAAAGCCAAGGAATCCCAATCAGAAGCAGATTCTAAGTCCTGTTCTGATCCCTTTTCACTTTTCTTGTGCCACAAAGGGTGGAAACCATCCTCCAATGCCCTGTTGGGGATCTAACTGAAGCCAGTTCTTATGCTCCTCTCCCTGCAGCCTTTGGCACAGATGACTACCCTGCAGCTATCCCCAGTTAATGCATAATCCCTAAGGAACCACAGTCATCTGGAGCAAATTAAAGAAGCCATTAGTCTACTTTAACCAGGGATAGGGTTAGGACAGAGAATCGGAGGCCTCAGAGTAGTTGTTGGTTCTCAGCTGGGCGGCTTGTATGTATTCTGGCAAGCATGAGGTGGCACAAAGACATAGATCACCCTGAAGTATTCAATGCAAGACAAATTCCCATTTGCCTATGGAAAAGCCATATACTCAACAGTCAGAAGATTGGCAGGATTCTTCATAAGCTACAATGCCAAGTATTGCCCACAGTCTCAAGGTTGTTGCTTATGTCTGATGAAATGATTAGCATTGAAATAGTTAACAAAGTTAACTACCACTCATACAGTTCAATCCAAACCTTAAATTCAACATAAGATTTGCTTACCTGGTACCCCAAGGTGCCGAGCTGCTCACAGGATTGATCCCCAATAAGGGAATTATAATTATATGTCACAGTACCTCACTTTATTTTGGATTAGTATGTTTTTGGCAGTGATGCTCATGATTTTATGCCACCCACTCAGACAAATGTTACAGTCAAATAAATAATATAAATAACATAAACTGGCAGTTTGGCAGTTTAATACTTGTAAACTACCAGCTTGAAGAGCCCCAGAAAACTTTTTTGTAGTAACATATTAATAGATATACTGCCTTGTGCCACTACGCAATTGGAAATCTACTGTAATCACATAGCTCTAGTTTTAAAAAATATAATCTACTACAGAAGAAAAAACACCAGTACTGTGGAAAGTGCTGCTTGTTAGATTGCCCAGTGTGTAAATTATCCCACCAAGCAGTATGTATAAATTATTGGAGATGTGATACTAAGGAGTCTAGTTGGCAGTTGGTATCAAGCGGAGTACCCTGAGGGTCCGTCCTGGGGCTGGTTTTGTTCAACATCTTCATTAATGATCTGGATGATGGGATGGATTGCACCCTCAGCAAGTTTTTGGATGACACTAAGCTGTGGGGAGTGATAGATATGCTAGAGGGTAGGAATAGGGTCCAGAGTGACCTAAACAAATTGGAGGATTGGGCCAAAAGAAATCTGTTGAGGTTCAACAAGGACAAGTGCAGAGTCCTGCACTAAGGACAGAAGAATCCCATGCACTCCTGCAGGCTGGGGACCGACTGGCTAAGCGGCAGTTCTGCAGAAAAGGACCTGGGGATTACAGTGGCCGAGAAGCTGGATATGAGTCAACAGTGTGCTCTTGTTGCCAAGAAGGCTAATGGCATATTGGGCTACATTAGTAGGAGCATTGCCAGCAGATCAAGGGAAGTGATTATTCCCCTCTATTTGGCCCTGGTGAGGCCACATCTGGAATACTGCATCCGGTTTTGGGCCCCCCACTACAGAAAGGATGTGGACAAATTTTAGAGAGTCCAGCGAAGGGCAACTAAAATGATTAGGGGGCTGGGGCACATGACTTATGAAGAGAGGCTGAGGGAATTGGGCTTATTTAGTCTGCAGAAGAGAAGAGTGAGGGGGGATTTGATAGAAACCTTCAACTAGCTGAAGGGGGGCTGCAAAGAGGATGGAGCTCAGCTGTTCTCAGGGGTGGCAGGTGACAGAACAAGGAGTAATGGTCTCAAGTTGCAGTGGGGGAGGTCTAGGCTGGAAAATAGGGAAAAAAAATATTTCACTAGGAGTGTGGTGACGCACTGGAATGGGTTACCTAGGGAGGTGGTGGAATCTCCATCTTTAGAGGTTTTTAAGGCTCGGCTTGACAAAAGCCCCGGCTGGAATGATTTAGTTGGAGTTGATTCCGTTTGAGTAGAGGGTTGGATTAGATGACCCCTTGAGGTCTCTTCCAATACTAATTTTCTATGATTCTATGAGTACAGTGTGTCTTCCTTTACAAGTTATCCTGAAGGCACTGTGGTTTTAATACATTCGATTGTTCCCAATTTCAAGATTTATGCTCCCTTCTATGGCTTTAATTTGGAGTGATTGTATTCCACAGCAATATATTGCAAAATTGTTTTTTATGACAAAATACCAAAGAAGGGTAAATGATTCCCCCCCCCCATTTTTATATCTATTTGTTGAGCTTATCATTGAGACATTACATGATTACCAGTCAAAATCTCTTTTGTTTAGATATCATAAACTGCTCCCCACCCACAAAACGAAAGCACTCCCCACCCTCCCCATCTTTCTACAACAACTAATAATAATTGTTCTGAGTTATAAAAAGCTGAAAACAAGATGAATGTAATAATAGCACACCTTTTGGTATTCATTACATTTTTTTTTCCATTTCTAATGAAACGTAAAAATAAATAAGTAAATAGCCTGCGAATAGAGGACTTCTATGCATTTGTTAGCCTAATTATTTTTGTTTAATTATTCAAGTTTATAACATGCTCATTCTTATGTTTGTAATATTTCAATTTATCCAGGGACCTGAACTAGCATTTCCCTGAAGCAAGATGGATGTCTACTATTGCTGCAA
Source organism: Malaclemys terrapin pileata (assembly GCF_027887155.1). Lineage (NCBI taxonomy): Eukaryota > Metazoa > Chordata > Testudines > Emydidae > Malaclemys > Malaclemys terrapin. The sequence goes on along the minus strand of NC_071505.1, from coordinate 287,609,280 downwards.
ACTACAGAGGCATTTAACAGAGCAACTAGTATGTGGATAAGAATAAGTGGATCCTCTCTGTGTGGAAGACTGATGAATAAACATGAATTAATGTGCTCCTCTGGAGGGCTATCATTGGGCAGAATCTTATTAGTCATCTTAGTGATGACTACACATTAGAGATGACTAAGCATATTGTATTTTGAAGTACTCTTTTGGGGGCTATTCATACAAGTCAAAAACAAGACAGTTGATTCACCTTTGCTACTGAATTTTTGTGCAGGGAATTGAAGATCCCAGATTAAAGAGAATAAGCCCTTATTAAACATTGATGACAAGAACATGACTTGAACTGTTTTGAATTGTGTGACTGCAATTTTTGTGGCTCTGTACTGATACTGATTATTAACAACAAAAAATAAAGATATCAGGCCATTGCTGAAAGGGTTTGTTGGAGTAATTTTCCAGTTATAGAGTTACATGCTGAATGCAATCCTACTGTTTCAGATAATCACAGTTTCCTACCTGGCTCCTGCAAAGAAAAAGATGTGATGCAAGCAGGGGCTGATTCTGGTGGATGTTCATTGATATCAGCAGGCTTTTCATTAAACTGTGCTGCAGTAAGTCCATGAGTTATGATAAAGGTATAAGTGGTTAGTATTTACTGAGAAATACAGAACCGGCACTTAACAGTATCTGCAAATATCCTTCAAGGTCCACACAGGGATTTGTGTATTTGCATTATATGAATTTCATCTTTGAGTAGGATGTTCTTGAAAACTAAGATATATATGTATATATAATATATCCTAGAAGATAGATTTTTGGGACAAAGGCTGGCTATCTTTTACTTGTTTTTACTACTTCTAGACAATGGGTTCCTATTCCCTGATTGGGACATTTAGGCACAACCAAAAATAATATTGGACTAATTGGTGGACCCATTAAGTAATATCTGGAGGTATATGTGCTGCTTAAGCAAGTAAGACACACCATTGACCAAAAAGTATGCCCACAAAACTAAGCTGCTTCTCACCCACAAAACTAAAGCATTCCCCACCCTCCCCATCTTTTTGCAACAACTTATAATAATTCCCCTGACACTTAAATAGTCAGAACCCCCATACAGTACAAATAAAACCCTTGCCATCTAAAATCCCAGATTTTACAGATAAAACTTTCTGTGACCTAGTAGAGAAATCAATGTATGTGTGTTCTCCATAAAGCTACAAATCCAGTTTGAAGTTAAAGCTAATGTACAATTCAGCACCCTTCTTGTTAGAGTGGAATATCTCACCATGACAACATGACAAGTGCAACATGAGCTGCGCTGCTGGTCTACTGGCCTCCAGGTGAAGTTGAAGGTGTTGACTTTTGGTCTATAATCTGTTAAATGACCTTGGGCCAGTTCACTGCCTCTCTTCCCTTGTTAATACTGCTATAGTTGCTATTCAGCAGAGATGGTTGAACTGTGCATTCCTCCAGTTATTGAAAGGGAGGTGTTTACAGGGCGCTCTCCAGAAAGTGTCCTTTGCCACCTCAGTCCATCTTAGTCCAAAATAAACTGGATTGTTTTTTAACTTTCAGGGAATGCTACAGCACCCATCTATTTAAGTAGGTATTGGAGAGAGCAAAGGAGTAGGAAGATGGTCATTCTGAAATCTCTGGGATTTTTTGATGAATTACTGTTTTTTCCTCATGTAGCATGGACTCTGCCATTTACTTTTCATTATTTTTTTTCTGTTTTATGGATAGGGGTTTTCATTGCTGTAGGTTGTCAGGGCACCAAAAGCCTGGGGTAGGGATCTTTTATGAAATATATAAAGATACCTACTGTATATACACTCAAACATAATAGTGCTGATCATGGAATAAATGCCTAAATAGACATGCATACATACAGAGAGAATACAGGTATACAAGTGGGTAATTGACCTGATTTTTGGCAGTGAAGCCATGAGGGTGTTATCCCCAATGAGTGCAAATAAATCCTCTATACTTAAATAAACCATCACTTATTCTTCATATATCACATATTTGACACAAAAATGGTTTTAGAGAGCTTCAAAAATATTAGTACCATTTTTATCACTGTCTCCCTCTCCTCTAACTCAAGGCTCCCTTAGTTACCATAAGTCCAACAGTATAGGATTTTGCAGTAGTGAAAATTACAACTGATGCATTTTAAAAGCCTATACAATTACACAATAATATGATTTTTAAGAGCTGATCTCTCATGATATCCCAGGGTTAAAGAAGTGCTGTAACCCATTTACAAGTGTAGTTCCTCCCCATTCCAAGGGTCCAAACCTGTTTGTAAACCTGATGGGGACCTCAAAGCTGCCCCTGGTGAAGGACTGAATGTTGGCCATTCCATGTATGTAAAGGTGACTGTGGCATGAGGCAAAGCACTTTGTCACATTACTAGTACTCAATAATACCTTGTTGAACTGGGTTTCAGTTCTGAAGTTTGTACCGGAGACCACATTCTACCACCATCTAGCTTACAATGGAAATTCTTTATTAAAAATCTTTTCTTTATATAAAACTCAACAATGTTCTATTTAAAACAAATTTTAAAATGTTAAGATGACAAAGTGAAACGTTCCAGTCAGGAAACGCCTAAGTTAAGTCCACCTGTGTAACCTTCACTTTTATGTGTGAGAGAAATTATCCCACAAATCAGCTTTCCTATGGGACTGAGGATTGTTCAAAGTCACAGAATCATAGAATCACAGAATATCAGGGTTGGAAGGACCTCAGGAGGTCATCAAGTCCAACCGCCTGCTCAAAGCAGGACCAATCCTCAACTAAATCATCCCAGCCAGGGCTTTGTCAAGCCTCACCTTAAAAATCTCTAAGGAAGGAGATTCCACCACCTCCCTAGGTAACCCATTCCAGTGATTCACCACCCTCCTAGTGAAAAAGTTTTTCCTAATATCCAACCTAAACCTCCTGCACTGCAACTTGAGACCATTATTCCTTGTTCTGTCATCTGGTACCACTAAGGACAGTCTAGATCCATCCTTTTTGGGACCGCCTTTCAGGTAGTTGAAAGCAGCTATCAAATCCCCCCTCATTCTTCTCTTCTGCAGACTGAACAATCCCAGTTCCCTCAGCCTCTCCTCACAAGTCAATTGCTCCAACCCCCTAATAATTTTTGTTGCCCTTTGCTGGACACTTTCCAATTTTTCCACATGCTTCTTGTAGTGTGGGGCCCAAAACTGGACACTGTACTCCAGATGAAGCCTCACCAATATCGAATAGAGGGAAATGATCACGCCCCTCGGTCTGCTGGCATTGCCCCTACTTATACAGCCCAAAATGCTATTAGCCTTCTTGGCAACAAGGGCACACTGTCAACTCATATTCAGCTTCTTGTCCACTGTAACCCGTAGGTCCTTCTCTGAAGAACTGCTGCCTAGCCATTCAGTCTCTAGTCTGTAGCAGTGCATGGGATTCTTCCGTCCTAAGTGAAGGACTCTGCATTTTTCCTTGTTAACCTCATCAGATTTTTTTGGTCCAATCCTCTAATTTGTCTAGGTCCCTCTGTATCCTGTCCCTACCCTCCAGCGTATCTACCACTCTTCCCAGTTTAGTGTCCTCTGCAAACTTGCTAAAGGTGCAGTCTACGCCATCCCCCAGATCATTAATGAAGATATTGAACAAAAACATCCCCAGGACTGACTCTTGGGGCACTTCGTTTGATACCGGCTGCCAACTAGACATGGGGCCATTGATCACTACCCACTGAGCCCGACGATCTTCCCAGATTTCTATCCATCTTATAGTCCATTCATCCATCCCATATTTCTTTAACTTGCCAGCAAGTATACTGTGGGAAACCATATCAAAAGCTTTGCTAAAATCAAGGAATAATATGCCCACTGCTTTCCCCTCCTCCACAGAGCCAGTTATCTTGTCATAGAAGGCAATTAGGTTAGTCAGGCATGACATGCCCTTGGTGAATCCATGCTGACTGTTCCTGATCACTTTCCTCTCCTCTAAGTGCTTCAGAATTGATTCCTTGAGGACCTGCTCCATGATTTTTACAGGCCTGAGGTGAGGATGACTGGCCTATAGTTCCCAGGATCCTCCTTCTTCCCTTTTTTAAAGATGGGCACTACATTTGCCTTTTTCCAGTCTTAATTCAGAGACTCTCAGGTTTTTCTACAGTTTCATACCAGAGCTCTGAGCAGTCATACTGCTCTCTTACATACAACTCCCCCACCTTTTCTGCCCTGCCTGTCCTTCCTGAACAGTTTATATCCATCCATGACAGTATTCCAGTCATGTGAGTTATCCCACAAAGTCTCTGTTATTCCAATCACATCATAATTCCTTCACTGTGCCAGGACTTCCAGTTCTCCCTGCTTGTTTTCCAGGCTTCTTGCATTTGTGTATAGGCACTTAAGATAACTCACTGATCATCCTGCTTTCTCAGTATGAGGCAGGAGTCCTCCCCTCTTGCACAATCCTGCTCGTGATTCCTCCCGGTATCCCAGTTCCCCACTTACCTCAGGGCTTTGGTCTCCTTCCCCCGGTGAACCTAGTTTAAAGCCCTCCTCATTAGGTCGCTAGCCTGCTTGCAAAGATGCTCTTCCCTCTCTTCGTTAGGTAGAGCCTGTCTCTGCCTAGCACTCCTCCTTCTTGGAACACCATCTCATGGTCAAAGAATCCAAAGCCTTCTCTCTGACACCACCTGCATAGCCATTCGTTGACTTCCACGATTCAACAGTCTCTACCCAGGCCTTTTCCTTCCACAGGGAGGATGGACAAGAACACCACTTGTGCCTCAAACTCCTTTATCCTTCTTCCCAGAGCCACATAGTCTGTAGTGATCCACTCAAGGTCATTTTTGGCAGTATCATTGGTGCCCACATGGCGACGCAGGAAGGGGTAGCGATCTGGGGGCTTGATGAGTCTCAGCAGTCTCTCCGTCACATCGTGGAATCCTAGCTCCTGGCAAGCAGCACACTTCTCGGTTTTCCCAATCGGGACAGCAGATAGATGACTCAGTTACCCTGAGGAGGGAGTCCCCGACCACCACCACCCATCTCCTTCTTTTGGGAGCGGTGGTCATGGAACCCCGATCCCTAGGACAGTGCATCTCATGCCTTCCAATCGGTAGAGTTTCCTTCTGCTCCCTTCCCTCAGATGTATCATCTAGTCTACTCTCCGCATTAGTACCTGTGGAGAGAACATGAAAATGGTTGCTCACCTGTATCTGCATTGCTGGTACATGGATGCTCCTATTTCTTCTTCTGGAGGTCACATGCTACCAATTTTCTTCACCGTCCTTCTGTCCCCGCTGCGCAGCCTGCTCTGATTCTTCAGAATGTTGTGCCTGTAGAAGCATATCCTGACGTCTGTCCAGGAAATCTTCATTTTCTCTAATGCAACACAGGGTTGATACTTGTTTCTCCAGAACTCGAACCTTCTCTTCCAATATGGAGAACAACTTGCGCTTTGTACAAACAAAGTCACTTCTGTCCTGTGGAAGAAAGATAAACATGGCACATCCTATGCAGGTCATCACAACAGCAGATCGCTCACCATCCATATCACCTTCCTTCTAAGAGCTTCCTCAGCTGTTGCAGCAACTACTCAGAGGATCCTGCAAGTTTAACGCCTTGGTGGGCTCTCCCCAGGTAAACTCCTAGTCAAACTCCCTCTGTTAGCCTCTCCGCTGTTCACCGCTCAGCTGGTTTGCAGCTGACTGCCTTTTTATAACAGTCAGGCCCTCTCAAGGCCCACCTAGAACAAAGCACTCCCAATTCACACTTTTCAAACAATCAAGCACACAGTCAAAGTGACAAACTGTCCCTGCAACAGACGCTCAGATACTCACCAACACAGCCCTCCAATGAAGCATTTAGCGTACCTCCTCTCGGACAGATCCCAGTCAAACTCCCTCTGTTAGCCTCTAGTTATTAGAGGACAGATGTCCATATCATAAAAAAGCACCATCACGATCAGCACTCTTAATGCTTTTTCATCAGAAAGGGTAAAGAATCAATGGAAATGAAAGCTGAAATAGTTTTGCTGTCTCAAGATGAGGCACATTGGTGGGGATGCCTATGTTATATGTGTCCTGTTGATTAACTGAGAACTGTGTTTTTCAAAGCTTCACACTTTGCACCTTTCATGAGTGCTACATTCATTTATAAAAAAAAAAATTAAAAGAAAAAAGTGATTATAAGAATGATCAATGGGTTTGTTTGGTTACGATTGTATAGCTAAAAGTCCCATATCCCTAATATAATTGTTAAACTCTAAACTCTTTTAGCATTACAAGACTACATTCTGATAGCCTTGGACAATAAGGACATTTTCAGCTGTGGTAACTTATTTCATATACCCCCAACTGAAATAGTTAGAGCTTGAGAAGCTATTATAAAATGAATCAAAACAATCAATCAGGAACATTTTAGTCAGAAATAATGTGATGTAGTTTTCCATGTCACAGTAGCTCTGAACATAAGCCTTTCCTGTGCAACCCAGAAGCTTTAAGTAGAAAAGCTTGATGTGTATGGGGGGGTAGCTGATGGCAAAACACATGGAGCCTGAGGCAATCAGCAGTACCTCTGAATCCTCTTAAATATTTCTGAAAAGGCAGTCGTTCCAAAGTATGTTATGAAATCTTGAACTTCATACCAGTTATAAGAAGGCATGGTGCTGCATTACTTCAATTCTGCATGATATACAGTACTTTCATAGGTATATGAGACACCCAATGGATCTAAAAGTGCTCCTCAAAGTGCCATCACCCTTATCAGATGATATTTCTGAGAATGACATTGAATTAAATTTTCTGTCACCATCTTCAGTAGATGACAGCTCCAAGAATGACACAAAAAACTAAGGGCCCTGATTCTGCAGTTGTTTTCCTATGTTAAACTCCCCACTGAAGTCAATGACTACATGACTGGAACCAAGGTTATTATCTCTTCTGTGGTACATGCAAATAATGGTGCCAAAGTACTCCAGCTACAGTCTGCTTCACTGGGTGACTTCTTTTTGGGACACATTCCTATATATTTACTCACACAGAGTAGACATTTACTCCACAAATAGTCCCAATGGGACTACTTTTGGATTTAGAGTGCTATTCAATGTGAGTAAGGGTATTGGGAACTGGACCTTACTCTGCAGACCATTTAAGAGTCTTCTATCTGTTTCACACCATTTTTGGTGCTGCTGAAGAGTAGACCATATGAAGGAGCTCCATGGGCCACTGGAAGTCAATCAATTGTAGTTTGAGAATCCCTAGTGGATCTAGTCTCCCTGGAAATAACAACTGATAACAGCACAGCCCTAAATTAAAGTCCATGGCTTTGGTCATAGGAAGAAGGAAGAAACTGCTTGGTACCAGCAGAACCACCTCCGCCCCCCCGCTCCCCTCCCCACACACACACAGAAAGCAGCACACAGAGACTCCTGGGTTAGTTGTTATAAGGTGTCAGAAATGCAACCCATATTTAAAAGAAAACAAAAACTTTTAAATTACTTTTGTTGTTGTTTGTTCTGTTTTTAACTTTTTTTGCAGCAATTAGATTAACCACTGAAATAAACTGAGCTGCATAAGTTAGCATGAAAATAGAAACACATCATGTAATCCACCTGCCTAGAGCAGTTCAGATAGCTGATGGATAGCATGAAAAATTAATCCTCTTGTAATTTTAATTCTAAACTCTGTCTGCTATGCCAACTATTTTAATCAGTGTCACTGCTTTCTTTTGCAACCAACACAAACACTGCGGCTCTTTAGAGGTTTGCTTTTTTACTTGTCCAATGTGTAGCAATAGAACTAGAGCTCCACTGATTCTGAGTGTGGTTTCAGGCACAGAGAGATTATGGTCAAAAGCATCCACTAATTTTGGGTGCACAATTTGAGATGCCTAAGACCTCATTTTTCAGAGTACTTATGTAGCACTTTATATGTTCAAAACATACCTCACATTGACTTCCGAGTTACAGCTCTTGATTGCTCAGCACTTTTGCAAACCAGACCGCAGAGTCTCAAATAAGGCATCCAGTAAATGAGTGACCACTACTGAAAAGTTTGGTTTAAATGACTTACATAGCATTACATAGGACCGTTGGGCTAGATTCCCAAAGAAACTTTGGTGGGGGGATGCTGATCATTGCATGCCTAATCTTTAGGCACCTATACAATCACTAGAATTCACAAAGCTGGAGAGAGGGAGGCACCTCAGAATGGGATTCACAAAAGCCAGCATGCCGGGCAGCTCTTCACCTAGTCCAGCCAAGGGAGATGCCAAAACATGTGCTAAGCCTCTCAAAAATATGTGCCCAACTCCAGGCTGCAGTGAGGTGCCTCCCTTTCACTTGGGATTCTCAGCTGCAAACCCTCTCTAGCCATCAGGTCCCTATGCCATTTGAGTGGTAGTGACCATATATGGCATAGATTCGAATCCATGTAAATGATGAAAGTTTAAAATTAAGCCAACAATATCAAATACTGTAATTTTGTTTTATCCCATTATTAAAACTATAATAAGGATAATATTACACACAATTATTGCTTTATTTCATATTATAGAAAATTATCTTCTCTGATTTCATTGGTAATCACTATCAGGAAGGCACATGGTAATGATAGAATGATGTCATCCAAGTAGCTTAGTGGTAATGTATTGCCGGGCAAGAGACCAGCTTTGAGACACACCTCAAACCTAAAAGCGTGTAAAGAAATTCTCAGTACCAGACAAATCCACAGAAATATTCTTGTTTCATAGATTCATACAAGAACAAAAATTTCAATTCCTCCCCCCACCCTCAATTTTGAGGGGGAAGCAAAAGGGAATTTTCACAGGTGAAAAACAGATTTTACTTTTTCCCTACAAAAAGCTTTTCATGGAGGTGCAGAGTGTGCAGCTGAAATAATGGGATACCTTAGCTGATTGCTCACCAGGGAAAGTCCTTTTTTGTAGGATATATGAAATTCACTCTTACCCCAAGACTGCTGAGCCAGGATAATATGAAATGAAAAAATATATACAGACTGTAATTGAAAATAAACAAACAAACAAATAAATAAAACCAAAGATAAAATGGATAATACCCAAATACTTGTTAATTAAACTTTTGTGACAATACTGGCTGCCAATACCACCCACTTTGGTGCATCCCATAGACATTGGATCCTTCAGCACAACTGTGGCAAAAGGAAGAAGTCTCTCAAATAAACCCTGTGAAGAGATCCTAGGTAAGATGAATGTTCTGTAAATGTCAATGATATCTATGGAAGGAAAGTTGGAAATAACTCTGGTGAGAATTCCTTGGGACAGAGGGAGCTGAACAACACACTCAAGTGCTGGAAAATATAACTCCGGACCTGAAATATAACACAGGACATCCCATATTAAAATACTAGTAGAGGTGAACATCCTCCTAGACAGAGACTGAACTGTTAGAAAATTAGGTTATGTATCCATAATGACTGGAGTTTTATTTGACAAGAGCAGCCCATACCCTATGTTGCTTATGGAGATTTTCCTACCTAAACCCTTTGAAATTAATGTAAAAAACAGCCAATTCCTTGTTTTAAAAGCCTCCAATCTGACAGAAGAAATAGGAACTAGAAGTAAGAATAATAGTAGGCTTCAACAACAGTAGAGATTAGAATATGACATTTAATATAATTAAATTTAAAGAATATCTCAGATTGGAAGATTTGAGGATTTTAATCTTCCCCAGATTTACTTCTACAGCATAGTCTGGAATGAGACTCATAAGGCAAGACTTTGTCATAGGGAGAATTGGGGAGGGGGGGGGGGGAGCTAAGATGAAGGTCATCCTTAAAGGAAAATAGCTTGTTTAAAGGGAACTAGAAATCAGTTAGCCACCATCTGGAAAAGATGAATGGCAAGGAGATTTTGAGAAGTAGTTAATAGCCAAGCTTTGCATTGACAGGAAATTAATTCCACCCATACATTTTAATATTGTAACTTGTCTACATCCGACTTACAATTTTGTATTAGATTTTTTTCATGTTGATGCATTTTTATGAGGGCCCAAACCTGCCATCCTTGCTCATATTGCATAGTACTTCCCTCCTCAAGAAATCCCATTAATTTTAAAGTACTTTACCCCATATGTAGTTCCATTGATTGTAGAATAAGGTACTACTCAATATGATTAACAGTGAACCACGTGAACTGGATATTGGAGTTAACAGCGTACCAAAGATGTCCCCAGATTTGTCATTTATCAACAGGGAAGTATTGGGAATCATTAAGGAGAACTAAAGGCCGCTCAAAAGTATTTTGAATAAATATGAGGACTAACAGCTAGGTATGCAGGACAGCAGAGGGCACAAGGGGACCTGGCACAAAGAATATAATAAATATTTATTGGATTGTCATCATGACAAATGTGTGTGTGTGGAGGGCGGGGGTTAATGAAAGTTGATCTGTAGTCTTAAAGTGTTTCTCTATTGGATTTCTGAGACCGTGTGTTGGCCTGTCAGAAGGGAGCAGATACTTTCAGCACATTCATCCAGGGATAGATACAGACACAAGTGTTTGCAAGCTATTAAGGCTTAATGGGTCTAACAGCCTGAACAATAGAGCAAACATCCTGGTGGCATTCTCTTAGATGGCCTGGGTGGCTGACTGGGGAAAAAATAGTCTGAGGCAAAAGGCAGACTTCACAGGCTGGTTAAAAAGACCATTGAGTGACATGGTAATTGAGGACCAGAGACACACAGGGAGAGTGGGGGTTTTAAGAAAACACAGCTTTGCTGATGAAGAGTAAATAGAGTAGGAGGGCCATGTCTACACTATGCAGCTTTTAGCGACATAGCCGTGTCAACACATCCATGTCACTAAAAGTCGAGCAGTGTAGCCGCTGTTTGTCCGCTCTTTTGCCAACAAAATGTATCCACTCCCAACGAGCAGCATTTGCATTGTCAGCAGGCGAGCGCTTCTGCTGACAATGTGCTGTTTACACTGGCGCTTTTCGTCAGTAAAACTTTTGTCGTTTGGGGGGGTGCATTTTTTTACCATCCCTGAATGACAAAGTTCTGCTGATGAAATGCCAGTGTAGAAAAACCCAAAGAAAAAAATGGGCCAGGATGGTTTGTAAGAACGCCTTAGCTTCCTAAAAGAATATTAGGTATCTTCTATTCCTGTAACTTACGTGATAAGTTTGTCTAACCTACCTTGTTGTGAACATAAGATTAGATGAGAATAAATATGCCTGTTGTAGGCTTTGTTGTTGTTTTTTTAATGTTTTGCTAAATAAAAATCCTTGGATTTAAGGAGGCTGTTGGTTGCTATGCCACGGATCATGGATACCTGAAGTGAAGTTAAGCAGGTGCCCAGACTCGGTCTGTGTGACACAGTAAGAAATGGTTGCCAATGATGGGGTGTTGTACCATGTTCACAGTTTTAAGGTCACTTGAAAGCCAGGCTATAGAAGATATATGTTTGGAACTAACAAAGCACAGAAACACTTTCTGGAAAATAATTATACTGGCTGCCATAAGTTTCCTGAGCTAACAAGAGAAATGAGAGCCTTTGATAAAGATAACAGGGAAAATTGAATGCAGACCCAGCCTTTGAGTTGTGGTGAGTCAAACAAAAAAACTCTTTTTCCTGCTCCTGGTCAATACTTTCATATTTGGTAGCACGAGGGTATTGCCTGCCTACCACTACTTCTAGCAATATTAGTCTGAAGTGTTCTTGTATTTATCTAGGCTGTAGCAGGGCTAGAGACCTTGTCTTCATTCCTGTCTGTAAAGGTCACAGATCACAACTGATGTGCTATAATAATAAATAGAAAATAACTGTCTTTTATTTCCATTTCCATTTTCTCAAGTAACTTTCTTTTAATAGAGATAAACTGAAATGGATTTAGTGACGTTCAGAAGGAACAAGTGAGGTAAGACTCCTGGAAAGTAATGCACTTCACTTCAGAACTAAAGGACAGCATAACTGCAGAGTAGAGGTAATGGCTAAGCACCTGGATCAAGGTGAACTGAGTGGCCTGTCTTCCAAATGAACTGCCAGGAGGATGATATACGTTAGTGTGAGCAAAAAGAAAGCCAGAATGCCTAAGTGGTAAACCTCATTGCAAATATGATTCGTTGTTCCTAAGTCATCCTTTATCTGCAGTTATATGCTAACAATTCTCCACTAAACTGTATACAATTATTTGTCATATTTTGGTGACCCAGATCACCATTTTGATTAATGTTCCATATAAACTGAAGTGAAGGCCTTTTTTTTTTTCACCCCCAAAGTCGATAAACTGTTCCAGTATTATTTCTTAATTGCAATTTTGCCTGTACTATTTTATTTTAAACCAAAAAAAAAAGCAGCTTCACTTATTCACCTGGTTTTCTTTCTATAAAGAAGTAATGATGTAAAACTTCTGCAACCTATGATTTTTACATATTGCCTCTTAATGCTATAATTATTATCAAAACCTGGATGTATTTATGTACTTTCCTGTTTCAACAGTAAAAAATAAATAAATAAAAGCTGTTTATTCTGTGAAAATCTTCACTTTCTGTTCAGAGATATTTCATGAAAAATCACACAGGGCCAGATTCTGAAGCCCTTACATTGAGTTGGAATGTGTCAAAACTTTACCAACACAAGGAGCAAAAATATTTTCAATATGTAGAAATGTCACCACCCCACTTAGATGGACAGTAGGATTTAAACTAACTACTGATGATCATGAACGTCTATTGCTTGAGGGAAAAGAATAGCTTCATTAACTAGTAGTTGTAGAAGACTCTTATTAGCCTTTTCATGAATCCACCAGTAGAGGGAGACAAATACCACATTCTTATGGGTGATCTTGTGGTTGGCGTATTAGCCTGGGAATTGGGGTCCCAAGTTCAATTCTCTGTTCTGCCACAAACTACCTATGTGACCTTGGGCAATGAACTTAGTCACCCTGTGCCTAAGTTCCTCATCTATAAAGTAGGAACGATAGTGTTTCTTTTCCTTATGGGGTATTGTAAAGATGAATACATTCAAAGTTTGTGACAGTCTAAGTTACTACAGTATTTGGGGTCATATAATCAACTAATATATCTAGATAGATAGCTCTTAGTGAGATTTACAAACAGGTGGCAGAATTTAGTCCTGTTATATATTCAGATACCAGGATGATTAATGTATGAATAGGCAGATATGAGTTAGAATTGCACTATTTATGTAGCAAAAAGCCATAATTGTTGATCAGATATAGTTGGATTTTACTTTGGATCAAATCACTGGGTTCTCACTGCAATTTGATTTTTTGCATGCAATCTCACTTTTTACTTTTGAAATGTACATTTGTACCATTGCACAACTCCCCTCAGCAGACTGAGAGAGATCGGTTAACTTGGATAAGTGATGACTTTGGGCTCTGGGCATGATTGCTGCTCTCTTCATCTCACTTTCAACATCTACTACAAGACCCAATACACAGCAGAAGAAGAATACATGGCTTGCCTTCCCAGATACATGATGAGAGGAGTAGGAGGCATGAGTAGGAAGATAGAGAAAATAATTGACAGTCAGGCAAATAATAATTTGATGGAGAGTCCAGTGCTGGAGCTGATTAAACTAACTGCCTATGTCTAAATTCTGCTTTCAGCTACACAGATGTAACTCCATTGAAATCAGTTAGGTTCCACAGGTGTCTTACCGAGAATTTTGCCCATGTGTTTGTATTCACACTGCAATTCATCAGTTATCTCCAAGCAACTGTGTTACATGCACTTTCAACTCAGTCATCAAAAAGGGCTGCTGTGGACAGTGTATAGTAATGGGAGGTGGAAGGAAATGGTTCTTTCCCCTTTGTGAAATACCCTCAGGATGAAATGAGATGAGAAAATACACCAGCATGGGCTGGGTTTAAAAAGTCTTTCCAGAGGCAGCCTACTCAAGTAAATATCTCCCCCATACCCTAGGGGATTTAGATTGGGCACAGATAGCAATGATTCAGCTAGTGTAATTAACATAGTATATTTTGAGGGAACTGTCCTTCAGGAAGTCACAGTGGTCCCCAAAGCTGGAACATGAAAGGTAGTGAAAGGAACAAATTCACCTTTAATACATAATAATTTGTGGTATTTATTTCTTATGGAGCAGGCTTTTGCTCACAATACTTTCCTTGTTGCAGAAGAGTCTAACTCATCTGAAATAATGACATGGCAAGCTCTTTAAAGGTGTCCCATTTTGCTATATCATAATGCAACATGATGAGAGTAAATGATGCAATCATGGCTCCCTGCTGACAATAACTAGACAACCATAACTAGAAAAGCCATTGTCCTTCTATTCAGCCACTCTGCCAACTAAATGAAGATAGGCCAGTGATCCCTAATGAAATGAAGAGATGAAATTCAGCATAGGAGTACCTACCTGCAGGATCAGGCTAGTATTTCCCGTGTCTGAATTATTCCAATCAAATCAGTCCCCAACTTAGACTGACCAGTATTGAGTTTGGGGGGGTGTCATTCCTTTATTCTCTTGGCATAATACACAGTCTAATGCTTCATTTTTTTCTTAACCATCAGACAGGCTTTAAAAGACAGGTAATCAATCTTCTTGAAATCATACATTTGCAGTAAATGTCTTCCTGCAATTAGTTGATTTTTGTAACGCCTACTCTACATTTTGGAGACATTTTTAAGTGTTCCTTTTTTGAATGGACATTACTTTATTTCTGGACGCAGTGACTTTTGTTTTTCGAGACACATATTGCTCATCCTTTGTCCACTTTTAGGAAGGAGTAAGGCTGATTTTTATGGAAGCTGCATCCAATGTAATAGCACTTATACTTTCCACATTACATTATCTCTTTTTTCCCCACATATACTTCGAGTTCTCCAATCCAAAGAGAATACACTGGTGCTTTTTCAATCATTTTGCTGTTATTTATCTCTGTTCTTCCACAGATGTCACATGCAGTACTACATGATGGGACTTGTACTACCCTCTATACTTTTTTCATCATGGCATAAAAAGAAAGAAACAACATTCTCTTTTAGGAGAGATTTTATTTTGGTTGTCATGCAGCTAATGCTAACAGCATGAAGTAAAATAAAGCAGGTACGCCTAAAAGGACATTGCATTGTAGGAGACAAAGTATGACATTAATTATTTTTTTAAAGTTTTGAAAGCTAGAGATAGTAAGAATGTATTTGGTAGGTTTTAAAACCCATTTATACAGTGTGATTTTGAGATTTTCTGGTGGAATCTAGCTTTTTAAACTTGTAATTTTGTTTAATTCCCTCCTTTCTTTCAAAGATGGCTAAACAAGGGCATGAGTTCAGAAATTTGCTGTCCAGTCACCCAGGGCATGCATATGTGCAACACTTTTTGAAATCTCTGGGAGTTGTGCTTTTTCATCTCTCCCAGAATGATGAGCTCCCAATTATCTAATCAGAGTTTCTGGTAGAAGAAATTAAGAGGGGATTATTGTTGAAAACATCTGTCAGAAGCCAGAGGGAAATGCAATTGATAGGTCTATTCTATCTTTCTCATTTATGATTGTATGGTTAGTGCCATTATTATAGCATGGTTGGGGCAGCAACAGGCTTGGAGGAGAGGGATACTTCTTGAATACAAAATAATACAAAAGAAAGCATAGTGTAGCTTTGAAAAAAGAGCTGAGCAGGGTATATAAGCAGAGATCTGGAGAATGATGTCGAGAGTAAGATCTGTAACAAAGAATCTGGAGAATCTGTATCCTGAAGAACATAGGTGAAGCATGATCAGAGAAAGAATCCCAGAAAAGAGACAATGGTTTGGCAGCAAGAAGGCGGAGCTAGTAGGCAAAGATTCTGGGAGCAGCTGCAAAGAGAACGTATGAAGTCATTTGGAATTTTGTCTGTGTAACTATTGTGATTATTGGTCCTTTAATATTTTGCTTTTATTTGTTTTTTTTTTTTTCCATGGCCAGATACACTTGAACGTTCTGACTGCATTGCATCATTCTGGTGTTTCTTAACTGGGTGGTAAAACTAGCTTTATTGCTCCTTTTCATCCTTTGCATCAATGTGGTGCAAAGTAGTCAGAGAGTACCAGGGACTCATTCACTCGGTCCATTCATTTCATTCACAAGAACTAGTGTAACTAATTTTCTTTAAAATTCAAATTTCTTACTTTTGCATTCTGAATATTATTTTCCCTTTTGCATTAAAACACTAGGAAAAATGTAACACTGATTTACTCCTCCATGCAGTCCTATTGATCTTACTGACTTAAAACAAAAATGCACAGAATGTAAATCAGACCTGATTGAGACTTAGTGGAGACATATAGTGAAAGTTCTAAAATATTTCACAAAAAGTACACTTTATTTGAATGTTTACATTCTCCTTGTTCCTGTTGAAACTCTAGATATGAGCAGAAAGAGTCTTCTTCAACTGTTTGTGCTGTTGGCAACTTTTTATATTGTCTTATGCTTTTCATCTTGGGCCAGATTTACATAGGTATTTAGGGGGCGATTTTCAAAAGTGCCTAATCAGGTTAGGCACCTAACTCTTTTGAACTTTAAATGGGAGTTGGCATATAAGCATTGGGCAATTTTGTAAATATCGCCATACACCTATCAACATCTGTCAGTACCTAATAACCTTTGTAAATTTGGTATTTCCTGCTTAAATCTCACCTTTTCTGGGTATCTGAACTCTGACAATTTTCAGGGGTTCCACTAGGAAACTAAGGGCATGTCTACACAGCAACTAGACACCCATGGCTGGCCTGTGCCAGCCAGCTCTGTCTCGTGGGGTTCAGGCCACAGGCTGTTTCATAGCTGTGTAGGCTTCTGGGCTTGGGCTAGAGCTTGGGCTCTAGGGCGCTGTGAGATGAGACTATCTCAGAGCTCAGGCTCCAACCTGAGCCAGCAAGTGTATATAGCAATGAAACAGCTAAACAGCATGAGCCCGGCGTGCCCAAGTTGGCTGGCACAGGCAAGCCATGGGTTTTTCTTTGTTGTGTAGACATACCCTAAATATGTTCAGAAGGAACAAAGCAGCATGCAGATCAGAAAACTCAGATGCAGATGTCACAGGTTAGTGCAACGGTACCTGCATTCCCCTTCTGTGTTTTAGCAAGGGCACCCACTCACAGGCTTCCAGTTCCTCAGCTGCCATCTCTGTTGTGTGGAGACTTACTTTTCTCTCCCTCCTGACCAGGGAGTTCCACAGCAATTCAGACTGCCTCAGCTGGCCTGCTTTGCCTTCCTTCCACAGAGGCTATAATCAGCATATTTGCTCATAGTCAAGTTACCACATAGCTCTTACTAAGCAAGCGCATTCATTCTTAAGGTGAAAGCATTACAGAGAAAACATATTAAAATGAATAAAAGAAAGTATACACCTGATAAAAAACTAACTATAGATTACCACCTGCTGCTAAAAGAGCTCAGACAGATAAACTGTCCTTCAAACCCCTCTAAGGACTTTTTCTGGAGTTATGAGTTTATAATCACCTTGGTTCAGAACAAGCCCATTCATGAATCTGGGAGTCACTTATGTAAAAGGTGCATAGCAGACAAAAGGTCCCCTCCTCAGGGTGAAAGTTCAAAAGGCTGAGTTATTGCATAACGGGAGAAGGTACATTAGCATACACCTTCCCTTAGAGATTTCCTGGGAAACCCACTTTACTTTAAAAGTTCACAGTGTTTCAACTAGTCCTTTGAACCTCATAACACTTCCCAGGGTTTCCATTAGACATGACTCTCCCTTAAAGAAGTTACATATAATCCCACAATAATACACCAATACTTGCCTTTTTAACATAATGAACTCCTAAAATACTTAAACTTAATTCAATAAGGTTTGTCCAGGGTGTAGTAGGAAATTCCTATATCTGTGACAGCAGATTCCAGAACATGAAAACCTGGGAGAAAATTTCGGATTTGGGGGGAGCATGGACTTTTATAGCATGAAAAAAGGAGAGACAAGACAGAACGGGGGCGGGGGGTATCAAATCAGTTTCTTAGATGTCTGTATACTAATGTGAGAAGTATGGGTAATAAGGAGGAAGAAATCAAAATGCTAGTAAATAAACTCAACTATGACATAGTTGGCATCACAGAGGTCTGGTGGGATAATACGCATGACTAGAATATTGGTATAGACGAGTACAACTTGCTCAGGAAGGACAGACAGGGACAAAAGGGAGGAGGTGTTGCTTTATATATTAAAAATGCATACACTTGGACTGAGGCTGAGATGGAAATAGGAGACAGACTTGTTGAAAGGCTCTGAGTAAAGATAAAAGGGGTAAAAAACAAGAATGATGTCATGGTAGCGGTCTACTACAGACCAACTAACCAGGAAGAAGAGATAGATGAGGTTTTGTTTAAACAACTAACAAAAACATCCAAAACACAGGACTTGGTGGTGATGGGGGACTTCAACTACTCAGACATCTGTTGGGAAAATAACACAGCAGGGCACAGATTATCCAACAAATTCTTGGAATGTGTTGAAGACAATTTTTTATTTCAGAAGGTGGAGAAAGCTACCAGGGGAGAGGCTGTTCTAGATTTGATTTTGACAAATAGGGAGGAACTGGTTGAGAATTTGAAAGTGGAAGGCAGCTTGGGTGAAACTAATCATGAAATGATAGAGTTCATGATTCTAAGGAATGGTAGGAGGGAGAACAGCAAAATAAAGACAATGGATTTCAAAAAGGCAGACTTTAACAAACTCAAGGAGTTGGTAGGTAAGGTCCCATGGGAAGCAAGCCTAAGGGGAAAAACAATTGAAGACAGTTGGCAGTTTTTTCAAAGACATTATTAAGGGCACAAGAGCAAACTATCCCATTGCATAGGAAAGACAGAAAGTATGGCAAGAGATCACCCTCGCTTAATCAGGAGATATTCAGTGATCTGAAACTCAAAAAAGAGTCCTACAAAAAGTGGAAACTAGGTCAAATTACAAAGGATTAATATAAACAAATAACACAAGTATGTAGAAAAAAAATTAGAAAGGCCAAGGCACAAAACGAGATCAAACTAGCGATAGACATAAAGAGTAACAAGAAAACATTCTACAAATATATTAGAAGCAGTAGGAAGACCAATGACCCAAGAGGCCCATGTCTCAATGAGAGGGGGAAATACTAACAGAAAATATGGAAATAGCAGAGGTGCTTAATGACTTCTTTGTTTTGGTTTTCACCAAGATGGTGATTGATTCACATCTAACATAGTGAATACCAGTGAGAATGAGGTAGTATTAGAAGAGGCTAAAATTGGAAAAGAACAAGTTAAAAATTACTACAAATTAGATGTCTTCAAGTCACCAGGGTCTGAAGAAATGCATCCTAGAATACTCAAGGAGCTGACTGAGGAGATATCTGAGCCATTAGCGATTATCTTTGAAAAGTCATGGAAGACAGGGGAGATTCCAGAAGAATGGAAAAGGGCAAATATTGTGCCAATCTATAAAAAGGGAAATAAGGACAACCTGGAGAATTACAGACCAGTCAGCTTAACTTCTGTACCTGGAAAGATAATGGAGCAAATAATTAAGCAATCAATTTGCAAATATCAAGAAGATAATGAGGTAATAAGTGACCGTCACCATGGATTTGTCAAAAAGAAATCATGTCAAACCAACTTGATAGCTTTCTTTGACAGTGTAACAAGCCTTGTGGATAGTGGGGAAGTGGTAGACGTGGTATATCTTGACTTTAGTAAAGCTTTTAATACTGTCTCGCATAACCTTCTCGTAAACAAACTAGGGAAATGCAACCTAGATGTAGCTACTATAAGGTGGGTGCAAAACTAATTGGAAAACCATTCCCAGAGAGTAGTTATCAGTGGGTCACAGTCATGCTTGAAGGGCATAATGAGTGGGGTCCCACAGGGATCAGTTCTGGGTCCGGTTCTGTTCAATATCTTCATCAGTGATTTAGATAATGGCATAGAGAGTACACTTATAAAGTTTGCGGTCAATACCAAGCTGGGAGGGGTTGCAAGTGCTTTGGAGAATAGGATTAAAATTCAAAATGATCTGGACAAACTGGAGAAATGGTCTGAATTAAATAGGATGAAATTCAATAAGGACAAATGCATAGTATTCCACTTAGGAAGGAACAATCAGTTGTACACATACAAAATAGGAAATGACTGCCTAAGAAGGAGTACTGTGGAAAGGGATCTGGGGTCCATAGTGGACCAAACATACACACATACTTATTAATCCTATTTTATTCTATATTTACACAATAGGTAGCATGCTTATGTAACACCAACAGTCCCCAGTTGTCGTCCAGCGGGAACAAACCTGGGATCTCTGGAGCTTATTTCATGAGCCTCTACTGCATGAGCTAAAAGCCACATGACTCTTAGCTAAGGCTTTATCAGACTCATTAATCTCTAAGTTATCTTGGCGCCACTAGAGGGAACAGAGCACCACACCCAGGAGGTATGTGGGTTACACTTACTCTCTGTAGACAGCTCTCCCGTTGCTGTGTCAAGGTCCTTTTCTGTCAAGATCTTTCTGCTCTGTACTAGCAGCACTTCTGCTGCTGCTTCTGGCTTCCGGCTTTCATCCTAGCTGCTCTTTCTGGCTTCTTCTTCTGCTCCTCATCATTCAGTCGTTTGACGACCACACACACCACACACTTTTGCCTGCTGACTCTCTGCCTTAAATTGAGTTTGTAGTGTTCTCCGATTGCTTATTCTTTCAATCCTTCCTTATCCTCTAATCAAATGTAGACCCTTTCTGATTGGTCTGTACTTATAATCCAAACACAACCACAGGTCTTAGTATTATGGGCTTTTTATTATTATGGTCTGGTGACCCTCACCTAGTTTTGGACTGAGCATGGCGGATTGACCCCTCCCTGCAGTGTTGGAGTGACCTTTACTTGGCCCTGGTCTACACTTGTCTGCCTGCCAACATACTAGCCATAGGCTAACCCAAAAAATGCTATTTCACTCTTCTTGGCAGTGTGCCAACATTTTACAAAAACCAATTTACCAAAATTATTAAACTGTAAACAATTACCTCATCCCTTTTAATATGTATCCAATTGTTAATTTATGCATGTTAATGTTAAGGACTGTTGTTTCCACCCTATTTCTTACCAACCTAGTGAATTTTATTTTAGTTCTTCCCCTATTTTTCAGTTAATGGTGGCAAATCAATGTTTCCAGTGCTTGTGCTTAGGAAACAGAATAGATCAGTTCAAAATCTTTCATATCACTCCCTTCCGGCCACTGAGAGTCTTTGGATTGACTTCAATGGACCTTGGACTGGGGTCTTGGTAGGACAGGTTGTAGTCTTTTAAGCTTTCATGGTTGAGACCAGAAGCACACTGCACATTGATCAGCAGACTGACGGGCTGTGTACCTATGCTGAAAGGGCTCATTTGTCTTTCCATCCCAGGAAAAAGCAAATCAAACTACAGGTTTAATTTTGTGGGCTAACCCCCCTCCCACTGTGCCCTTTAATCTAATTCTTTTTATACTAATTTAAATTATGCCACCAATGGGAAGCATTTAGTCACCAAACCTGAAACTGACTCCTCATTGGTAAACCTTCATATGAAGTGTAACTGAAGTCAGTGGGGCATTAGATGCATTCAAGAAGTTTCAGGAACAGGGTCTTCCCCAATAACTTCCCTAATTATCAGACAAACCATTTCCCCAAATATTTTGATGTTTTTGAAACTTTTTGGATAAATGGAGCCAACAGCACCTATCTCTTTTTCTAAAATCAATTAAAATATGTTCATAAAATGTTAATATTTTGCTAAATGAAAAATCCACCAAAAATAACTCCATGGGGTCAAGTATTAGTATCCTGAACCCATATCAAATGAAAGAAAGTAAGATAAACTTTGAAATCTTGTACTGTACCTGGTGTTGTAAAACGTCTTACCTCATCTCCTGCTTGGTGTCTCTCTTTTACACACTAATATAGCTGTGTTTCCTCAAATTATAGACAATTTCTGTAACTTCTAAAAATAAAGCAACCATTCCTTAACCTCCAAATCAAAAATTGCACTCGGCATTAATAGTTAACATTGGGGGAAAAGAAACAATAATTGCACCCACAAACTGTCACGCTGCTATCTCTTGTGAGTGATGACAGCCTTCTGCTAAACTGATGAAAGTTATGATTACACATGATGCTGAGGCACAACAAAGCATGTTTAGTTGCAGAAGATTACTAGAGCATGTTCAATGAATTATTGTGAATATATCTGAAGGCACAGATCATGCTCAATGTATTATTGAAAATATCTAGAGGCATAAATCATGCTCAGTTTTTGAAGGGCACAGTACATGATCCATGATCCCTAAAGATATTTATTTTTAGATAACTTTTGCTGTTGAGTTTTGTTCTTTCTCTCAGTCAGTTTTTTCCCCCAGTTAAATACACCCACTTTCATGGAAAACTGAACAGCTAATGATTAAGTCAGAGTCTGTACACCACTAATACTGATTTAAAGATTAAGCTTGCTAGCCCTATTTAGGAGAAGGCCTAATGGCCTTTACAAATGAAAATTCAAATCAATTCTCCAAATGTTTAGCTTATTTTGCTGTCTGCATGTGATGGAGTTTCTTTTGTTTTCTCACACTTTGAATCAGGCTTCACAAACAAATGAAAATGGCAAAGCATGTTTCTGAAAAGTTTGAACTCGACTAAGAAAGCATAAAATCCTTCTTTATGAAAAAAAAAAAATCCCATACAATTGAATAGGATAAAACTATTAGGATTTCACAGGAATTCAGTAGATGTCTAGAGATGTTAATAGAGGTTCTGGGCATGCTCCATAATTTTATATGTTGGTTTAAAAATCCAGCAAACAATTACCATTCTGTACTAAACTATGCGGACTAGGCTGAGGCTGGGTCCATTGTTTTAGCCCTTCTGGTCCTAGATAGATCATCACAGAAGAGAGCAGAGAATCCACACCTGAAGTTTCTCATTGTGAGCAAGTGGGAGTAACAGTCAGGGCAGGGAATATGCAGAGTCATGGTTCTACTCCCCTCCCCCCCCCCCCCATCACCCCATGCCAGCCAGTGGAGGTGGCAGTTTACAGTAAGGGTACTTTGTCATGGGTGCTCATGGCCATAATTCCTTCTGGAGATACTCCTGGAATCATCTATGTGTTATTCCTTACTCAGGATTCATTCTAAAAACCCAGTCTAGCCCTATAGAACTTCTTCATAAGGATATGTGGATTGTTCATGTGTCTTACTCTTTAGACCAAAACCTGAGCATACAAAGCACAGACAGTGGTATATTCAGAAAATATTTCTCCACCATAGTATTATTAATGCTCTGAGGACCCAATTCCCCTCATATTAAAACAGTGTGGGAATGGGAGTAGAATCAGGCTTTTGTTCTCTGCCAAAATATTCACATATATAAGAATTCTGGGCCTTATTCTGCTCTCCCTTGAGGTTCTGAACTCCTTCATCCTGACAGTTCATTCTTGCTTCTCTGGGACACTATTTTCTAAATCAGAAAAAAAAAGTTATCTTTGAAAAGTGATTTATACACTTATTTATTTGTTTACTTATTGCTGCAAGATAATTGTGCATTTGTAAAATGTTTGCTGTCCAATTCAATAAGATTTGCTGAAAAAAGATCAGAGAAGGAGATATTGGACAATATCCTGTATTCATTCTGCCTTCCTGCTGCCGTGATCTTTAAAATAGGATTAGCACGGCAAATGCTATACTCTTAACATTATTTACTGTATATTGTGAATAATAAATATGTAGAAGAAACTGACATTCATACAATAACACATGACCAGGTGTGCTTACATATGAGATGTTTGTACATCTCTGGTGCTTTTTAAAGCCATATCTATACTAAAAGCTAGGGTGCAATTCCCTGCTCCAGTACACATAGTTACTCGAGCTGCCCGTGGGTATTTACTCAGCAAAGCTCAGATGTGTCCACTGCTGCTCCCCAGGCTTTTGTGGCTACATTACTGTTTATACTGTTAGCCTGATGACAGCTAGTGTGAGTATGTGTACCGGATCAGGGGAATCATTCCCCCACAACCTCCCGCAGCTCATTGTGTAACTGTAGCCTTAGGCATGAGTTACAAAGCCAAAGGGCAACTCTCTGTAACCTCGCCAAGAACAACAGATAATTAATTAGCCTACAAGCTAAATCCTTCTCATGTCCTGACCTATGTATCAATGCCAGCGTTGGAGTTGATTCATTTCCTATAATAAAATATAAATTTTAATAATGAGAACAATTAAACGTTGGGACAGTTTACTAAGGGATGTGGTAAATTCTACATCTATTAGAATCTTTAAACCTAGATTGGACATGTTTCAGATCACTGGGTAAATGTACATAGGAAATCTGAACCACTCTTAGTATCACTGTAAATGTTTTTGCTCATCCATTTCAAAAGTGAGTAACTATTCAAATACTAAGGGTGAAATCCTGTCCCAGTTGAACTGAATGGGGCTAAGCTTCACCCTAAATCAGGGGTCAGCAACCTTTCAGAAGTGGTGTGCTGAGTCTTCTCTATTTAGAGTGAATAAATGGTTTCACGTGCCGGTAATACATTTTAACGTTTTTAGAAGGTCTCTCTCTATAAGTCTATATTATTTAACCAAACTATTGTTGTATGTAAAATAAATAAGGTTTTTAAAATGTTTAAGAAGCTTCATTTAAAATGAAATTAAAATGCAGATCTTATCAGTTTAGTGCAGTGGTTCTTAACCTGGGGTGCACGCACCCTCTGGGGATGCGAGATGCCTTTTCTGGGGGTGTGAGGCATATGAGATTTTTTTAGAAGGTAAATCATCGAAAACACAAATTAAGCACAGGCACATAAGTACAACTACTTTGTTTCATCAAACCTATGTATTTATTAACATTATACATATTTTAATGATTACTGTAATATACAAGCAAGGTTTTAAGTTTCCAAGTTTTTAAGCTAATTGTAGTATAATTTTTGATA
Organism: Malaclemys terrapin pileata; assembly: GCF_027887155.1. Classification (NCBI taxonomy): domain Eukaryota; kingdom Metazoa; phylum Chordata; order Testudines; family Emydidae; genus Malaclemys; species Malaclemys terrapin. The sequence goes on along the minus strand of NC_071505.1, from coordinate 287,584,351 downwards.
AGAACTGCAGAGCACTGGGACCAGGCCAGGAGCAGAGCCCTGGGCTGGCTGCCAGTACCCCAGGCTGGCAGGAGGGCTGAGCAGGGCTGTAAGCCCAAATCCCGGCTGGCAAGGGGCCAGGCAGCTGGGACCCCAGACCAGCAGCGAAGTGAGTGGGGCCAGCGGCTTGTATCCCAGGCCAGCAGCAGGCTGAGGGGGATGATGGCCAGGACTCTGGCTGGCAAGGGGCCAGCGGCCAGAACCCCAGCCCGCTCAGTCCACTGCCGGTCTGGAGTTCTGTCCGCCGGCTCCTGGCTGCTGGCCCCACTTAGCCGCTGCTGGCTGGGGGTTCTGTTCACTCAGACCGTCAGCTGGCTGAGCGGGGCTGGCAGACAGAACCCCAGACTGGTGGCGGGCTGAGTGGCTCAGCCCACTGCCAGTCTAGGGTTCCGTCCGCCGGCTCCTGCCAGCTGGGGTCCTGTCTGCCAGTCCGGCTCAGCCTGCTGCCAGCCAAGGGTTCCGTTCACCTAGGTCGGCAGCGGGCTGAGCGGGGCCGGTGACTGGGACCCCAGCTGGCAGCAGCGTGCCAGTAAATATCGGCTCACTTGCCGCCTTTGGCATGCATGCCACAGGTTGCTGACCCCTGCCCTAAATCAACCAACAGAGGATTCACATACAATACACTTAGCAAGCAACAGAGAGGAAGTCAGACACTTCTCCAAGCTGGGGAGAGACAGCTCAGAGCGGTTCCAGAGAAGCATCTAATCATAATTGTGAAGCAAAGTATTGAGTTACAGGAATATATCATCACAATGAAATCTCATTGGTTGAACATACCTTGACAGAATGACAATGATATGTAGCAATTTCACCTTTTCATAGGTGTCACACACACAACAATTGGGGTAGAAAGATTTACAACCATCAAAAGCCTGGCAACTAATTGCACTTACAGTTACTGATGGGCATTTGCTGACACCTTAGGGTCCACATCCTGCAATGGACTCTGAGCAGGCAGATCCCTGTGCCCATGAAGACTACCAGTAACTTCAATGTGGCTGTTGGTGTGTGCAAGGTCTAGCCCACACTGAATTAATTATAAGATCAGGGCCTTTGCTGCCATTGTGATAGGCTTTACATACATAGATAGACAAACTAAATAAGAGACGTAAATCTCTCTATTGTAATCTAGATATGGAATTGAAGATCTCAGTTGCAGTGTTATACAAAATGGGATATATCCATCAAGTTTTTCAGAGTATTTTCTTTATATAGATTTATTTCAAACAGTCAGAAAGTAAGCTCAGAGCTGTTAGAGGGTGGGGTACTGGACCAGGATAATTATTTGCTTTGAAATAATATATGTTACCTGTCAATGTTTAAAATATTATTTATATAAAAATAATCTAAAAAAGGCCAGTCAGCTCACTTAGATCTTTGAAAATTATTTTAATGACTAATGAGTTAGACAAGATATTTAAGATTTTTAACAAACTTGTCAAAAGTAACATACTTTTCTGTATATTCCTTCTGTATAATGACATCTTTGTTGTGACTTGAAGGCACACACATGAATAACTTTTTTTTGGATAGAGACCTAGTTCTGGCAGGACTAGGTCTAAGTCCTCTGGACTGCTGGAGTCTACTTTATTTTATGTTCTATTAGCAATATACTGCACTAACTCATGTCCAAGCATATCCCAGAAATTTCTCCTGAGATATTTAGCCTTATCACTTTGACGAATAGTAAAATGAGCAAGAGCAGGTCTCCTCTCTATTTCTCTTTTACTCTGTTAAATTCTTTGCTCTGACATAACCTCTGAAATAAATATAGCCATTGAAAAAACTGAGAAAAAACTAGGCAAGCTTTATAAAAAATTAAAGCACAAAATAATTATATTCAAATCCTGCTAAGAATTAAATCTAATTGACTTTAATGGGATTAGGATCGGGCCCTTTATCCCAACAAAACATCAGTACTACAATACAAATGCCATTGTTTGGAGACCCGTTTAATAGCTGGGGTGGGGTCATGTATGCATATCATGGCAAGCTCCATTTTAAGTTCTACAAAAACAACAAAGAGTCTGGTGGCACCTTAAAGACTAACAGATTTATTTGGGCATAAGCTTTCGTGAGTAAAAACCTCACTTCTTCGGATGCATAGAGTGAAAGCTACAGATGCAGGCATTATATACAGACACATGGAGAGCAGGGAGTTACTTCACAAGTGGCGAACCAGTGTTGACAAGGCCAATTCAATCAGGGTGGATGTAGTCCACTCCCAATAATAGATGAGGAGGTGTCAATTCCAGGAGAGGAAAAGCTGCTTCTGTAGTGAGCCAGCCACTCCCAATCCCTATTCAAGCCCAGATTAATGGTGTTGAATTTGCAAATGAATTTTAGTTCTGCTGTTTCTCTTTGAAGTCTGTTTCTGAAGTTTTTTTGTTCAATGACAGTGACTTTTAAATCTGTGATAGAATGACCAGGGAGATTGAAGTGTTCACTTACTGGCTTGTGTATGTTACCATTCCTGATGTCCGATTTGTGTCCATTTATTCTTTTGCGGAGGGACTGTCCGGTTTGGCCAATGTACATGGCAGAGGGGCATTGCTGGCACATGATGGCATATATGACATTAGTGGATGTGCAGGTGAATGAGCCCCTGATGGTGTGGCTGATGTGGTTGGGTCCTCTGATGCTGTTGCCAGAGTAGATATGGGGACAGAGTAGGCAACGAGGTTTGCTACAGGGATAGGTTCCTGGGTTGGTGTTTCTGTGGTGTGGTGTGTAGTTGCTGGTGAGTATTTGCTTCAGGTTGGGGGGTTGTCTGTAAGCAAGGACTGGCCTGCCTCCCAAGGTCTGTGAGAGTGAGGGATCATTTTCCAGGATAGGTTGTAGGTCGTGGATAATGCGCTGGAGAGGTTTTAGCTGGGGGCTGTATGTGATGGCCAGTGGTGTTCTGTTATTGTCCTTGTTGGGCCTGTCCTGTAGTAGGTGATTTCTGGGTACCCGTCTTGCTCTGTCAATCTGTTTCCTCACTTCCCCAGGTGGGTATTGTAGTTTTACGAATGCTTGATAAAGATCTTGTAGGTGTTTGTCTCTGTCTGAGGGGTTGGAGCAAATTCGGTTGTATCTTAGGGCTTGGCTGTAGACAATGGATCGTATGATGTGTCTTGGATGGAAGCTGGAGGCATGTAGGTACGTATAGCGGTCAGTAGGTTTCCGGTATAGGGTGGTGTTTATGTGACCATCACTTATTTGTACTGTAGTGTCCAGGAAGTGGATCTCTTGTGTGGACTGGTCCAGGCTGAGGTTGATGGTGGGGTGGAAATTGTTGAAGTCCAGGTGGAATTCTTCAAGGGCCTCCTTTCCGTGGGTCCATATGATGAAGATGTCATCAATGTAGCGCAAGTAGAGGAGGGGCACTAGGGGACGAGAGCTGAGGAAGCGTTGTTCTAAGTCAGCCATAAAAATGTTGGCATACTGTGGGGCCATGCGGGTACCCATAGCAGTACCACTGACTTGAAGGTATAAGTTGTCCCCAAATCTGAAGTGGTTGTGGGTGAGGACAAAGTCACAAAGCTCAGCCACCAGGCTTGCTGTGGCCTCATCAGGGATACTGTTCCTGACAGCTTGTAGTCCATCCTCATGTGGAATATTGGTATAAAGTGCTTCTACATCCATGGTGGCCAGGATGGTGTTTTCAGGAAGAACGTCAATGCACTGTAGTTTCCTCAGGAAGTCGGTGGTGTCTCGAAGATAGCTGGGAGTGCTGGTAGCATAGGGTCTGAGGAGAGCGTCCAAATAGCCAGATAATCCTGCTGTCAGAGTACCAATGCCTGAGATGATGGGGCGTCCAGGGTTTCCGGGTTTATGGATCTTTGGTAGTAGATAGAATACCCCTGGTCGGGGTTCTGGGGGTGTGTCCATGTAGATTTGTTCCCGTACTGTAGCTGGGAGTTTCTTGAGCAGATGGTGTAGTTTCTTTTGGTATTCCTCAGTAGGATCAGAGGATAGTGGCCTGTAGAATGTGGTCTTGGAGAGTTGCCTGGCAGCCTCCTGTTCATAATCTGACCTGTTCATTATGACTACAGCACCTCCTTTGTCAGCCCCTTTGATGATAATGTCAGAGTTGTTTCTGAGGCTGTGGATGGCATTGCGTTCTATACGGCTGAGGTTATGGGACAAGTGATGTTGTTTGTCCACAATTTCAGCCTGTGCACGTCTGCGGAAACACTCTATGTAGAGGTCCAGTCTGTCATTTCGACCATCAGGAGGAGTCCACGCAGAGTTCCTCTTCTTGTAGTGTTGGTAGGAAGGTTCCTGTGGGTCAGTGCACTGTTCAGTGGTGCGTTGAAAATATTCCTTGAGTCGGAGACGACGAAAGTAGGCTTCCAAATCACCGCAGAACTGTATCATGTTCATGGGGATGGTGGGACAGAAAGAGAGTCCCCGAGATAGGACAGACTCTTCTGCTGGGCTAAGTGTGTGGTTGGAAAGATTGACAATGTTGTTAGATGAGTTGAGGGTACCATTGTTATAGCCCCCAGTGGCAGGTATTAGTTTAGATAGCTTACAGTCCTTTTTCCTCTGTAGAGAAGTGAAATGTGCATTGTAAATGGCTTGTCTCATTTTTGTAAAGTCCAGCCACGTTGAAGTTTGTGTAGAAGGCTGGTATTGTATGAGAGTCTCCAGTTCTGAGAGCTCATTCTTGATCTTCTCCTGTCTGCTGTATAGGATGCTGATCAGGTGGTTCCTCAGTTTCTTTGAGAGTGTGTGGCACAGTCTCTCACCATACTCAGTGTAGTATGTTGATTGCAATGGATTTGCTGACCGCTATACGTACCTACATGCCTCCAGCTTCCATCCAAGACACATCATACGATCCATTGTCTACAGCCAAGCCCTAAGATACAACCGAATTTGCTCCAACCCCTCAGACAGAGACAAACACCTACAAGATCTTTATCAAGCATTCGTAAAACTACAATACCCACCTGGGGAAGTGAGGAAACAGATTGACAGAGCAAGACGGGTACCCAGAAATCACCTACTACACGACAGGCCCAACAAGGACAATAACAGAACACCACTGGCCATCACATACAGCCCCCAGCTAAAACCTCTCCAGCGCATTATCCACGACCTACAACCTATCCTGGAAAATGATCCCTCACTCTCACAGACCTTGGGAGGCAGGCCAGTCCTTGCTTACAGACAACCCCCCAACCTGAAGCAAATACTCACCAGCAACTACACACCACACCACAGAAACACCAACCCAGGAACCTATCCCTGTAGCAAACCTCGTTGCCTACTCTGTCCCCATATCTACTCTGGCAACAGCATCAGAGGACCCAACCACATCAGCCACACCATCAGGGGCTCATTCACCTGCACATCCACTAATGTCATATATGCCATCATGTGCCAGCAATGCCCCTCTGCCATGTACATTGGCCAAACCGGACAGTCCCTCCGCAAAAGAATAAATGGACACAAATCGGACATCAGGAATGGTAACATACACAAGCCAGTAAGTGAACACTTCTATCTCCCTGGTCATTCTATCACAGATTTAAAAGTCACTGTCATTGAACAAAAAAACTTCAGAAACAGACTTCAAAGAGAAACAGCAGAACTAAAATTCATTTGCAAATTCAACACCATTAATCTGGGCTTGAATAGGGATTGGGAGTGGCTGGCTCACTACAGAAGCAGCTTTTCCTCTCCTGGAATTGACACCTCCTCATCTATTATTGGGAGTGGACTACATCCACCCTGATTGAATTGGCCTTGTCAACACTGGTTCGCCACTTGTGAAGTAACTCCCTGCTCTCCATGTGTCTGTATATAATGCCTGCATCTGTAGCTTTCACTCTATGCATCCGAAGAAGTGAGGTTTTTACTCACGAAAGCTTATGCCCAAATAAATCTGTTAGTCTTTAAGGTGCCACCAGACTCTTTGTTGTTTTTGTAGATACAGACTAACACGGCTACCCCCTGATACTTGACAACATGCAAGGCACTAAATTTAGCCGTATGGAGTGGAAATCCATCAACCTCAACAAAAAACTTGCACAGATACAGACAGACATCATCTTCCTCTCCAAATGCAAACAGATGGACATCATACCAAAAGGACTGAAGGTAAAAAATCCATTGCAATCAACATACTACACTGAGTATGGTGAGAGACTGTGCCACACACTCTCAAAGAAACTGAGGAACCACCTGATCAGCATCCTATACAGCAGACAGGAGAAGATCAAGAATGAGCTCTCAGAACTGGAGACTCTCATACAATACCAGCCTTCTACACAAACTTCAACGTGGCTGGACTTTACAAAAATGAGACAAGCCATTTACAATGCACATTTCACTTCTCTACAGAGGAAAAAGGACTGTAAGCTATCTAAACTAATACCTGCCACTGGGGGCTATAACAATGGTACCCTCAACTCATCTAACAACATTGTCAATCTTTCCAACCACACACTTAGCCCAGCAGAAGAGTCTGTCCTATCTCGGGGACTCTCTTTCTGTCCCACCATCCCCATGAACATGATACAGTTCTGCGGTGATTTGGAAGCCTACTTTCGTCGTCTCCGACTCAAGGAATATTTTCAACGCACCACTGAACAGTGCACTGACCCACAGGAACCTTCCTACCAACACTACAAGAAGAGGAACTCTGCGTGGACTCCTCCTGATGGTCGAAATGACAGACTGGACCTCTACATAGAGTGTTTCCGCAGACGTGCACAGGCTGAAATTGTGGACAAACAACATCACTTGTCCCATAACCTCAGCCGTATAGAACGCAATGCCATCCACAGCCTCAGAAACAACTCTGACATTATCATCAAAGGGGCTGACAAAGGAGGTGCTGTAGTCATAATGAACAGGTCAGATTATGAACAGGAGGCTGCCAGGCAACTCTCCAAGACCACATTCTACAGGCCACTATCCTCTGATCCTACTGAGGAATACCAAAAGAAACTACACCATCTGCTCAAGAAACTCCCAGCTACAGTACGGGAACAAATCTACATGGACACACCCCCAGAACCCCGACCAGGGGTATTCTATCTACTACCAAAGATCCATAAACCCGGAAACCCTGGACGCCCCATCATCTCAGGCATTGGTACTCTGACAGCAGGATTATCTGGCTATTTGGACGCTCTCCTCAGACCCTATGCTACCAGCACTCCCAGCTATCTTCGAGACACCACCGACTTCCTGAGGAAACTACAGTGCATTGACGTTCTTCCTGAAAACACCATCCTGGCCACCATGGATGTAGAAGCACTTTATACCAATATTCCACATGAGGATGGACTACAAGCTGTCAGGAACAGTATCCCTGATGAGGCCACAGCAAGCCTGGTGGCTGAGCTTTGTGACTTTGTCCTCACCCACAACCACTTCAGATTTGGGGACAACTTATACCTTCAAGTCAGTGGTACTGCTATGGGTACCCGCATGGCCCCACAGTATGCCAACATTTTTATGGCTGACTTAGAACAACGCTTCCTCAGCTCTCGTCCCCTAGTGCCCCTCCTCTACTTGCGCTACATTGATGACATCTTCATCATATGGACCCACGGAAAGGAGGCCCTTGAAGAATTCCACCTGGACTTCAACAATTTCCACCCCACCATCAACCTCAGCCTGGACCAGTCCACACAAGAGATCCACTTCCTGGACACTACAGTACAAATAAGTGATGGTCACATAAACACCACCCTATACCGGAAACCTACTGACCGCTATACGTACCTACATGCCTCCAGCTTCCATCCAAGACACATCATACGATCCATTGTCTACAGCCAAGCCCTAAGATACAACCGAATTTGCTCCAACCCCTCAGACAGAGACAAACACCTACAAGATCTTTATCAAGCATTCGTAAAACTACAATACCCACCTGGGGAAGTGAGGAAACAGATTGACAGAGCAAGACGGGTACCCAGAAATCACCTACTACAGGACAGGCCCAACAAGGACAATAACAGAACACCACTGGCCATCACATACAGCCCCCAGCTAAAACCTCTCCAGCGCATTATCCACGACCTACAACCTATCCTGGAAAATGATCCCTCACTCTCACAGACCTTGGGAGGCAGGCCAGTCCTTGCTTACAGACAACCCCCCAACCTGAAGCAAATACTCACCAGCAACTACACACCACACCACAGAAACACCAACCCAGGAACCTATCCCTGTAGCAAACCTCGTTGCCTACTCTGTCCCCATATCTACTCTGGCAACAGCATCAGAGGACCCAACCACATCAGCCACACCATCAGGGGCTCATTCACCTGCACATCCACTAATGTCATATATGCCATCATGTGCCAGCAATGCCCCTCTGCCATGTACATTGGCCAAACCGGACAGTCCCTCCGCAAAAGAATAAATGGACACAAATCGGACATCAGGAATGGTAACATACACAAGCCAGTAAGTGAACACTTCTATCTCCCTGGTCATTCTATCACAGATTTAAAAGTCACTGTCATTGAACAAAAAAACTTCAGAAACAGACTTCAAAGAGAAACAGCAGAACTAAAATTCATTTGCAAATTCAACACCATTAATCTGGGCTTGAATAGGGATTGGGAGTGGCTGGCTCACTACAGAAGCAGCTTTTCCTCTCCTGGAATTGACACCTCCTCATCTATTATTGGGAGTGGACTACATCCACCCTGATTGAATTGGCCTTGTCAACACTGGTTCGCCACTTGTGAAGTAACTCCCTGCTCTCCATGTGTCTGTATATAATGCCTGCATCTGTAGCTTTCACTCTATGCATCCGAAGAAGTGAGGTTTTTACTCACGAAAGCTTATGCCCAAATAAATCTGTTAGTCTTTAAGGTGCCACCAGACTCTTTGTTGTTTTTGTAGATACAGACTAACACGGCTACCCCCTGATACATTTTAAGTTCTGATTTCCTTTGCTTCAAGTCAGATAATTTGCAGTAATTGGAGAAGCTTTTGTGTTTTAAACATCAAAAGGAATGATTCATTTCAAAGGAATGTTGGGATGGAAGGGGATATGTGCATGGTAAAACTGTTGGGTGAATTATGGAACTGAGTGGTTGAGAGCTGTATTGCAAGCCAATATTCTAGTCTAATTGAAGGGGGGGGAAAGTTTGAGTACTTTCCTCGTATTCATTCAGAGCCTAGTTATGTCCCTAACTAACCCCAGATTGCTACCTTGCACTTCTCCTGCTGCCCCAACTCCCAAGACAGACAGCTCCACTGGAAATGACCTGTCAGGGCCTCCTCCTTTGCCACAGCTGCTTCTGTTGGGTTCAGCTGGTCATTAAGATGTAACAGTACTAACTCCCACCAATAACATCACAACTGCGTAGTGTGGCTGATATTCTGTAAAATGATATATAGAGCTACATCAGCACTTGAAGGCTGCAGTACACCTGACTATCTGCAGTCCCACTACTTATTTTCGGCACTAGATTCTAGCCCCACACCGCTGGATGGAGTGCTCCACAGACAAAATAATACTGGGATGTATCGGGGCAAAATGCATACGCTCCAACCTATTCCCTATGTTGTCCAGTCTCCAAACTTCTGGGGAGACCCTGGTGGTCCAGGCAGGGAATGGGAATGGTACTACAGGAGCATCAGAGGTCCCCACACTGAAGAACGAAGATCTACTCATGATAGAATCCCATATGTGAGCAGACGTAGGAGGGATGACCTTGGTTATTCTTTGCATTTAGCTAAAGAATATGCTATCATGTTATTAAAGAGAAACACTGCTGTTTAGGAAATAGAAACTGGCAGATCTCTGGAGAGAAAAAGACATTTCTAGAGGTTTTCAGTGCCAAATATTCAAAACATAATTTGTTTCACTATAAGAAGTTACAGGTATCAGACTGTACTTTTTTGTTTTAATTTGGGTGTCTAATCTGTTTTGACTCTTATTTCAAATGTCCTTTGTTATATTTGAACTATAAATTTGCAAACTGCACACCCTTTCTTGGATTGTGGTCAGCACATGCAGTTTATTTTGCTACATTGCCTTGGATACAACCTGATTTCTAATAGTTTTAAAAATATATATTTTTATACATATTTCAGAACTCTTATTTTAGTAGCTTGGACCACTAAAAGAGGGAAATAAATCCCCAAAGGAAAATCCCCCATTGGATAAGAAACAAAATGAAAAAATTCCATTGAAGCCTAAGAACGAAGACAGGATAGGCTTCCCATAGCAGATTATCAGTGAATCGGCTCATGTTTTTCATTCTTTTAGCTTCAATGGAACTATTCAATGAATAAAGTTATGCACATACTTAAATGTTTGCAGGGTTGGGGTAAAAGTGCCCAAACTTAACACATACAGAGGGAGCTGTTGATATCATTGAGACTATTTGTGTGAGTTAGAATTGCCAGGGAATAAGAGTCTACCACATTGGGAAGTAAGTTCAAGGCCCTGATCCCACAAACATTCATGCACATCAGTAACTGTAAACACTTAAGAATGGTACTACTAACTGGGTCAAGTAGCTTACAGGCATAACTGCTGGCAAGATAGGAGTATTAGCTGGGCTTCAACCCATAATAGGCATTACAGCTTGTCTAGACAAAGACGAAAAGTGTGTGATATTGGCTAACATATTCTAACATCTCATTTTGTTTCTAGTCTATCACATACATTTACACAATTGCTATTCATAGACAATATACAAAAGCAGTCTGATGGGCTCTATTGCGTTTTAATAATTGATTTTAAAATATTTAAATATCTTCAGTGTATGACAATGTATATAGTAAGGTGGTGAACACCCTCAACACCCCTTGATGTCAATGGGAGTTGTGGGTGCTGTGTTTTAGATCAAGTAGCAGTGGTATGTGATTTTTGAGCAGAAAGTCATCTGTTCCATTCCTCATGATGCATTAGGATTGTTTAAAAGATGAGCATGATGTCTGTATATATGTGGCCAGAGATCGTTAGAATGGTCTATCATATGAATATGTATTTAGATAACTTTACAACACACATTATTTATTCAGTAGGTCATAACAAAAAAATGGACATTGCAGACCCAGTAGGAGATATTGTACTATTAATGACTATGTATATTTATAGAAAACTGGCACCTATGCAGATAAAACTCAATCCAATATTTATGAAGTTCCAGTTTTCTAAACTAGAAAAAATACTTAATGACTCTCTACAAATAACAAAATTTGGTAATTATCCTGAGAACTATTCATTATTTGTCTTCTTTCAAGTTTTAATATATAATAATAGCATTTATGCTTTGGAATAAGAAAATCCAAAAATACTTACCTGTTAACCCTTTTATATCCAGCCCATAATATGAAACTGATCTGCTATTAATGATCTAGATATTAGGCCTCCTAAAATTGGTTAAAAAAATACTTTGCATGAACAGTTACTGAGCAGTAACTTCTAAAAACTGAATTGCTTTATACATTCTTGGACTATGTTTTCTCTAACTGCAGACAAGTCTCATCCTAATTATGAACATATGCCTATGTAAAATTGGTTTCATTTTTTAAAATTTATATATAAACAAATTTAAATAAGGATAAACACATCTCTAGAACATACATAGAGAATCTTCATTTATAATAAAGAATAAGACTTTACTAATAATAATTATTATCCTTATTTTTATAAGACAATTAAAATATGTTACAAACCCTGATCCTGAAATGGTTATATTGGGTTCCAGCTAGTAAGACACCCTATTCTTTACATACATTCGCCACCTGGAGTCAACAGTAGAAAAAAGTAGGTTACATTAAAGATTTTTTCATAAAATGCCAAGATTCAACTTATATTATTGTCAAATCTAAAACAGATTTACATTGTAATGATGGTTATTCAAAACCCCCAAGTATTTGAAAGTATAAAAACTGAAAATACTTCAATATGGCAACTTATTGTATGAGTGGAGACAACATGTCACAGGATGAGGTCATAGAAGACTTTTTGCTAAGTATATCATATTAACATTCTGACAAGTATCAGTCCCTTAACATTTCAGCATTAGAGTTCCAAAGAAGTCCATAATTTATCTCTTGAGGACAAGGGATTTTAGAGTGGAGTAATGGATTTCATCATCATTATCATAAAATGAATATTTCATTCCCCCAAAATTATTGCATAATTTATAGGAACACGATACTACCAATTGCACATCTATATGTACTAATTCAAACTTCAAAGTATCTAATTTATTACATTGAGTTTTGTGTCTGTCAAGATAAAAAAAAAATTAAAAAAAATGTTTTAGAGTCATTTTGGATACTACTCTATCTATAGCTACAAGAGAGGAAAATATATAAAAGAATAGACTTTTAAAAAAAATGTTATTGGCAGATGATCAGAAGTTATAAAATTACCATTTGCTATAAAGAACATCGTGGAGTTTCATATGGTCTCAATAATTTCCTGAGCAAATCTGCTCAGTTTACAAAATATCCTTTCACCAATTTACCCTGACAGCCCTGCAAAAACAATCAGGGACTCAAAGACAACCTGCATTTTTTTTGTTTTGTTTTTGAATCATCGATGCTACACTACCTTTACTTTATTCTGTCATTTATACAAGTGCGTTCCAGTCATCTTCACTGACACAGCACAGCTGTAACAAAGTAGAATTAGGCTTTCAGTTGGAACAGATCAGATCTTGCTTCCCCTCAGGACTCTCATTGGCGTCGATGGGACCTCAGTCTGCTCATTGAATTGGTAAGAAATAAATATATAAAATATAACGGATTGAAAAGTTTGTCATTTTCCATCACAATTTTGAAAATTTCAAAAATGTTGACCAACTCTAGGCTTGGTCTTGATAGCATCTGGATGAAGGTTGTGAGAAAGTAGAAATGAGCTACTGGTAGAGCTGCAATTTCCTATTTAGCCAAGAAGATGAAGTCATCTAAGGATAGAAAATGAAGCTGGCTGGGGGGTGATAAGAAATCTGTGCCTAGTTTATATGATGGAGTATTTTTTAACTTTTAGCTGATACTAATATAGTACTGACAGCTGACTAAATAATATAAACAGCTTCTTCCAGACATAACAGCAATGTGCTGTTGCCATGTGCTAGTTCAAAAAGCCCTGTTTTATTTATCAGAAGTAGGATCTCAAGCATCTCGTTAATCTCTTCTCTGAATTAGTAAATCAGAAAGTTAACTTGTTCCTTTATCAGTCTTTTTGTACAGTACCTTGGGATTGTGTTCCTCTTTCCATTACTGTTCTTCCCCATACATGAAGGAGCCTGCCATCTTGCATAAGGTTTTGGAGGTGTTTTTGTTTTGAATGGTTGTGAACCTGGCATATCTGGAATCATTGTTCGGTGTCTCTTTCAGCTCTCTTTAATTTTTAACAACAAAATCTCTCTATTATTCAGACACTGTTCCCCTCCCCCACATTTTTCTGGTATCTGTGGAATAGTAAATGCATCCATCTTTTAATATTGTAAATAATTCACTTACTAGTAATATCCAGTTCATCTACACATTTTTTCTAAATCACTAGACAATTTAACACCCAAGCTAAACATTCCCTTGGATGTCTGATTGAAGACAGAATGCATTTAATCTGGAGAACTTTTACTATCTAATGTTTTCTATTTTTACTCAGTTTATTTTACATCCTGAGAGAGCAGTAAAACTATCCAACAGGTTTGCCATTTCTTAACGGTGGGGGTGAAATCTGTCACTGATAGCAACATATTATCTCAATGTATGCATAATTTCTCATCTTTTTACTGCATGTAGTTGCCTAATTTCTAAGCTGTTTCTTTATTTTCTTGCCCAGAGGCTTGAATACCAAACTAAGTAAAAGTTTAGACAGGGACATCCACGTTCTGCAGCTCACATAAAAGTATTAGTCTATGTAACTTCTTTGTCTGAAATCCTTGACGGTTTGCATGTAGTTATTTTACCTAGCACATGAAAAAAAGCAGATCTAACAGCTTTCTGATAGCTTTTCAGAACCCTATGGACCAATCATAGACAAAGAGCAGGCTTTTTAGGATGTACGCATAGTATTTAAATGTTTAATATTTTGGTTACTTTCCTAAGAAAGCACTAAACACATGGGAGAAAAATACTTTTACACTTACAAAATTATCTGTTACTGACTCATTAGGCCACATTTTTGAGATGTTATATTTATTTTTTTTCTTTAGTATAACCGAAAACTGATGTACATTATTTAAGTTAACAGTCTAATTCAATGGTGGGCAATCTGCGGCCCGCAGGAAGTGCCGCAGGGAAGTGCTGGCCGATGATTCCCACAGCTCCCATTGGCCAGGAACGGTGAACCACTGCCATTGGGAGCTGTGTGGTACCATGCAAATGTAAACAAACTGTCTGGCGGCCCACCAGCGGATTATCCTGACGGGCCACCTGGCACTTCCCGCAGCTCCTATTGGCCAGGAATGGCGAACTGTGGCCACTGGGACCTGTGGGCGGCAGTGCAAATGTAAACAAACTGTCTAGTGGCCCACCAGCGGAATAACCTGATGGACCGTGTGTGACCACGGGCCGCAGGTTGCTCACCACTGGTCTAATTCATAAGGGTTTTTTTAGGGTTTTTTTTTCATATCATTTTGGGTAACAGCTTTATCTATTTGTTGTGTTTTTCTTTCTACTCTTGTACAAATCTTTTTATCTCATTACTGATCTTCTGTGGAAAGTATGAATTGGCATCATCTTAAAGAACAAGGTCCTTTAAATTCCTCTTGTTGAACAGAAGACAAGAATCTTTTATACAAGAACTCAACGTTATTCAATGAGAGATAGGTGGAATTTCATGTCAGGTTTCATGATTATATTTAACCCAAAGAAAATCCAAAATATGTAGAGCATTTTTATTGTGTGTGTCCAGTGGAGTATTTTCATGTACATTTCTAATATAGGGGCCAAAATAAGAAGCAGAGCAAGTATTCCCAGATATGTATATAGTGGTATAAGGAAAGATAATATATAATTCTTCTATTTAGCTGGTGCCACCATGCAGAAACAATGTGACACTCAAATTAAATTATTGTTTGTAAACTACATAAACATAAAATATTTGTATTTTTCTCTTTCAAATACAGTAGACATGTATACATTGTGTAATGTAAAATAAAAATCCTTGAACTTCTATCCACATTTCCTCAAAGAATCTCAAAATACTTTACAAATATTAGTGAACTAGGACTCAGTCCTGCAAAGAATTACGTGTTTAATTTTAAGAACGTAAATAGTCCCACTGGGGGTTAAGTTGAGCACATGCAGAAGTCTTTGCACAATCAGGGACTTTAAGTGATTCTGTGAGGCATGCTTTGCAGGATCAGGGCTGAAAGTGATTGTGTGAGTCAAGTAAACATTGTTTATTCCTTATTACTGATGGAGAGACTTGCTCTGAGATTCAATAAATGATCTATCCAACAAAGAGCCCAGAATAGAACCAAGATCTCACAGCTTCAAGCCCTGTAGTCCAGCTACAATACCATGTTGCATCTGTAGAAAGGAAACATCATTTTCAACAATATATAATTATTTTCAGCAACATATAATTCATCTGTGAGACATACAGATTACTAAAATAAATAGCTTATTAAGATTTAAAATATGATTGGCCACTAATAAGATAGAAACTGGATAAAGGGCCAACAGAACTCATTCTTCAGGGTTTGAGCTGATCTTCACTCTAAGTAGTCAAAAACACATTCTTTCCCCTTGTTGTGGTACTGGACCTCTACCAGAAGCATTATAGAGGTTTTTTTAGCCTTCATCAAACTGATACCGGGCTAGGTGGATTATTGGTCTGTTCTAGGATACAATTCAACTTTTAAGAGAGAAAAAAAGGTTTCTTTATTCTAATTTCTTTAGCAGCTAGATTTTGTATTTTGCAGATGACACTACTTACCCCGACTGCATTATTTCAATGACATGACCTTTAGATCCTTCATCATCCCTGAAAGGGTCCTCCAAAGAGCAATGAAACATGTTACTGGCTTCTGTTCTGTCTCGTAGGGGAAAAAATACCTTCTTTAGTTTATTGAGATCATTTTCCCTGAAAAGCTCTTGTTTTAAGTTTTTGGTCCTTTGTAAAAATGTATTCATTCTTGATTCATTACAATTTTGGGAGTAAAGCCATGTTCCCTGTTCTCTTGGCTCTACATTCTGATTGTTATGTAAGTCCATAGAGCACTGGGTATATGCTTTGTATCTGGATGGATGACACCTACTGAATCTTCCTATTGGAAAATTCTCTTAGGTTTTAAAAAATATAGTGATAATAAAATAGTCATGTCAAATGATTCTTTCCAAATTATTTTTCTCCCCTAAAATATGTAAAACATGATGCCTCTTATATACCTGTTTATTTAACCAGGGGTAGATTAAATGATTCCTACCTAACTGCCCCAAATATCCATTTTTTTCTAGAACAAGAATCAACTCATTTTAAGGTTTTGTTCAGTTTTTGCTCTCCACTTTCTAGCTGAAACTAGAACCAGAACTGGCAACATACCATGACAATGCTGTTCTTGAGATATTTATTGCTGTAACAAGAAAAGGATTATTTCCTTGTTACAGGACTAAAAACAAACAAAGAAGCAAACAAAAACACAAACAAACATTATGAGACTGGAGATAAAATCACAAAGGTTGACAGCACTGCACACACTAGTTGCATATGTAAAACTAAATATTGATATAGCTTGTAAAATCAAAGCCTGCTTTTCAACCCAAGATAGTACATTTACACATTCACAAATAGAATAATAGATTTTAAGGCCAGAAGGGACCATCATGATAATCTACTTTGCCCTCCTGCATATTGCAGGCCATAAAACCTTGCCCACCCACTCCTGTCATAATCCCATAACCTCTGGTTTTGTTACTGAAATCCTCAAATCATGATTTAAAGAGTTCAAATTACAGATAATCCACCATTTACACTCGTTTAAACCTGTAACCTTTGCCCCATGCTGCAAAGGAAGGCTCTTACTGTGTCTATGTAGATTCCCAGTTTGACTAATAGACAGATGTGAATATAGCTATTTGGGGTTTACACGCATCCAGATACATAAACGGGCACCTGAAAATCAGGCTGAAAATGCTTTTGTGTATGGAGAATTGATAGAAGTTTGATTTATTTTTACTTTTTTTGCTATTAGTGTACACTTTAGATGTAGCTCTTTCTGTTGAAAAGTTTCCTTTTCACAGTAATTTAAAAGCCCCGTAAAATAGAAAAATAAAGGGTGTAAACTCATCCTTTGTGTCTCTTCTGCTGTAATTGCAAAGCTGAATTTGACCTTAAGTTTCTATACCAGTAAACGTAATTTATGGTCATTGTTTTTTACCAACAACAAAATATTATTAGATAAGTTTATATTATGATTATATAAACAGCCTTGTTGCTAAAACTAGCTCTCATGTTATTGTTATTCTTGCTGGTTACCCTTCAAGAAAGTATTTTGTGGTTTCATGTACATATACCACCATGATGAATGCAGTATTAATACCTAGATATGATAGAACAGATAAGATAAATAATTTAGAAACCTAGTCTATATAAATTTGGTAAAATATTGGCAGTAGAGATGGGATGAGAAAGGTATATTTTGGTTTTAGAGAACTCATTATCAATAGTTTTAGTTTTGCAAGTTCAATATTATCTATAATTGTGTGTGTGACGGGTTGGATCACAGAAACCCTCTTGGGAACTGCCAACTGATGTGCCAAGGCTACTTCTTCCCCTACTTTCCAGAATTAATTGAAAGCAACTTACAGAAGTGTTCCTGTCTTTAACACTCAGATGACCAAATTCCAATGGGGTCTAAACCCCAAATAAATCAGTTTAATAAATCTGGTAAACTGATAAATTGTTCGTCCTCTATAACAGAGAGATATGCACAGCTGTTTGCTCCCCCCCCCCAGGTCTTAATACATACTCTGGGTTAATTAATAAGTAAAAAGTGATTTTATTAAATACAGAAAGTAGGATTTAAGCAGTTCCAAGTAGTAACAGAGAGAACAAAGTGAATTACCAAGTGAAATAAACTAAAACATACAAATCTAAGCTTACTACAGTAATACAATTGAGTACAGATAAAATCTCAACCTGAGAGATGTTTCAATAAGTTTCTTTCACAGACTGGACACCTTCCTAGTCTGGGCACAGTCCTTTCCCCTGATATAACCCTTGTTCCAGCTCAGGTGGTAGCTAGGGGATTCCTCATGATGGATCTCTCTTTTCTCTGTCCCACCCATTTATAAATATTTTGCATAAGGTGGGAATCCTTTGTCCCTCTCTGGGTTCCCACCCCCTCCTTCTCAATGGAAAAGCACCAGGTTAAAGATAGATTCCAGTTCAGGTGACATGATCACATGTCACTGTAAGACTTCATTACCCACTTGCCTGCCAGCACACAAGTGTACAGGGAGACTTACAAGTAAAACAGAGCCATCTGCAGACAATTGTCCTGGTTAATGGGAGTCATCAAGATTCCAAACCACCATTAATGGCCCACACTTTGCACAATTACAATAGGCCCTCAGAGTTATATTTCATATTTCTAGTTTCAGATACAAGAGTGATACATTTATACAAATAGGATGACCACACTCAGTAGATTATAAGCTTTGTAATGATACCTTACAAGAGAACTTTTGCATGAACCATATTTCAGTTACATTATATTCAAACTCATTAGCATATTTCATAAAATCATATAGAGTGCAACATCACCGTATGTATACAAAAGAATGATTGTAGTAACCCAGCCCCCGATAGTGCATAATTAATACATCTAGAATTTCAAAATACCAAAAGAGGTAATATGTTGGGGATAGAGATAGAGCAGTCTTTGGTGGGAGAAGCAGGTCTTTGGTGAAAGAGTAAGATCCCTGGTTTAGTAGTAAGTGTGGTCAAGGAGGAAATACAATGAGAATGTAATCCTAAACAAGAACTGGAATGTTGGTTCCTCTGCAGTTTTGCAACTGTTTGTTCTTGTTGAATGCAAGATGCCAGAAGCTGGCTCAAAGAAGAATTCAGATAGTGGGATGGGTGTGGATAGTTGGTCCCAAGTCTTCGTCTGAAGTTATCCATATGATTTTTCCTTCCTAAATGTAGTACTTTGCACTTATCTTTTTTTAATTTAATCTTATTGATTTCAGATCAATTCTCTAAATTGTCAAGGTCCTTTTCAATTCTAATCCTGTCATCCAAAATTCTTGCAACCACTCCCAGCTTCATCTCATCAGCAAATTTTATAAGAGTATTCTACTCTGCATTATCGCTGTTGTTAATGAAAGTGTTGAATAGTGCCTGACCCACAACAGATCCCTGTGGGACCCCTCTCAGTTTAACAGTGAATCATTGAAAGCAACTTTTTGAGTAGAGTCGTTCAACAAGTTATGTATCCACCTTATTGTAATTTCATTTGATTAAATTTTCTTAGTTAGCTTATGAGAATGTTATGTGGGACTGTGTCAGAAGCAAATCAAAGTATATCACATCTACTTCCTTCTCTATACACTAGGCCAGTAACCTTGCCACAGATGGAAATTAGGTTGGTATGGCATGTTTTGTTCTGGACAAATCCATGTAGACTATTATTTATCACCTTATTATCTTCTTGGTATTACCAACCTATTGTTTAAGAATTTGTTCCAGGTATTGAAATGAGATCTATAATTGAAGTGAGCTCAAAAATTGTCAGGCGCGAAGGGGGGACTGTGAAAGTTACTAGTGACCCTCCTTAACAGCTAGCAGCTGTTATGTCAGCCAGTGGCCATTAGGGGGAATCAGACACCTCAAGTACATAGTAGCCTGAACTTTTCAACTGTCTTTCCTTTCAAGGCCTTAAGGTAGTTGGAGCTGGTCCCAAGCCGGTTTTCACTGACCAGATAGCAGAAGCACGGGTCTGACAACCACCAATCAAGTGTTAACACGGCAAGGGCCTGTCAAAGCTGTATCCCCACTTTGAACTTTAGGGTACAAATGTAGGGGCCTGCATGAAAACTTTTAAGCTTAACTATCAGCTTAGGTCTGGTCCGCTGCCACCATCCCAATGGATTCCCTCCCCTGGGAAGCCTTGAGAAACCTTTCACCAATTCCCTGGTGAATACAGATCCAAACCCCTTGGATCTGAAAACAAGGAGAAATTAACCATTCCCCTCCTTCCTCCCACCAACTCATGGTGAATACAGATCCAATCCCCTTGGATCTAAAACAAGGAAAAAAATCAATCAGGTTCTTAAAAAGAAGGTTTTTAATTAAAGAAAAAGGTAAAAATCATCTCTGTAAAATCAGTATGGAAATTAACCTTACAGGGTAATCAAACTTAAAGAGCTCAGAGGACTCCCCTCTAGTCTTAGGTTTAAAGTATAGCAAACAAAGATAAATACTCTAGTAAAAGGTACATTTACAAGTTGAGAAAACAAAGTAAAACTAAGATGCCTTGCCTGGCTATTTACTTACAAGTTTGAAATAGGAGAGACTTGTTTAGAAAGATGTGGAGAACCTGGATTGATGTCTGGTCCCTCTCAGTCCCAAGAACGAACGAACTTCCAAACAAAGAGCACAAACAAAAGCCTCCCCCCCCCCAAGATTTGAAAGTATCTTGTCCCCTTATTGGTCCTTTAGGTCAGATGCCAGCCAGGTTACCTGAGCTTCTTAACCCTTTACAGGGAAAAGGATTTTGGAGTCTCTGGCCAGGAGGGATTTTATAGTACTGTGCACAGGACAGCTATTACCCTTCCCTTTATAGTTATAACAGGGCCTTTGTCTGAATGTGTATAAAGGATCTGTAAAACGTGTGTAAGACAGAGTTTTTGTACCAAGGTTCAAAGCTCTCCTTTCTTCTGCAGAATAAAGCAACTCTTCCTTATCCCTGTCTGGCTGTTATTGGCTCTCAGCTAGGTGGACCCGATATTTCGGTAACAATTCCCTTGGTTCTCTTTGCTCCACCTTTAAAAGATAGGTACTATGTTTCCCTTTCTCCAGTGCTCTGGAACCTTACCTTTCCTCCATGAGTTCTTGAAGATAATCATTAATTGTTCCAAGATTGTTTCAGCTGTTTCCTTAAGTGCTCTATGGTGGCTTGAATACATCTTAACTTATCTAAATATTATGTTCTTTCTCAATTCTGGTTTGTATTCCTTTCCCCTTGTTGTTAATATTAATAGTGTTAAGCATCCAATCACAATTACATCAATTAGTGAAGACTGAAGCAAAATAGGAATTAAACATCTCAACACTCTTGATGTCATCTGTTATTAGCTGTAATTTCCTGTCAAGCAGTGCACCCCCAATTTCCTTCATCTTCCTCTTGTTCCCAACATATTTAAAGAACTTCTTTTTATTGTCCCATGCAAGGTGTAACTCATTTTGTGCCTTAGCCCTTCTGATTTTGTCCCTGCTCATGATTTTTTTTCATATTCATCCTTAGCAATTTGCCCATGTTTCCACTTTATGTAGGATTCTTTTTTGGTTTTCAGGTCATTAAAGAGCTTCTGATGTAGACATATTGAACTCTCACTGTTCTTCCTATCTTTTCTTCTCCTTGGGTTAGTTTGCTATTTTGTCTTTAATACTGTCTCTTTAATAAACTGCCATCTCTACTGAACTTCTTTTTCCCTTAGATTTTCTTCCCATGGGACCTTACTGATTGGTTCTCTGACTTTGCAAAAGTCTGATTTTTTTGAAGTCCATTATCCTTATTCTTCTGCTATCACTTCTTCCTTTCCTTAGAATCATGAAATCTATCATTTCATGATCACTTTCAATTGAATTCTCTTCCACCTTCAGATTCGCAACCTAGTAGAATGATAGAAATGTAGGGCTGAAAGGAATCTTCAGAAGTCATCAAATCCAGCCCCCTGTGCTGAGGCAGGGCCAAGTAGAGCTAGACCATCCCTGACAGGTGTTTGTCCAACCTGTTTTTAAAAACCTCCAATGACAGGGATTCCACAATTTGCTTTAGAAGCCTATCCCATCACTTAACTACACTTATAGTTAGAAAGTTTTTCCTAACATCTAACCTAAATCTCTCCTGCTGCAGATTAACCCCACTGCTTCTTGTTCTACCTTCTGTGGACAAGGAGAACAACTGATTACAGTCCTCTTTATAGTAGCCTTTAACATATTTGAAGACTGTTAACAGGTCTGCCTCCAATCTTCATTTCTCAAGACTAAACATGCCCAGATTTTTTAACTTTACCTCATAGACAACGTTTTCTAAACCTTTTATCATTTTTGTTGCTTTCCTCTGGACTTTCTCCAATTTGTCCACATCTTTCTTAAACCGTGATGCCCAGAACAGGACACAATACTCCAGCTTAGATCTCATCAATGCTGAGTAAAGCAAGATTATTACCTCCTATGTCTTATATACAACACTCCTGTTAATTCACTCCAGAACTATATATTAGCCTTTTTTGCAACTGCATCACATTCTTGACTCACAGACAGTTTGTGATCTACTGTAATCCCCAGATCCTTTTCAGCAGCACTTAGCCAGTTATTCCGCATTTTGAAGTTGTGCATTTGATTTTTCCTCCCTAAGTGAAGAACTTTGCACTTGTCCTCATTGAATTTCATCTTGTTGAATTCAGACCAATTCTCCAGTTTGTCAAGGTTGTTTTGAATGTTAATCTTGTTCTCCAAAGTGCAAGCAACTCCTCCTATATTGGTATGCAAATTTTATAAGCATACTCTCTACTCCATTATCCAAGTCATTAGTAAAAATATTGAATAGTACTGGACCAGAACAGACACTTATTAGATACACCCTATTAGATACGCCCTCCCAGTCTGCCAGTGAACCATTGAGAACTACTTGCTGAATATGGTATTTCAATGAGTCTTCAACCCACCTTATAGTAATTTCATCTACACCATATTTCCCTAATTTGCTTATGAGAATGTAATGTGGAACTATCAAAAGTCATACTAAAATCAAGATATATCATGTCTACTCCTTCTCACCTACCCACTATCCACTAGTCCAGTAACCCCTGGGGTTCTGGAACTATTTTTATAGTGGGGCTACTGAGAGCCATTGAACCAAATTGTAAACTCCTTATGTAATGGAATCCACTGCAAGCCAAGGGGTGCAGCAGCACCCCTAGTTTCAGCACCTCTGAGTAACTCTGGCAAAAAAAGGAAATTAGGTTTGTTTGACATGCTTTGACTTGACAGATCCATGCTGGCTATTCCTTATAACCCTATTTTCCTCTAGGTTCTTACAAACTGATTGTATACTAATTTGTTCTATTATCTTTCCAGGTATTGACATTAGTCTGATTGGTCTATAATTTGCCCTGTCCTCTTTGTTCCCCCTTTTAAAGATAGATACTCTGTTTGCTATTCTCCATTCTTCTGGGACCTCACCCATTCTCCAAGAGTTCTCAAAGATAATCGCTACTGTTCCAAGGTTGCTTCAGCTAGTTCTTTAAGTACCCTAGGATGAATTTCATCAGACTCTGCCATCTTGAATATATAGAACTTATTGAAATATACTTTAACCTGTGCTTTCCCTATGTTGGTTTGCATTCCTTTCCCCTTCCTGCATAGGTGCTGTCAAGGCTGTATCCCCACTTTGAACTTTAGGGTACAATGTGGGGGCCTGCATGAAGACTTCTAAGCTTAACTACCAGCTTAGCTCTGGTCCGCTGCCACCATCTCAAGCTAATTTTTGTCTTTTGTCTTTCTCTTGCTCCTAATGTATTTAAAGAACCGCTTCTTATTGCCTTTTATATCCCTTGCTAGGTGTCACTAATTTTGTGCCTTAGCCTTTCTGATTTTGTCCCTACCTGCTTGTGCTACTCTTTTGTACTCCTCTTTAGTAATTTGTCCATGTTTCCATTCCTTTTTGATTTTCAGTTAATTAAAAGGCTTCTGATAAAGCCATGTTGAACTCTCATTATTCTTTTCTTTCCTTGGCATTTGAATAGTTTGCAGATGTTCTTTTAATATTGTCTCCTTCAGAAACTGCCAGCACTCCTGAACTCCTATTTCCCTTAGATTTTCTTCCCATGGGACCTTACCTGCCAGTTCTCCGACTTTGCTGAAGTCTGCTTTTTCTCAGTACATTGTCCTTATTCTGCTGCTTTAGACTTTAGAATCAAGTCTAAAATGGCTGTCTCCCTTGTTTACTTCCCCACTTTCTGAAACAAGAAGTTGCCCATAAGATTTTGGAATATATTGGGGACACGTTTATATTTTGCTGTATTACTTTTCCAACCTAGGTAGTTAAAATCCCCCATAACACCAGGTCTTGTGTTTTGGATATTTCTGCTATTTGTTCTAGAATTGCCTCATCCACCTCCTCTTCTTGATTTGGCAGTCTATAGTAGATCCCTACCACGATGTTGCCACTATTTATTAACCCTTTTATCTTCACACTGAGATTCTCAAGTGTTCTGCATCTCAACTCCTTCTATATCTCAGTATATAGATGTGTATCGGTGTGTGTGTATATATATAGTTTTTTCTCCCTTTTTTCTCTGCCTCTCCTTTCTGAACTAGCTATTCCCCACTATATCAATATTCCACTCAAGAGATTTAGCCCACCAAGTCTCAGTGATGAAAGTTGGCTTATGTACCTAAACTTCCAGTTCTTTCGGTTTATTCCCATACTTTTTGTGTTTGTGCATAGACATCTAAGGCCTGGTCTACTCTATGACTTTAATTTGGATTTAGCAGCATTAAAGTGAATTAACTCTGCACCCGTCTACACAACGAAGCCATTTATTTCTAAATAAAGGGCTCTTAAAATCGATTTCTGTACTCCACCCCAACGAGCGGAGTAGCGCCAAAATCAATATTGTCATTTCAAATTAGGGTTAGTGTGGCCGCAATTCAATGGTATTGGCCTCCGGGAGCTATCCCACAGTGCACCATTGTGACCGCTCTGGACAGCAATCTGAACTCGGATGCACTGGCCAGGTAGACAGGAAAAGCCCCGTGAACATTTTAATGTTATTTCCTGTTTGCGCAGTGTGGAGAGCACAGGTGACCACAGATAGCTCATCAGCACAGGTAACCATGCAGTCCGATAATCGAAAAAGAGCATCAGCATGGACCATACGGGAGATACTGGATCTGATAGCTATATGGGGAGAGGATTCAGTGCTAGCAGAACTTCGTTTGAAAAGACGAAATGCTAAAAATTTTGAAAAAATCTCCAAGGGCATGATGGAGAGAGGCCACAATAGGGACTCAGATCAGTGCCGCATGAAAGTCAAGGAGCTCAGACAAGCCTATCAAAAAACAAAGGAGGCAAACGGTCGCTCCGGGTCAGAGCCGCGGACATGCCGCTTCTACGCCAAGCTGCATGCAGTTCTAGGGGGGGCCGCCACCACTACCCCACCTCTGATGGTGGATTCCGCGGTGGGGATAATCTCATCAGCTACACCTGAGGATTCTGCGAACAGGGAAGAGGAGGAGGAGGAGGAGGACGAGCTTGTGGAGAGCACCCAGCACTCCGTTCTCCCCAACAGCCAGGATCTTTTTCTCAGCCTGACTGAAGTACCCTCCCAACCCTCCCAAGCCAGTATCCAAGACCATGACCCCATGGAAGGGACCTCAGATGAGTTTACCTTTTAAAATATAAAACTTGTTTTAAAAGCAAGCGTTTTTTAATGATTACTTTGCCCTGAGAACTTGGGATGCATTCGTGGCCAGTACAGCTACTGGAAAAGTCTGTTAACGTGTCTGGGGATGGAGCTGAAATCCTCCGGGGACATCTCCATGAAGCTCTCCTGGAGGTACTCCAAAAGCCTTGCCACAAGGTTTCTGGGCAGTGCAGCCTTATTCCGTCCTCCATGGTAGGACACTTGACCACGCCATGCTAGTAGCAAGTAATCTGGTATCATTGCATGACAAAGCCTGGCAGCGTATGGTCCCGGTGTTTGCTGGCATTCAAGCAACATCCGTTCTTTATCTCGCTGTGTAATCCTCAGGAGAGTGATATCGCTCATGGTAACCTGGTTGAAATACAGGAATTTAATTAAGGGGACAGAGGTGGCGGTTCCTACTAAGCTGTTTGCCTGTGGCTGAAAAGAAACCCTTCCCTGCAGTTAGCCAAGCGCAGGGGGTGGGGAATTGGCCCTGAGCTTTTCGCATTTGGCTAGCAGGGATCTTCCCTGATACCAGCCATGTGGTGGGGGAAGGGATAAAGCGATCATCCAGAGAATTGGATGTGGGGGGTTAGTTTGTTTTCTGCTGCTGAAGGTTAACAGGAAAACCGCAGCACTCAACAGGCTTTGCTTGGTATGTGGGAAAGGAGGGTGCAGAAGCCGAAAGACAATGGCTTACCATGGCCGCATGCAAGCCGAATTCTGCTGCCCGGACCTGCATCTGTGATCTCTAGCAGCAAAGCCACAGGCACTTAATATTAAGAGGCAAAATGCGACCTTGCAGAGAAATCATATATGCTATGTAATGTGAATAGTGTTGGTCACCGTGAAAGAGTATAAACATTATTCTGTAAAATGTATCTTTTTAAAAAATTCTCTCCTTTTTTCCCTCCCTCCAGCAGCTGCAAATTTTTCAAGCTCCCTCCTCCGTCCCAAAGGCTATCTCAGATAAGGCATCAGAAAAAGAAGACGTGAGATGAGATGTTCGCAGAAATCATGGAATCCACCCGCAGTGAAAGAGCTCATCTGAATGAGTGGAAGGACACGGTTTCAAAGTATAGGAAAGATGCCAGTGAACGTGAGGACAGGAGGGACCAACGTGAGGACATGAGGGACCAATGTGAGGACAGGAGAGACGCTCGAGATGAGAGGTGGTGGCAGGAAGATCAGAGGAGACAGGATGCAACGCTGGGGCTGCTGCGTGAGCAAACAGACATGCTCCGGCGTCTGGTGGAGCTTCAGGAACCGCAGCAAGATAACAGAGTGACGCTACAGCCCCTGTATAAACCCCCTCCCCCCTCACCATGTTCCATAGCCTCCTCACCCAGACATGTAAGAACCCGGGTGGGGAGGCTCCGTACACCCTCCCATTCCACCCCAGTGGACAGCCCAAGCAAAAGACTGTCATTTTTTTAACCTTTTTTTAGTGGCCTTTTCCTTCCCGCCGATCCTCCTCCCAAACCCCACCCGGGTTCTCTCCCTCTTTTTATAATCAATTAATAAAGAATGAATGATTTTTAAATGATAGTGACTTTATTTCCTTTGAAAGCAAGCTGGGGAAGGGTGGGTTCCTTACAGAGAATGAGTCAATAAAAGGGGTGGGTTTTCATGAAGGAGAAACAAACAGAAATTTCACACTGTAGCCTGGCCAGTCATGAAACTGGTTTTCAAAGCTTCTCTGATGCACAGTGTTTCCTGGTGTGCTCTTCTAATCGCCCTGGTGTCTGGCTGCGCGTAATCAGCAGCCAGGCGATTTGCCTCAGCCTCCCACCCCGCCATAAAGGTCTCCCCCTTACTTTCACAGAGAGTGTGGAGCACACAGCAAGCAGCAATAACAATGGGGATATTGGTTTGGCTGAAGTCTGACCTAGTCAGTAATGATCCCCAGCGATCTTTTAAACGGCCAAATGCACATTCTACCACCATTCTGCACTTGCTCAGCCTGTAGTTGAACAGCTCCTGACTCCTGTCCAGGCTGCCTGTGTATGGCTTCATGAGCCATGGCATTAAGGGGTAGGCTGGGTCCCCAAGAATAACTATTGGCATTTCAACATCTCCAACAGTTATTTTCTGGTTCGGAAAGTAAGTCCCTTGCTGCAGCCGTTTAAACAGATTAGTGTTCCTGAAGACGCGAGCCCACACTGATGTTGGTGAAACGTCCCTTGTGATCCACAAGTGCTAGCAGCACCATTGAAAAGTACCCCTTGCGGTTTATGTACTGGGTACCCTGGTGCTCCGGTGCCAAAATAGGGATATGGGTTCCATCTATCGCCCCACCACAGTTAGGGAATCCCATTGCAGCAAAGCCATCCACTATGACCTGCACATTTCCCAGAGTCACTACCTTTCGTAGCAGCAGCTCAGTGATTGCTTTGGCTACTTGCATCACAGCAGCCCCCACAGTAGATTTGCCCACTCCAAATTGATTCCTGACTGACCGGTAGCTGTCTGGTGTTGCAAGCTTCCACTGGGCTATTGCCACTCTCTTCTCAACTGTGAGGGCTGCTCTCATCTTGGTATTCTGGTGCTTCAGGGCAGGGGAAAGCAAGTCACAAAGTTCCATGAAAGTGCCCTTACGCATGCGAAAGTTTCGCAGCCACTGGGAATCGTCCCACACCTGCAACACTATGCGGTCCCACCAGTCTGTGCTTGTTTCCTGGGCCCAGAATCGGCGTTCCACAGATAGAACCTGCCCCATTAACAACATGATCTCCAAAGCACCGGGGCCCGCGGTTTGAGATAATTCTGTGTCCATGTCCATGTCCTCATCACTCTTGTCTCTGTGCTGCCGTTGCCGCCTCCTCCTCTCCTCATTTTTCTGGTCTTGGTTCAGCATAAACTGCACGAGAACGTGCGAGGTGTTTACAATGTTCATGACTGCTGTCTTGAGCTGAGCGGGCTCCATGCTTGCCATGGTATGAAGTCTGCAGTGTTCACCCAGGAAAAAAGGCGCAAAATGGTTCTCTGCCATTGCTTTCATGGAGGGAGGGGTGAGGCTGTACCCAGAACCACATGCGACAATGTTTTTTGCCCCATCAGGCACTGGGATCTCAACCCAGAATTCCAATGGGCGGGGGAGACTGCGGGAACTATGGGACAGCTATGGGACAACTACCCACAGTGCAACGCTCTGGAAATCGACGCTAGCCCAGATACATAGACACACACCGCCGAATTAATGTGCTTAGTGTGGCTGCATACATTCAACTTTATACAATCTGTTTCCAAAATTCGAATTCTGCGAATTCGGATTAATCCCGTAGTGTAGACATACCCTAAGAAGTTGAGAAGATTCTTCCATTGTTTTCCTCTTATTGGTTCTATGTCCTATTGTAATTTTCCATATCATCCCCTAACCACTCTTAAGGTCCCCCAACCTTTTTTATGATTACCTGTGGGCCTTTGTCACATGAACCTAGTTTAAAACCCTCCTCACTAGGTTGGTGAGTGGTACACAAAGACTCTATTCCCTTTCTTGGTTGGATGGACCCCATATCTTCCCAGCAGTCCTCCTTTCAAGAACGGCACCTATGGTGGAGGAAGCTGAAGCCCTTCTGGCAACACCATATGCATAACCATGCATTCATCTCCAGGGTGCTCATGTCCCTGCCTGGGCCATGACCCTCAACTGGAAGGATGGACAAGAACATAACCTTTACCCTGGACTCCTTCACCCATGCTCCCAGAGTCCTGTAGTCTCTGTTGAGCTTCTCAGGGTCATACCTGGCAGTATTATTAGTGTCCATGTGGATAAACAGCCTGGGGTACTGCTCAGAGGGATGGACGCGCTTCAGCAACCTTTCTGTAATGTCTCAGACACAGGTTTCAGACAGGCAGCACACTTCCCAGGATATCATGTATGGATGGCACATGGATATCTCTGTCCTCCTTAGAAGGAGCATTAGCACTGTGTGTCTCCTCCTCTTGGGAGCAGTGGCTTTGGGAAGACCTTGGTTCGCCGATCCGGCCACCCTGTAGGGGGAGGTGGCGCGGAGGAGGGGAACGCCCTGCTGGGAGTGGGCTGCGCACTCCATCTGCCCCAGCCGGTGCCAGGTCTGTAGCAAGCCCGGCAGGGCAGCCTGCGTCCTTCCCTCCCGCCAACTGGAGAGGTGCGGAGCCCTCCCGGCAGGCAGCACGGCGGTCAGGGCCACGTGGCAAGTGCCCCGCTGAAGCCCTGGCCGCCCCCCTTCTCTCTCTCCCCCCGCTTCCTTTCTCTCCCCCCCACTAGCTGGGGCACGTCTGCAGTGCAGGGAGTCCCCCTGCACCCTGGTTCCGGCCATGCCACAGATTTTTTTCCCCCAGCTTTGCCACTCTGGCCGCGCCACAGGGTTTTTTTTTTTTTTGCTTTGCCGTTCTGGCCACCCCAATTTTTATTTTATTTTTTTGCTTGGGGCAGCAAAAAAGCCAGAGCTGGCCCTGCCTCTGCCTGGCTTTCTTCAGCAGGGACATGCATGCCTCATTCCCAGCTAGTCTAAGTTAGAGCCTGAATGGACGTCTTCACGGTCAGTATGTCTATCTGTTGGGGGCCCTCAGAGGTGCAGGCAGATGAAGAGGTAGCAGTGGTGTTGGTGATGCAACATTTTCCTCCTGTTGCAGATCTTCCTTGAAGAGTATCTGCAAGTTAAGAGAAAACCTACCTCCCTCTACTGGCAGACTCCACTGGCTAACTCCCTTGGTCTCCCAGCTACCTAATAGACTCACCAGCCACATCTTGCCAGCCTTTGGGAGCCTACATACTCTTTAAAGCCTAGGCCCTATATACAGATGGAATGAATGACTCATCCACTCTCACTCAGCTCCCTCTAATCAGTAACCTTGGTGTGCAAGGTGCAAACCTTCTGTTTCTAGTAATGTTTCACTAAGGAGGTTGACAATGATATTCTGGAATCTGTATTTACACACAATGAGCCAGGTCCTCAGGTAGTGTAAATCAGTAGCACCCTATTGACTTCACTAGATTTGGTCCAAAGATTCTACTGAACCTATTTTTTTTTTATTAAGGTTTGCCTAATTTCTAATAAAATAGCATTAATATATTAATGTAAAACCTAAGAAGGATAATGATGTTATTCCCTTTTCCTCCCACTTTTTAGCCTTCTTTTATCACTTCCCCTTTATTTATTTCCCATGGATCTTTGCTCACCAAATAGTCCAGGTCTCAAAAATTAGGCTTGTTTCACTAATGATTTCTTCTCCTGTCCATCACATAATTGTCTCCAATATGTCATTTATCATAGCACTTGTAAACTTTTCATATAAGATATTTTTGACTAGTGCTTCAAAATCCTGCAAAAAACCCAAACAAACAAATAAACAAAAAAATTAAACAAAATAAGTCATGCATTAGAAATAAGGAATGTGTCAAGCTTCTTCCTAACAGAAAAGTATTGAATTGATATCATATTGCATTCATTGTCTGGCAAAGTAGAATAATACCAGCAGTCTAAACCTAACGTATCAGATTTTAGACTTGAGTTTAGGAATAGTGAGTGACATTGATGTATAGTAGGGAGTTAAGTCTGGAGAGAGTGGGAATAATGTACTGCTCTGAAAGGTTTTAGAAAGATCAAAGGAGCCATTACTGGACCAGCATTCAAACAGCAGGGAGGGAAATATGGTGTTAGTAATTCTCACAGATATTGTAGACAAAGCCAGTGAATGGATATAAAGCAACGTAAAAATCTTAAAATCAATAGGTTGCTTTACTGGTATTCACAGTAGTGTCTGTAAAGTATGGGGTGCATAGGTTAATTAATGCATTTAAGTTTCTGTATTTTGAATTCATTTGAGAATTTCAGCAGTAAGCTGCAAGACCAGTTTACAAATCTCTGTTTGAAAGAAAACAGATGCAGGTCTCAATATACCAAAATGAGGCATAAGAGGATCAATTGCTACCTGGAAATCTTCCTAAAATGACAATTGGGAAACTCTGGGGATTCAATTTATATATATTTTAATGGCAAAATAGATTCTGATATGATTCCTTGACCAACACAGTGCTTCTGCATTTTAACACAATTACATTTGCTTAAAAAAAATAAAGGAAAATGTTTGGCGGGAAAAAAATCAAGCCTATTTGAATTAATTCAGCCTCTCCTGAATATAATATAAGGTTGTTTACAATGTTTTACAAGGGTCTACACCTATATTAAATGTATATCCACACAGAGCTTTGATGACTGAAAGCACAATGTAGAATTATTTCATTATTTTTATGGAAATATATAAAGCATCTAGCACTAAATCCTCTATGAACCAAAAAAGTACCAGAAAAAGCATAATCCCACAATACAATTGAATTCAGATGAAGTAGCTAACCACGAGCCTCCACATCTACAGAAGTCACTCAAGAGGAAAACAATAATAATTGTGACAGACCCAGACCAGTGGGGTACAGGAGTCTGGTAGAGGGCAAATATACTGGTCACTCGATGAGTAGTTTTCTGTTCCCTGTGTGACCAGAGCAGGGGCTGTACTAGAGTAATCAGGAACCTGCTAGAACCAGTTAACCAGGCAGGCTAATTAGGACACCTGGAGCCAATTAAGAAGAAGCTTCTAGAATCAATTAAGGCAGGCTAATCAGGGCACCTGGGTCATAAAAAAGAGCTCACTTCAGTTTGTGGTGTGAGTGTGAGGAGCTGGGAGCAAGAGGCGCAAGGAGAGGGAGAGGGTATGCTGCTGGAGGAGGACTGAGGAGCACAAGCATTATCAGACACCAGGAGGAAGGTCCAATGGTGAGAATAAGGAAGGTGTTTGGAGGAGGCCATGGGGAAGTAGCCCAGGGAATTGTCGCTGTCATGCAGCTGTTATAGGAGACACTATAGGGAGCTGCAGTCCACAGGGCCCTGGGCTGGAACCCGGAGTAGAGGGTGGGCCCAGGTTCCCCACAAACCTCCCAATTGACCTGGACTGTGGGTTCTTCCAGAGGGGAAGGTCTCTTGGCTGTTCCACAACCTACATGGTGAATCTCTGAGGCCGGTTCCTGCAGCCTCTGCTATTGGAGCTTTAGAGTTCATGTTGTAAGTTTTTCTCTGCCACCATGATGGCTAGAAACTTAATTTTTCCTTTAAATGAAAGATGAGCTTCTCACATCATTTCATAATTCCTGCAGTCAATAGTTTCAAGAACCACCCTCCCACAAAAATGATAAAATCATGAGAGTTTGCAACATTAGGACCAGACCCCTGACTACTGAGTATGTGTACTGGGTGTATTGCAAAATGTGCTGCAGGGGAAGGGTAGCACGCGTTTTAGTTTTGGAACAGAAGCAACATATAGTCCATTAAAGTCCATTCCCCAGCCATTCTGACCCATTATAATCTGGATTAGCAGGACAGCTAAAAGACGTGCACAAATTTGCATCTTCTCCCCCATCCCAGCTTTTTATGTGCCTCAAGATTTTACCCTATTACTCCAATTTTTTTTTCTAGGATCTGATGTGATGATTTTGTAGCACATTTCTTATTATTCACCCAGTAAGGAGAAAAAAGACCTGTGTATTATCAGCAGAAAAGTGGAAGCTAAACATTTCATTTTCTAAAAAATATAGAGCTGCCTGGGGTAATAATGTATGTTATACTTAAAAAAAGTAAACAAGTAGAGATTTAACAAGATCTCGAAGGAATCAAAGGTACCTATAAAAGTTATTTAGACAGTTAGTAAAACAGGCTGTATGGAAGCAGTAGGGCAAATCCTCTCAAAGAGTCAAATTCTCCCTCCCTGCACTCAACTAGATTACAAAAGCATTGGGTAAGGTTTCTCCATCAAGATCAAGGTGGATAGAATCCTACACCCAAGGCCATGGTGTACTAGAGGGTCTAATTAGTGGCTGGTACTGCAGTCTAAGGAATGTACTAGATTCCCCAGATGCTGCTCCATGCTATTTTTGGAGGAGGTTGGACTCTGAATATTTACAGATATTCTGCCATGACCCAACAACCCAACATTTTTTCTGTATAGCACACCGAATTTTCTGTAGCTATGCCGCCTTTCGGGCCCTATTCACCTGTGTTTGAATGTGTGTGTTTGTTTATGTGTGTGTGTGTGTGTGTGTGAGAGAGAGAGAGAGAGAGAGGAGCAAGGAATGCACAAAATTATCTAGCCCACCAAACATTACATTGTACATGTTATCATACCCCTGAAATAGTTATGTAGTGCTGTTGCACAATTGGCAAAGGAATGACTGATGAGAAACAAACAAGGAAAAGTGAGCAGGTGATGGAATGTCTCTTAAATATCCCATGCTGGCAGCTATACCTATACATCTCCTTTAGGCCTGATGAAAGGAGGATGAAAGATGAAACATGAGTGTGAGCTAACACTCACAGAAAACAACTATTGACATAGTAAGAGTAAGCAGAAAGCCCTGGCCAATTTGCATAGGGTGTGGTTTAAGCAAACAACACACAAGCACACAAGGATGACCACCCGTCCCAAATTGGGCAGGACAGTTCCAAAATGAAGAGTTCAAATCCTGATCCTGGGCTGAATGACTCCAGGACAGCATTTGTCTCAGATTTCCTGTGGTGCCATTCTGTGCCTGCCCGAGGCTCAAGAGTGGCCCAGCTTCTTCTCAAGGGGGGGAGGACTGAGGTTAGCCTTAGCACCCCGCTCACCATGAGGCCCCACTCCTGCTCTTTTCCCCGAGATACCCCCAGCAAGGCCAGAAGCCAGAGCCAAACTGTGGTAATCACCCACTGGGGATACCCAGACCCTTCACCTTCACTGAGCGGCATGCCAGAGGGAAGGGGGGGCAGGGACAGAGGCCAGGGACTACACTTAGGCCCCCAAGCCCCCACCCAGGGCAGATGAAGGCTCCCCACAGTGGCCCAGGCTCCCTGAGTGGATCTTACCATGGTCCGGCTCTGGCTTCTGGCCTAGCCAGGGGAGTCGGGGGGAGAGGAGGAAAGGAAGAGCAGGGGTGGGGCCTCTTGGTGAGGGTTGGCTAAGGCCCACCTCAGTCCTCCTCCTCCCCTCCAGTGGGAAGAGGCTAGTGCCCCTCCTGAGCCTCTAGGGGAAGAGGAGGAGCAGGGGATGGGGTAAGTTTGCTGCATGTGTCCCGCTTTTGTCTTTTGAAAGGGTGGTCACCCTAAAGCACACAGTTGGAAGTAATCAAAGCATTACAAATAGAAAACGCTATATGGAGAGATCTCAGATGGCAGAGAACAGTGCAGCGTAATGACTTATAGCTACAAGGAGGCCTCATATTGGAAAAGCAAATAAATACCTACAGAATGGAACTAGGCAGGTATATAAACACAAAGCCTTGTTTGTGCAAGAGCACACATGGTCAGCCCTTGGGCCCGGCAGAAAAAGGAAGAAAGATGTTAGGTATTTCCCTGAACAGAATGACCAGAAAGGTTAAAGTAGTTTTTCCAGACGAATGTAAAGTGGCCCTGGTGAACATGAGAATCGGGTCCTCTAATGTTAAAGTGGACTGTTTGTTTTTTTGTTTGTTTGTTGGGCTATTTTTGTGTACGAGATATGTTATAAATCTACCAAGGATATGTCTACACTACGAAATTAGGTCAAATTTATAGAAGCTGGTTTTATAGAAATCGGTTTTATACAGTTGATTGTGTGTGTCCCCACATAAAATGCTCTAAGTGCATTAAGTCGGCGGACCGCGTCCACAGTACCGAGGCTAGCGTCGACTTCTGGAGTGTTGCACTGTGGGTAGCTATCCCACAGTTCCCGCAGTCTCTGACACCCATTGGAATTCTGGGTTGAGATCCCAATGTCTGATGATGCAAAAACAGTGTCGCGGGGGGTTCTGGTTACATGTCGTCAGGCCCCTCTCCCTCCATCAGAGCAACGGCAGACGATCGATTTGCACCTTTTTACCTGGGTTACCTGTGCAGACAACATACCATGGCAAGCATGGAGCCCGCTCAGCTCAGCTCAGCTCACCGTCACCATATGTCATCTGGGTGCCGGCAGACGTGGTACTGCATTGCTACACAGCAGCAGCTAATTGCCTTTTGGCAGTAGACTGTGCAGTATGACTGGTAGCCGTCATCGGCTATCTGGGTGCTGGCAGACGCGGGGCTGCATTGCTACAAGCAGTAGCTCCTTGCCTTTTGGCAGTGGATGGTGTATTACGATTGATATCCGTCATCGTGATATTCCTCAGTGAGTTCAATCAGAGGCACCTGGGCAGACATGTTTTGTCTCCTGGAGACTCAGTCCTGCTGGCAGTCCTATTGAACTGTCTTGACGATGATGGCTAGCAGTCGTAATACAACATTTTCTGCCAAGCACCTAGAACATGCCGATGGCTATCAGTCATGCTGCACCATCTGCTGCCAGCTTAAGATGTAAAAAATAGATGGACCAGATTTGTTCTGTATTCATTTGCTTCCCCCTCCCTCCGTGAAATCAATGGCCTGCTAAACCCAGGGTTTTGAGTTCAATCCTTCGGGGGGGGGCATTCTGTGTGACAGTTGTTTGTGTTTCTCCCTGATGCACAGCCACCTTTGTTGATTTTAATTCCCTGTAAGTTATGTCGTCACTTGCCCATCCCTCCCTCCCTCCGCCAGACAATAGTTTCACGCCTTTTTTCAGCCCAGAAGCCATAGCACTGGGATCATGGAGCCCGCTCAGATCACCGCGGCAATTATGAGCACAATGAAAACCACGCGCATTGTCCTGGAGTATATGCAGAGCCAGAACATGCCAAAGCAAAACCAGGCGAGGAGGCGATTGCAGCGATTGCAGCGCGGCGACGAGAGTGATGAGGAAATTGACATGGACATAGACATCTCACAAAGTACAGGCCCCAGCAATGTGCAAATCATGGTGTTACTGGGGCAGGTTCATGGCATGGAACGCTGATTCTGGGCCCAGGAAACAAGCACAGACTGGTGGGACCCCATCGTGTTGCAGGTGTGGGACGATTCCCAGTGGCTGCGAAACTTTCGCATGCATAAGGGCACTTTCATGGAACTTTGTGACTTGCTTTCCCCTGCTCTGAAGCGCCAGAATACCAGGATGAGAGCAGCCCTCACAGTTGAGAAGCGAGTGGCGATAGCCCTGTGGAAGCTTGCAACGCCAGACAGCTACCGGTCAGTCGGGAATCAATTTGGAGTTGGCAAATCCACTGTGGGGGCTGCTGTGATCCAAGTAGCCAATGCAATCAAAGACCTGCTGATATCAAGGGTAGTGACTCTGGGAATGTGCAGGTCATAGTGGATGGCTTTGCTGTAATGGGATTCCCAAACTGTGGTGGGGCGATAGATGGAACCCATATCCCTATCTTGTCACCGGAACACCAAGCCACTGAGTACATAAACCGCAAGGGATACTTTTCAATGCTGCTGCAAGCCCTGGTGGATCACAAGGAACGTTTCACTAACATCAATGTGGGATGGCCGGGAAAGGTACATGATGCTCGCGTCTTCAGGAACTCTGGTCTGTTTCAAAAGCTGGAGGAAGGGACTTTCTTCTCGGACCAGAAAATAATCGTTGGGGATGTTGAAATGCCTATCGTTATACTTGGGGACCCAGCCTACCCCTTAATGCCATAGCTCATGAAGCTGTACACAGGCAGCCTGGACAGGAGTCAGGACCTGTTCAACTATAGGCTGAGCAAGTGCCGAATGGTGGTGGAATGTGCATTTGGACATTTAAAAGCGCGCTGGCACAGTTTACTGACTCGGATAGACCTCAGCGAAGCCAATATTCCAATTGTTATTGCTGCTTGCTGTGTGCTCCACAATATCTGTGAGAGTAAGGGGGAGACATTTATGGTGGGGAGGGAGGTTGAGGCAAATCGCCTGGCTGCTGATTACGCGCAGCTAGACACCAGGGTGATTAGAAGAGTACAGCAGGGCGTGGTGCGCATCAGAGAAACTTTGAAAACGAGTTTTGTGACTGGCCAGGCTATGGTATGAAACTTCTGTTTGTTTCTCCTTGATGAACCCTCCGCCCCCCCGCCCCCCCCCCCCGGTTCACTCTACTTCCCTGTAAACTAACCACCCTCCCCTCCCCCCTTTGAGCACCGCTTGCAGAGGCAATAAAGTCATTGTTATTTCACATTCATGCATTCTTTATTAATTCATCACACAACTAGGGGGATAACTGCCAAGGTAGCCCGGGAGGGGTGGGGGGGAGGGAAGGAAAAGGACACACTGCAGTTTAAAACTTTAAAACTGTAACACTTCTTGAAGGCCAGCCTTCTGATGCTCGGGCAATCATCAGGGGTGGAGTGACGGGGTGGACGGAGGCCCCCCCCAACCGTGTTCTTGGGCGTCTGGGTGAGGAGGCTATGGAACTTGGGGAGGAGGGCTGTTGGTTACACAGGGGCTGTCATGGCGGTCTCTGCTCCTGCTGCCTTTCCTGCAGCTCAACCATACACTGGAGCATTTCAGTTTGATGCTCCAGCAGCCGGAGCATCAACTCTTGCCTTCTGTCAACAAGCTGACGCCACCTATCCTCTTCAGCCCGCCACTTGCTCTCTTCAGCCCGCGATTCAGCCTGCCACCTCTCCTCTTGTTCATATTGTGCTTTTTTGCACTCTGACATTGACTGCCTCCACGCATTCTGCTGTGCTCTGTCAGCGTGGGAGGACATCTGGAGCCGTTTTCTCCTTCTAAACTTCACTAGCCTCTGTGAAGGAGAAACATTTGCAGCTAGTGGAGGAGAAAGGAGAGGTGGTTAAAAAAGACACATTTTAGAGAACAATGGGTACACTCTCACGTTAAATTTTGCTGTTCACATTACACAGCACATGTGCTTTCGTTACAAGGTCGCATTTTTCCTCTTATATTGAGGGCCTTCCGGTTTGATGTGAGAGATCACTCACGCAGTGCCAGGCAACAGATTTCGGCTTGCAGGCAGCCATGGTAAGCCACAGTCTTTTGGCGTTTTTAACCTTAACATGTGGGAATGGTTTCAAACAGTAGCGCCCTCATTTCCCATAACAAGCACCAGTTGGGTTGGCCATTTAAAATGGGTTTGCAATGTAAAAGGAGGGGCTGCGGTTTCCGGGTTAAAATGCAGCACAAACCCAACTACCCCTCCCACACACACCCAATTCTCTGGGATGATCACTTCACCCCTCCCCCCCAACGTGTGGCTAACAGCGGGGAACATTTCTGTTCAACCGAGCAGGAACGGGCACCTCTGAATGTCCCCTTAATAAAATCACCCCATTTCAACCAGGTGACCGTGAATGATATCGCTCTCCTGAGGATAACAAAGGGAGATAAGGAATGGATGTTGTCTGCATGCCAGCAAACACTGGGACCTTACGCTGCCATGCTTTGTTATGCAATGATTCTAGACCACGTGCTACTGACCTGGCATGGTAAAGTGTCCTACTATGGCGGACGGGATAAGGCAGCCCTCCCCAGAAACCTTTTGCAAAGGCTTTGGGAGTACATGAAGGAGAGCTTTCTGGAGATATCCCTGGAGGATTTCTGATCCATCCCCATACACATTAACAGACTTTTCCAGTAGCTGTACTGGCCACAATTGCCAGGGCAAATTAATCATTAATCATTAAACTCACTTGCTTTTAAACCATGTGTAATATTTACAAAGGTACACTCACCAGAGGTCCCTTGTCTGCCCTCAGGGTCTGGGAGCATGCCTTGGGTGAGTTTGGGGGTTACTGGTTCCAGGTCCAGGGTGATAAACATATCCTGGCTGTTGGGGTAACCGGTTTCTCAGCTTCTTTGTTGTGAGCTATCTTCATTGTCTTCATCATCATCTTCCTCATTTCCCGAACCCGCTTCCCTGTTGTGTGATTCTCCGTTGATGGAGTCAAAGCACACGGTTGGGGTAGTGGTGGCTGCACCCCCTAGAATGGCATGCATCTCCGCATAGAAGCAGCATGTTTGTAGCTTTGCCCCAGATCTTCCGTTTGCCTCTCTGGCTTTGTGGTAGGCTTGCCTTAGCTCCTTAATTTTCACGCGGCACTGTTGTGCATCCCTGTTATGGCCTCTGTCCTTCATGGCCTTGGAGACTTTTTCTAATATTTTGCCATTTTGTTTACTGCTACGGAGTTCAGCTAGCACTGATTCATCTCCCTATATGGCGAGCAGATCCCATACCTCCCGTTCTGTCCATGCTGGAGCTCTTTTGCGATCTCGGGACTCCATCATGGTTACCTGTGCTGATGAGCTCTGCGTGGTCACCTGTGCTCTCCACGCTGGGCAAACAGGAAATGACATTAAAAAGTTTGTGGGGCTTTTCCTGTCTACCTGGTCATTGCATCTGAGTTGAGAGTGCGGTCCACAGCGGTCACAATGGAGCACTGTGGGATAGCTCCCAGAGGCCAATAACGTCGAATTCCGTCCACACTACCCCAAATCTGACCCGCAAAGGCTGATTTTAGCGCTAATCCCCTCGTCGGAGGTGGAGTAAAAAAACCAGTTTAAAGGGCCCTTTAAGTCGAAAAAAAGGGCTTCATCGTGTGGACGTGTCCAGGCTTAATTCGATTTAACGCTGCTAAATTCGACCTAAACTCGTAGTGTAGACCTGGCCTAACTTGTTTTTTTTTGTATCTTTAAGTTCTGGGGATACTGAAAAATGTATCATCACCATCTTCATGGTCATCAAGAGCAGCAGCTGTGAAGTGAAAGTACCAAGCAGAAAGTGAAGTGGCTGTGACACTATAACTTACTATTGGCTGTGTAACTGATGTTTCTTTTTTTCTTTTTGATGCTTTGAGGCTAGAATCATCTATTCCAAGACCATTATAATAGCAAGTTTGCTGAATGTTGAGGCTTTTAACAAAGAAATAGAACAGAAATTGTCACAGAGATAACCAAAATAAAAAGTAGCACTGTTTTGTGCTAAGACAAAGACAGACTGAGAGAGACTGACTAACTGAATTGGACAGGCTTCTTTCACAAAAAAATCATATTCCTAGCCTGCTACCTACTGCATGTTCTTCCAATAACAATCATAGGCAGCTATTCATATTTTCATTGTAAAGCAAAACAAAATGGGACAAATAATTCCAGAAGTAGTCATTGAAAATGTTGCTCAGTAAAAACACTTTAAAAAAATCCCAAAATATGGACTGAGGAAGGATACATGCTTTTATTCCATGCAGCTAGCTACCTGAATGAGACTTGCAGCAATTATTGAAGCCAGTGTAGTATTTTCTTACAAAAAACAGAGTAACACACATACACGCACAGAGTCAGAATATGGAAAAAGCAACAGCATGAACTCTACAGATCCTCAGTGTGAATATATATATATGACAGAAATAGATGGGGGAGGGATAAATGGTTAATAGATTAATAGATTTTAAGGTCTGACTTAGTCTGACCTCCTATATATCATAGGCCATTAAATTTTACCCGGTTACCCTTTATTGACGCCAATAATTTGTTTTGTGCTCTGAAATTAGGACTCTGAGTCAAGAACTCCTGGGGCCCAATCATACAAGGACTTGTGTGCATGTATTGTAGAAATG
Source organism: Malaclemys terrapin pileata (assembly GCF_027887155.1). Lineage (NCBI taxonomy): Eukaryota > Metazoa > Chordata > Testudines > Emydidae > Malaclemys > Malaclemys terrapin. The sequence continues at coordinate 287,543,274 of NC_071505.1, read as the reverse complement.
TTCAAGCCTTGAGAGCTGATATTGTCTGTGCTAAAAACTCCCTGTTTGACATTGGGCAAGTCATCCTAACATCTCTGCCTCTGTTTCCCCATTTGTAAAGTGGGGGATAATCATACTACACACAGTCCAAACATCATGACTGTGAGCATTATCACAGAATTCAAAGACTGAAAACACCCATTGGGTCATATAATGTATTTGCCTGCTAGTGCAATATTGATTTCCATTCTATATTTATAAGTGTTCTTTACAGTCCAGTTTTCAATGTGCCAACCAATGGGGCTTCCCAGTGTTTTTTTTTTTTTTTTTTTTTGGAAGATTATTTTATAATCTAATAGGTATCAGTTGTGGGAATTTTTCCTGATATCCACCCTATATTTTGTCTGTCTCAATATATTTCCATTACTTCTAATTAGGTCCGAAGCAGATGAAATATAAGTAGGTTGGTGATTTGAAAACCATCTCCCAAAGTATCTCCAGGGTCCAATGCTGCAATGCAGTCCTTTCATTGCTGCTACTCCAGCCTATGGCTTTATATAACATTTGCAGTCTCACCTGTATGGAGAATTGAGGCACTATTTGGTAGATTCTCCCTTGATCTTTCTGCCTCCAGTGTATACACTGGCAATTTATGAAGGGTATGTAGAGGTTTAAGTGATGCAGAGGACTTTATATTGGACCTACATAGCTAGGATAAAAATCAGCCTTAATGTAGAATGAATATTAGCCACATCAAATATCTGTCTATATTCAGATTTTCTTAGTGTTCCCCTGCCTGTTACTGATCATTAGTTATTTGTATATTATCTTCATTCTTAATTCTCTAAACTTCCTTTCATTATTTTTCTTTCCTAAAATTGATTTTTAAAAGGTAGTCAGTACTTCAGTCATTTTTTGATTCTTCATTACATTAATCTCCCTCTTAATAATGGACCTACTTTCTTTTCAATACTACTTTCTACCTGATATATTAAAAAAAAATCTTACTCTTAATATCCCCTTAACATTAATTAGTTAATTTTAATTGCTTTGAAGATGAAAAGGGCTAAATAATTGCTAATTATTAGTGATTTTCTGCTTTCAATGGGTTATGTAAACTTTTTCCTTATTTTGTATGACATTTTTCTTTTGCCATTTTGTGCTTGCCAGTACCTAGCACTATTACTTCTCCAAGACAAAGAGACAAAGAAAGACTGATAGACTAACTACATGATTAAATAAATGGACACAAAAAAGTGTTTTCTAGCAGACAGCTACATAAAAAAGCCCTTAGAATTGTTTAGATGCAGCTAATGGACCAGAACATCCACTTGTGTAAATCAGAGTAGCGCCATTGACTTACACCAGGGAAAGATCTGGGACCATATGTATTTACCTAGTACGGCTAGATGTAGTGGCAGATATTAGTGCTTCTCACTGAGTTTTAAAATATGCAGTGATGTATGTTGTGGAGTCCTTTCTTTCAGTTCCTGGACCTTGTACTGATATCCCCACTGTGCCCGCAAGGGGGGCCGTGATACCAGCGGAAGAATGACACTCAGTGCCTGAGAGTAAAAAGCGAGGCTTTACTGAGGGAAGAACTTACACTCCAAGCTGCGCGGGGAGTCCCTGAGGCGCGCGGAGGGGCTGCGGGGGGGACTCTGACCGTCCGGGACAGCTGGCCAGGCAGGACTCCACTGAAGGGAGTCCACTGCAATGCTATATCCCCCCGCGCTTATCTCAAGGTTACATGGGGTCAACAGCTGGCTACATTCATTTCATTCATAAATCGTACTCATTATATAAGCTAACTTGTTTACAGACAAAAACATGCTGAACTATACTAAACTACATTTTGGCAGGGTCTGCCAAACAAAGTTCATTGCATGGCCTTCAACTACACAGCCTGCATCTTCTGCTCACATTCAGTCCACCACTTAGCTCCTCGCCAAGCTTCCGCAACCTGTCCCCTACACCCACCTTCTGCTCAAGAGAGGGTTGTGGGGAGACAGAGTAAGTGAAATTTGCCCTTATTGAGCTACTTCAAAGGGAGAGAATTTGAGAGTGTCCAATAAGAGAAAGTTGGGAGTGTGAGAGATTTGAGGAGGGGGCAAAGGCAGAAATCTATTTCAAAGTACGTATTCATGTTTTCCCTTTAGCAATTATATTTTATTACAAATACAAACCCCACCAACTAGTGCATACTGCAGTCCCAAATCTTGGACACAGTAATGTAAGCTCCTGGACCTGTCATTGTAAGGGCCTTGTTATCCAGTTATAGCCACATCATTATGAGCTTGCCATTTATCATTTACAATCATGTATGGTATTTGTGGTATCCCCTGTACTTTGAATGAGGAATTACGATAAATAATGCTTACAGGGTTATGTTTGTAATAACAAGTTCCTAATGTTTACCAGGGCACTGTGCCAACATGTGTGCTGATTTACATCCAACAGTCCATTCAAGGTACACAGTACACTTGTCTGATACAATTTTCCTCCAGAATCAATGGTCTTAAAAAATACAACAGAGTCACTATCATCTATACCAGTGATTTTCAACCTTTTTGCATTTGCAAATGCCTAAACATTTTCAAATGGAGGTGCAGATCCCTTTGGAAATCTGAGATCTAGTCTGCAGACCCACAGGGGTCCGCAGACCACATGTTGAAAACCACTGCTCTACACCTTTTCCCAGGGAGAACGGAAAGATAAAAGCTCTTTTTAGTTTCTTAATTTTATGTAACATTTATATACCATAGTGATGGGTATCTAAATGTTACATACCTAAACACCTGTGATAGACAGATACATAGAAGTCAACAGACAGAATGTAATCCCAATTACACTTGTTTAAAATATGGGGAAAATACAATTAAGCAAATGGGTATACTACAGATTTTGACCAGAAAGCACATCTGTAATTGCAGAGAAGGAAAAAATGAATACATTTAATCTCTAAGCCACTGTATTGAGTTTCATCACTTCAGCAAACACTTGACTTTCCCCTGCACCCACCAAAGTGATTGGGAGTTTTGCTTGAGTAAGGACTGAAAGTTTAGACACAATGTTACACATTATCAAATAAGTACATTTTGGAAAATCTGCCCACAGGCACCTGATTTCTTATTTTGACTTCTTAAATTACAGTTTAAAACAAACAAGGTGAACTAAGTCTGTAATTTTTCAGGATCACATACCATGTTCATTGCCAGTGGCTAATAGAAAGTACCAATACCTTTTAAGTCACCCTTATCCCATCAGTTCAATTATCTCTGTTCCTCAGAAGCTTGTGGAACAGTAACAGAATGCCAGCATTGGTCTTATTAAAAGAAAACTATTAAAATATTTGAACAGGTGAACGACTTGAACTTTAAATGATTGTGAGTGCTTACATTCAATAAAAACAAATATCTGGTAAATTAGACTTCTAAATTTCCTTTCACATTAGCTTGTTATGTTATTAAGCTATGTCCAGTTAGCATTGTGGGGGGCGGTGAAGCTGAGATTATTTTCTTCTAGAAAAAGCCTTACTTTCAGAAAACAAAATTGCTTTCATCTACATAATCATCCCCTTAGGTCATCAGCTATTACTTTTAACTGAGGCACCGCATTATGTCTTGGTAATACAAATACTCATTTTCTTGATTCAAAAGTTAGCTTATTGCTGCTGCCAGAGTTATCTCTGCTAGTTCAAGAGCTGGCATCACTTGATATCATCCAGCAATTTGATTCTCCTCCCAAGCTATAGCTTGTAACTTTCTAAATTGCTTGAACTTCCTTTTTATTATTATAATTTTTAAGCTTTAAAACAGTATCTGCTGGGACTGATCTTAAAAGGGAGCTTTTACCTTTTGTGTTCGACCCATCCACATTGTATTTTCACTTTAAAAATTCTGTATACTGTGAGAGATAATAGCCCTTAGGTTGAACAACATTTGAATGAGCCTTGCTTATCAAAAAGCAGAGAAGCAAACAAAGTTAGCTGCTGTGAGATAAAAGTAATGGGATGAAGAACTTTGAGATGGTCTGATTTATTGAGAGGGAGAATTGACTGAGGAGATATAAACTCAGCGAGGTACAAAGACCTTAGTGCAAAGTGAAGATGAAAAGAGTTTTAAAAGAAATCAAAAAGAGAAGAGGTTTCAAAAAAACATCTGGAGTTTGAATCCAGATTTCAAATGTCTCTTGTGCCTGTCTAGTTGTAACAAGATGGCTTGGTCAGAGGCTTGGGTCCAGCCAACCCCGATTACTGAGGAGGCACACTTCAGAGAGATATGCCTATAAGGAATAGCAGGAAGTGGAAGAGGGAGGTGGCTAAGAGAGCTGCAGAGGAAGAAATGAACTAACTGTGGGGACTGGCAGACACAGGAAGTCTGCCAGCAATTTGGAAGGAGATACCCTGAGGGCACAAACTAAGGCCAACATGTAATTGTCTAATGCTGTTGTTTCTGGTTTGGTTTGCTGTTTTCGGAAAATAAGTAAACCTGTGCCAGAAGGGCCTCTGAGTCTGTCTATGGGGAGTTTAATTGGGAAGCCCTGAAGAGGGGAAAGATTGATGGTAGTGGGCCTGCAGAGTGACATTAGGCAAGAGTATTGCCAACTTTGGATGGACGAATTCCTGGAGATTTCATCAGACGACATAATTTTTAATTGAAGATTTATCTTTAATTCCTGGAGACTCCAGGACAATCCTGGAGGTTTGGCAACTCTATGCGATGAGGCGGTGCCCTGGAGGAGGCTACCCTGTGCCACTAATGAAAAATAGGATCCTGAATCTATGAATGAGACATTGATAGGGCTAGATTCACAAAGATGCTGAGCATCAGCAGGCCTGACTTTTAGGTGCCTAGAGATTCCCTGGGATTCACAAAGCCTAGGCTCCCTATACAATGAATGGAGGGAGATACATACCTCAGAATGAGATTCACAAAAGACAGCATGCTAGATGGCTTCCTGTCTAAATTAGCTAACGTGAGATGCCAAAGCAAGGAGTATGTCAAAAGTCCTGCCCTATCTTGGAGATAGGTGCCTAAAATTATGTCTACACTGGTGCACATACTCAAGTACTTACCCATATGAATGTTTGTGTATGTACACCATAATCACACTGAGTATCCACATATGTTGTGCTGGAAACTGGTACAACCTGAATACATGCCTACATCTATATCTACACTTCCACTTTTTGATATCTATGTTAGGTATTAGCATTTCAGGAGTAGTGTCCCAGGTTCAGTTTGTCACAGGATACACTCTAGGACAGGGGTTCCCAAACTTGGTCCGCGGCTTGTTCAGGGTAAGCCCCTGGCGGTCCTTGAGACGCTTTGGTTACCTGAGCATCCACAGGTACGGCCTCTCGCAGCTCCCAGTGGCTGTGGTTCGCCGTTCAAGGCCAATGGGAGCTGTGGGAAGCGGTGCGGCCGGGCCACCGCGGCTTACCCTGAACAAGCCGCAAACCAAGTTTGGGAACCCCTGCTCTAGGTACTGCTTTGCAGTGCATTGTTACGGTCTACTGTCTTCACACGTTTGTTGATGGCAGTTCCTATTCACCCCTCTCCCCTGCCCAACTTAGTGGAAGACATGGAGCAATTGATTGATTGATTATATGGGCTGCTAACAGGGAGTTTTGCAAGGGAGTTTGGAAGGGGAGCAGGAAGGGAGCGCGGGTCCCTTGCCTGTTCTATCTTATACCCTTTATTCCCCTTAAAACCTATAGCCCAAACTACATTCAAAACTTCTTGATTTAAACAGCCCCTTCATTAACTAGGAGACAATGCAGGCAGAAGCCTAGCTGCAGAGTGGGGGCTATCCATTTTATTGCACTGAGTGTAGCATGTATGATTACCTGCCCCGTGGGCGGGTGGAGTATGTGTGCATTCGGTGCAAGGAGCTCCTGAGACCACGTACGGACTCTGGAGGCAAGGGTGGTGGAACTGGAGGAGCTAAGGGAGGCAGAGAGGTATGTTGATGAGGCTTTCCGGGACACTGTAGAATTGTCCCACCTCTGGTCAGAAAGCCCCTGCACTGTTGAGGAGGATGAAAGGCCCAGGGAAGCAGAACAGTCAACGGGAGCAGAGGGAAACCTTCCCATAGTTGGGACCCTACTTCCAGACAGTGCTGGGGTTGCCTCTCACACTGAGGTTACCTCTCCAGGGGAGGGAACTCCAGTTGCTAGGAAAAGGCAGGTATTAGTATTGGCAGATTTGATCATTAGAAACGTAGATAGCTGGGTTTGTGATGACCGGGAGAACTGTATGGTGACTTGCCTGCCTGGTGCGAAGGTTGCGGATCTCTCGAGGCATCTAGACAGACTTATGTGTAGTGCTGGGGAGGAGCCGGTGGTCGTGGTACATGTAGGTACCAATGACATAGGGAAGGATAGGAGAGATGTCCTGGAAGCCAAATTTAGGCTGCTAGGGAAGAGACTGAAATCCAGGACCTCTATGGTGGCATTTTCAGAAATGCTCCCAATTCCACGCGTGGGGCCAGGTAGGCAGGCAGAGCTTCAGAGTCTCAATGCATGGATGAGACAATGGTGTAGAGAGGAGGGGGTTACATTCATTAGGAACTGGGGAAACTTCTGGAATGGGGGGAGCCTATACAGGAAGGATGGGCTCCACCTAAACCAAAGTGGAACCAGACTGCTGGCACTAAACATTAAAAAGGTTGTAGAGCAGTTTTTAAACTAGGAAATGGGGGAAAGCCGACTGCTGCAGAGGAGCATGTGGATTGGACACAGACTTCTCTTAGGGGAGAGTCTAATGATAGAGAATCTCCAGGTTATAGTCAGGAGCAGAGGATGGAAGAGGATAAAGTAGGGGCCAGATCAGATGATAAACATTAACATAAAAAAGTATCTGATACATCAGAAAAGGGCAGACAAATAAACAGTGACAAGTTTTTAAAGTGCTTGTACACAAATGCTAGAAGTCTAAATAATAAGAGGGGTGAACTAGAGTGCCTTCTGATAAAGGAGGATATTGATATAATAGGCATCACAGAAACCTGGTGGACTGAGAGCAATCAATGGGACACAATCATTCCGGGGTACAAAATATATCGGAAGGACAGAACAGGTCGTGCAGGGGGGGGGGGGGGAGGGGAGTGGCACTATATGTGAAAGATAATGTACAATCAAAGGAAGAAAAAATCTTAAGCAAATCCGCATGTTCCATAGAATCTCTATGGATAGAAATTCCATGCTCTAATAAGAATATAACATAAGGGATCTATTATCGACCACCTGACCAGGACGGTGATAGTGATGATGAAATGCTAAGGGAAATTAGAGAGGCTATCAAAATTAAGAACTCAATAATAGTGGGGGATTTCAATTATCCCCATATTGACTGGGAACATTTCACTTCAGGATGAAATGCAGAGATAAAATTTCTCGATATTTTAAATGACTGCTTCATGGAGCAGCTGGTACGGGAACCCACAAGGGGAGAGGAAACTCTAGATTTAGTCCTGAGTGGAGCGCAGGAGCTGGTCCAAGAGGTAACTATAGCAGGACCGCTTGGAAATAGTGACCATAATACAATAGCATTCAACATCCCTGTGGTGGGAAGAACATCTCAACAGCCCAACACTGTGGCATTTAATTTCAAAAGGGGGAACTATGCAAAAATGAGGGGGTTAATTAAACAGAAGTTAAAAGGTACAGTGACTAAAGTGAAATCCCTGCAAGCTGCATGGGCGCTTTTTAAAGACACCATAATAGAGGCCCAACTTCAATGTATACCCCAAATGTATACCCCAGTAAAAGAACTAAAAAAAAGCCACCGTGGCTTAACAACCATGTAAACAAAGCAGTGAGAGATAAAAAGACTTTCTTTAAAAAGTGGAAGTCAAATCCTAGTGAGGCAAATAGAAAGGAGCATAAACACTGCCAAATTAAGTGCAAGAATGTAATAAGAAAAGCCAAAGAGGAGTTTGAAGAACAGCTAGCCAAAAACTCCAAAGGTAATAACAAAATGTTTTTTAAGTACATCAGAAGCAGGAAGCCTGCTAAACAACCAGTGGGGCCCCTTGATGATCGAGATACAAAAGGAGCGCTTAAAGACGATAACGTCATTGCGGAGAAACGAAATGGATTCTTTGCTTCAGTCTTCACTGCTGAGGATGTTAGGGAGATTTCCAAACCTGAGCTGGCTTTTGTAGGTGACAAATCTGAGGAACTGTCACAGATTGAAGTGTCACGAGGAGGTTTTGGAATTAATTGATAAACTTAACATTAACAAGTCACCGGGACCAGATGGCATTCACCCAAGAGTTCTGAAAGAACTCAAATGTGAAGTTGCGGAACTGTTAACTAAGGTTTGTAACCTGTCCTTTAAATCGGCTTCTGTACCCAATGACTGGAAGTTAGCTAATGTAACGCCAATATTTAAAAAGGGCTCTAGAGGTGATCCCGGCAATTACAGACCGGTAAGTCTAACATCTGTACCGGGCAAATTAGTCGAAACAATAGTTAAGAATAAAATTGTCCGACACATAGAAAAACATAAACTGTTGAGCAATAGTCAATATGGTTTCTGTAAAGGGAAATTGTGTCATACTAATCTATTAGAATTCTTTGAAGGGGTCAACAAACATGTGGACAAGGGGGATCCAGTGGACATAGTGTACTTAGATTTCCAGAAAGCCTTTGACAAGGTCCCTCACCAAAGGCTCTTATGTAAATTAAGCTTCCATGGTATGAAAGGGAAGGTCCTTTCATGGATTGAGAACTGGTTAAAAGACAGGGAACAAAGGGTAGGAATTAATGGTAAATTCTCAGAATGGAGAGGGGTAACTAGTGGTGTTCCCCAAGGGTCAGTCCTCGGACCGATCCTATTCAGCTTATTCATAAATGATCTGGAGAAAGGGGTAAACAGTGAGGTGGCAAAGTTTTCAGATGATACTAAACTGCTAAAGATAGTTAAGTCCAAAGCAGACTGTGAAGAACTTCAAAAAGATCTCACAAAAGTAAGTGATTGGGCAACAAAATGGCAAATGAAATTTAATGTGGATAAATGTAAAGTAATGCATATTGGAAAAAATAACCCCAACTATACATACAATATGATGGGGGCTAATTTAGCTACAACAAGTCAGGAAAAAGATCTTGGAGTCATCGTGGATAGTTCTCTGAAAATGTCCACGCAGTATGCAGAGGCAGTCAAAAAAGCAAACAGGATGTTAGGAATCATTAAAAAGGGGATAGAGAATAAGACTGAGAATATATTATTGCCCTAATATAAATTGATGGTACGCCCTCATCTCGAATACTCCGTACAGATGTGGTCTCCTCATCTCAAAAAAGATATACTGGTACTAGAAAAGGTTCAGAAAAGGGCAACTAAAATGATTAAGGGTTTGGAATGGGTCCCATATGAGGAGAGATTAAAGAGGCTAGGATTTTTCAGCTTGAAAAAGAGGAGACTAAAGGGGGATATGATAGAGGTATATAAAATCATGAGTGATGTGGAGAAAGTGGATAAGGAAAAGTTATTTACTTATTCCCATAATACAAGAACTAGGGGTCATCAAATGAAATTAATAGGCAGCAGGTTTAAAACAAATAAAAGGCAGTTCTTCTTCACGCAGCGCACAGTCAACTTGTGGAACTCCTTACCTGAGGAGGTTGTGAAGGCTAGGACTATAACAGAGTTTAAAAGAGAACTGGATAAATTCATGGTGGTTAAGTCCATTAATGGCTATTAGCCAGGACGGCTAAGGAATGGTGTCCCTAGCCTCTGTCTGTCAGAGGTTGGAGATGGATGGCAGGAGAGAGATCACTTGATCATTGCCTGTTAGGTTCACTCCCTCTGGGGCACCTGGCATTGGCCACTGTCAGTAGACAGGATACTGGGCTAGATGGACCTTTGGTCTGACGCGGTACGGCCTTTCTTATGTTCTTATGTTCTTATGTCTGCTACTGCTCCTTCTTACAGGACAAACATGTGTCTGTTGCACTACATGACCAGCGAGAATCTTGGTTGAATGGACTCAGACCTTTCTCACAAACTGAAGACAGGTGACTGGGACAGTGATAATCCACTGACACATCAGGACACAGAGACGTGGGAGACTGCTACTATTGTGACTATATGTCCATCGGTGGACTGCCACCTCTGGACCAGGTGAATCAGTATGGTGGGATCACATCATCCTGAAAACTTGGGATGACTGTGATGTCATGACCCTTTAAATTTTGAGTGCTTTCCTCCCTCCCCAGTGCAAAACCTCACTTTTATATTGGTTTATGTTTTGTATCCAGAAAAATAAACATTTGCAGAGCAGCAAGCTGTGAGCTCCTCTATAGTTGTTTCTCCCTCTCTTCTGGGTCCAGATATAACATTTAATGACGAAGAATTTCGATACCACAAGAGTCCGGTGCTGCATCTGCCTGAACAAGGAGAAGAAATGCTAAGCAAATAATAATATTAAAAAGGGGGAAAGTTTGCCTAGAGGCACAAGGTGACAGATGGCAGTTTTTGCTGCTGGGACATTATGAACCAGACAGCTAGAGAGGGGAAGTCGGCAAATTAAAAACAGAACAAGGAAATAGGCTGCTGCCTGGAGCTTCTGCAAACAAAGTGAGAGGGAACCAAGCAGCCATTATGACTGCCCAGGTGGAAGCAGGCAGATAAGCAGCTTAGCCTGAACTGAGGGTCTATAGCCAACAGAGAGAGCCCAAAGAGGAATAATTTTGCAGTCAGCAGCCAAAGGAAAAATTTTGCAGTCAGAAGTGTTGGCATGCAGCCAGAAGTGTCAGATCGAGCACAGATAGTACAGTAACAAAAAGGAGTTTTCCTGTGGTATAAAAGGTGTGAAGTACAACAGGAAAGCACAGAAAGTGGCAACATTTCTGAACAATGCTGGTGAATTGGACAACAACCACAACCACAAATCATGGGTGGTATACCCCAAAAGCTTTGAGCAGGGATTGGCAACCTTTGTCACGCGGCTCACCAGGGTAAGCCCCCTGGTGGGCCGGACCGATTTGTTTACCTGCCGCATCTGCAGGTTTAGCTGATTGCGGCTCCCACTGGCTGTGGTTCGCCGCTCCAGGCCAAAGGGGGTGGCGGGAAGCAGTGGCTAGCACATCCCTCATCCTGCGCTGCTTCCTGCAGCCCCCATTGGCCTGGGATGGCGAACCGCGGCCAGTGGGAGCCGCGATTAGCCAAACCTGCGGACGCGGCAGGTAAACAAACCGGCTCGGCCCGTCAGCGGGCTTACCCTAGCGAGCCGCGTGACAAAGGTTGCCGATCCCTGGCTTTGAGCAATTTTTAACCTGCAACACCATTCCAGATGGACAAGCTTCAACCTTTTTGTCAGTGATGAGTCGAAAGGCATACGGACTCCTGCATGACCTACTGTTTCCAACTGTGCCTGGAACTGCCACATATGCTGCAATTACTGCAGCAATGCAGGGACATTTTTCTCCTCTCCCATCAATGATAGCAGAAAAAATATAGGTTCCATCAGGGGAGTTGAGAGTTGGTAGCACAGTTCGTTGCTGCTCTAAGGAATTTCTCAGAGCATTATCGTTTTGGACAAACATTAAGAGATGTCCAGCATAACCAATTTGTCTCTGAATTGTATAATTATCAGGTACAGAAAAAGATGCTGACTGTATCAGCACTTACATTGAAGAAGATTATTGAAGCAGCAGTTGTAATGGAAACTGCAGAGAAGGATTCTCTGGAATTTAGAGTTAATTGAGAAGTTATCTTGTGAATCAGTGAGACAAAGGAACATGGGAATGCAAGCAATGTCCCTCTGGACATTCTGCACAAGATACACATGCTCAGAAGGATTGTTGGGAACACCAGGTTATTTGCGGGAGGTACCAGAAGAAAGGAAACATTGCTGCGACTGTCACACAGTTCAACACCCAGCAATAAAGAGTAACCACACAGTCAAGAAGACACCTATGAAGACTGACCTTAAGAAGGATGGAAGAAGGGAATTCATAATGTGGAAAAAGAGAACGCTAGTGACACTGACCAAGATCTAGCACTACATGTGTTATTGCAAAGTGGAGTCAGAGGTCGCCTCTGGGTTACACCCATGGTTGCAGGGGCGCTCTAGACACCAGCAAAGCAAGCACGTGCTTGGGGCAGCCCATTTGCAGGGGCAGCAGGCATCCAGCATGGGAGCTGAGAATCAACAGGGGGCCCTGGGAGCTGTAGTTCCTTGGTTAGCTCCCTGCCTATAGAGCCAGCCCTGGAGCAGGGAAAGAACTACATTTCCCAGCATTCCCTTGGCCACTACCAACAGGAAAGAGGGGGAGGGAGGGAGGTAGCTGAGACCTCATGCTGCAGCTTGCTATGAATGGAGAGCTGCACTCTGAAGGGTAGGGATACCATATGTTAACATTCAAAAAACAGGACATTCCACAGGGAGGGAAGGTAGCCCCACCCTGCCACCATCCACCCCCTCTGACTGCCCCCCACAGAAACCCCAACCCATCCAACCCCCCCTGCACCCTGTCCCCTGATCACCCCCCTCCCGGGACCCCTGCCTCTGACTGCCTCCCAAGACCCCACCCCCTAGCTAAGCCTCCCTTCTCCTTGTCCCCAACTGCCCCCTCCTGAGACTGCCCCAACTTCCTCCCTAGGACCCCACCCCCTACCTGTCCCCTGACAAACCCCCAGGACTCCTATGTCTATCCAACTGCTGCCTGTCCCCTGACTGCCCCCCCAACCCCTGACCCAGCTAATCCCCCTTCTCCCTGCCCCTAACTGCCCCCCCGAACCTCCGCCCCATCCAACCCCTCAGCCCCGTTACTGTGCCACTCAAACCAGCATGTCTGGCTCTGCGCAGCGCCAGACACACTGCTGCATACATGCTGCCGTGCTCCCCCACGGAGCCACAGCCCCTTTTCCCCCCCCTCCAGCACCTGCCTTCCAGATTTGAACACCTCAAAATTCAGGAGTGCTCAAGCTCAGTTTGGGCAGCTGTTAGTTCATTTCTCCCAAATCAAATATACTGATCCACTGTAACTTGCTGTAGAAAAAGTGGGATAAAATTGAGCAAGAAATGCTTCCCAGTGGTTATTAGGACTGGAATTGCTATTTTCAACAGCCATTGCCTTTTTGTTTGTTTGTTTAAAAGGAAGACAGTGATATTGCATTGGCAAATTCCCCATAGAAAGAGTGGAAGAAAAGAATAATAAAGGCACCTCAACTTTTCCTCATTTATGTAGGACAGTCTTATAATATGCATCCAGGTATCCTCCAATCACACAAGCTGAAAATCGTTCCACTTTACTGCAGTTCTGTAACCATATGGGAACCAATCCTGTCTGTGTTCTGTGCATATCTAAAATTCCTGCTGAATGACCTGCCGTGGGAGCGAGTTACCAGTGACCCAGGGCTGCGGCAGAAGGAGGGTGCAGGTGGGGGAAGGGGAATGAGAGAGCCCAGAGCTGGGGTGGCAGGGGGGTATGGCGAGGAACCCAGGGCTGGGACGTGGGGCAGCCAAATTTTTTTTTGGCTTGGGGCGGCAAAAAACCTAGAGCCGGCCCTGCATGGTTGAAGGAGTTCCTAGAAGAATGGAGCTTGATATTGGAGCTGCCATCTCACTGATTACTTCATCCACTATCACCAGACTTTGTCACAAGTTCTTCTTGAAGAATTTGCCATAGTTTTGAAGACTTATACCAGGGGAATGCTAGTCCTATAAGAGATACTCCTGGGGAAAGTTCAACCAGATGGACAATCAGCTGTTTTACCCATGTATGTGATTGGAGGAAACTATACACCATTATTTGGCAGATTTTAGTTTGAGGTGAATTGTACCAAGTTTAAGGCAATCACAAAAGCACCTATTATCTTCTAGAAATACTGGACAGATACTCTCACATTTTTGAAATAGAGCTGGACAGATGAGAAACGTGTAAGTGAAACTTACTGTTAAGTCTGAAAGCTAGCCAAAATTTTGAAAGCCTACAATTTTGCATGAAGTCTCTGGTGAAAACTTATTTGGACCATATAGTGAACACTGGATCTTGTTACTGTTTTTATACAGTGAGTGGGCTAATCCCATTGTATCAGTGATCAAGAAGAATGGCTCAGTCTAAATATTTGGAGATTTCAAAGTGACAGTGAATCCCCTTATATGTGCAGACCAGTATCCACTACTTCTTAGTTTTCTTTGATACTCTTAGTGGTGGACAGTGTATCAGTAAACTGAATTTGCTTAATGCATACATATAGCAATTGATCCGGCATCTCACAAATATCTCACAATCAACATACTAAAAGGCTTATATTGTTATATCAGGTTGCCTTTCAGTATAACATCGACAGCTGCCCTGAATGAGATCCTGAAGGGACTGAATGGAGTTCAGTGTTATTTGGATGACATCATTGTTACAGAAAAGGATAAAGAGGGTAATCTTCAAAATGTGGATGCTGTCTTGCAACATTTGGAAAACAGAGTACTTGGAGATAAATGTGATTTTTTCAAACATTCAGTAGAATATCTTGGTCATGTAATTGAGCTCACAGTCTTAAGGAAATCAACAGAGAAAGAGAAACTGTTCTTCAAACACTCCCACCAGAGAACGTGTCACAGTTACGTTCATTCTTAGGCCTGCTTAACTACCATGGTAAATTTCTGCCTTATCTGGAGTCAGCACTGGCACCTTTACATGAACACTTACAAGCAAAGCACAAATGAAAATGGACTAAAGAGTGCGAGTGTACATCAGGGGTTCCCAAACTTGGTTCGCGGCTTGTTCAGGGTAAGCCCCTGGTGGGCTTTACCTGAGTGTCCGCAGGTATGGCTGCTCGCAGCTCCCAGTGGCCTCGGTTCACCACAGGGAGCCCTGTGATGATGCAGGAGGGGAATTATGACCATTCCTAAAGGCCATCATGTGTCCATTCCCCAAACCCCACACAGGAGAAGCCCCTGTTTGTTGTCCCCCCCGCCTGACCATTTTCTCCAGCTTTCCCCCCCTTGTCTAGTGGAGGGGAAGATCAAGACCAAGGACAGGGGGTCATAGACATTAATTTTTTAATGTTCTTCAGGGAGTCTGATCTCTTCTGCTTTCCTTCATGGTTGCTTTTAAAAAAATGTTCAGAGATACAATGTATTTACTAGCTTCAATAAATGTTCTTTTTGTTTACTTATGAATGGACCTTTCATTCAGGTTGTGATGAAAGGATAAATATTTTTGTCCCACCTTTTAGCTTTGGGCCCCATCAATTGGTGCTTTGAGTCAGTAACTCCCTGGGCCAGAAAACTGAAGGCCCTCTTGTCCCTCCCAATCTCACCCCCTATCCAGGCATATTTGAATATATCATAGTAATCTGGAGACATGTGGACAGTACAATGTGCATGGAAATAACAGATACTTTTATTAACTGAGGAAGAAAAATAAAGGATGGATAAAGTTCCCTGTTAGTTTGACAACACAGAGAACAGTAAAACCAAAGTGAACTAAATGTATCACTACAGACCGAACAGCATTAAAAAGGCCCCTCCTCAACTCCGACCCCCACAAACAGTGACCACTTTGAACCATGTGGTTACTCATGGTTAACAACCATTATGTGCTCTAATCCTCACACACAATCACAGTTACTAGATACCAGTTGTAAAAACCCCCCTCAACCACTTCATCAATTGTTCTCCTGGCCCTACATGCCTCAGCCGAAGGTCCTGCCAAGTCAGTCACAAGAGCAGCATTATATTTTTTTTGCTTTCTTTTCAAAACAGGTAGGAAATCACCACACACACACACACACACACACAACTTTGCTGTTGAAGGCCACAATATACATACTTTTCTGCATTTCAGGTATGTGATTGTTTCATTATCCTTATTTCTGAAACAATTTGTGCAGCCCCAGAGAATGAAGCACCTGCTGAGAATGTTAGGTAGCATGAAATAATGTTTTTTTTTAAATTTAATGTCTTTAAGTGTTTGATTGGGTTTATGACCTGTGAAGGGCATTTATTTCAGGGGCAATGTTAATGGCTCCCATGTCTTCATTTAAGGCTGGCCATCAATTGTAGAACAGCAGTTTTGAAACTACCTAACTAGAAGAAGGAGTTGGCTTTCCAGTCCTATGGTGGGGATCCAGCAGACTATGCCAGAGAGATGTTTGTGCTGCTTATCACCGCTATCGCTGATTGGAGGGGTTTGGTCAACTCTGAAGATGGACTCAGTACATTTGTGCTGCCACTGAACCCTAAGAACCAGCTCGAGTTTCTGCTGCACCCTAAATTTGTGGACATTTGGTTATGGGACTGGGTCGCAGTCCAAATGGAAATGGACTATATTCTAACTTTGCAGGCACTGCTTCCATTCAAGGAGAGAAACAAACCACTGCAAATGCCCAGCCATCGCCAAACCAGCCCCTGCACCATCAGGAAATTCCACCCCCCTTCATTCAGTGAAGAGGAAAGAAAGATTCCCACAACAGCTGCACTTTGTTTCATGTTTTTTTTTTTTTTATTAAAACTGCAAGACATTAATGTCCCCACTGCAAAGGAACACTGCATTGTGTTTGTGTAGCTGCCGGAGTAGATCCCCCAAACACCCAACCCTTTTCTCCAGTCTTGTATGGCATGGCTCCGAGTGGGGAGACACCAAACACCAGAGACCAGAAATGCTTGAAAGCTTTTGTAGTGTGACAAAGGCCTGAAACAAGGGGTAGAAAAGAGCTGTAAATCTGAAAAAAAAACCATTAATCTTGTACAAATGTTCTATCCCACAATTGGACCTTTCCTCCCTTTCCTTCATGGTCAGACTGTTGGCTGACAAACTCATAGACCCAGGGGCAAGATGACAGTACACCGATAATTTGTCTATAGCTTCTGACAACAGTTTTATAGTGATTCATAACAGTTCAATAAACTGTTGAATTTATAGTTGTGTCTTGGTTGGGTACCATTGGGGTGGGGTAAGGAGAGGAAGTAGCCTTCCAGCCCAGCATGCAGCCCTGGACAAAAAGGGAGGCGATGCTGGACAGGAAGCGGGGGGCTTAACTTACCAGTCTCATGTTCTGTTTCCTGCTGAGTCTCTGGGTCCTCTGGTTTGTCAGGAGGGGCTTTTGGAGCCAGCTCCTCCAGGTAGATATACAGGATATATATATATATAAAGGATAACTTGCTTATTTTCCTCCAGGTCAAGTTCTAGGGCATCCTCCTCTGAGGTCCCCGCTGCCTCCTTGCCCTGGCTTTTATCAGCATCCTAACGGACAATGAAGCCAGAAGAGTTGAGGACAGGGTCATTAGTCACCTCAGCCTCAGTACTGGAAACCATGGACAGCACCCAGTCCAACTCCTTGAAAAAGGGGCATGCTGCATGACCCCTCCCAGAGTGATTGCTGGAGTCTTTTGCCTTCTGTTACTGGAGCCTAAGGAGCTCAATCCATTCCCAGTACTGGCTGGAGTTCAATGAATGCCTGCCTGCATCAGTCTCTTTGAAATTTCTTTGTGAAGATGTATGCTCCTGGTGGAGTGGGAGAAGTTGTGGAGGACAGTTAATTCCGACCATATATTGATGAGCACCTGGGAGTGCTTGGCTGACCAGGCAGTAGCTCTTGGAGCAGGTTCCATATTCATGTGTACTGGTAAAATGAGTGCAGCAGAAAATATCTCTGAAGTGTTCAGTGTAGCTCACCACTGTCAGTGAAAATTGGGGGCAAGCGACCTGTATGGATGTGGGTAAGGGTCAGGCAGGAAATGGTGAGTGCATTGTGGGAACAGAACTGGAGGACTATTGGGCTCGAGACCTGGTACGTACCCCTTAGTCTGCCCACACTATAAACTGACATGGGTATGGGGTAATGCCACAGCCCAAGACATGTTCATACCCCCACCCCTCATGTGTGGTAGCGTTCTTGCACCCTACACACCTTGAAACCTGTGCTTCTGGGGTTTTGATGTGGATGGGGGGAGAGGTTCTGTCACAACCACATGAATGAATCTATGTCCAGTGACTAGGGTTACCATATTTCAAATTCCCAAAAAGAGGACACTGCTGGAAGGAGGGAGGTTGGGGGGGAGGGGAGCTGTGCGGTACAATTGGGTGTGCTGGAGGGACCAACTGGGAAGCAGAGCAATCGCTGAACTGCAGCTTGTCTGCTCTGATACACCCTCCCACCCCCCACCCCACTCCCGATGTTTCCTGTTATTTGAAAAATCTGCCTGGAATAGAGGAAGGGCACTTAAAAAAGAGGCTATGGCTGGGAAAACCTGGACATGTGGTAACCCTACCAGTTCTCAGTACAAATACAGCTTAAGTCTGAGCTGCAGGGAGGTGCCTTCCCTTGCTTTGAATTCTCAGCTACAAACTCTATCATGGATTTAGCAGAGGGTGTGTGTGTGTGTGTGTGTGTGTGTGTGTACACTTCTATCCCAGTGCTTAGGGTATATGCCTGGAATATGAGCAATGCCTAGTTCAAGTCCCCCCTCCACCTGGAGGGGTGAAGGGATTTGAACAGGGATCTGCCACCTCTGTGGTGAGTGCCCTACTAAATAACTATGGGATATTCTGATGTGGGGATCCATCAGTAGCTCCTTTGAAGCTGTTCCACTGTGGGTAAATAATTTAAAAATTAATTGGAACAGGATACTAAGTCTCCCGCCTCCCAGATGAGTGCTCTAACCACCAGACTACAAAGTCATTCTCATGCTTTCTCTCTCTCTCTCTGGACCAACAACTCTTTCATTATTTGTTCATAGTGGAGCAGCTTCAACAGGAGAGACTGAGGGACACCTCCACTCCTCAAAATATCCTGTAGTCCTGTGGCTAGGACATTTGCCTGAGAGGTAGCAGATAGTTCTCCCTGTTAGGCAGAAAGGTGACTTGAACCTGACGTCTGTCACTTCCCAGGAAAGTACCCTAACCTCTGGGATAAAAGTTATGAGGAAGGACCTCTCCATCTCACTCTCCCCACTCTTTGTGTAAGCTTGCCTATAGGGGACTGATCCAGTAGGCAAGGTCTGGGCACGCTTACCAGATTAGGCGTCACAGGTGAGTTAGGCAGAAGAAAACCTATCTTTCCCAGATTTGGGCATCACTCTGGGAAATTTGGATGCCTGTCTTGGGTCTGCTGAGCACATACACGGAAGCAGAAACATAGGAGCCTGGGGAAATTTCACTGTAAGAATGTAGGTGGCAAGGAAGTTAAAGTGCCTACAGGGTCCAGGGGCAGCTGAGGGGTGGTTTTGTGTATGAAAGCAGGCCCTGTTTCTGGAATTCAGACACCTAAAGTGGCAGTTAGGCACCTAAATCCTTTTGTGACTCCAGCCCATTGATTTACTGAAGATTTTCAAGATTTTGTGATGTTTTGTTTCAGGTAATTTAGGCATTTATGTTGATTTCCATAGCCCCTATGTTAAAGGTTATTAACTACTGAACAAAACTGTCATGATCATTATGGCCTTGATTCAGCAAGGTACTTAAGCATACGTGTAACTTTAAGTATGTGTAGTCTAACTGATCTTAAGGTGACTAATTGTATGCTTCACGTTATTCACATGCTTAAGGAGCTACTGAATGGGGGCTTATATCAATGGACTTCACAGGGTTTGGATTAGGCCTTTAGCCTTCAACCCTGCAATGAGCTGCGGGGGAGGGGCAGATTTCTGCAACACATGGAGCCCCATTAAAGTCACACGGGCACGGTTGTTTACCTGAACGGAACCCATTAAAGGATCAGGTGTTTCCTAAGGGCAACAGGTATCAGACAAAATGGGGCTTCATGGTAAACACGGTGACTTGTTATGGGAGCTGGGTGCCTAACTCCCTCAGACTTTGAAAGTCTCAGCTTAATTGAGTAGTACCTGGTAAAGTAGTACATGTGGATGTATGTTACCTGTATGTATCCATTAGGTAGACATTCAGACTAAATCAGAACCTAACCCTATGGTCCCTTGTCTCCAGTGGGAGTCCCACCAGTGTAAAGACTGGAGAGGCCCTCAGGATTAGGTTGTATGCAGAACGTTTTTGGTTTCTATGAGTCTCTCTTTTCCATAGTTTATTTTGTATTAGCATTACAAAATCTCTTACCTAGAGTCTTTATGTAAACTGACAGATTTCAATGAGGTTTTTTTTTTCTTCACAATACCTATCCTCAACAGAGTAATTCTGAATTACCGGATAGGCCATTGTGCATAATCATACATGCATAATTTTCTCTCACAAGAACGATATCCAAATTGGTACAGAAAAATCACTCAACAAAGAATATAGAGCAATCCTCCAGCATGGAGTTCAGTAATGGAATAGAATTGCTGCCAGAGAGGAGAAATTAGGCTGAAATAGCTGAATTCCAATGATAAAAACAAAAGAGTGAAACAAGAGTAATCACCCAGAATTTATGCATACATCTTCTCAGTATATAAAGCAAAGAAGATGCAAATTTGTCCAAACACCATATCATAGGTTTCTAATAGTCTATGGGTAAACTTCAAAAGATTCAAATGTGTGGAAAAGTTTGAGTGATGATGTAACCTTTATCTATTTTATCCAGACAATTTGGGAGTGTAAAAATAAGGCATAATCTTGCACACTGGCACATTTGATTTTGAAAGGTTATGGCATGCACTCTACATGGAGATATCTTAGCTGTGGAGATTCCATGTGCAGCAGAGTACAAGGGTAAGTAGGAGGAAGGGAAGGAATTGGTTGGATCAAAGTCGGATAAACTACTGCATGGATCTTCCAGTTCTCTGCTACTGCAGTAGTGGGGCATAATGGAGGGGGCAGTCTACTTCAGTCTATTGATTTATTAGCTGAAGTAGCCTCTATGTAGTGGCTTCCGAGTTGCTATGCATTTGGGAAGGTAGGAATCCCGCTCTACTCAACCACTGTTGTGTGCTGGCATGAAGATTTGGGGATTTGGCCCTTAATGAACCACTGTATTCTTTGCCTTGCTTTAAGACTTAGTCACGTCATCAACTTTTGCAAGTTATTCTATAACCCTAACAGATAAATATGGGCCAGATCCTGCTGCCATTGAAATCTGTAACAAAGCCAACATTGGTTCAATTTAGCATCAAAAATGCTTAGGATGAAATTTTCTAAAATGCTCAGCACTGGCCTAACCCTGTTCAATTCAGTAGTAATATTCTGGCTGATTTCAGTGGAAGTAGATTCCTAAATCTAAAGGCCAAAACTAAGCTCTTTTAAAAGGCTCTCTCTTGTTTTTTAGCCCAATGATTTACTTTTGCGTTTTTGGGGGAGAAATTCCTCTTGAATTTCAAGATTGCCCATGCAGGTGATGACTGAGAAGGCACAGCATCTTTCATTAGATATAAGGGTCACAGTGTGGCTTGAGACTGGAATTTCCAAAAGTGACTTAAGAGCACAAGACTCAATGATTTGCAATGGGATATATGTTCATAAGTCACTAAGGTTTGGGCTACAGCTAAAAGTTAGGTCAAGCTAGCAACATCACTCAGGGCTGTGAAAAAGCCAACCTAAGAGGCACTATAGACCTAGCTAACATCTAGTGAGGGAGTGGCTTAACTACAGTGATGAAAAAAACCCTTCCATTGCAGGTGTGGGCACTATGGGGCTAGAGAGGTATAGATGCACTGCTGCTGTAGTATCTGTGGTGTAGACATACACTGAAAGCCCCACCCCAAAGGCAGCATTAGGGAGCAGTGTGAAAGCCACAAATCAATGGGAACACATACTTTCAGGGAGTTTGGGCCAGAAAGGGGACAGCATGAATACTCTTTCCCATCCCCCCTCCACACACACAGAGCACCCGAGCTAGTTCAGCTAGCTCTGGCCTGTGCAGGATGGCAGAAGGGCTATAGCCCTGACCTTGCTACTCCCTTCACTCCCTCCTTTGCATCAGCAGTTTAAGCTTGGAGAAGCCTTTGCATTCAAGGAGATTGAAGGACTGGAATTATGAATAGTCTTTGCACAAGAGACTTGTTTCTCCTACAGTGCTTCTGTATAAAGCTTGTTATAACCTAGCCCAGATTCTACTGCTTTGACCCTAATCTGCACATGAAGCATTGGGACTTGTAACAGATATGGATCTAGTCTGTACTTTAAAGGGTTAATACTCATGGGTCACATCAAGAGAATGAACAGTACAGAGGAATGGCCTAATAATCTTGGGACCAAAATATCACATCTGCTTGCTGTCCACTATTGAAAATAGACTGTAAATCAATAGAGGGAAAATCTCCTACAATTTGGGGAAAGAAAAGTTTAATCCCCATCCTTCAGGTGCATGGTTCTCCACATACCTACTAAACCCACATTAGACAATAGATTATCTAAAGATTCTTTATCCTGACTGTTGTACATTTGGTAACCCAAGGCTAACTAAAAAAGATAACCAAAAAAATGGTACTCTCAGTACTCACACTTCTTATTTATTCAGGTGCAAACTGAAAATCTGTGCATTGGCAGAATGGGTATTGGTGGTTTATTTCCCATATCAATAAGCATTTCACATGAAATTTGAAAAGGGTGTTATGGCACAATGAGCAAAGTGTATGTCCTAGATGTATATAAGGCATTTGACAGAGTGGATTGAGGTGGTTTATGTTGCACACATAATTTGTGGGCAATATTTTTAGAAAGGATCTAATTACTACACACAAATCCTCTGACATGTATTATGCATAATGGTTGTGTTTGACTATCATTCGGAATTAGTTGCATGCCAAATAAGGTTGTTCTTAGTTATCTCTGCTATTTATTTTGGCTTTAGAACCACTTGCTGTGGTGACTACAAATAAATAGAGTGTTAGAACAAGTGATGAGGAGCATGAAAGCTTTCAATATGTGGACAAGTTCTTGTTTTTCCAGTCACAACTAAAGGACTCACCATAGGTCCCAATTCTGCAGTCTGATTCAGACAGGCAGACCCCTGCACAATATGGGTCAGATTGCTTAGATAACAAAGGGTGATAATGATTTCTAGAAGACTAATGGAGATTAAATTAACTGGCAAATATAACTAATGGTGATAGTGATTTCTAGAAATTGCTAGGTATTAAATTAATTGGCAAAAATAATAAGGTTTTGCTGCTGTTGGAAGTAAACCATCATATGATCTTTTTTTTTTTTCTCAGCAGCAATTTGAATGGCTAACTGGAGGTAAGAAATACTCTGGAAGTCTCCTTAAGTCTCCTTAATAAAAGCTTAAAATCATTATGAGAGGTAATATTTACCCCCTTGTACAATTGCAGTGCAATGACATAGTAAATTGGAACAAGATGCAGTTCACTAGGTGGGGTAGAATACAAATCATTAGATTGATTACTTCTCCCTGGCATAATTATGCTTTCAGTATGCTACCCTTCTAGATGCCTAATGGACTCTAAAAACAAGTGCAAGCTACAATTAAAAACTTGGTATGGGAAGGTAAATCACCAAGATTAAAATGAGAAATTCTGCCATCCAAAAAGGCAACGGGAGGTTAAATTGCCCTAATTTGAAGCTGTGTTATCTGCCAAATGTCCTCACACTCTGGGAATCATGGCATAACAATGAAATCCCAATATGGTTTAATGAAAAATCTGAGCAAGAGAAAAATTGCAACCTCTTACAAAGGACAAGATCCTCAGCTGCTGTGAATTGGCTTGATTATAGTGAAGTTAATGGAGTTACAGTTATTTACACCAAAGTAGGGTCTGCCTCAGGAGAATTTGTGCCAAGGAGAATAAAATCCAGTTTTGAAATACAACAAAGATGTGTGTTATTTAGTTTAAATATAGTAGCAAATTATGAGGGGCAGGCAGACCCTTAGTCCTGCATAGGGGAGCATTTTACCAGCCTGACTAATTCTGAAGATGATCAGGTAAACCCAAAGGGGGCATGGAGGAGCTCCATGATTCACAGAGCTGATTTAAGGGCTCTATCCAGGGTTCTAAGCACACCTATGGCTTCATGCTTATAGCCTTATACTTGCACTGTGGCTTTATCCTCTTATTGGAGTGGCAGTGGGGCCTTCATCCACACTCAGAGGTATAAGACAATGGTATTTCGGACCTTTTTTCTCCAGGTGCAGCAGAAGCAGTACCAGGGATTCCCCTCTCCTACTCCCGGAGCAGTATGAGTGGCAGCAGGGGGGTCCCTCCAGTACTTACTCCAGCCACCAAACTGTATTTGCTTGAGGGTGGATGAAATCCACTTCATGTTTCTCCTGCTGCCACACAGAGCCCTCTATTGGGATGATGTTGGAACCTTCGTCTCCTCCCCCACCAAGAGTGGCTCTTGGAGCTAACATTTTATGGAAATGCATGAGGGAATCCACACACGCATGCACGCGCATGCACGCGCACACACACACACACACAATTGTTTCAGCCTCTCTTCAAATTCAGGAAGACATCACGGCATTGGTTATGCTTTAATCACATTTTCAAGCTTTTCTTCACAACCAGGGATGCTAGAGATTCTTTTTTTTTAAATGAAAGATCATATTCTGATATAATCACCTTACTCCAGAAAGATTGGACTAAGACAAAAGTCCATAGTGCCTCTGCCTTAATCTGGCCATCATGATTACATCACACAGAAATGCTGAAGGCTGAAGTGAGTGCACATAGGGCAGGGGTCGGCAACCTTTCAGAAGTGGTGTACCGAGTCTTCATTTATTCACTCTAAGTTTTTACATGCCAGTAATACATTTTAATGTTTTTAGAAGATCTCTTTTTATAAGTCTATAATATATAACTAAACTATTGTTGTATATAAAGTAAATAAGGTTTTTAAAATGTTTAAGAAACTTCATTTAAAATTAAATTAAAATGCAGAGCCCCCCGGACCGGTGGCCAGGACCCGGGCAGTGTGAGTGCCACTGAAAATCAGCTTGCGTGCCGCCTTTGGTACATGTGCCATAGGTTGCCTACTCCTGACATAGGGCTTGTCTACATGGAGCAGCACTGAGCACTAGATTTATGAAGCACATGAATGTGTTGGGCACCCACTGACCCATGTAGACCCTGCTGGTGCTACCTAGAAGTTCCCCAGTGCACATTAATGTAATACTGTTAGAAAAAGCACTTCTTTAATGCACATGAGGAAACTTTTTTCTAGACTGAGATACTCCTACCTATGTTAAGTAGCATGCAACTCCACTAGTATAACCATTGATTTCAGTGAGACAACCCACTGTAGTTATGAGGTACTTGTTCTTGCATGGCTCTCTACACTTTCTAAATATACATTTAGTGGCTTTAAAATTAACTGGGGGAAAAAATGAAGCGCCGTTCTTCCTTCATGCACAAACTTATCAGTAGCAGTTTAAATTGATAACTAGTGGGGGCCCTTTCTGTCCCCCTGAAAATGACGATGGAGACTACTTCAATCAAATTAAAATCTGTATTTTCATCTGTTTTTTCTGTGTATGTCTTGTTGTTATTTGATTGTGTGTGAGTGTTATATGGGCATTTATTATGAGCATCAAAAAGAAATAAAAGATAGATAAAAATTAACTCCTATTCCATATAGAATGCTTGTTAGTTTTTACGTGTCTGGATATGAGAAACAGACTTTTTAATATATATATATATATATTATATATATTAAAAAGTCTGTTTCTCATATCCAGACACGTAAATATACTATATGTATATAGTAAACTGTATGTATATGTACTTTACAGATAAGGAAGTCAGTTCAGAAACATACTAAAATTAACATCAACTTATGTCCTATTCTACTAGAGATCATGTCTCCCTGAGGTGCATTTCCCAAGCAGAAATAAAAGTCTTTGCTTCCTATGATGTCTACTTGCCATAAATATATTCAGTACATATTCCCCTTTCTCTAGCATAGAGCAAGTACTGCTACATCAGGCCATTGTGTCTGGTACTATAGGAATACCTTCCCTACATTGGTAATGAGCATCATTGCTAGACCTTGGTATGCTGACCACTTCCCAATCAATTATTTATGTTCTCACTTATGGAATTTTGGTTTGCAAGACAAGTGTTGGCGGTTCATTCTAGTGTAGAGACTGTGTTTGACTGGTGTTGCATATTGGCTGGTACTGAAAAGTTCTTAGTCTGGTAAATTGGTACAGTTGGCCTAAAATGCTGGGAATCACTGGTCTAGAAAATTCAGGATGACTGAGGAAAACATCTTTCATCAAAGAAGCTTTTCATTCCATGAAAGATACCTGTGTAAATCTGAGTGCTATGGATATATAGGGCTCAGTCCTCAGGTGCATTGAAACAACGCTTGGCATACATGGATGGAGGGACACAGCTGGCGTTCTGACACATCTTGGACCCTCTCCTGCAAATCCTGAGGCCAGCCAAGCCTGGTTTTGTCTCCTGCATAACCCAGAGCAGCTTCATAGCTGCTCTAAATTCAGCCAGCATCTTACACTGGCAGAGGAACATTAGAGACCTGGCATGCCTCCAGCATACTCCTTTATGATTAGGTGAGATACAGGACAGTGTGGCCTACAGCTTGTTAGCCACCTTGGTGTCAGCTGAGGATTGCCCCATGCAGGGGATTCTCAGTTGGCCATCTAGGACAACTTTATGAAATTAGGCACACTTATACAGTATCTACTCTGCAAGGTTTCAAAGGGCTTGATGAATGAATGAATCCTCATATGAGTTAGGTCAATACAACTGTCACATTCCAACACAGAGTGACAGTGAGACACATGGAGGCTATAGCCAACAATTTCAAACAAAGGTAATGGGATTTATATGTTAATTTAGGTGCATAACTCTATGCCCTCAAATTTGAAAATTTTGTCTGAAGTAATACATCTATGGTCACACAGGGTCTGACCAAGAAATGAATTAGACACAGATCTTCCAAGTCCCCCATTCCTGTTTTAACCACAAATTCACTCTTCCCCTAATGGCATCAGAATTTCCTTCAGCTAGTTTGAAAAGGCTGTCTCAAAGTTCTTTTGTTTTGTTTTGCTTTGTTTTATCATCATCTTGAAGTGCAAGACAAAGCATTGCGATTCCTAATTATAAAACTAATTAACACTCACAAAATAAAGGACCTGGACTTCAGCACTTGAGCTATTTCCGTAGGTGTTGAGCACAAAAAAGATTCACTATCTAATCTCAATCACAAATGTGCTATTTGGAGAGGAGGGACCTCCCCCTGCCAGGCTAATTATAAAGTTTTATAAAATGTAAAAGCAACTGTGTTTGTGTATATGGATGTAGATGTTCCAGCTGCTTTTTATGATATTATTCATCACTTTAATTGATCAACATGGAAAATAGTCAAAACACAACTGGCTCATAAAGAGTGTGTGTGTGTATATATATATGTGTGTGTGTGGATATAGATATAGATATAGATATAGATGTAGTGGAGATTTTAACTTTTGTAGACTTGATTTTTCAATCTTAAAGTCGTGTCAATAGTAGAGGATTTTTTTGCAATATACTCCCTCTTCATGCCATGTCCATGGATTCACTAGTCTCCAAGTTGCAAAGACTGGGTCATGCAATTTTTAAAAAAACTCAGGGTGGTTTTGATGTCATATCTGGTCAATATTCGTGTTGCTCAAAATTATTTAATTGGCTGAAATGTCAGCTCACTGGATGGGATTTCGCCCTTAGGAACACTTCCCTTGCTTTATCCTCCTTCATTGACTTCTTGCTTTACAACTTCTCTTTTGCCCTTTCTTAGAGTTTTATGGGGGATGTCATGTTTGTGAATATGCTGAATTAATAGCCCTGAAGACAGAAATTCACTGTTTTTCCATAACACGGTATGTCCTCCATCTTTTTAATGAATCGTAACCCTGCTTCTCCGTTTACTTTTTTTTTTCTCCTTTGTAGTGAGCTTTCAGGAACTCACACCTAGCACCTGTATACAGACCCTAGAAACATTGCTAGAACTTCACCAATAATTTGACAAGGTAAGTGAACAAATGGACCTGATTACAGATACATGAGCAGACCTGGTTGAGAAAATATTCTTTTCTGAAAAAAAGTTTCCATTCAAATGTTTTTTTTTTCCATTTTTGTTAAAATAATCTTGAAATGTTTTGGATTCTTATAATGAAGTTCCATCCTTGCATAGCTTACTGTCTAAACTCAGACATGATTCAGCATGGGTGGAGGGGTTAGATGACCTCTTGAGATCCCTTTCAACCCTACATTTCTATGGCTTCTATAATGCAAGATGTGAGGTTCAAAAAAAAAAAAAAAGAGAGAGAGAGAGAGAGAGAACAGGAGAGCAAGGATAAGGGTTACAAGAACAAGGGACAACTAGGTTACACACTATGGCCATCTCTCTCCCAAACCCCTGGTAGATAGATAGGTAGACAGAAGAATGTTTGCATCAACCTAGCTACCATTGCTCATGGAGATAGAAATTCTACAGTAATGGGGGGAAAAAAACCCTTCCATTGCTGTTGAAAATGTCTACATTATGCTACAGTGGCATAATTATGGTGCTATAGCTGTGCCACTATATGGCTTAAGGCAGGAGTGAGTTTTGGTGCCATGCAATGCAGAGATTGTTTGTTTGTTTGTTTGTTTGTTTGTTTGTTTGTTTAAATACACGTGGTAAGTCATTCAGGCATCAAGGTAAGAAAGAAACCCACCAGAAATCAGTTTTTAATACTAACGGACAACTGTAAAAGCATCAGCTCTAATCACTGTACACATTTGCATATTTTCCTGTTCTAAATATATTTGTAGGTAAATCCCACACTGCAAACCGTTTTTATACCCTAGTCAAGTCCAAACCAAAACTCTTAATTTTATTTCTGCTATTTCTTCACTATACTGTGAAGTGGGCTTTTTCTTGTTTTGTTTTTGCAGCTCTTATATTAAACCATTATGTTGCTTGGTCATTTTCTGTCTTGCTAGCTTCCAAAAAAATCTGTTTTAAAGTGCAAAAACCGCTGAAATGTCAAATTCCTTTGATTTTTTAAGTAATCTGCAAAAGAGGTGCTACAGTCATGACATCTGAGTTTGATTAACAAAGTCACCATAATCCTGTATGACATACTGTTAAGTATGATTAAATATTATTACATCATTTTTTGGATCAAATAATTTACCAGAACATGTCTATTTCCATACAGTTGAAAAGTGCCAAATTTTACTAAATATTTTAAGATTCTGACTGTAAGAGCTTTTTTTCCTGTCTCTCATCATCACCCAGTCCCTTCCCCTGCTTCCTTTTCCTGCACCTCCCAGCATGACTTTACGCCCAGAAGCACAGGCAACCCTTTCCCAAGACGTAATCCAACAAGGACTTTTGAAACTCAATCTGTTTCTTCTCCTACTTCACAGGACTTCTATTGCACTGACGTGATTGGAAGCCCAATCTGGAGACAATCTCAAGGATAAGTCATTTGGCCATAGTTTTAAGGGCATCATAGAGGTCAAGAAGAATGACTATGGAAAAAGGAGCCTTCAGACTTCACAAGGGCCTAGTTACAGCTTTAATTCACAACCATGTGGAGGAACTCATGGATGAATTCTCACTCTGAGAAGCATTGTTCTTCCCTAGCACGTGATGGGCATGCAAAACTCCCATTGAATTAAATGGGGCAGGATTGCATCCAGTGTGTCTTGGGCCCATGGCTCCCACATAAGAAGTAGATCTTGTGCTTGAGGAAGCATGGAGAAGGTGAATGTGCTCAGCTGTTGAGCAAGCTGTAAGGGAGAGTGGAAGATACAAGCACTCTCCTTCACCACTTGTGAGCTCACAGACCAGCAGCAGAGGACAATCTGGTCCCCCATAAGCATGGCTTCAATGAAATAGGGAGGATGGAAGACATACTGGAGAAGTAAAGGAGAGCCATAGGGGACGGGAATCAAAGCAATAGGAGAGGGGTAGCTGTGTTAATCTGAATCTGTAAAAAACAACAGAGGGTCCTGTGGCACCTTTAAGACTAACAGAAGTATTGGAGCATAAGCTTTCGTGGGTGAATGCCCACTTCATCAGACGCAAGAGGAGATAGGAGTAGATGACAAAGGGCTTGTCAACACTGGCAACTTTCTGCACAATAAAGTAGCTTTCTGTGCTCAAACTGCAGATGTGTACACACTGCCAAGCCACTTTGTGCACAGAAACTCCTCAGTTGCAACGCTGCAAAAAACCCCACCTCAACGAGAGTCATAAGGCTATTTGCACAGAGGCTCCAGTGCTCTATTGCCAGTGTGAACACTTGATTGCTTTCTGTGCTGTAACTGGCCTCTGGAGCTGTCCCATAATGCCTCAAGTGACTGCTCTGCTCATTGTTTTGAACTCATATGCCCTGGAGAGAGAGATTGCTTTGCAGAGAGCCCAGGGAGGGAGGCGGGGCTGATGTTGGGGTTTCCCCCTCCCCCTGCCTCAGGACTGGTTGCTTCCTGCTGCTGTCTGAACTTAGAAGACAGCATGCTGACACACTTTCTGTCCCCCCAAAACACACGCTCTCTCTCTCCCCCGCTCCATACACATAGACTCCCTGTCACACACTCTCCCCCATCACACTTCAGTTGAAAAGCAGCTGGTAGTGTAGTAGGATGCCCATGGAACAATGGGATTGGGAAACCTGCATCATCTGATGCTGTGCCTGCCCCATAAGGCATTGCAAACCCTTCCCAAAGCAACCTGCGACCAGTTGCACAGTGCAATAGCTACCATAATGCATTGCTGTCTTTGCTGTTGCAAGAACTGCTAATGTGGACATGCTCCAGTGTCCCAAGGAGCACAGTTTGGACATGCAACAGAGGTTTAATTCCAGCATTTTAATAAAAGTGGTATAACTTGTAGTGCAGATACTTGCCAGTGTAGACATACCCAAAGGAAATAAGGCTGATGTGTGATTCTTAGAGAAGCAAATGGGACTTTGATCTCTGTAGATGTTCACCAAGGTTCAATCTTCTCTATCTGTTTCATTTATCACTTCGGGGATAAGTCATTTGACCATGGTTTTAAGGGCAGCATAAAGGTCAAGAAGAATGACTATGGGAAAAGGATCATTCAAACTTCACAAGGGCCTAGTTCTGGTTTTAAGTCACAACACTGTGGAGGAACTCATGGAAGAATTCTCACTCTGAGAAGCATTCTCCTTTAGAAAAGCACAGTGTATGAGTCCATCAGTTCCAGACCAATCTCCAGCTGCCAACAGGTAGATGAGGGGGCTTATGACCCCACAAGAACATGGGGTCTAACTGATTGAGGACCCTAAGTCTATTTTTAAATTTAGACACTTACAGGCCTAAATTACATTGGGATTTTTTCTCCTGGTGCCTAAATCCCTTTGGCTCCTCAGTCAGTTAGGCATTGCAATGCTGAATGCAGCAATACCTAAATATCTTTAAAAACCTGGGGCATGGTGTACAAACAAAAAGATTCTGGCTACCTTTTGCACAGGTATGCAACAGAGCACAATGGCCTTGAGCCAATGGAATCTGACCATACATTTAGCCAAAATATGTACATATGAACAGATCCTTAAGTAAATATAGCATTTAATCAATTAAGCAAGTGTGTGAGTTCTGTAACGATACTGAAGAATTTAAATACTGTCTATTTTCATCTCTTTAATAGAAATATTTTTTTTCATAATATCTTGGAGACAAAAGGGCATGCTTACATCAGGTATTGGGAGAAAGCTCTGGATAGGTAGCTCTTTTCCTTTGGTAACTTCTATGATTCAAAAGTAACTCCAGGCACATAAGGTGATCAGGATATCAGAGTTTGGATCCTCCATGGAGAATTTAAGTTCCTACAGTAAAACCCTGATTTCAGCCCAGGTTCTGGGACACTTCCCCCTCACAGGGTCCCCAAGCCCAAATGTCTACAATTTTATAGTATCAGAGGGGTATCCGTGTTAATCTGGATCTGTAAAAAGAGTCCTGTGGCACCTTATAGACTAACAGACGTTCTGAAGCATAAGCTTTTCACATGTGTCTGGCGAAGTGGGTATTCACCCACAAAAGCTTATGCTCCAATACATCTGTTAGTCTATAAGGTCCCACAGGACTCTGTCGCTTTTCACAATTGTATAGTCCCACTGCCTGAGTCCCATGAGCTCGAGTCAACTTACATGGGCCAGCTGTGGGTGCTTATTGCAGTATAGACATGCTTTTAGTCTCCCAGAAGGAGACTTATGCTCCCACAGCTTTTGATAGCTTCTACCCTTCAAATGCTTGGGGCACTTATGTTTATTAGCACTGAGCTTCTTTCTTCTCACTTAAGATTTGCAAATATCAACAAATCCAATAAAGAGAGAAGGATACCAATGGGCCCCTGACTTGAATGAGATGAGTGATTGGAGGGAAAGATGCTTCTGTTACAATGCCCACCCTTTTGGGAGAATTGGAGCTGATGATGAAAGGCCAGTCCCATCACTTAAGAACTTTGGGGAAGGCTGCATACAGCACTGGATGACTGCCTGAAAGGATGCAATCCATAACTGCCACCTTTATAAACTAGTGTAGAAGGCCATACTGGGATGGGACTATATAACTGTGTTAATATAGTGTCCCCAATACCCTGTATAAATGGCCTAGAAATACCAGAACTATTAATTATGTGTATAAACTAGAATAGTGGCCATGAAGGGAAGACTTGGAGTCTTTGTGCAATAGCCCAACATTCTGGACCTGCAACTGGGGTTGCATTTCATCTCCCCAACTTTCTGCACTCCATGCAATCATGGGTGGTCCAACTGGTGGCCTGTGAGCCAGATCTGGCCCTCAAGAGAATTCCATCCAGGCCCTGAGGAATCTACTCCTTCAGCAGAGGCTGCCCAGAATGTCAAGAGCATGCCAGAGACCCACTCTACAACATGGCATCCTCCGCATTATGTGACCTCTCACATATGGTGTTTGTGACATCCCACTGCGTGGAAGCCACCATTTTGTACCACAGCAAACTTCAAAAGCACAGGAACATACTGATGAAACCTTCAGCTGGACAAACTGAAAATCTGGCTGCGCCTTATGAGGTCTCCTCAAGCTAGTGAAACGTCAAAAGCCTTTTAGGCATGGTGATGTGGTAAAAAGGCATGCAATCAAGAGCGCTCATGCCTTTGGGGATGAACAAACTGGCAAAGAATTTTGAATGTGTGCCATTGTCTCATCAAACTGTAGCAAGAAGGGTAAGTGATATGAACAGTCAGGTGTCCTCAACTGAAGACAGTTACTGAAAAATGAAAGTTCTTTTCATTAGCTCTAGATGAGAGCACTGAGGTCAGTGACATCTGCCAGCTATTAATTTTCATTGAAAGTACTGATGCAGATTTCTTCATGCATGAAGAGTTACTGTACCGAATTCCACATGAGTGCAGTACAAAAGGGGCACTTATTTACAAAGTGCTTGCTTTTGCTGTGAGCAAACATGGTGGTTTCCAAAAGTGCTCCTGTACTGTGATAGATGTCATAGATTGTCATAGATGATGCAAAAGCAATGATTGACAGTAAAAGTGGTTTAGTAGGTTTGCAAAAACAAAATGGAGTTGAATGTTATACCCTTCATTCTGTCATACACCAGGACGTACTTTGAGGGAAATCTGTTAAAATTAGTGATATGATAGTCAACATCTTCCATAGAGGAAACAGAACAAGGAGGCACAGAATATGTATCAGTTTCCTTGAGGAGTTGGATTCAAAATATGGGGACTTGCTTCTCCATTCACAAGTTTGGTGGCTGAATGTAGGACAATGCCTTCAACATTTTTTTTTCACTCAGAAAATAGATTCTTTCATTTCTGAAAGAAGAGAAAATAAACAACACCTCCCAGTTTCAAGAGAGGTTGGAAGATCCAACATTTCTCTGTTCACTGGCTTTTCTAAAAGCTATGACATCTCATCTCAATTCACTCAGAGTCTGGTTTCAAGGTAGAGATCAGAATACTTTTAAACTTATGGGACACGTCAATGCATTCTACAGAAAGCTCAGACTCCTCAATGTGTTCCCTCAGAAGAACGACATCAATCATTTTCCATCATGCAAGGAATTCTCAATTGAGATTGATGTTGCTGATTTTCACAGCTTCTTGGAGATTCTATCAGATATCTCAGCCTAGTTCAGTGCCAGATTTTCAGATTGTTAGAGTTTGAGATCCAACATTCAAATGTTCAACAATCCGATGGAGGTACCAGTTGAGCAGCAACTGCAAGATCTTCAGCTACAGCTGTGTGAACTGCAGGCTGATTCTTGTTTTCTTTCCAAGAAGAAAGAACTTCTGGAAACTTGTTCTTTAGGATCATTTTCCCAACTGTTTTCAATGTTTGGAAGCACATAGGACTGTAAAAGCACGTTCTTAGTAATGAAATACATGAAATCAAAACACCACAACAAGGTGGAAAGTGACACCTTTGGCTGCTGTCTCCAACTTTCCCTTAAAAATATTGATCTTGACAACCGGACTCCAGGAAGAGAAAAAAAATCCTCAGTATTCTCCCTCAGGTGAGCTATTCTCTGAATTATTTTATTTTATTTCAATTCAATTCTTTAATTTAATGTTAATGTCTTATGGCTAAATCCTGACCTAAATAAAAATCTGATTATAGGATCTGGAATTATATTTCTGTATGTGGCCTGCAGAGATGACCCATAGCTAGCATACAGGCCACAGCACTGAAAAGGTTGGTGAAGTGGAGTTTACACACTGTCTTCATCTCTCTGCCTCATGCCTTCTCCCCCACACAAAAAGCCCTCTTCCTTCCACAGCCTTGTCCCTGCTTAGCTTTTCACTCACCACCTTACCACGACATGCATCTGACGAAGTGGGTATTCACCCACGAAAGTTTATGCTCCAATACATCTGTTAGTCTTAAAGGTGCCACAGAACTCTCTGTTGCTTTTTACAGATCCAGACTAACATGGCTACCTTACCACTGCAAAGGAAGGGGAAATCATCCCCACTTTCTGTAATCACACTGTGCGCTAATACTGGAAACACAATATTGCACCTTCAGGTATTTTTTGTTAGTAATACTCCAGTTAATTAATGCTGAAATAATGTTAGAAATATGTATGACATCTTCACTAATAGCAGATGAGCTCATATTCGTTAATGTTATTACAATAAGTACCAAAGGAATTAATAATCATTGGTCTATTATTTTAAAGTGCCATTGTAACTTAAAGAACACGCAATTTTCACATTTTTTAGCAAATGTTTATAGCAACCCTCTATACCAGGTTACAGAGCATCATTATTTCCTTTGTTATTCATTGTACTAACATTAATCATGATGAATTCTTTTGAATGTATGTGGATGCAAATGCCCTAGTGAATCTGTTAGAAATCTAGTGTAATTTATTATCAAGCATTATAATATTCAGTTTCTTTTGATATTTTCTCTGATGCACAGTTTGTCTCTCTCACCTTCCTTTGCTCCTTCCCCTTCTACTCTCCAAATTGAGAAGAAATAAAAAATATCAAGTGGCTGTCCATAGGGGATACGGTGGCTATTCAAGGAGTGCTATCCTAATCTTAAAAAATATATACTTGTCCCTCATTTTTTAAAAACTGTGGTGATTTGGGTGGCCCAATTTAGAGACACCTCAAAGTGGCTTTCAGAGGATGTGTGCTCAGATAATCTGTTCCTTCTTAGGTGTCTCAAGTTTTGGAATCAAAACTGTGCTTGGTTTCCACCCACCTGGAATTGACGTTAGTGCAATTCTCAAAAGGATTTGGAATTCCACTCAATTACAGTAAACTAAGTTAATAAATCCAGTGAAGATACAATTTCTAATTATTTTGTATGCACAATTGCACCTATGCCACAGATATAGGGTATACACAAATGTGTTAGTTCAAACATTTTGAGCAAGTTCCAAACTACTTAAAATATAATTAAAAAAACTCCCAAAATACAATCCATAAATAACCCAGAATTTACATGACTGTCTTAGATATTAAATTAGAGCTCTTAAAAAAAGCAAAGCTACAAATCTTTAAACTAAAGTAAAGGTAGACAGGAGGACAACATCCAATAATTCTTTTTTATTACCATTCAAAGAAAGATAATGAAAAACCATCCATTTTTGGACTAACAGACAATCTTGCAAAACTTGTGTAAATAAAAAGAGAATTGTCAGTGTTGCAGTAAATCAGAATGTCATCAATATAGCAATGATAATTAAGCCCACAGTGAGTTATGACCCTTGCTTGCCTGAGGCTCAGTAAGGCAGCAGGAAAACCTGCCAAGCCCACCTGGTTCTTTCAGCCTCCAGGCTTGTAAGACCAACTAGAGATGTTTAGAAAACATAGCAATTAAAAAGCTTTAAAAGACTTCAAGAGGCTATGGTGCATACTACTTCAGAAGCTGCAGTGTTTATTCTTTTTGTGTTTGTGACACATCAGAACAGTCATTTGTCTTCATCTATGGGTATATGTAGAACATGTGCGCCTCTTTGGTGTTGTGAGCATAAGATGGCCCATTGCCATTCTCCCTCTGCCTCAAAGCAAAGAGTAAATATAAAGTTTTTTTAAAAGCTGCTGGTATTGTAGTGAACTCCCCAACAGATTTGCCTTCAAAAAGGGCACGAGTTTCCTTTCACATCCATAGATCTTATTGCTCAGAAGAAGATTGCATGAAGATATGTGTGTTGTATTGTGAGGACCAACGAGGCAACATACAAGCTTATAAGGATTGTATAGGTGAAGTTCATTGTTTGCAAATAATAACAGACACAAATTACAATATCACATTAGTTCATTCAGCCTGGTACTTCAATGCTAATGTAAAGTAAAAACTTGAAGAAGAAAAAAACATTTTTACCTTCATGCACTTAAATCCTAGCTAGACATTTGCAAAAGAGCCAAAAAGGAACATGTACAATTTATAAATTTAGCATGAAAAGGCTTTTGCAAGGGCATGGGTCAGGTGCAGACTGAAGATGCAAAATCCACAGAAGGCAGAGGTGCAATATGAATATGAAAATAATTCAAAAGCTGATGTCATAATTTACCAAATAATGAATTAAAACACAACAAAATATTCAAGATAAGGAAAACCAAGGAAATGTAGACAACAAGATAAGAAAGCTTTTAAATCATCTCCTCTAAAATGGCTAATTGTAAACTTCACGGCAAGAAACATCCTACTTTGAGCTTAAAATATAAAAGACTTCCTTCATTGGAATACTGGGGACTCAAGCTGAAGGACTTCAGAAATCTTATTGATCCATGTAGACAAACAGATTCATAGATTCCATGGCCAGAAGGCACCATTTTGATCATCTGGTCTGATTTTGTGTATAACACAGGGCATAGAACTTCCCCAAAATAATTCCTACAGCATCTCTTTTAGAAAAAGCATTTAATCTTGATCTAAAAATTGCCAGTGTTGGAGAGTCCACCAGGACCCTTGATAAATTATTCCCATGGTTAATTACCCTCACTGTTAAAAAATTACTGCTTATTTCTAATCTGAATCTGTCTAGCTTCAACTTCCAGCTACTGGATTTTGTTATACATTTCTCTGCTAGACTGAAGAGCCCATTATCAAAGATTTGTTCCCAATGTAAGTACTTATAAACTATGATCAAGTCACCCATAAAACCATCTCTTTGTTAGGCTAGACAGATTGAGATCCTTGAGTCCATCACTATAAGGCACTAGCAAAACATCCTGTAATATTTTGAGATGCAATCTAGACCAGTGAGAGGTTGTGTCACCTCCTTTCTGTAACACTGGGGGCCTCAAATGTTCTGCTGCTGTGGCTCACAGCTTGGACACCAATAGACAAAAGACAAGCATTTGGTTCCCTGAGTGTCTATGTGCTGTGCAGCGATGGGTCAGCGCTCTGACCCTAGCAGCCTGCTTACAACACAACAGCCCCACCCTGGTCTCCATCAGCCTTGGCTGCAACTTGATGGGCAACCCCCAAAACATTCCCAGTCCTGAATTTCCCCCAAACTATCTGCCCGGAAGTGTCCAGCCCTCTCCTGGAACACTCAGAGAAATAGTAAGGTCATTTGCTCTTTTCAAGAGACAAAAGTATAGCTTATCACTTTAATTGGCATTAACAATCACTTTAATTCAATTATAGCACTGAGTTGGTTTACAGGAAAAATAAAACACATTTGTTAATGAAAAGGCATAGGTTAAGTGATACCAATGGGAGGAATTGAAGGCAGAACAGGTTACAAATAAATACAAGTTTAAATATGCTTTGTAATGGCTAAGACATAACTTAAAATGCTACAGAATTTGATCAACGTAATTTTTTCACTATTTTTTCTTTGCCCACCATGGGTGACCAGACCCTTTGGCCGAGAGCCAATACATGGAGCACAAAGTGCATGGCTCCTTTGTCTCCTGAGGTGTAGGACAAAGGTGGAGTCTCTCTCTCTCCTCTGTATTCCCAAAAGGAAATCTTTGTCAGGAAGGCTCCTGATGATTCAGTCTCCTGTGTCTCTCTGGGGTGCAGAAGACATATTAATTCTCTATCTTTTGTGTTCACTTTCAGGATGAACCCCACTGGTTTGGTTTGATGGCTTTGTTTACTGCTAATATGTAAATCAAGGTAAGCGTACATTCCTTTATCTAGAACAGACCCACCTGTTTATCGCTTTTACCTGGGCTATGGTGACTGGTCTTAAACATGTTCTAGTAACATCACACAGAGAGAATTCATAACTTTACATATAACATTGTTAAATATATGTGACAATGATAATATATGGAGATATACCTATCTCATAGATCTGGAAGGGACCCTGAAAGGTCATCAAGTCCAGCCCCCTGCCTTCACTAGCAGGACCAAGTACTGATTTTGCCCAAGATTCCTAAGTGGCCCCCTCAAGGATTGAGCTCACAACCCTGGGTTTAGCAAGCTAATGCTCAAACCAGTGAGCTATTGACCAGTGTATTGTTATTTTTCAAATGATACTTCACAAGACTTATTTGGAGAAAAAATAATTGCAAGCATGTGGAAGGTGTGAATCCAGGGGTATCTACAGTCACACACCTGTTCAGTTATGATTCTCTGTTTATAGTTACATTTAGATAGACAGCATTTTAATATATATAAAGTATGCTATGTTGGTTTTATATTTTTTAATCAAAATATTGTAGGGTACCAAGTCAAATGCCTTAAGGAAGTCTAAGGGTATTATATCAACACTATTACCTTTATCAATAAAACTGGTAATCTGATTACAAAAATCAAGTTAGTTTGACAGGATCTGTTTTCTGTCAACCCATGTTGATTGGCATGAATTATATTACCATCTTTTAATTCTTTATTAATAAACTCCTGTACTAGCTTCTCCATTCTTGCAACTGCTTTGGAGGACAGGGTCATAATTCAAAATGATCTGGACAAATTGGAGAAATGGTCTGAGGTAAACAGGATGAAGTTTAACAAAGACAAATGCAAAGTGCTCCACTTAGGAAGGAAAAATCAGTTTCACACATACAGAATGGGAAGAGACTGTCTAGGAAGGAGTACATAAGAAAGGGATTTGGGGGGTTATAGTGAACCACAAGCTAAATACGAGTCAACAGTATGATGCTGTTGCAAAAAAAGCAAACATGATTCTGGGATGCATTAACAGGTGTGTTGTGCGCAAGACACGAGAAGTCATTCTTCCGCTCTACTCTGCGCTGGTTAGGCCTCAACTGGAGTATTGTGTCCAGTTCTGGGCACCGCATTTCAAGAAAGATGTGGAGAAATTGGAGAGGGTCCAGAGAAGAGCAACAAAAATGATTAAAGGTCTTGAGAACATGACCTATGAAGGAAGGCTGAAATAATTGGGTTTGTTTAGTTTGGAAAAGAGAAGACTGAGAGGGGACATGATAGCAGTTTTCAGGTATCTAAAAGGGTGTCATACGGAGGAGGGAGAAAACTTGTTCACCTTAGCCTCTAAGGATAGACCAAGAAGCAATGGGCTTAAACTGCAGCAAGGGAGGTCTAGGTTGGACATTAGGAAAAAGTTCCTAACTGTCAGGGTGGTTGAACACTGGAATAAATTGCCTAGGGAGGTTGTGGAATCTCCATCTCTGAAGATATTTAAGAGTAGGTTAAATAAATGTCTATCAGGGATGGTCTAGACAGTATTTGGTCCTGCCATGATGGCAGAGGACTGGACTCGATGACCTCTCAAGGTCCCTTCCAGTCCTAGAATCTATTAATCTATTATCTTGCCCAGAATCAAAGTCAGACTGACTGGCCTTTAATTACCCAGGTGATGCTGTTTACCCTTTTTAAATATTGACACAACATTAGTTTACTTTCTGTCTTCTGGAATTTACCATTGTTCCAAGATTTATTGAAAATCAACATTAATGGTTCAGCAAGCTACTCAGCCAGTTCTTTTAAAATTCTTGAATGCAGGTCAACCAGACCTGCTGATTAAAAAATGTCTAACTACACCCAAGATTTGGCACTTTAAATGAAAAACTAGCTCTGTCAAAAGTTGAGAAGGGTAAAAGGTGCTGCCTGAAGTGTTCCCCAAGTAGTGCCTTTGTTGAATAGTCTGCTTCTAGTCCTACATGACTATGCAATTATGAGATCACCACTCAGTGTAGCTTAGGTGCTTATACGAACTATATTTGAACTTTCAGATCCTTGTGTGTGTGAAAAATGTGACTGGCGATTAGAGCTGGTCAAAACCTGAATTTTCATCTTGAAGAAAATATTAATGTTTTAAATGTCTGTGGGGGGTCAGATAGGGACAAAAAGCCAAAATTTCAACATTTTAAACACAAAATAGAAAATGAACAATTTTATATGAGAGTTTTTAAAACAATTTATTTTGACATTCTTGATTAGAGTCATAGAAGAGTCACAGAGTTTTAAGGCCACCAAACCATCTAGTCAGGTCTCCTGTATATTACAGGCCACAACCACCCAGTACCACATACTAAACCCAACACATAGAATTAAACCAAGGTCTTACAGCCCTCAGGAGAATAAGCAAAACACTGAGGAAATGATATAAAATTCTTCATTATTCTTGAATATTTCATTTTAGTTTGTTGAATCACACTGAAACATTGCATGCCAGCTAGACAATGAACTACATCCACGGGAGCTGCTGTGGTGCTTCATGGGAGCTGTAGTAAAGACACCCCATTCTCTCCTAAGGGCCAGGCGCCTTGATGAGACTACACTTGATGAGACTACACGTCATAGGATTTCCATGGTGCACCTGGGCATTTCAACCAGATGGTAGACTGAGGTCCATCATGGGAGATGTAGTCCAGCTGAGCGGCAACCCTCATGAGGCAGAATGACAATTAGAGATTAATGTTAAAGTGACTTGAAAAGCAAAACAAAACAGTTTGATTCAGTTTGACAAATGAAATTTTCATTTTGGTTTTCTGCCATTCCAGCCACATCAAATTTTTCCACAAAAAAGTTTCACAGAAAATATGTTTTCCATCTAAAATAAATTTTCTGGAAAATTCCTGACCATCTTTTCTACCTGGCTAAACATGTTCTGTTAATGTTTCCAATTTATGAGAATTAAAAAGCTCCTACAGCAACTGAATTAAAACAAACACACAACAAAATATGTTTCAAAATACCTTCACAAAATATATGGTAGTGTATTCAGGAAAGAGAGAAAATGTGCAAAAAGAGATTAAGAAAAAGTATGTGTAAAAGTATAAAACACACTGGGAAGATTAACTTCTGAATTTTTTGACAGTTTCACAGAAAATAGAAGTTAGAGTTTATTTCATCTCTCTGCCAATGACGGATTTTCCGCTACTATACATTCTCCTGTGCTTTGTTAT
Organism: Malaclemys terrapin pileata; assembly: GCF_027887155.1. Classification (NCBI taxonomy): domain Eukaryota; kingdom Metazoa; phylum Chordata; order Testudines; family Emydidae; genus Malaclemys; species Malaclemys terrapin. The sequence continues at coordinate 287,501,662 of NC_071505.1, read as the reverse complement.
GTCTAGTGTTCAAAACCTCAAGTGATGAATCTTCCACCACTACCCTTAGGACACTATTCCACATTCTAATATGCCTCCTGTCAAGAAGTCTTCCTGATATTTAGCCTAAATTTTCCTTTTCTTAATCTCATCTCATTACTCCTAATGTAGCCCATGGTCCATAACAAATAATTCCTCCCTCCTGTCCCCTTTAGTTATCATTTTAGCTAAGCTCTCTATATTTAGCTTTTTTCCTCATTCTGCTGAAGTCCTTTCCTTCACTCCCTGGATCATTTATGTTGCTTCTCTCTGACGTCTGCCAATTTGTTGTTATCTTTCTAGTAAAATGGTGCCTAAAACTGAATGTGATAATCCAGCTGTGTTCATACCAAGTTTCTCCAAGCACCTATTATGCCAAATTGTTCAAATCAGCCAAAATGAGCGAACCAGTGGTCAGCTATATGTCCATCCCAATTCACATGGCAATCCAGTCACTTTCTAAGTAAATTGAAAGGAGTACAGTCTGTTGTATGAGTTGCAGCAGCAGTTTGGATATATCATGAGGATATTACACTGAAAAAATACCCATTTAATTTTTTTGAGTTTATGACTGGCCACCTAGAATTTCATGCCAGGGTAATATTTCAAAGTCATCTTCAACTCACTAATAGGAATTTTCTAGCCAAATCCCCATCTGTGGTTTTGAACATGTCTTTAAAGCCAATGTTACCATCATATACACAAAAACAGAGAGATTATGTTCCTGCTGAAACACCAGGAGAAGGCACTCTCATGTGGCAAGTCAGGGAAATTTAATAATCTAGAAAACTGTGATTCTCTAGGGCTTTTTCCTTCTAATTTTTTGTTTGTTTTATAATCAATTAATTTAAAAATCTGAGTACATTTTGGAAAATTAGTTATTACATATATGGTTCTAGAAACAAGATATAATTTTTGGACCATGATCTTGTAAATGATACATTTTTTCTGTGATGATGGGGCTTCTTTGCACATAAAAAAAATCTACCATATTTTATTTCCAGGTTCCTAAAAGTGTGCTAAAACTAAGAGCAGCACTACAGCGTGTGCTTATGCCTAAAGCTAATATAACTGATTTATTTAAATCTCCTGTTCTAATCAGATTAAAGATAAAATATCGTTCTATAAATGAATTCATGAATCCTTTAATATATTTGAAATAACCCTAGAAGATTTAGCACAGTTTGATGAATTATGTCATATTGTTGTATAACAGTGGTCATACAGACTAGACAAACTGTATATCCATTAAATGTCTGATTCATCAAATGAAGACATAAAAGAATACTGCTCAGATTAGTTGGAAAAAGCCAATGTAAAAAACAGATGTAAATTAGAGACTTCCAATTGGTTACACTGCATTTAGTAATGAGGCCAACAACGTAAAATCCTAGACAGCAAATTAGTTGACACTGGCTGCCTCTTTATATAAAGTTAACCTGCTGCTAATACCAAGATTTTTAAGTACAGGTAAAGCAAAAGTTCTGATAATGACATGACTAAACACAATGAGGACATCTAACTGTAAAACCAACAAAGGATAGCTTGTGTTTCCAGGCTCTGCTGTAATGAAGAGTATAGAGCTTTTCAGCAAGACTCAGCTCATTTAACCCAGTGAAAGAAACTCTGATAGTGATCTAATCCCATTACTTTCCATGGAGTGGATTGAAGACTATGATGTTTTTTTAAAGCTGCAACACCTTGGAGTGCAAGAAAGGAACACTTTTTCTACATTGTGATTTCTCCATGGCAAAAAACGAAAAGAAACTGTTCAGACTGGACACAATGAAGCAAGGCCTGGGAGTTACCAGAAAATATCTTGTTTAAAGCAATTGTAGAAAAAGAATTATACTCAGACTTTTTCTACCCCAACCATTTTGCTCAAAATGGATTTGAAAGGTGGATATTTGATTTTTTCATAGCACTCTAAAAGTAGACATTTCTTTAAATTTAATTCTGCTGTCCTTGTTTGTTGTACTATTCATACTATTACTATCAGACTTATGTTTTTATCCTTTTTGAAGCAGAAAAATCTAAAAGGAGTATCAGTGATTGTTTTGTGACTGTGGAAATAACCCTTGAAATTCATATTGTACAGAAATGGAACTCTTAATTGTGATTTGATATGGATTATTGTGTTGCATCACCTTTAACAAATGTAATAAATATTTTTCCTTAATACTGTTCTGAAAGTTTGTATTGGATTTGCACTGTGCTAAAACACACTGTAGGGAACAGTGCGTTAATGACAATGGGTATATGAGAATTGAAGCCCTGGAATAGAGCATAAAGTGATCAGGTGCAAGGAGAAAATACAATTGGCGATCAAATGCTGCTGGAGACCTCTATAACATGGGCAGTTAGTATCACTGTATACAGCTAGAGGCCGTGCAGTCAAACTGGAAGTAAGAAACCCAAGTTCAAATACGTACAGTAGAGCCAAGCTGTGTGAGGGCTTCAACTCAGCAGGTCAGAAGATGTTTATAAAATCCTTATTTACTGTTACAAGAGTAACAGAGGGAAATATGTCTGGTTCTATCGTAACTACCACTATAAAATATTTTTTTAATCTTTTATTAAGCACAAGAAAAGAAATAAAACAATAAAGATTTGGAACTTAAGGAATTAAGAAAGATTTTCATTATAACAATTTCCCATATTGCCTTTTGCTATAGGGAACCTTCATAAGGGAAAACTCCTGCTTGACAGTCTTTTGAGATGGTGATAAATATGGTATTAATTGTCATTTTGGTGGAAAAAAAGAAAATTAGTGTAAATGATCTTAAGCTGTTGTTGTTATAGTCAGATCATGTTTCCCTGAAGAAAGAAAGAAAGAAAGAAAGAAAGAAAGAAAGAAAGAAAGAAAGAAAGGCTTCTTTGTCAGAAGCTCACTCATGTTGGGAAAACAATAGGCATAGCACAGACTTGGCAAACTTTTAATTTGCCTTTTCTAGACACAGGTGAAGGAAATTAACCTACCTGGGAGAGGGTAAAAGCAGGCCTCGGGTTCACATTTTAAATGCTGTTCAGAATTTGCTGAAGAGGTTGGAGGTTATATGTAAGGCTGCGTATCTGTCACAGAGGTCACAGAAGTCATGGATTCCGAGGCTTTCCGTGACCTCCGTGACTTTTGCAGTGGCCAGTGAGGCTGACCCCACATGTTTTGATTTCAGGCATTTTGATAAAAGCAAAGAAGGACTAGATTCACAAAAATGGCTGGGGTTGTTGGGGAGTGGTTAGGGTAATCACCTAGGATGTGGAGACTCTCATTCAATTCTTAATCTCTCCTGTGAAGTCATTTCCCTTTACAATAGCTGATTAAACAATTATCAGCCCAGAACTTTAACTGGGGACTCCTATCTCCTAGGTGAGGGCCCTAAATACCTGGCTATAAAGTTATTCTTGCTTTATTTCAGTTGGCCTAGTGATGTATTCATTGCAATTTATAGTGGTAATGAATAGTTCTCATTGAAGTCCCTGCTCCAGCAGGAGAGATTGAGAAAGCCCCACCCTAGAATATCCCATTATCCAATTGTTAGGGCTCTCACCTCAGAAGTAGGAAACCCAAATTCAAATCCCTTCTTATTATCTGATATAGGAGGAAACTGAAGCAGTGTCTACCACATCCTGGATAAGTGTCCTGACTACTGAGCAAAAGGCTATAAGGGAGGCCTTCTCCCAGCTGTTTTGGTGAATCTAGTTTTCCTTTGCTTTTGTCAAATGCCAGAAATAGAAAAAAAAATAAAAGTTGGTTCAAAACAAAACATTTTGCTTTGACATTTCCAAAGCATTTAATGTTGTTGGGGCTCATTTGAAATTATTCAGCTAATTCAACATGAATTCACAAATAGTTTTGGTAGGACTGAACTGTATTTTTTGGCAAATAAACTATTTGCCAAAAAAAAAAGAAAAAGGCCCAGTTCTAGTCATGTGGTGCATTCCGTCTGGTTCAGTCTGGTCAGGACTGCAGCTGGTGGGAAAACCAAATTTCAGTTCTGCATTATTTTTTGAGTTGTTGGAACATTGTTCATCCCAAATTAGGACAAAAAGTAAAAAATAAAAAAAATAAAAAAACGTTTTGTGGAACTGTATGAATTATTTTGATTCAGAAACACCGAAGGCCGGTATTTCTGAAATAAAAAGAAGAACAGGAGTACTTGTGGCACCTTAGAGACTAACAAATTTACTTGTGGCACCTTAGAGACTAACAAATTAACAAATTTTGCGGATACAGACTAACACGGCTGTTACTCTGAAACTTATTTCTGAAATGAAACTCGCTCCACAGGAGCTTGGTGAGCTGCATCAGAACTGAGAACCATGGAAGCCCTGGCAGCCACAGCATGAAATGGACATGATTCCTGTCCATTTCACTGCTGCCCACCACTGAATGGCAGCAGTGACACTACACAGAAAGAAATATATCATTTTGGGTTGAATGAAATTATTTGTTGACCCAAAATATTTTTTTCTCTAATTATTATCATTTTCATTTTCTGTCACTTTTGGGGGGCTAGGGTTAAGTTTTCTTAATAAATCTTGCTAAATTTGCAAACAAAAAATTGTTTCCAAATGAAAAGTCAAACTGAACTATTTTGACTTTTTCAACTTCTTTTTTTTTATTGGCTGAAGCTATTCACCTAACTCAATACAAATTTGCAAGTAGTTACAGTTGACTCAAAACTTCATTTTTCAGTGAATAAAGTATTTGTCTGATAAATTTCTCCCAGCTCTACTGCTAAGTAGTATTATTAAATCAAGAGTCGAGAGCACTAACTAAAAGAGGACAGCAGCAGGCTTGGAGCCCAGAGTCAGTGGTTTAGTGTGGGAGGATATATCATCCTGGGAAGAGTTGCAATATCTCCATTAAGCTGAGCCCTTGGAAGTAAGGCCTTTAGCATTGTCATAGAAGTGATTAGCTGAGGCAGGTCTGACAACGATGGGAATGAAGAATGAGGAGGATGCCTGCCAGGAGCCGGCAGCATAAGGACTAAAAGAACTTACTGTTCTAACAAAGAACTAAACAGGAACTGAGAAACACATGACAGACCAACCAGTGACAGGACAGAATGCCCAATTAAGAAGGAGGCCAGGCACAGGTAATAGCACATATACTACATAATACTATAAATCTACTACATAGAGAGGAGAATGTCTATGAAATTAAGTAAGGGTTTTGCATATGTGAAATCTTATCAAATCACATAGGGTATGTCTAAACTGCAATGTAAGCCATGGGTTAGTGGGACTCGATCACCTGACCTGTGTTAGGGAACCCTGGGGTTGAGCATCTACATTATGTTTTAACCTAGGTTAAGAATTTTATGACCCATGCTTTGGTGTCCACACTGCAGTATCCTGGTCCAAATCAAACCATATCCCAGAGTCCCTACTGGCCCCCAAAATGTGGCCACTATAGCCCTAGGACCACAGTGCACTATGGAAAACTTTTCTGCCCGCCCTGCATATTGTCGGGAAGCAACTCACTTTGCAAAAGGCTTGATCAGTTCACTCTCCATTGCAAATCCAGGAGGCTCTCTGATAGTGTGCTTGCAGATCAGTGACCAGAACAGAATGGATTAACATTGACCTGAGCGGCTGCCGTTTGCAAAGGGGGTGCAGCTTCCATTCCAATAGAATGGATTGCAGGTTGATGGGATAGAGAAGACTAAGGAAGTTGTCCTATGGAATTGTGTGATACTTCTGGATGACTCCCGGGACCTGCATCAAGCGGAGCTACATCTACACTGCAAAAGCAATAGGGCTCAGATCCTGGGTCCCAGCTTGACTCAAGCTTGGACCCTCCAACCCTGCCAGATCCTGGGACCCTGGATGCAAGCCCTGGGTTAGTACAATTGCAGTGTAGATTCAAGGGGGGTTAGCCTTCAGCCCAGGCTCAAGCATAGGCTTACATTGCAGTGTAGACATACCCATAAAGAGTTGCATAGGAGCAGGATAAAGTTATCCATTTGGGGAAGATCCTCAATGGCTTTGTTTCAGGCAAGCCTTTATTGTTCAGTTCCGCATAGGCAAGGTGGTGTACTAGAAGAAGATTTGGTGGTAGATAATCAGCTGAACATGAGTTCCCAGTGTGACGCGGTGGCCAAAAGGGCTATTGCCATCCTTGGATGCATAAGTAGGGGAATCTCAAGGAGGAGCAGAGAAGTTATTGAGGCACTGGTGCAAATGCTGCTGGAATACTGTGTCCAGTTCTCATGTCCACAATTGAAGAAGGATGTTGATAAACCAGAGAGAGTTCAGTGAAGAGCCACAAGAATGGTTAAAGGATTAGAAAACATGCCCGATAGTGACAGGCTTAATGGGCTCCATTTATTTAACTTAAGAAGGAGAAAGTTAAGGGGTGCCTTGATCACAGCTTAAAAGTATCTACATGTGGAAAGAACATTTCATAATGGGCTCTTCAATCTAGCAGAGAAAGTATAATACATTCCAATGGCTGAAGTGGAAGATAGACAAATTCAGACTGTAAATAAGGTTTTAAATTAGGGTAATTAACGATAGGAACAGTTTACCAAGGGTCATGGTGGACTCTCAATCACTGGCAATTTTTAAATCAAGACTGGTTGCTCTAGGAATTATTTTGGGGCAGTTCTATGACCTGAATTATACAGGAGGTCAGACTAGATGATCACAATGGTCCCTTCTGAACTTTTAATCTATGAATCAGAGGATCTCAGACAGTGAACTGTGGTCCCCAAGGGTTTTACAATGTCTTTTCTCTAGTTAGTCCACAGTACAACTGTATCTGTGTTCCTATGGCTAGTTATCTAATCTATTTATATCTCCTGTTTGTCTATCTATGAAGATTACCTAACAAGAATTTTCCAGCTATATATTTTATTATGCAAGCAAAAATTGTGAGGAAAACAAAGAAAAAAAAAAATCAAAAAACTCACACAAACTTGTATAATATGGGCTTTGGTAATAAACTCAAATTTGCAGTTGTATACTGTGCATCTTAACCAAGTCTCATCAATAAGTTATTGTAAAGTGCAAAAAGTGTAATGATTTTAAAGTATCTTCACAGGTCTGATCTAGTGTTTCTTAAGGAAAAAATTAAAAAAAAAATAGGGAAAAATAGTAAGACATCATATATGCTCAGTGATGATATAGCATGTTGCCCAACAAGATAATCAGTGTCAAGCAGACTGCATCAGCCACAGGCAGAGAGGAAAAGCTAAAGCATGCCATTGTAAATCAAACATCAAATTTCTTGCTAGTGAGCAAACACAAATTCATGGGGCACCAAAAGCAGATGACACATTTGAACCAAATAGAAACTATTGTCTTCAAGGAGGTGCCAGAACAGGAAAACTGTTTGAAAACTAACCCATCACATTTCCAAATGTTCAAAGAAGTATATGGAGTAGTGAAACATCATGGAGCATTTCTAAGATGCCCAAGCATGTTGCCAGGGCAACTGGGAAGGAAAAAGTCATTGGGTTGAAGATCAGCCTGTTTCTATTGGAGAGAAAGGTGTGGGGTTGCTTTTTATTTTTTGTTTAATCCAATTTGAATAAATACCTTGATCTAACAGAAGTAAAGATTATATGAAATTATACCAAAGAGCTTTCTAAGAAACACCTTCTGGACACTTGATAAGAAGTGTGAGAATACTTACAAGGGGAGATAGTTATCAAACTGTCTGTACTTGGCTAGCTTGATTATCACTTCAAAAGTTTTTTTTCTCTTAATTAATTGGCCTCTCAGAGTTGGTAAGACAACTCCCACCTGTTTATGCTCTCTGTATGTGTGTATATATATCTCCTCAATATATGTTCCATTCTATATGCATCCGATGAAGTGGGCTGTAGTCCACGAAAGCTTATGCTCTAATAAATTTGTTAGTCTCTAAGGTGCCACAAGTACTCCTGTTCTTCTTTTTGCGGATACAGACTAACACGGCTGTTACTCTGAAACCTTTAATAAACGGGTAGAGCTATGCCCAATTACAACAGTCAATTCCTGAAAATAGGAACATATTCCTTTTAGTTAGTTATAAGTTCCACAGTAATTGTTCTTCTAAGCAGGCATAACTTTATAAAAGAGCTTCTGTACTAGCAAGGATAAACAAGTGAGATAGCTACCTATGCTATTACTAGTATATGATCCTTTTCTTTTTCTCACTGTTACTGCTATTGTTGCGACAGTGTGTATGCCTATAATTGATTGTTTTGATCATGTCAAATTGCAACTATGCAGTTGCAGGACATGGGCAGTAAGGACTAGTCACCATAAGTGATGTTTTTTATAGAAGGATTGTGATATGAAATAACTGTATTTAATGAGAGTAACTGAATCTTCTTTTCACTATCTTTCATTATCCACAAAATTTATAATATTTGCTATCACTTTAGTGATCTTGTATACTATATTTTCGTATAATGTCATTGCTTTTCCAGGAGGATAAGATGACATGTATATCCTATCTTAACCAATATTTTAGCAGATAAATTGTGCAAAGTTTGGATAATCCATCAGAAGACTATTTTCATTATCTACTCAACCTTTTTCCAGCTACCAAAAACTGTTTGACAGGCAGCAGGTACTAAGATATATACTCTATTCGTTATTATGAAAATGTGTTTTCTTTCATTTCTATTGAAGCAAAGGAAGCATATATGGCAGGGGTGCTGGACCAATTTTTATAGTAGGGATGCGCTGAGAGCCATTGAACCAAACTGTAAAGCATGTATATAATGGAAACCACTTCCAGACAGGAGGTGTGGCATCTAGTTCCACCATCTATGATATATGGCATATTAAAAAAGTTAAGAACTATTTTCCCCCACAGATATTAGTAACTGCCGGGGTGGACCTATAATACATGGGCACATTTAATTTTTAATTCATATATAAAGGTCAATCTCCAATGATAAAGGGTCTAAATATTTTCCCTTCACTGTAAATCAGTATAAAAAAGGCCACTAATAATCTTCTTTTAAACTTCATTGGAGACAAGGTATTATGTATTTTAGCACCCCATTAACCTAATTTGTAGAATGATCACCTACCAAATCTCCAGTTATGAATGTCACATTCAGAAGTTGTTTCTTTAAAAATTGTAGCTATTCAGTCATCCATTTAATGCTGCACAATTGCCTATATTATTAAGTTAGAATTCTGAAGTCTTTGCTTAAAGAGCTTTTTGGATTTTTTTTATTGTATTTACTTTGTATGGTACGCTGCATTTATTTAATTGAATAGGCTAAATAATTTGTACAGTATTATACCATGTGAGACAAAAGTGTCACAGCAAAATATTTTTTGTAAATTATGGGCAGTTAACTCTATCATTATAATTTATGCCCAGAAGCATAAAGGTAAAAGATTACCAAAGACAAGTCACATTGCCTTTCTCTGCATACAACAAAATAGTTTGCATGCAGCTGGGAAGATATTCCCTAAAGTACCAAAGATAGTGAAGCTACATAGAAAAGCATCAAAGACACTAGAAGTAATTTTTATTGCTGCATAGAAACTGAAGGAAGCGTAATAGTCAAGATTTCCAACACCACCTTTGTCTTTCAAATAATAAATAACCCATTCTTCTCATCAAAGAAACACACTCAAAGGAGATGAAAGCTTAAATATAACATCTTTCCTGCTGACAGAAGTATTTTTTGGTATAAAGATCAACCTAAGAAAAAGAACATGCACACACTTTGTTTCCAATGCATTATTCAATCAGTGAGCTGTGCAATAAATTAACAGCATATAGTGTTCTGCTAAAAAAAGAAAATAATTGGAGAACTATTATCTTCGTGGTAAGGATGATCATTTAAAAAGGAAAAAAAAAGTGTTTGTGTTAATTTCAATAAAGCTGTTTTTGGGTAAGCATTCTAAAAATTCTCATATTTATCACATAAATAATATATGGCTTCAGAGACATTTGGACACTTATGCTGAGTCTCAGCAGGAATGAATTCACTGGCATTTACCTGAGTTTTTATTTTATAAGTATTTTAATACCTTATTGTTTTTGGTGACTGACATTATTATTTGCTAAGCATGAACAATGCACTTGTCACTCCATAGGCCTGATCTGTAACCCATTGGAGTCAATAAAAATCTTCTCATTGACTTCAAATGGACTTTGGATCAGGGCTTTTAAGAACAAAATAAATATGGTCGCTGGCCCTAAGATCTTACTGTCTAAAAGACAGACACAGACAAGACAGATTTCTGGGAAGCCCAGATGAGGATTCATTTAGTGGGGGTTTTATTTGCTTCCTTTGATATTTTAACTGTTGACTCTTTCCTGTAGACAACTTGGAAGAAGTGAGTCTTTAGGAAGAATCAGAATAAGGCGAGGAGTGGTTATTGTGGGAGAAGGGAGAGATTTGAACTAGAAAAGGAGAGAGGTAACCTACATGATCATTGATAGGGGAGACACTCTTTGCACGGGGGATGTCACAGAAAAAGGCACAGATAGGAGAGCGGGAGAATGAAATGAATGGAGAACCTGGGCTGGCATTGTTGGCAGAACAGAGAGTGTAGATGGTACTCAATAAGACCTGCTCAAAAGGTTTATTTGGCAAGAAAGGAGGATTTGAAGCATTTTCCATTATGGATGGATTCATAGATGACTGAGAATGCTGCTGCTATGGGAATTCATTTGTCCACCAATGGCTACCTCATTTCATACATAAATCAAGAAAAAATATGTTGAGAATTACTAAAAAAATACAGAAATTATCAGAAGGTTATAAAGTTCAAACAACATTTGTTATTAATTTATATATGTAGTGTAATTCATATCTAGCCATGTTGGTCCCAGTATATTAGAGACACAAGGTTGGTGAGGTAATATTGTTTATTGGACCAACTTCTGTTGATGAGAGAGACAAGCTTTTGAGCCACACAAAACTCTTCTTCAGGTCTGGTTAAATTCAGAACTCTGCTAATCTTTAAATATCATGGACTGAACAGAGAAACTGGATTTATGGTTTATTACAACACTCTGTAACCCACTAACCCCCTCTTTTTGTCTTATGACTGCAGAGGGATTAACGGACCATTCTACCTTGAATGGTCCCTTAGAATATATGCTAATTACTTATGATAAACAATCTGTTTCATCTTGCATTTAGCTGTGGTGCTCAGAATACCTTTCTCGGACCAGAAGAAGAACTCTGTGTGGCTCGAAAGCTTGTCTCTCTCACCAACAGAAGTTGGTCTAATAAAAAATAAGACCTCAGTCACCTTGTCTCTCTTACTAATTCATACCAAGATCTACAAATCTGTAAAATTCTTGCAAAAATTACATTTTAGTTGACCACTCAAGCTCTTGAAGTTAGCAAATTTTAAGAGTGAGATTTTAAAAAACTGCTCAGCACTAGTATAACTTCACTCTGTTGAAGTCAATGGAAATTTTACCGCTTACTTCACCAGGAAGCTGATTTAGACCAGACTGAGCACTCTTGAAAATCTCACTCTAAATTTGTCCATATGAGCGTTTGCACCAGAAGTTGTATTATAAACCTCCAGTGATGGTGATTCCACAACCTCCCTTGAAAGCCTATTCCAGTACTTAAGTACCCTTATAGTTAGACAGTTTTTCCCCCTAATATCTAACCTAAATCTCTCCTGCTGCAGATTAAGCCCATTACTTCTTATCGTACCTTCAGTAATGAACAATTGATCACTGTCCTCTTTACAACAGACCTTAACATATTGGAAGACTATTAGGTCTCCACCTCAGTCGTCTTTTCTCGAGATTAAACATGCCCAGATTTTTTTATATTTCCTCAGAGATCAGGTTTACTCAACCTTTCATCATTTTTGTGACTCATTTTCTAATTTGTCCACTTCTTTCTTAAAGTGTTGTGCCCATAACTGGACATGGTACTGCAGCTGAGGTCTCACCAGTGCTGAGCAGAACAGGACAATTAACACCTGTGGATGTTAATACACACCTGAATGATATTAACCTTTTATTGCAACTGCATCACATTGCTAACTCATAGTCAGTTTGTGATCCACTATAACTCCCAGATCATTTTCAGCACTACAATGCCTACCTGTTATTCTCCATTTTGTAGCTATAAATTTAACATTTTCTTTGTAAGTGTAGTACTTTGCACTTGTATTTATTGAATGTCATGTTGTTGATTTCAGAGTAATTCTGTAATTTGTCACGGTCATCTTCAATTCTAATGCTGTCTTCCAAAATAATTGCAACTCCTCCTTCTTGTCATATACAAATTTTCTAAGCATACTTGTCATTCGATTAGCTGAATCATTGATGAAAATATTGAATATTACCAGACCTAGGACAGACCTCTGCAGGACTACTACACAGACAACCATTCATAACTATTCTCTGAGTATGGGTCTTTGAGTGTGGAATTGTTTGTGATCATTCATAGAGTGTGTGTGAAACAACTTACAAGAACAGGGCTGGACACTGCAGAGGAACGCTTCAAGGGGGCTCAGGGCCCGGGTATACCTAATATTAGCCTGTAAGGCAAAGTAAGGACTGGCAGAGCCCTGAGGACAGTGTTTGGGTGGCTAACGGACTGGTGGGGTCAGGGAACTGACAGTTAAGCACAAGTAGGTTTATCTCTTGCTGAGACAGGTAGATAACAAGGTAACTCATAGTCCTGGGTACCCCAAGAAAGCATCACTGCTGGTTTCTTGTTGTTTGCCTACCAATGTACGTGCATTTAGGGTTCAATTTATTAAATATTTTCTCCACCACTCCGAGGGATAGAATTTTTTCTTAAATGAAAGCTGAGATTCTCCGTTAGTAACCTCTTCTCATCAGCTGGGATTCCAAGAAAACACTACATGGTGCGAGACTCAAGATAAAATCACAACATTCGCTGTGGAAATCTGAATAACAAATACAGCTCAGGAAATCATGACCTGCTTATGGACTTTCTGCAGGAAGGGAAACAGGCCAACTATACGAATAAACAATTTCAGCAATTTCTTTGCTCAATTCTGAGAGCCATTTAAATATCCGAATGTAATGCAAACTGCAGAGTACTTTCCTGTGATAAAGTTAAATCCTGAAAATGTAATTGTTGACTGACATTAAGGGGAAAATTCACCCCCCTTTTCAGTAGCTGCAAAGGGATCCCTGGCAGCAGAACTACCGCAGTTCTAGTGCATAAGGTAGCTGAATGGGGGAGGGAAAGGGAAGGACATTGAGGGCAGGACATGCAAGGAACCCACCCTGTGTGGCACAGACCCCTGCCCTACTGCAAGCAGTAGGTAATATGTAGATCGGGGAGGGGAAGGGCAGAAAGAATAACACCTTTGTTGATCCTCCCATCCTCCCCCACTTAGGCTTTTTCTTCAGTAAGAGAAAAAGGTGTGTTCTTAACTCGAGGTAGCTAACTTAAAATAAACCCTACTGAAGATAAGGCAGTTTGTAGGTTGCTCATGAATCAGCAGGTTGAGTTAAATGTCTCTGGGGATATAACTTGGCCTGCTAACTTGTGAAAAACAATAAACTGCCTTGTCTTCACTAGGATCAGGTCAGCTAACTCAAAGTAAGAACACACCTTTTTTTCCCTAATGAAAAAGGCATAGGGGGTTGCATGAGGATCTGCATAGTCTACTCCAGCCTTGTATTCACATCCTAGGTGATGTTGCTGCCACTTGTTCATCTGCCAAGCTCCTGGCTACGTTACTAGGGCCAGAATTGAGGCTCAGGATTTGGGCCTAAGAGAAAACAAACAAACAAACAAATTGTCATAAAAATGCAATATATATAGGATTTGAATGTTCAATACTATTACAACAATGTGACTGCTTATTATGCTGTTACCTAATGTTATGGTGCAAGAAACAATTAAAGATGTCTTTTCCTGACCATGTGATTAAAAGGGGACTTTGGTGGAAAAGTTCCAATGGCAAGGGAAGAAATGGGGCATATTTAAGCAATTGGATTTCTTTGAGACTGGTGCAAGTCCTGGAAGAGAGAGAAGCCCAAATCAGCTATTTCTTGGGACCTGACACTTTTGCAAAACGGAGCTGTCTGTGTGAAGTCTGTTACTACTTCTGTTCAAAGGAACAGGACTTGGGGACAATTTTGTAAATAAATATATTACCTTAAGAAAATACTTAACTCTATTTCATCAGTTTCTGCTCTAAAGGGGACACAGACCTGCAAACCCTACCTCTCAGCAAAAGGGTAACAAGACTATAGGTTTGAGCAGAATGTGGCTTTTCCCTGGTATTGTGTCAGGGATGGTGCACAGCTGTACTGGCACATGAGCAGCTCAGTGGAAGAATCATGTCTCGGAAAACCACAATCCCTCTCTGCTCCCACTTTGCTCCAGGAGGTAGTAAATTGCTACTGGTCTATACCAGTTTCAAATTACATTCCCCTCCTCTGTATCAGATCCACCAAAGCTCTGCCCATATTCTGTCCCGCCCTGACCACTGGTACAGACAGGAATGTAAAGAAGAGGTCTTACTTCCTCCTACACTTGCATAGCCCAAGGCAAAAATTTTCCTGTAAGGTGAATGCTACTTTCTAAGGCCACGTCGGCGGGTAGTAATCAATCTACCGGGGATCAATTTATCTCATCGTGTCTAGACGCGATGAGACGCGATAAATGGATCCCCGAATCGACGCCCGTACTCCACCTCAGCAGGAGGAGTAAGAGGAGTCGACAGGGGAGCTGGGGCAGTCGACTTGCCGCCGTAAGGACAGCCAGGTAAGTCGAACTAAGATACTTTGACTTCAGCTATGCGAATAGCGTAGCTGAAGTTGCGTATCATAGATCGATTCCGCCCCCTCCCCCCCCCCAGTGTAGACCAGCCCTTTGATTATTCTATTTCTCCAAAAATAAAGCAAATACTTCTCAAAACCTTGAGGGAGCATAGTTTTCCCCTTAATGTTAAGTGGAAATTCTAAGTGTTAAATTGTTGAAAGAGGAAGCCCCAATTGTTCTGTGAATCAAATAGAGATAAATAAGAAAATTGAATGAAGAACTTTACATAAATGCAACAAGATGCAAAGTATATTCCCTAGTTAATTCCAAAAGCCACAAACATGCAACACTTCATGAAAAACAGGCATAATGCTGAAAACTATGTTTGATTCCTTAACAAAAAAGGTTTAAAATATTTCCATTAGGTACAGATTATTTTTAGATGATAAAGATAATAGTGCTGAAATTGCAGTGATCCATTTGACCTCAAGAGTAAAACATAATGCTAAGACTTTCAAATAAAAATCAAACCTAAGAGGTTTCCATTTATGCATCTTTTTGCAATCTTTTCACTGTATACAAATTAAATGAAGTATCTCAATATGAATATTATCACAATAAACGTTCTTAAAAATATCTACGGTATGATTAAAATAAAGAATTGTATCAGGGTTCCAAATGGATTTCAAACTATTTTCATTCAAGTATATTATTTCTGAAGTTGAAGATTGTCCTCTGAGTCAAATTAAGAACATTTTAAAAGTTTACATACATAAAAAGAAAAAAAAGTTCAGTCTGTATTATAAGTAATTAAGAGTAGCCCAGTTTCCAAATACCTGTAATGGCAGTAGGCATAATTTTTCACTTAACTTTTTCTCCATGGCTAAAACTTCCCAAACATTGTAAACCATTTTATTGAATGTAGGAGTAGAAGACTAATTTTTCCAAAGTCAGTAGTGATTTGGGTCCCCATTTGAGACGGCTCTAAGGGGTCTTATTGGCTGAGGGCATGTGCCCAGCATTTCCTGAAAATTAGGCCCATTTTAAAACATCTCAACATGGCCAGGCATGGTCATCTCAGCCAAAAGGGGAGGCACCCAGAATCACTGTTCACTTTTGGAAAATAAAAACTATGTTTTTTCTCCATGAAGAAGCAATAATAATTAATTACAGAGGTGGAATAGTCATTTGTTGGTACTCTGCTCCTTTGAAAATCAGGCAATGTAGTTAGGCACCTAAATATGGAGGCAGGTGCCTAACTTTAGAAACCAAAGACTGGAAATGTTGATGTGATGATTTGGGGAGTCTGTCATATGTGATGACAAGTTATGAATTCTGGGTGATGCTATAAAGTTGTTCTTCTGACATTGATATATTTTGTATATCTCTGTGTATATCAATTCTATCTTTGCTGACAAGGGCTGTGCCACATCCCTCCAAAACCAGGTACAATGGCTGGATATTAGAACTTAATGGCCACCTGTTCAGGTGGAAGTGCTTTGGGATATTGGGTTAGCTCAAGCCTCAAATATCCAGTTTTATCAGGGCTGCAAGGGGCTGGTGAAGGGGATGGAGAGGGGAAGTTCCCAAATACCACCAAAATACAGAGTGTCAAAGCAGGGGTTTAAAAGGGATGCACGAGGAGAAGATTCTCAGAGCCATACAGGAGAAGGGAAGAGACCAGCAAATGTTTGTACCAGGGAGGGCTGGTTTACTTACAGGACTAGCCAAAATCAAGGGTGTGTGTGTGTATGTGCGTGTGTGTGAGAGAGAGAGAGGGAGAGAGAGAGATGTTCCATGGTAGAGAATACAAGCCATGTACTGGAGGAGAAGGCTCCCAGAGGACCCTCACCCCACCCAAAGAATGCTCTGAAGTTGTGAGAAAACTGAAACAAGAAAATGTGTGTAGAGTTTATTATTTCTGACTCAATCTGTGTATTAATCGTGCTATCAATTAAACAGCAATGGTATGTTAGAAACCTGAACAAAGGGTGTGGGTGTAGGTGTGTGCTACACCTATCATGTTACACTTATCACGTGACTGCCTGGTTGGAGATCTGGGAGAGAGGGTGTTTACATTACAGGGTAGTCGGAGGAGTCAGCACTAGACCCAGGGACTAGGCAGTTGGACCATAGAATTGCAGTTCTCAGAAGGAGGTGCTAGAGGGAGGAGTTGCACGTGTGTGTCTAGAGACCCCAGCAATGAGCAGTGTCTGGAGTGTTCAGATTCTGGAGGCTTAAAGCACATGGGGATTGAGCATTGGAATCCCCACACAGCAGACTGGTGAGTGGCCAAGACACAGCGCTCAACTAGATCTGAGACTGTGTATATATGGTACTGGTTCTACCCTCTGCATCTACCTATTTCCATTGCGAACAATAGCACCTGGTTTTTGAATAGGGTGTAGAATTTGGCAATGACTCAGCTTTGGGAAAAGAGGTAAGAGAAGGTAGGAGAAACATAGAAAAAGTGTGTCTGTTGCTCAACTATTCTTTTGTAGAGGTTTGTTATGAAAGGTGGTGCCTTTATATGTAGATTATTCTTTCTTTGTCTGAAACAACAATAAAATCTAACCCCTAACTGACTAGCAAGCACATGCAAACACCTGTATGATATGTATGCACAGTTGCCACTGCTGATTCATATTCAGGGCATGCTGCACACTGGTTGTTCATCTTTAGTTAGGTTTGGAGGAGAGGATTCCAACAGACAGAGGGTAAAAAGAAAGTATGCAGCAAAGGGCCTTGAAGCATTTTTCTGCTCACTGCTCTCCTTTTATCTTCTCTCCTTATGTTTTTGTGGTTTTTTTTCTTTTCCTCAAACTGTGGCAGTGCTGCTGAATACTGATGAGACAGTATGCAATGTAAACAACTCCAGGCCATCATTTACTGGTTCCAGGAACCTGAGTTGCATGGTGATGGGTGTGAGGTAGGTCCAGTTACCTAAGTACACGTGAATATTTCAGTAGCACCAATGGATAATTACTTAAGCTGGTTGAGTTTTCTTAATAGCTGGCTCAGCTACAGCTGAAGGAATATGGTAAAAAGAGTGTTAACAAATATTCTTGGGAATAAAGCCCTATGATTGGTTTTGCTGGAATTCACAACATTCACACAGAACAAAAAATATTATGAATAACCCATTAAGAAATATGTGTGAGGGGTTTTCCTACCATAACTATTTGTGTGGCCTTTTTTAAAAGGTCTTTATATTATTGACACAATAGATCTATTCAAAAATTTGGAAGGTTCCCATGTAAATCACAAACAGCATAGGGAGTCTCCCAATTGACGAATCAGAGGACAGCACAAATACACTTTGCCTTAGGTGACATGTCACACAAATAGTCCTTCCTTTCTCCCACCCTTAGTCTTGCCTATTTGTCTTCAAGGCAGGGCTGTGTGTTTGTACAGCACCTACCACAATGGGGTCCCACCTTGATTGGGATCTGGAGATGTTGTTGTAATATACATAATAAATATAACAACAGTAGATACATTTGTAAAAATCGTGACCTGCTTCCAAATAATTTGCAAATCTCTAAATGTATTACATGGATTGAATAAATTGCTTGAAGAAATGAGTTTGCCCAGCTTCCATTTCTACATACAGTAGGTTGGGGGAGAGGGGAAAGCTGATGAAGTACAAATGTCACTGACAAAATAATCCCTTAAGAGGAATAGAACGTATTGATGACAAACACTTTGGGATACTAATTAATTTGATGGAAAACAGGACATGAGTGTGAAGAGACATCAGCATGTAACTTCTGTACTTCAGGAAGCCTTTAAAAACCCACAGAGTCTATCTGGAATATGAAACAAGCTGTCAAAGTCAAGTGTGGGAGTAAAGAGTGTAAATCAGTTCAAGAGAGAACTGGACAAATTATTGGAAAAAGAAGATATAGCCCCTAACTAGATACTTTCCCACAGCTTTGCAAAGTGTTGCACAAAGTTTTAGCCGTATGACTTCCAATAAAGGCAGCAGGAGTCTGGCAGCTAAAACATTATGCAACTCTTTGAAAATATAACAGTAATGATGTATAGGCTCATGTTTATAAAGATAAGCATTATAATGTAGTATGGGGTCATCCTTAGGTCTTCAGTGTTTCTTTCTAACACTGTATACTGTATAGATATTCAAAGCAAAATAGCAGGAGAAGGGGGAGAAGAATTTCCAAAGGGATAAATCTGGGAGATTGTTGGGGAGTTTAGAAGAGGCTTTTAATAGAGCTGATTGGGAATTTTTCAATACATTTTTCACGAGAAAATGCCAATTCATGGAAACTGGTATTGTGGGGATGGGTTGTTTTTGCCAATTTCCTATTTTTTTGTTTTTTGTTTTTAATTTAAACAAAGTTTCAAAACAGCCAAAATGCCCTGGTTTGAACATTTTCAAAATAAAAACATTTTTTGGTTTGAAATGACTTTTCATTTCAAAGTGTAAGTTATTTTATAGTAAAAAAAAGTAAAATAAAATAAAGGTCAAAATCATACATTTTGATTGATTCAATCAGATTTGTTTCAGATATTCAGTTCAAAAATTTATATGATTTTGATTTTTTTGTCCTCATTTGGGACAGGAAATTTTTTGACATCTCAAAAAATGTCACAGAATGGAAAAATTGGTTCCTGCCTAGCTCTGTGTTTTAGCAGCTAAACAACATGAGTGGGAAATTCAAGATATCAACATGTGATAGATCTGATAGGCTTAGGCCTTGAGTTGCATGTTATCAACAAGTTGTCAGTTTCAACAGCTCAGATTGCAGTGACTTCTTTAAGTAGTTAGCAGCTGCAGGGGTTTATAGAAACAACAATAAAGCATTGTTGTTATTCATAAAACCAAGAGGGATAAGCTCTGAAATCAGGGACATCCATGGTTTTCAGAGATACAAAGTCACCCAACATACAGTACATTCTTAAATGTCACTAGAGACTTAGGGTGGCTCAGTTTCTTAGTGTACAATTTAAGACTACTTAAGGAGGCCCTTTTTTTAGAGGGTAGATGCTCAGCCCTTTTCAGGTGTCTCAATGAAGGCATGCAAAATCCCTAATCTTTTTTTGAAAATCAAAGCCTATGATATATAGCAAAAATTCCTTCAAACCCTCAGTTCCAGAAGAATGTCACAACATTTATGTACCAGAAGTCTGTTTCTATGAGTTGCTCTGCTACAACTCATTTGACAGAGGAGACTAACATCTCCTTAAAATATAACAGCTCACTTTCAAGAACTGCAGTTTAGGAAATTTCAGTCCAGTTAGGTAGCTTTAGGGTATGGCTATACTACTGCTGGGAGTGAGCGTCCCAGCACAGGTGGACAGACTCACTCTAGCAGGGCTAGTTTGTGTGGCTTCTTAGGGTTGGAACTGGGGTTGAGTTGAGATCATATGTCCCACCTTATATATCTTTGGCCAGTCCTGAACAGGGTGGAAAATGAGACGTGACAGCCAGAAAGCTGTCTACTTGAATCTCCCACGATGGACATTCCTTAGGAATGACTATCTCAGAGAAATCTTGATACCTATGTGGAGGCCATGGAAAACTCTTAAAATCCCATAAGAGTGCCCAAAACGTTAACCATGTCACACTTTCATCCTCTATGATTGCACAGAATCCAGGGTGTTTGAAGACTTAAGAGAAACTAACATCAGAGACCCAGAGATTATTCATGAACACAAATGTATAGTATTCTTATGGAGGGCCTGATTTGCATTTACACTAAGGACTTGTCTACACAGTGGGGATGTGATTTGTACAATACACTAACATTTTGCACATTGATTAGTCTAGGTGTGACTAAAAGTTCTCTGTATGTATTAAAGTAGTACTGTTTCAAACAACACTATGTTAAAGCATAGTAGAAAATTTCCAGTGTGCACCAGTAGGTCTACATGAATCATGAATCATGTTAGTGTGCTGTACAAATCTCTACCCTGGAGTATGCATTACCCCACCATGTAGACATGCCCTAAAGCCACTTGCCCTGCTCTGGTAGCTCAAAGAAGCCTCGAAGTGACGTAAATATATATTACTTGCACTTTAATCCCTCTTTACTCTAACAGAGTGATTTAAGTGACCTTACTGTAAATGAGAATTAGGCCCTTATTATTTAAACAGTTGTGCCCCATGACCGCAGTCAGGTTCAGGGCCCCCTATAAAGCTAGGTTTCTGAACAAACTTATATAAGAACAGCAAAGAGTCCTGTGGCACCTTATAGACTAACAGACGTATTGGAGTATTAGCTTTCATGGGTGAATACCCACTTCATTGGATGCATCCACCAAAGCTCATGCTCCAATACGTCTGTTAGTCTATAAGGTGCCACAGGACTCTTTGCTGCTTTTACAGATCCAGACTAACACGGCTACCCCTCTGATTCTTATATAAGAACATATTCCATTACCTGAAGAATTATTTTTTTTAAAAAGACCATTAATTCTTCTTCCCCTGAATGAGGCTACAATTGTTCTCAGTTTCAATGGAAATTAAATAAATTTAAAAGCACACTTTTGTGGACTTCCATCTGCAACATTAAAGAAAAAAAAACACTTGCAGGTTATACGGTATCTAAAAAAGGAAAGAATTCCAATGCAGTGAATAAAGCTGAAATCCGAATGATTAATTTGTTTAGACTCGTTATGCAATTTCACAATTCTTCCTGCATACCAGTAGTTGTTGCTATAATATGAAAGTAGCTATTACAAACATACAATATAACTTTTGTATTCTGTTGAGGGTTTTCCTAGCTGGTTATTTGAAAGAAATACAATAGAATATTACTTTATTGCAATAATATTTTCTCTTGCAGAAATTTTCATGGTACAAAAGAAAAAGAGAAGTCTAAATATTTCAAGAAATTGATGCAGTTTTATGGAACATTAACACGTAAGGTAACACTTTACATGGAGTGTACAAAATCATCTGAAATAGGTTTTAGTACCTTCTCACATAATGATACTCCCCAATCCATATTTAGTGCAGATATTCATTTGTAACCACTTATCAGGCTTCGGTTGGAATACCATGTGGAATTCTGTGCACTGACATCAAAATGAGGCTACTCCATAGGAGACCAATGTGGCCTAATGCCTCATAGTATCCTCCATCTCTCCTGCCTCATCTCTACAAAACATACAAAAACATGCCATCTTTTTCAATGAGAAGTTCAGCAAGATCAGTTGTGACCTGATCCTTACCCCGCCCATCCTGCTTTACTGATCTCTGTCCTTCCCCTTCTTCCTTCACATCTTGTCATTGTGTGATCTCATTTACTCAAGTCATTTCATCTACCATCTTTGCTCCAGTAACTCACAGATCTAGCCCACCCTGTCTAACTCTGTCCAATACCACATTCCACCCTGTCTCTCTTTATGAGCATAATACTCTGCATTGACATAAGCAGATTGAAAAGGGACCTGATTATGGCATAGGTATTCAAAGAAGTGTAATAAGAATCTAAGTACGAATCTGTTCACTGTATATGTTCATTGTACAGGTTAAGGCAAAATATATGTGGATTAAGCCAGTTTTGAGGAAAAGGATATCCAAGTTGGACATTAGGTGCCTCACCACCTACCCTATTACTTATATCCATGTCAGGAGGTTGTGTAGTGTGTGTACTCTGCATGCAGCCAAAAGGAGTTAGCCATATAGATGTACCTTAAGGCACGTAAGGGCATGTCAGCACTCTCAGCGCTACAGTGGCACAGGTGCAGCACAGGAGCCCCTTATGTGCAGAGGTCTGCGTCTCCTGTCTGGCAGCGTGTGAGCTGCTTGAACAGCAGTCAGTCAGCCTGGTGCCTGCCCCAGTGGGCAGGGCTGGGCTGCAGGTGGAGCAGCCATGCCAGAGGAGCTGCCAGCGCAGGGCGCTGGCTCCTCGGAGCGGCAGCCTGACATGCTGCTCCTTTTGCCGCTGCAGTTCCTGGTAGAGCCCTGTACCTCTGCGGATACTGATTTATATCCGCAGATATCTGCATTTGCAGATATACATTTGTGTCCACGCAGGGCTGTACAGATGAGTGCCTTAATAAGAAGGGTATAGAATCACTTTTTGTCTCTCTCTGTCTGTCCCAATGACTATTTAAGTATTTATCCAATCCTGGAGCAGCTTCAGCAGGAGAGACTGAAGGAGCCCCACATCAGACTATCCCATAGCCCAGTGGTTCGGGCACTCAACCTTGTTAAATACTTTGTTCCCATCAGGAAGAGTGGGGAATTGAACCTCAGTCTTCCACATCCTGGGCTAAAAGTTATAAGGAAGGCACCACTTCATCCTCCACCTCTATTTTGTATGGGTCCTGATCTGATAGGCATGCTCAGAGCACACTTACCAGATCAGGCTCCAGAGGCAAAATAGATGGGAGAACACCTGTCTGCACCCGGTTTGAGGATCCCGCTGGGGCTTAGGCATGAGACAGACATCCAGACACCTAGAGTGAGGCATAGCGTGCATGCCCAGAGGCAGAAAGTTAAGTATGAAGGGGCTTTTACAGCAAATATTTAGACACTGAGAGATTTGAGGCACTTACAGGATTAGGCAGCAGCTGAATGGGAGGTTGGGAGGGCTGAGGTTCCCAGTGATGCCTACATTTTGGACTTAGGTACCTAAAGTGGGAAGAGAGGTGCCTATGTCCTTTTGTGGACCTGGGCCTACATGACTGTTTTGACTTCTGTACTTTGACCCGTCAACCTTTTACCCCCAATCGGGGATATTGCAGATTATGTGTTCCTCATGCCACCTGATCTTAAACCAAACTTTGCACCCTCAATAATCTGTATGTTATTCCCTGATAACCAGAAACTTCTATGCTCAAACTCTGTTTACTATTTTTTTAACATCATCTTAATAAAATTTTTAATTTGGAGATAGATACTGGGAGTCAGGAATTCTGGATAATATTCTAGGCCTACTGTGAATTTTCTGTATGACATGGGACAAATCACTTGATCGCTCTGGGTCTCAATTTCCTTCTTTGTAAACACTTTACTATGGATTAAGTACAAAATACCAGAATTCCTGCTGATTGCAGGATTGAGCCCAATAGAGTTATCATTCAATGCACTTATACGACCGTCTTTGTAAAAGTGATCAGGTAAGAACTCTGCGCCACTGGAGTTTTTTAAAATGTTGAATCATTTTTAAGCAAACAAAAAATTAGCTATTAGTGTTTAAGGTTGCATTGGTTCCTGTGAACTGTGGAAATCTTTTCTATTGAAAAGTAGCCTTAACTAATGGTTGCCATTAAGTAGCTATTAAAAGTCAATATTCAAGCCCAGCATGTAAAATCCTCTTTAGCTATTCCCATAGACATTATTTTGTATATTACTTCCTGGGACTTCATTTTGAAGTTCTATCATGTTGTGTAGCATGAAAGTGGTATTCCATATACACACTGATCAGTATTCTTGTTCAGTCTTGGAAGTATAAACTACTTCACCTCCCAGAAGATTTTTCAAAAATATATGGATGTGTGTGGTGGTGGGTGGAGGGACTGTTTAGGGGAGACACTGAGACTTCAGCTAATGCAGCTTTAAAGGTACTCTGGAGCAAAACAAAAAAAGTGGTTTCACAGAATCAAATTCTACAAAATTCATAAATCTATCTGGATGCTTTTGGTAGTTTCATCTTCCAAAATCATCTTTCATTTCCTTTATAGTAAAGTTGCTGGTCTTGTCACTGAACTGCATCAGTACTACGATGCTCATTGTGTTTCTGAGATCCTGCGAAATAAATGACAGCTGTATCAGGAGATCAGCAAACTTCTCCTCAAACCGCTTCTGCAGGGTTTCCATTGAGGCTGACACACACCAACCTTACACAAAAGGTCTTACATGTAATTGTGGAGGAGAGGCAAACAAGCGAGAGTGACTGTTCCGAGCTAGTGACAGAACAAGAATATGTGGTACATTAACTTCACTCTAACCCTTGCTCTTCCAGAATAGTACAGGGTTTTCTTTTCAGTAGGCTATGCAGAAAACGTTCTAGATGGGGCAGGTAGCAAGAAACAAATAGAAAAGTTTACAATATTGAGTTATGCCTAACATGGGTCACACCACTGTAGTATTTGGGAACATCCTACGTATTTCAAAGCAGAAATAAAACTAAAAATCTCTCTCTTTCTTCCTTCCCAACCAGTCAGAAAAATAGTTTGATTTGGTGTGCTTGTTTTTATGCTGAGTGCAAGTGAGGAATATATGAAGAGAGTACTAAAATCAAACAAATGAGTTTTGACCTTAAATCAAACAAATGGTCATTTTTTATCTCCAGTGGGAATGAGTTCTACAATCTAGATCCATCTGCTCTATAAATACTGTCTTTTGCACCCATCAGCCACCCCTTTCAGGACAGTGGGACAGAGTGTTGTGGGCGGTCAGTGTTGAAAAGTCAATGTTATGGGGGACTTGGAAGATAAGGACACAGATCTTGAAATGATCCATGTTTAATGGAGAAACACTGCAGAGAGCAGCCCATCAGGGCGATGTGTTCATGACACTCTGCTCCTAAGCCCATGTGTGACAGGTTGAATTACAGAAACCTCCTTGGGAGCTGCCACCCGATGTGCAAAAGACTACCCCTGCTTCTGTTTTTCCTGCCAGCTCAGGACTCCAGCACCCTGTCTTGCTGAGCCAGCCACTCCTGTCTGGCTCTAACACAGACCCAGGGTCTGAATCACTTGTCCCAAAGCTGCAGGTTTACCTGAAGACAGCTCACAGTAGTGTGCTTGTCTTTAGCACTCAGATGCCCAACTCCCAATGGGGTTTAAACCCAGATAAATCCGTTTTACCCTGCATAAAGCTTATAAATTGTTCGCCCTCTATAACACTGATAGAGAGATATGCACAGCTGTTTGCTCCCCCAGGTATTAATACATACTCTGAGTAAATTACTAAATAAAAAGTGATTTTATTAAATACAGACAGTAGGATTTAAGTGGTTCAAAGTAGTAACAGACAGAACAAAGTAAGTCACCAAGCAAAATAAAATAAAATGCACAAATCTATGCCTAATCAAACTGAATACAGATAATTTCCTCACCAGTTCCAGAGTGCTCCCTTTTACAGGCTAATCTCCTATTAGCCTGGGTCCAGCAATCACTCACACCCCCTGTAGTTACTGTCCTTTGTTTCAGTCTTCTTCAAGTATCCTGGGGGAGAGGGGGCTGGAGAGGCTCCTTCTTTAGCCAGCTGAAGATAAAATGGAGGGGTCTCCCACAGGTTTAAATAGACTCTCTCTTGTGGGTGGAGACCCTCCTCCCTCCTATGCAAAGTCCAGCTCCAAGATGGAGTTTTGGAGTCACCTGGGCAAGTCACATGCCCCTGCATGACTCAGTCTTTGCAGGCCGACGCCATTGTCCACATGGCATCTTGCATGTCTCCAGGAAGACTTCTCATGTGGATTGGAGCATTCCAAGATGCATTGTTCCCCAAGTGTCTCCTGATCAGGTACTTAACCTGGCAAATTCCTTCCTAAAGAAGCTGACCAAATGCCTCACAAAGCTTACTTAGAAATCAAGCAAGCATATAGCCCATATTCTTAACCTCGAGTAGAAAATGATATATATGTACAAATAGGATGAATAGATATAGTAGACCATAACCTTTACGGAGATATGTTACATGGCACAGGCAGCACAAAACATATTTCAGCTAT
Organism: Malaclemys terrapin pileata; assembly: GCF_027887155.1. NCBI lineage: Eukaryota > Metazoa > Chordata > Testudines > Emydidae > Malaclemys > Malaclemys terrapin. Next base: position 287,475,300 of record NC_071505.1, on the reverse strand, counting down.
GTCATCCATACATTTATAAGCACCCCCTCCCCATAAAGCCTTATGGGGTACACTGTCACACCATGCACGCTTGCATTTTATACCAATAATAGCTCTTGCAGGGTATATGGCATATGGTAGGTGGAGGAAGCATGGCCCAGTGGATGTAGCCTGTTGTAAAACTAGACGAATAAAAAGCACTAGGAAAGTCAATACAAAGTAAAATGTCATACAATGACTTGTTTATACTCCTCTATGTGCTATACACTGAAATGTAAGTACAATATTGATATTCCAATCAATTCATTTTATTATTATATGGTAAAAATGAGAAAGTAAGCATTTTTTCAGTTATAGCGTGCTGTGACTCTTTTGTATTTTTATGTCTAATTTTGTAAGCAAGTAGTTTTTAAGTGAAGTGAAACTTGGGGGTACACAAGACAAATCAGATGTCGTCTGGAAAGGTTGAGAGGCACTGTGGTAGGCTCACCCCACACTAGCCACAGCTGAGGGGAATTCAGGGGCCTAAATAACCCCTGAATGATGGTGCCCATGAGAGAAGGAACAAGTAAGATATGTACAAAACCAGCAAAAAAGGACTGCCATGAGAGAACCTGCAGCTACTCTTTGGGTGTTAGAAAGGGAAGGAAGGAAACCCAGAGGGAGAGTAGAAACCTCAGGGGATGCAGGCCCCGAAGGAAGGGTTTGTCCAGAAGGCTGGTGGAGTAGAAAAGGACTCAGGAAAATGGCAGTAGGGTGGGACATTGCAAATCTTGGCTGCTGATTAGAGGGTCCCTGTCCTGGAACCCAGTATAGAGGGTGGGTCTAGGTTCCCCTACCAGCCACTGGAGAAGAGGCCACAGTCTGGGAAATGATGTAAAAACTGCCTGAGATAGTTTGTGAGGTGAGACTTTGATATCCCACTGGGGAAAACACATAGTGACCTGGCTGGAAGGCCAAGTCACAAAGAGAGAGCATCCTGAGTCGCAGAGTGGTAGGGCAGGCAAACATGTGACAGTGTGTCAGGGGTGTCAGACCTGGAAAGAGCTAATCCCCAGAGTAGCCAGGAGGAGGCACCTTAGCAGTGAGTAAGCTCCATTATACCTGGGATGTGGGACCAGGGCCGGCTCCAGGCACCAGCTTGCCAAGCAGGTGCTTGGGGCGGCCACTCCAGAGAGGGGCGGCACGTCCAGCTATTTGGCGGCAATTCAGCGGATGTTCCCTCACTCCTGCTTGGAGAGAAGGACCTCCCGCCGAATTGCCGCCACAGATCGCGATCATGGCTTTTTTTTTTTTTTTTTTTTTTTTTTTGCGCCGCTTGGGGCGGCAAAAACCCTGGAGCCGGCCCTGTGTGGGACACACAGATTCAATTTCCTGTTCCATCATGGACTTCCTCTATGACATTGGGCAAGTCATTTAGCCTCTCTGTGCCTCAGTTTTACAGCTGTAAAATGGGGATAACAGTACTTCCTTACATCATAAGGGTCCTAGAGAGGAGATGGGAACCACAGGATAATAGCACCAGCCATTGAAACATTGCGGAATGATGTCCCTCTGACTGAGTCAGTCACAGGAGACATAGCTATATGTTAGCTATACTAATATCAATACATGTGAGGAATGCAAATAAAGAAGCTCATAATCTGGCCCATACATTTATCTTTTTGATTGCAAACTCATTTTGAGGATTCTGGTATTTAGAATGGAAGCTGAGCATCTAGCTATCCTTTATTTAGCCCCTAAGTCAAAGTAAATGGAATATAAAAGAAGATAATTCTACAGAACTAACTGAAATTGCTGGAAGATTAAAAATGCAAATGTTGATAGAATTTATGGTAGGTGAGAGGGTGAGGGGGAAGAATATGAAGATTTGGGATCCCATAAAAGTTTTATTTAAAAAGAATATGTAATGCCTCCCTCCTATCCAGAAAAAAGGTGCCCAGAAGTCTTCAGGTTGTAAGCAAGAGACACGGGTCTACTGGAACCCTAGTAGCTTGAAAAATATGACCCACTTACACTAATAGATTTGATGCCGCAATCTAAGGAGCTAATAAAATGCATACAGAATGTAGGTAATAGATACGCAAAGCAGGTTCAGAATGTATTTTTGACAAGGGATCTAAAACTGAAAATAGAAAATTATTTTAAATAAATCAGAATAAAAATCTCTATTAAAATACACTAGTAATAAATCACAACAAAAATCAGTTACTTCACAAACAGCAAGTTTAATCACAGACTCTATCCCTACACATTTTATGACTACTGAGTACTCAATAACAAATATACTCAGTCTTTACTGTCCAAAAAATGACCAGCTTACAGATGGTAGAATACTTGTAGATAGAGGCAGGAGTCAGATTGGGGAAAAAAGGTGGGTGTACTCTTCCGAGCTCCATCCATAAGGGGAACCAAATGAGATTCCTCTCTCAGTAGGTTGTGCAGATACTGGTGACTGCATGGATTACAAGCCTCACAGAGATTGATGGGCATGAATATAACCTTCAATTAATATAACCGTTAGAGTGAATTAATCACAAGCCCCCACCTAAAACAAAAGGAGTATATGACCCTCCCCAGGATGTGGGAACAGGGGTTTTGCTGAGTATTGTTTAGAAAAGTAAGTTTTTAGGCAGAACACAGAGAATCAGAGAGCAAGACAGTCAGCCTGAAGGACCAGCTGAAAGAATGGTGTTTGAACCTAGGGAGAGGTTTTTGAGATAAAAAGAGTGCTCTTGGTGCTCAGAGTAAATGAAGCTGTTTCCTGCTATTTTATTCCTTTTGTGTTCAAAGACACAGGGCATTGTACATTCTTCATAAATAAACAAAACTGCATCAAAGAAATACCTATCGCCTATTTCTCCTTCTAAATGGAACAACCTACAAGACTCCAAATTTTGGCTAGCTGATTGAATCCAAAGGGGTGACACTATAATTGTGTGTGCCACTTGACTCAAATGAGTTCCATGAGCTTGGATCCCCTTGAGTGGGTCTTAAATATGCCCATAGATTCTGCTAAGCTCCTTGGGCTTGGTTCTGTCTTGATCAGGGGAAAAAATGTAACACTGTAGTGAGATAAATAGTGTAGTAAATAGTCTATCTCTCCTTTTTACATGAAGGGTGAAATAATTTAAACTTCAATGTGGTTGATGATCATCACTGGGCGTTTGAGTTAACGCCGGATGGATGGGGCAGTTTGCATCTCTCAGAGCAATTGTTCCAGGCTGTCTGCAGACTCAGCTCTCTATATGTTACAATCAAGTTATCTCTACAGTACAGCCCCCACAGCAACACAGCTACGGTGCTGCAGTTGTACTATTGTAGTGAAAGTATATATGCTTCCTACATTAATAAAATGTTTTTTTCTGTAGATGTAGTCAATCCACATTTCCAAGAGGTAGCAGCTAGGCCAACAGAAGAATTCTTCTAGCTGCATCTACCCCAGGAGGTTAGGTCAACCTAACGAAAATGCTCAAAGCACAAAATTATTAATAATCTGGAGTAACACAGCTAAGTTGATCTAATATTTAAGTGCAGACCAGTCTTGAGTTCGGATTTTTTGTTGTTTTCCCACAACCATAACCACCAGAGACTAACTCTAAAATAAATAAATAAATAGGTTCAGATTCTGGTAAACAAGATAGTAGCGTTAGTGACGTGCCACTATGGTGTTTGAGTACATACTGGCTATTTCCCAGTCCTGGCTGTGGATAAGAAATTCCAGTGGTGAGATAGGAGAGAAACTGCATGAACCAGTAATACGTACTGGAGATGCTAACCCCACTTAAATTATTGTTAACCCAGATCCACTCTGTTTCTTTCCGGAAGTGACCTCAGGAATTCTGGGGAGGGCAGAATTAAATAGTGTGAGGACAAACATGAAGTGACATGCTCTAAGCAGCCACTAGAGCGATCTCCCTGACCAGAAAGTCTCCCCTTTTTTTAGCTTCCTGCTTCAAAAAATCCTGGTCCTCTCTAGTAACTGTAGAGGAGCAGGAGCACTATAAACACTCCACATCTCCCTTTCATAATAATAAATAAATAATAATAATAACAAACCCTTAAATTATAAACCAGGGGTCAGCAACCTTTCAGAACTGGTGTGCCGAGTCTTCATTTATTCATTCTAATTTAAGGTTTCACGTGCCAGTAATAAATTTTAATGTTTTTAGAAGGTCTCTTTCTATAAGTCTACAATATATAACTAAACTATTGTATGTAAACTAAATAAGGTTTTTAAAATGTTTAAGAAGCTTCATTTAAAACTAAATTAAAATGCAGAGCCCCCCGGACCAGTGGCCAGGACCTGGGCAGTGTGAGTGCCACTGAAAATTAGCTCGTGTGCCGCCTTTGGCACACATGCCAAAGGTTCCTACCCCTGTTATAAACCAGTGTATTTTCAAACAGTTCAAAATAAATTTCAAATTCCTTAAAACTATTTACACTACCGTGCCCCCTTATCAATTCATGCAAATAGTCCAGTGCAGTATTCTAAAGATCAAGCTTTGAGGGATTCTGATCATTAGACAGTCCCCTTAGACAGTGAATCACAGAAAAAAATTAAAATTCTTTTCACAGGCCTATATTGATAGCATTTTAATATTTAGCAATTCTTGGTCAGATCACAAAAATGACTTGGGAATTATGCTGACAAAACTCAGAGATGTCTCACAGGGAAAATGTCAAAAATGAAAGATAGGAGCAGCCAAAGTCCCTTATTTAGCACTGTGAGGGACTGAGGGGAATCTCTTCACCTTCCTATCCATTGTTAACTGGTTTATAACCCAGACTAAAGAGCAAGTCCTTTTTTTTTTTTTTTTTTTTTTACATAAGCTTGGCTAACTATTACCACCAGTTTGTAAATGGTTTCAGTAACATTGGGCCTGCTATCACAGATAAAACCACATAAAGTAGGGTTAAGGATAATCCAAGCATGACCCAATATCTAATATTTTGCCTCAGTCTTTAATGAGGCTAATGAGGAGCTTATGGATAATGGCAGGATGACAAATGGGAATGAGGATATGGAGGTAGATATTACCACATCCGAGGTAGAAGCCAAACTCGAACAGTGTAAGGGGACTAAATCGGGGGGCCCATATAACCTTCATCCAAGAATATTAAAGGAACTGGCACATGAAATTGCAAGCCCATTAGCAAGAATTTTTAATGGATCTGTAAACTCAGGGGTTGTACCGTATGACTGGAGAATTGCTAATATAGTTCCTATTTTTAAGAAAGGGGAAAAAAAATGATCCGGGTAACTACAGGCCTGTTAGTTTGACATCTGTAGTATGCAAGATCTTGGAAAAAAAAATTGAAGAAGAAAGTGGTTAAAGACATTAAGGTCAATGGTAATTGGGACAAAATACATCATGGTTTTACAAAAGGTAGATCGTGCCAAACCAAACTGTTCTCCTTCTTTGAGACGATAACAGATTTTTTAGACAAAGGAAACACAGTGGATCTAATTTACCTCGATTTCAGTATTTGATACAGTTCCACATGGGGAATTATTAGCTAAATTGGAAAAGATGGGGATCAGTATGAAAATTGAAAGGTGGATAAGGAAATGGTTAAAGAGGAGACTACAACAGGTAATACTGAAAGGTGAACTGTCAGTATTATTATCATGGGGAATTATTAGCTAAATTGGAAAAGATGGGGATCAATATGAAAATTGAAAGGTGGATAAGGAAATGGTTAAAGAGGAGACTACAACAGGTAATACCGAAAGGTGAACTGTCAGGCTGGAGGGAGGTTACTAGTGGAGTTCCTCAGGGACTGGTTTTGGGACCAATCTTACTTAATCTTTTTATTACTGACCTTGGCACAAAAAGTGGGAGTGTGCTAATAAAGTTTGCGGATGACACAAAGCTGGGAGGTATTGCCAATACAGGATATCTTACAGCAGTGTTTCCCAAACTTGGGGTGCCACTTGTGTAGGGAAAGCCCCTGTGGGCTGGGCTGGTTTGTTTACCTGCCCTGTCCGCAGGTTCCACTGATCGCGGCTCCCACTGGCTGCAGTTCGCTGCTTCAGGCCAATGGGAGCTGCTGGAAGTGGTGGCCAGTAGGTCCTTCGGCCCACGCCGCTTTCAGCAGCTCCCACTGGCCTGGAGCAGCGAACTGCGGCCAGTGGGAGCCGCGATCGGCGGAACCCGCGGATGGGGCAGGTAAACAAAGCAGCCCAGCCCGCCAGGGGCTTTCCCTACACAAGCGTCGTCCCAAGTTTGGAAAACACTGTCTTACAGGAATATCTGGATGACCTTGTAAACTGGAGTAATAGTAAAAGGATGAAATTTAAAAGTTAAAAGTGCAAGGTCATGCATTTAGGGATTAATAACAAGAATTTTTGTTATAAGGTGGGGACTCATCAGTTGGAAGTAACAGAGGAGAAGAAGGACCTTGGAGTATTGGTTGATCACAGTATGACTATGAGCTGACAATGTCATATGGCTCTGAAAAATGTAATGTGGTCTTGGGATGCATCAGGCGAGGTATTTCCAGTAGAGATAAGGGGGTGTTAGTACCGTTATACAAGGCACTGGTGAGACCTCATCTGGAATACTGTGTGCAGTTCTGGTCTTCCATGTTTGAGAAGGATGAATTCAAACTGGAACAGGTACAGAGAAGGGCTACTAGGATGATCCGAGGAATGGAAAACCTGTCTTATGAAAGGATACTCAAAGAGTTTGGCTTGTTTCAAATAACCAAAAGAAGGCTCAGGGGAGATATGACTGCTCTCTATAAATATATCAGAGGGATAAATACTAGGGAGGGAGAGGAATTATTTAAGCTCAGTACCAATGTGGACACAAGAACAAATGGATATAAACTGGCCATCAGGAAATTTAGACTTGAAATTAGATGAAGGTTTCTAACCATCAGAGGAATGAAGTTCTGGAACAGCCTTCCAAGGGGAGCAGTGGGAACAAAAGACATATCTGGCTTCAAGGCTAAGCTTGATAAGTTTAAGGAGGGGATGGTATGATGGGATAGCCTAATTTTGGCAATAAATTGATCTTTGACTGTTAGCGGTAAATATGCCCAATGGGCTGTGCTGGGATGTTAGATGGGGTGGGATCTGAGTTACTACAGAGAATTCTTTCCTGGGTATCTGGCTGGTGAGTCTTGCCCACATGCTCAGGGTTTAGCTGATCGCCATATTAGGGGTCGGAAAGGAATTTTCCTCCATGGCAGATTGTCAGAGGCCCTGGGGGGTTTTCATCTTCCTCTGCAGAGTGGGGCACGGGTCACTTGCTGGAGGATTCTCTGCACCTTGAAGTCTTTAAACCATGATTTGAGGACTTCAATAGCTCAGACATAGGTTAGGGGTTTATTACAGGAGTGGGTGGGTGAGATTCTGTGGCCTGCATTGTGTAGGAGGTCAGACTAGACTATCATAATGGTCCCTTCTGACCTTAAAGTCTATGAGTCTATGAGGGTGGATGGCAGCTTGTCAGAAAGACTTTGAGGTAAAGAAAATTCTGTCAGGAAAGCCTGTTTTGGCCAGTCCAAACTTAGACAAAATCTTTGAACTATGCACTGTTGGACTGGACACAGGCCTAGGAACAGTATTGATGCAAATAGGGGGAAATAACAAGAAGCACCCCCATTACTTTCTTATGTTAAAAAAAAGCAAAACTGAGACCCACTGAACAGAACTATTGGTTATAGAAAAAGAATGTTATGCATTTGTGTGGGCAATCAAGCAGCTAAGGCCTTACCTATTTAACAGAAATTTCCTAAAACCACTTTCCATTGGTACGGCCGCACAGGACAAAAGATACCAAGTTCAAACTGCTACACTGGAACAGTATGAAGAATGTAACATGGAAATTGTACACATTAAGGGTAAAGAAAATGTAGTAGCTGATGTTTTAACCAGGCAAGAGGGTCCTGAGACCATGCCTATGGATCAGCCGATGGCTGACCCTACTGCGTCAATGGAAGATGGTCTGACCCAGGGAAAGGTGCATAAGGGTTACAGGAATCCCTTGAGTCTGGTATTTACATTCTAGTTCACCAAAAGGGATCATGTGAGATCTCTAATAAGAACCCATGCCAGACTGGTCATTAATATCATTGTAAAACACATATACATATGTTGTATAAGGAGTTACGTCTCTACACTGAAAATAATGTTCTTAAGGTCTGTATCTGGGGAGTGATCACCAGCAAAGGTTAAAAAGAGGCTTTCTTTCAGGCAAGACAGAAATCTGTTTACCTGAAAATTAAGTACTGCATGGTTCACAGGGGCTTCCCCACACATGTCTAAACCAAATGCTACTAAGTGATTGTGAAATCTCCAAAGAGAGGAAATTAACAGGAAGAGGTAAACAGCAGTAGATATTCTGTTTAGGGGTAATACAATGAACTTTGGAAGATATAAATTGTATACAGATGAACCCCTAGTTATCCCTTCAGTCTGTGAGAACAAGCTATCAGTGGGGTTAATCTTATGAGAAGGGGTGTCAAACAAACTGGTTGAAAATGCTGAGGAAAGAATTTGGGTTAAGCTTTCTTGCAGGAGATAGGGGAATGCCTGGTTAGTCAAATTGAGTCTCTAGGAAGCAGATGATGACTGTATTTTATTTGTAACCATTTGTTTCCAGTATTATTATTCACTATCTCCTGAATCTCTGTTCTTTGACAATAAACTTATTTTTGTTTTCTCTATAAATATATCTCAGAGCTGTCTTCCAAGGTATAACTAATAAGCTGGTGTGTACTGTTCTTTTGGGAATAGCAGGCCTGGTAATTCTGTGAGTATTCAGTGGATAAGGGCTGGACACTACAGCGAACTCTCCAAGGACTCAGGGATTGCTCTGTGTGCCTATCGTTACCTGTCTAGGCAGAGCGAGGCCTGTGAAGGCTTAGAAGGCCGTGCTTGTGTTTCTGGTGGTTCTGAAACTGGTGGTTTCAGGGAGCTTATCCACAGAAGGCAGAAACAAGACTTCCTCTTATTGAGGGCAGATGGTTGCGAGGTTCCTCGCAACAGTGGATGCCCCCTGGAAGCATTACACACGGCTAATATCAGGTCATTTACCTGGTATTCTTGAGTGTTCTGTATTAAAACAGAAGCCATCTGGAATAGCTTAGATATATGGATCCAGCAAGGCCAGCTTCCTGCGTTGCTAAAATCTAGCTTTTTTAGCACTCCCATTTTCACTATGGTCTCCACTACTGTGCTGAGACAGGACTGTGCTTCTTCCTGCTGCAGCTTTCATAGGTCTTATCCCTGATTTTCCACTTTCCTCCCTCATTCACCACTCTGGCAATCTGAGGCTCTCTTTTCTTTCCTTTACTCCTTTAAAGAGAGGGAGTCACTCACTTCTGACACGTAGTATGTCAACATATACAAAAAGAACCATACTTTAAGCAACAACTAGAGGAAAACTCAGTGGCCAGGATGTCCCTATGTTTAGTAAGTTCCCTACAACACATGCTGGTCCTCTCTGGTAAATGGGGTGGACCAAGAATCTTACTCCTGATAGGAGTTTCTCCTTTAATGATTTCTGCCTTGGTGTTTTTTTCCTGATGTCCTCCCGAACAGTATATAGGATCTTGAGTCCAGCTTGTTAGTATTAGGGTCAAGAAAATGCAGTGGATGACTTACACTAGAAAAACTGGATTCCTATCAAGCTTGCAGGGTTTCCACCTCAAGTCTATCGAGGCATTTACTGCTTTCATTCTGGGTTTCAAACCACTGTGTCTGATTTCCTGTTTCCTTCACTAGAGCTTTTTTGATGTTTAAAGTTTTTGTGGTCTCAGCTTTAAGAACAAGGATTTCCCAGATAAATAAAACTACATGAAGCGATCAATATATCCTCAGGTTTATACAGGAATTTACATCTGTGGGTAAAAGGTAAATCATCGCCCTTTCTGCCAACATGACACTTTTCTTGGCTTAAAAAAAACAAAAACAAAAACAGTTCAATGCTAAAACATAGCCAAAATTTGACAAATTTGCCCCAGGCAATGGTAATTTTTTGAGATACTTAATTGTCACCATTTTCACAGCAACTTTTGACGGCAAAAATCTCCTCTCGCCATTGTGACAAAAAAAAAAGAATCCGTAGTGGCCAAGTGTTAATGTGCTAATTATTTCACATTTCTCTAGCGGTGTTCTTTTTGTTTCATCCACAACATCACGTGGCACCAAGCAAGCTTGTAGCCTTCCAGCAGTGAATTTAAATTATATTGAAAATGAGTAGACAACATATTCTTCTGCCAAAAATAGACTCCCAAACAAGAAGTAAAACTACTATTTAATTTATTAAGCACTATATAATCATATGGGTTATGCTAGAAAAATACATTATAATACCCTTGATATTTTTGCAAGTATTTTTCCAACAGAAGTGCCTAACGAAGACAAACAATGAGTAAAAATTCAAATACATTCATAAGAAATTTGAAACTCCCAATTTCCATAGCAAAGCAGCAAGCTTTGAAAACATTAACTGCCAGTCAGTTTCTAGTCCTTAATGATCTGTTTTATATTCCCATGGGATTAATGTTGTACAAAGTTTAAAAAAGCATGAGGGTGGCAGTTTATATAAATCTGCTATGGTACTGTAGACTTTAATTTTCTGTTTGATCCAAACAAATTTAATCTTTCCTTAAATTCAACATTTTAGTACTCCAGTGAGATCATATTAACCTAACATAATAGTCCTAGTCCTGGTATGAATAATAATTTTATAATTAGAAATTGAAATAAATAAAGCAATCCTCTGGCATTCCAACAAGCTTCTCACCCAAACTATTATAAATCAAGTAGATTCTGTTCATGTATGTTACTTCAGTCCTTGTATACTAAATCTTCTACTGAAGTTGACTTCATTTAAGTTAAGGAGAGGTTTGCGTGACCCTGAATGCAGAATGGGGTCTTTAATGTTGGAATGCAAAATGGTTTAATCACATGATGGCTTCAGTGTCAAAGGATGTGGTAGATGTTTCAGTGTAACATGAGCTTGCTAAAATGATGCACATCACTTCTAAATTAATCATGTCAATAATTGATATTAGAGCCAGGAGAAATTAGGCAGAATTGCAGATCATTTAGACTGGAATGTTTCACAGATTCGTGTCCGTTTCAACAATTTTTATTTATTTATTTATTTATTTTGGTGTAGGGGAATGAAACATTTGGTTTCAACTTTTTCCAAAGTGAAACCTTTTCATTTTTCAATAAGGTTAACAAATAATCAAAGCCAAAATGAAATGCTTTGTTTTAGGTTGAACAAAAACTTTTTGTGTGACCTGAAACTATATTTTTTCCACTTTTGGATTTGGCTTCAGAGAAATTGCCAAAAAAAAATTGCTTTTTGTTCAACTTAAAATAATTTATTTTTATTTTTTTCAAAATTAGCAGTGAAACAAAATATCTGTTCAACCAACTATATTCAATATGCTTTATAGAAATAATCCAGAATTCTACATAATAATGATCCAATGGGCTGTAATATTTTGGAACATTACTGGAGAAAATGGGGACTTTTTAAAAGCTACATCCAGTTCAAAACAATGGCTTTAAATGAAGATTTTAAGTGTGTATATATTCACAGAAAGTGTTAATTAAAGTTGTATGTGTTTGTATTTACATAAAGAGGTGGTCGGAAAATGGCACCGGGGGAGGGGGTGTGAGTTGTTGTTTTTGTTTTTGTTTTTTTCTCTGTGAAAAATTTCAACTTTTCAGTGAAATATTGAAAATTGAAATGTTTGTCTGAAAACTAAAATATTTTCAACCAAAGAGCAGAAAAAATTCAGTTTTCAGGCATTATATTTTTCAACAAAATATTGAAATTTTCTATGGAAAGCAGACACTTTGGGGAAAAATGATTTGTCAAAAACCCAATTTTCCATCAAAAACAGTTTTGGCAGAAAATGTTCAACCAGTCCTATATATACACACATATTTAATATATTTTAAAAAACCTATGTTAAAAAAACACTAACGTTACAAATTAACTTGGCCTTACAATATTCTTATGCATGTATCATTATCTTCATTTTACCAGCAAGGTAGCTGTGCTCTTACATTCCAAATTTCCTAATTAAGCAATAATTTAGCTAGATCAAAAGGAAGCAATCACAGTTTTCATAGCCTTATAAGGGTTCTGGTTCCCAGCAAGGTAACTGAATCACAGAAAGGGTCAGTGCCTTAGCCAAGGGAACCTATGACAAAATCAAGAACAAAACCTGCATCTCCTAACTGACCAACTCCATGCCTTAACCACAAAAACATGTTTTTTCACATATCAACTTCCTGATATAAAGAGTGTACAAAGTGCTTTTGTGCCATATCTTGGAAATAATACACAAATAGCACGCAGATCTAAACAGTGGTAAATCTGTCTGGAATAAAAGGCTAGAGGCAGTCAAGATGCTGAGCTAACTGTATTTTTGGAACACAAAATATCTTCACTGAAATTAAGTAAAGCTTATAAAAAAGAAGTGATCTTCAAAATGACACTCAGTCACTTACTATGAATGAGAAACAAAGATTAATGTAGTGTTCTCTTCCTTCATTCAAGAACTCTGAAAACACAAAGATAAGGTGGCACCAGAAACATTCGTGGACAATTTCTCTGTGCTCTCTTAACATCTATGGCAATTGTAAGTTATTTCTAAATAGCTCATTCTCTTCATATAGATATAAGGAAACAAAATTAGTCAGACTTGTGAATGCTGGGCAGCTGTCAGCAATTGAACATAATACAGAATAATCCTACTTCCAAAATTAAATATTTGTAATGTAATTAAGGGTTTAATTCCTGTCAGCATTCATTGTCTGTGGATTTTGCTATGGATCCTCTGGTGGGTTTTCCTAACTCTGCTTCCTGGAGCTTAATCCTGATTCTTCTTAATACATTGTTCTACATTACTTACATATTCAGTCATCAGGTCCAGGCAGTCCTCCCGCAATTTGCACAGTACAAGAGTCTCCCGCCCAACCCCGATGCTTTAAAAAGGAGGGTACAGGCTCACTAGAAAGAAGTAAGAATCACGTATAGAGTCATGGGCCCGATGATCTCCTTTGCTACAAGAGATGAAGGCGTCAATTGATAGACAAGGGGTGAAAAAGACCTCCAAAAGCAGGAGAATAGGGAAGCAGCAGCTCCATGTTTTGTTCTGCTCTTCTCAGAGCTTGAATACAGCTCACAGGTCTGGAGCAAGAAAAGATAAACAAATAAACAACTGAAAATAAAAGTTACAAACAAGTGAATTACTAGCTAGTGACTTGCCTCCACACTGGTCAGGGCCCAGCCACAGAAAGCGCTGCTAAGAGGCCTCACCCATGTACGGTTAAGGTTCAGTGAGGCTTTACCCTCCCTCCACCATCTCTTAGCACATGGATTATAAGGATGTGCCTCCACAGGAAGCATCAGCACCAACTCTGCCTGGGATGAACCATTTCTCGGACAAATTTGCCCTTACTGGAGAATCAGTCCTGAGCATAAGCCATGCCAGTTAGTGCTTTCAACAGCCTCTGCCTAAGAGGAGGCAGGGGGAAACGTAAATAAAGTAGGACTCCAGATATGATATAGAGACCAGGAAATGTGATGTAGTCCCCACATATCCCCAACACACTTCCTTTCGAGACACCTGATAAGGATGTGAAAATTGTGATTGCTTCCTTTTGATCTAGCTAAACTATTGCTTAATTAAGACATTTAGAATATAAGAGCACATTCACTTAACAAAATAAAATATTTTTTAAATACAAGAGGAACAATGGAGAACAATACAGTAATATTTACATGTACTTTTGTACTTATTATACAATTGACTGAATGCATTATTTAAAAAACTGCTATCTTAGTGTATTTTCAACTCATCATTCCATACTGTACATTTGCAAAACACATCTTGGACATCTCATTAGTACTCAGAAAATGGTAGTGATACAAGCATCTATCAAAGGGCTGGAAAAAAAAAATCACCTACTTAGCTAGGTAATCCTGACTGACATGGCCATCAACAAGTTGCACTTGTACCACCAAAAAACTCATTGATGCAGCAACAAGTGAAGCTGCTAATCTATGGTACAGTCACAAACAATAGCTTTGAGACTGAAAAATCATATCCACAGAAAGGCTAAAGTTGCCAGAAAGTGCTATACTGAGGCTGTACTTTTCCAGTTCTATTTATCTTCTTTTTTGATTTCTAAGAGCAGTTTTTTTCAATCAGCCATATATTGTGCATTTACTTGCATTCATGTCTGTCCTGATTCCTGTGCTTTTGGGGTTATCATCTTTCAATTTGCTGTCAGTACTAAACTTTATGACCTATTTCTGTCAAAAAAGGCAACAGATGAAATTCATGATGAGCATGGATGTGTATGTCTAGACATGAGAGAGTTTAACAACAGCTATCTACAATCACTAAAGATTCTGGCATTTCTAATATGTTCAGGAGTTTGTCCAAGAATCTGAAAATTATTTCTATTACACATGCCGAAGTTTGACAAATTGGTGCTCCAAGTTAGGCATCTAAATCTATATTCAGTCACCTAAGCAACCATTTTAGACACCTAAGTGGTAATTTAAGTGGCCATAATGGATATTTAGATGACTACGTTTAAACATCCATGTTTTCAAATTGGACCCAATGACCTCACCTCTTTATATAAAATGAAAGCTGACCTTTTTCTTATTTGGAGAATAATTTTCTCATGCAGTACCTGTGCCTTTGCTGAAGCAAAGTGAAGCTTTATAATGCACACACTTGTGAAAAAAATTACCGGAGCTTCCGCACTCAGAGGAAGGGAAAGAGCCTCAGATCCCTTTACAACTTTCCTCTAGGCCAAAAGAAGCAATCTATCTTCCCCTGTCAATAGGGCTGTCCTTAAGGACAAAGGTATCCATTCCAAGGACCTCCTCAGATCTCCCTCTTCTATCCTTCCCTAATAACCTTGTGTGCTCATCTCAGGCACGCTGCTACATGTTGCACCAACTGCAGCCTTCTTGTGATGATTATGTTCACCCAACGTCAGAGTGATTTCAAGTAGTCTAAACCCGAGGAGACAAATGTGGCTAGGTCCTCTTCCGAGAGCTCTTCTGGCTAGCTGAAGATGGAGGGAAGTATTCTTACTCACTATGTCAATCTGCTTGCCCATCAGTGATAAGTATAACATGGCTCTCAGGTTTTGCACACTTTGATATATTTGTTTTGCTGTTTTTGATAAATGGCAAACTTCATCCATTGGCAGCTCCTTTAGTGTTACTCCCTTCTTTCTAACATGACCTCTCTTGGACTGAGCTTGATCAAGCATACGACCATCTACCTCCTGTGTCCTTCCCGACCCTAAAGGAGCCTCCTTGCCTTATATCAGGTGACCAACTTTTGCTTCTGACAGTGCAGTCTTATGATTTGCTTCCAGTCCTTCAGTGGCCCATGGAATACTCCCTCTCCCTATCTTACCTAAGATTAGCATTGTGGGCAGACAAATGAAGCATCTTTCTCTGAAATCCCATCTGGCCATATTTGAATATGCAACAAGGAGGGAGATGGAATTTTTTCTAGGGCAGCAGTAGCATAAACTATTTCTGCTTAGAATTTTAATTTGCATGTCAGGGTTTGAGGGGAGCAGAGAAAGGAAAGGCCGGTTTCCCTGGGTCACCTTTTCTCTGTTTATGTGGCATGCCCTCTTTTTTGTAGATATGCACATCCAACACAATGTGCTGGTTGGCCGGCTCTGTGCACTGGATCAGCATGGTAATATTGTTCTTTTGGGTGTAAATTTGACTACTTTTCCTTCACACAAAATGACTGTTACCCCTTTACACTCTGCACAAAAGATGGATGTTTGGGCACTCTATAAGTTAAGTGCCCATTTCGACAATGTAAACTTCCAAGAAAAATGGCAAAAAAAGAAAAAGAAATGCTAAGAATGTCTGACTTTAATTAATCCCCCACCCACCACCGCACTAGGTTTCCCCTCTTCATTTTAAAGAGTTTTGCTGCTGCAAAACTAAGTACTCAATTAAGACAGAAATATCTAAATAAAATGCAACTACAGTGCAGCTGTGATTCCAGAGACAATGGTCCACAACTGGCACAGTCAGCCAATTTTCACCAATTGGGAAATTGAGGGACATTCTGTTGTCAAGGAGCTTGCAATATTTCAGTAATGAGATGGCCGTAGGTAGTGTTGCAGTTAATGCTACTAATGACCCTTTAAAAAAGATTTTTATCAGTTCAGCCATTGACATTGGAAGCTATTGGTTCAGTAGAAGTATACCCCTTCCAATATTTTGTCTTATTTTTCATATTATTGCTTAGTATATCCAAGAATTAAGTTGTTAATGCCTGTTCTATACAAACCTGAAAATAGCAATGTGACCTGGTATTCTTCTTCTTCAGTCAACTAGATGAGAATGTTTACTGTGAAGAAGTTTCACCCATAAAAACATATATTACCTGTTTCAGAGTAGCAGCCATGTTAGTATGTATTCACAAAAAGAACAGGAGTACTTGTGGCACCTTAGAGACTAACAACTTTATTTGAGCATAAGCTTTCGTGGGCTACAGCCCACTTTCTTTAGATGCATAGAATGGAACATATAGTAAGGAGCTATATATACATACAGAACATGAAAGGGTGCAAGTAGCCATACCAACTCTAAGAGGCTAATTAATTAAGATGAGCTATAATCAGCAGGAGAAAAAAAAAACTTTTGTAGTGATAATCAAGATGGTCCATTTCAGACAGTTGACAAGAGGTGTGAGGATACTTAACATGGGGAAATAGAGTCAATCTGTGTAATAACTCAACCATTCCCAGTCTCTATTCAAGCCTAAATTAATGGTATCTAGTTTGCATATTAATTCAAGTTCAGCAGTTTCTCATTGGAGTCTGTTTTTGATGCTTTTTTGTTACAAAATTGCCACCTTTAAGTCTGTTACTGAGTGACCAGAGAGGTTGAAGTGTTCTCCTACTGGTTTTTGAATGTTATGATTCCTGATGTCAGATTTGTGTCCATTTAGTCTTTTGTGTAGAGACTGTCCGGTTTGGCCAATATACATGGCAGAGGGGCATTGCTGGCATGTGATGGCATATATCACATTGGTAGATGTGCAGGTGAACGAGCCCCTGATGGCGTGGCTGATATGATTAGGCCCCATGATTGTGTCACTTGAATAGATATGCGGACAGAGTTGGCAATGGGCTTTGTTGCAAGGATAGGTTCCTGGGTTAGTGTTTTTGTTGTGTGGTGTGTGGTTGTTGGTGAGTATTTGCTTCAGGTTGGCCATTCAAAAACCAGTAGGAGAACACTTCAACCTCAATGGTCACTCAGTAACAGACTTAAAGGTGGCAATTTTGCAACAGAAAAGCTTCAAAAACAGACTCCAACAAGAAATGGCTGAACTTGAATTAATATGCAAACTAGATACCATTAATTTAGGCTTGAATAGAGACTGGGAATGGCTGAGTCATTTCACAGATTTAATCTATTTCCCCATGTTAAGTATCCTCACACCTCTTGTCAACTGTCTGAAATGGGCCATCTTGATTATCACTACAAACGTTTTTTTTCTCCTGTTGATTATAGCTCATCTTAATTAATTAGCCTCTTAGAATTGATATGTTTACTTCCACCTTTTCATGTTCCATATGTATATATATATATATATCCTTACTATATGTTCCATTCTATGCATCTGAAGAAGTGGGCTGTAGCCCATGAAAGCTTATGCTCAAATAAATGTGTTAGTCTCTAAGGTGCCACGAGTACTCTTGTTCTTTTTATATTACCTGTATAAGCCGGTTTATGATTTGATCTGATGCAGATATTGCAGACGTTCAACTTAGAAATGAAAGAACTGCAAATGCAGGTGCAACTGAATTCAAGTATCAGAACGGTAGCCATGTTAGTCTGTAGCCACAAAAACAACGAGGGGTCCGGTGGCACCTTAAAGACTAACAGATTTATTTGGGCATAAGCTTTCGTAGGTAAAAATCCCACTTCTTCAGATGCATGGAGTCATCTGTTGTAAATAAATAAATAAATCTGCTCGTCTTTAAGGTGCCACCGGACTCCTCGTTGTTTTAACTGAATTCAGTCGTTTCACCAAATGCAAGCATTCAGTTCTATCTGTTGGGTGTAATAGAACCATAATGATCTGACGTTTAAAGGCTGCTTGCAGGGTGATTTCAGGTTTCAAATTTTATTTGGTAGATTAGCAATCAGAAATTGACTGCTTACATTTCTCACAGCACATTTTGGATGGCGAGAGCAGGGGGACTGCGGGTAATTGAGCTACATTGACAGAGCTACTTGCTGAAACCTGTGTAGCCCCTTCACCCTGCCTTCTTGGCTTTAGCCAGGGCTATTAGTGCCTATTGATTCCTTTCTAAAGCAATACATTTCACCAAATTCATCCCAACATGAGAAAACAGGAAAACACATAAAGCACACTTATTGTACATTTTATGTTGTCCCAACTCAGTGAACCATTAAAAATGAAGTGAATCACTGAACAAAAGTGAGCTAAACAACAAAAACCTGAAATCAGTAAAAATATGTTGAGACTAGCAGCTTTTATTTCATGTAAAAAGAAAAGCTACTTATTCTGTGATGTCCATGACTATGGACAAATAATTTTTCTGATTTTTTTTCACTTTCTCCTTATCTCCTGACCTTAACATGTGGATGGCTTAGGTCTTTAGGAGTGTCTCCAAGGCATAGTGTGGGAGAGCTGGCTCATTTTTATGAAGATAAGCCTCTCCATAGTGCTGTTAGACAGATAAATCCTTTGGTTAGTGACAATGGCCCTGATAGACCAAAAAACATTTGTGTTCACTCTAAGTGGCTGACCTTTATTTCCGGTGTGTGTGGGGGGGAATTCCCAGCTGTAATATCAGTGGCACAAAAGAAATAAGAAATTCCAATTGATCTAATGAGTTGAAGGGAACTACTGCATCTGTGGTGCCATTTTGTACAAAAAATCTCCACAGCATCAAATATATGTATATAAACTCCACGGCATCAAATATGTAAATATATATTCGCACTGACTATGGCCAAATTTAGCACAGTTTAGCACAAAGCTGAAAAGGGAGCTAATTTACTAAGGACTTGGGTCTGAACTGAAAGCCATGAGTGTAACCCCAAAAGATGAAACAACCCTGTGCATTTGAGGGGTTAACCGTAGTTACCATATCAATATGGGATTGAATCTGCTCTGGTGTACTCTTGTATCCAAAGGACTGTTAGGAGCATTACAACATGCATGTGTTATACACCTGTGGCTCAAATATTCTCAAACAAATAGGAAAGGATTTTTTCTAATCAGAGGCCCTATCACTTACAGCGCTCAGAATATTGTGCAGTTACTCGAAATGCACCATATGTTGCACAGGGGGAAAATGTGCTGTCTGTTAGCATCGAGAAGCTGAGCAGCACAACTTAAGCCTGGTTTGCTGGGAGTTATAAGTGGCGGGAAAAGAAGCTTAGTAATTACAAGTATAATCAAGAGAAGATAAGGTCTCAAAGTTGCCTGAACATAGGGTGTTCCATGGTAACACAGGAGGTCAGAAAATTACCTTATGTATATCTCCTCAGGATGTCACAAATGAACTCAAGATAACAAAATTGAATAATGAGATAGGAGCCAAACAGAGTCCAGAACAATGGTGCCAGGGAAGAAAGGTTAAAATCACTGTCTGGGTGATATGAATAAAAAGTAATAACAAAAATACTAACCCAATCAGTAAAGCAGAATATAATTATGGAAATGGTCTTACCCTTCTTCACTAGAGGCCAGTTCATCTCTTGCTATCCCAGGGCCAGATTCTACTACCCTTGCTAAACTCTGAGTAATACCTTACTTCAAGAGAAATCACACGGATCTGCAGCAGATTTTTATGGTACAGATCTCCAAGTAAAGCATCATTGGTTTTGAGCAAGCGTGGCAGAATTAGGGCCTGAACAACTTGCAATGAGCCTTACCCCAATCATTGATGGATACGCATGTTAAAGTAATCACATCTTCTATAAAAGGAAAATCAGTGGGGTATTAGAGACCGGGGGACAGTCAGAATCCTCAGACGTTGAGGTAATGAATCAGAATTAGAGCTGGTAGAAAAATGGAAAACAGCTTTCGCGATCCTTTTCTGGAAAATGTATCCCTTTTTTGAAATGTTTGACCAGCTTTCACATTTTTCATGCTCAACAACTCTACTGCAACCTGGGGTAAAACTTGTGACAGCTCCTAGCATGTTTGGACTCTGCATCTCCCATATATATGCAACACACCCATTTTGTTGGGAAATGATACCTCTTTCCACTTCCCACCCCTTCAAAATGTCCATGGGTGCTTTTCCACCACGCTTTTTCACACTGCGCTGCCCACTAACAAACAGCAGATTTATTTGACATTGCCCCATTCATTGCACTGCAGGAAAAAATGCTGCATAACATTTTGGATTCAGCTTTCACTTCTTTGATGATTGCCCTCTGCCTTAGTGTGTGCCACACTTTTAGTGGGATGATAAATAATAAACAAAATTTTATCATTTATAACATACTTTACTTATATATTGCACCTAGTCCTACCATCTTTGTTCATGCTGAGTAGTACCTTATGTGAGTGCTCCCATAGACTTCACAGAGGACTACTTTGAGTACTGTAAATTGTTACACAATATAGTAATTTTCATCCACAGATCTCAAACTGCCTTTCAAAGGTAAGTATCATTACCTTCATTGTGGATGTGAGGAAACTAACACACAGAGAGCTTAAGTGATTTGTCTACTTTCAGTAATATCAGTGACTTCCTCAATGTTAAGTTAGTAACGGAGAAAGGAAATAGAACTCAGATCTCCTGACTGCACGTCCTATGTCTTATCCACCAGCTGCTCCTGACATACCAGATTTGGGACATGTCATCTAAAATATGCATGACTATATAAGTGTGTGTGTAGGGGGTGGGGGTACAGGACGGTATAATAGAGTGAGTTATGGATAGCACATGGGCACTACTATAATTGCTTATATATAAATAACTGAAATAGGCATAGGTTTAAGCCCTGCTGTAGGCTTGAATTTCCTTTCTTGTGTGGATTTTAGTCAGACCCTTGCAGCATGTTGAACAGAATTGTTTGTAGTCTAATTTGCTAGAATTATTGCTAAAGTTCCTCATGAAACAGAGAGCCAAAGAGAAATATCTGGGGAGAGGAACAACAGCCAGAAGGTGAGACAAAGACAGAACAAGAGAAGTAATCTCAGTTGGCAGGTCCAGCCAGCCACAACAGAGTGATAGTATAGAAATTTGTTGAGAGATATTTTCAGGACACCCCTGTCCGCACAGAAAACAGGGTATGCATTATGCAGTTCAAAGCACAAGATTCGCTGTTACTGCTGCTGGCAAATGTCTATGCATGGCAGCAACGGATTGCCCCTAGTGTCATTTATATTTCTATCTCAACAATAGCCAACCATCTTTATACACTTAAAATCTGCAGTGAGGACAGGATTGCTTTTTAAAAACATTGTTGCTAGCAGTATTTTTCATGTGAGATTAATAAATCCCACATTCCAGTGTCTGACACCAAAATATAACCCTCTGTTTGACATGACTATGACAGCCTTCAGGGAAAAAGAAAAAGGTCTTTTCAGAAAGCTACATGTGGAAATTGTATGCAAGTAAACTGAGAGGACTGGGGAGAAGGATGCATACCTGATTTTCAGTAGTGAAGAATGTGCATGTGCAACTGTGAAAAATACCAGAAAGTTGTGTGCCCACAAAACGGGACTTGGGCCTATTTTGTCTGCTTTCAGTATCCTATGTATCCATTTTGTGCACTTTCAGACTTTTCTAATAATAGCACATGCAGATGGAGTGGCCGTGGGAGGAGTGATTTAACAACAACTCCCAAGTGGCTGTGTGGTCAGCAACTGTAAAATAAAAGCACGGCAGCTGACAAGGGCAAATTCTCAATGCTTCTGACCTGTATTGAGAAAGAGAGAGCAAATCTGTGAGGAGGGAGAGAGCACAGAGAGTGGATCCCTTCTGATAAATTGAAAAACCTACAGAAGTAGGGAAATAAATGTTACACCTAACTCTGTAATGCAATGGGAAAATGTACAAATGCTAACAGAAGGGCTTTAACAATGAGAACCTCTGCCCATCTCAAAGAACCACGTGTAACCTAAATGAAGAATAGAAACATATTCTGAAATGAAACAAGACCAGGCAAATGATAACCAGCTAAAAAAGGAATAAAAATGACAAGAAAATGCTTGCACATAAGGAAGGCAAGAAGGTCAATTCTGTCTTCTCAATCTCTTTTTTGCAAGCTGGCTGGGCTTTTCTATAATTGTCTAGGAGCATGTCCTTCCTTATGTAAGCACTGAAATATGCTGCACTCACATGGAGGTTTCAGGGGCAGGGAGAAATTCTACACATGATACAATCCAGATGGATCCCAATTGTGTTCCAGAGATTGTAAATCATAGTAGAATTTGGCCATGTACATTATATTCGGGATATGGGAGTTATGCACATGCACATTCTTCACTACTGAAAATTAGGTTTATTTAGATTTATCCAGTCCATTAAGACACCTTTTATAAATAAAAAGAAAAGCAGCGCTAGTTTGTTTTTAGGGCTCCTATTTCTTCAATTACAACATGTACAGCTTACTCTTTACCCATAAAGTCCTCTGGAAAATATGCTCCTTCTAAGCAGGGGCGGCTCTATGTTTTTTGCTGCCCCAAGCATGGCTGTCAGGAGGCTTCAGTGCCACGCCTGCGGGCGGTCCGCTGGTCACGTGCATTCGGCGGCGTTTCTGCGGGTGATCTGCCGGTCCCGCGCCTTCGGCATACCTGCTGCCGAATTGCTGCTGAAGCCACAGGACCGGCAGACCTCCCACAGGCATGCCGCCGAAGGCTGCCTGACTGCCACCCTTATGGCAACCAGCACACTGCCCCCCACGGCTTGCCGCCCCAGGCACGCGCTTGCTGCGCTGGTGCCTGGAGCCGCCCTTGCTTCTAAGATTTTTCTTGTGCTTTTAAAAAGTTCCCTCTAGCGCTATTTCTATTATCTTCAGTATGCTGAACTGAAAATTGTGTTTTGGGACCCTGGCACTTGTTTTTATTTTGATTATTTGTTTCATCTTTATGTTTTTTATAATGCTGTCATACAATAGCATATGGTATGCTTACTTCCAGAATCACTCATATTTCCCTTTGTGTAAAGTGTCATAATATCTTCTAAAAATTGTTTTGCTGTTAATAGGGGGAAGCTTGTGTTAACCTATGGTTTAGAATATTACTTTAGTTTGCCAGATGTTGGCTCAGTTACAAGACAGGTTAATAAATCAAAAGATGTCTGTTTGGTTTATTATTTGACCCAATGGCACTCTCAAAATACCCATACCTACTATGGCATTCTCTGTATTTGACATTTTACCTTTACATTTTTCAATATCTAGTGAGAAAACCTGGCCCTATTGAAGTCAATGACAAATCTGCTATTTATTTCAATAGGACCAAGATTTTATCCCTAGTGTAAACAAGGCTTGTAACCAGACAAATTGCTTCCAGACCAATCATCTTTCACAGCCAGTGAAACAGCAGCCTGCAAATTAGCTGCTTCCACACACAATAGTCTAAGGGTCCACTGATACTTGGAAAATGACCCATTGTTGACTATCCTTGTCAGCTGTCACCCTCGATTGTTCATCAACCGATGGTGAAAACTGTTTGTCTGACAGAGAAGACTGGGCTAACCAATTTTGAATTTTGCAATGCAAAGGAGGCCTGTAAACCGGCTTAACCAGACTTGAGGAATCTCCCCAGTTGAGGAAACCTCCAGACAGTATAGAGGCAGAATAGCCTAGTGTGGCAGTTTGGGAAATTTATCTAAGTAAACCTTATGAATGAATTTTATGAAATTGCTGCATCACTGAACGTCTCACTGTATACTGAATCAGCCATTTGTGTCACATACCCCCTAGACCTGGGCTAGGGACAATCTACAGAAACAAATAAGATCATTAACCCGACTGGTCTTCAATTCAAAGAGCTACATGCTAGAACGATGAGACGGCTGCAGCTTAAGAGAAATCAGTTCTTCTCAGGTTGTCTGCAAGGTGTGGGGTTGCAACAATGGAAATGACTCAGCAGAAAAGAAGAGACAAAGATAAAAGGTATTAGAATTGCTGTTAAAGAGGGACATGCTCACTGAGCTAAGATGGAGTCTTATGACTGGTGGGCCTAAACAAGCTAAGGACAACTTGTTGCAGGAGTTAGAAGAGAGTCCATGATGACAAGACTGAGCCATGGGAGTGGGGGTGAGGAGAGGGAACCTGAAGGCATTGACTGAAACACAAATAACACTCAAGAATGATGAGGACTCTAAGGGACGGAATTGCATGCAGGTGTTTATTGTTTTTTGACTAAGAATTGTGCGACTTTGGGGCTTTGCCTTTGAGTAAAATATGATTGGTTTAGAAATTCCTCTGCATAGTCTGTGGGTTACTTACTTCAACATTCATGTGCCCATGACGGGTTAAAATATAAACTGGAGTACCCAGGAAGGTGGAGTTCTGGGGAAGGTATGATTGAGTGACTGGGGTATCTTAGGGGATAAGCACAGATCCTAGTTGCCAGGATCTGAGTAGAATGAAAGCTGGCATCAACTCCTCAAAACTTGCCAGAGGGGAAGGGAGCATTGGGAGGGGGCCAGTGGAGGGCTACTGGGTCCAGGCTTGCATGGGGCCAGTGACCACTAACCTCCACATAACAGGTACAGTGGATCAGCAGATGTTACTCCAGATTTAAGTCTGCAGTAATGGCTGCACCGACACAGTATTCTATACACCAAGATTTCTATTATTGTTTGTCTTCTATCACTTTTTATTTACATTTATACAAGATATATTTATGAGGGAAGGAGTTTATCCCTTTGTGATTATTGGCTTTCCAAATTGTTTTCTCGGGGCACTGTTGTAAGAATCTATTAGCTGCTCCACAGTTAATGTGCCACTTACTGTCTGTTAAACAGATTTTCTATTATCTTCTATCCTTTGCCAAAAATAAGAAACAAAAAAACACAGAGGGGAAAATAAAAGTTTCTCTTATGTCCAAATGCTATTCTCCAGGTTCCTGGAAATGTCATTTAATTTTCTGTGCTTAACATGGTGACTACCCAGGAGCCTGGTAAGCCTGGCAGCCTTGGCAGGTATTCATGACAGCTTGTCAAGCCTGAGGCAACTGCACACAGTCTTTCCTCCCCATAATTAATAATTAATTATTAGCCATTATTTTTTAATGACTGGTTCTTTTGAATTCACCGGTATTTATTTTACACAATTTGTTTTGTTGTTTGTTTGTTTTTTTTAAATAAGAAAGGCAAGCAGTGTGCATTCTTTCAAACAAAACACAAACTAGCTTACTGCCTTCATAGAGGAAATAATGCACAGGTTTATATACTTACAGACCTACATACACACATCCATATGCGGTATGCACACCTATATATACATAGGGAATCTAGCCCTTATTTCCAAACACAAGTAACTTGAGCACCTTTTTGCAAGCCCAGAAAATTAAACACAGTCTAAACCACATCATTTAAGTTGTCTATTATTTTACAAAAACAGAACCACAACAGCAGTGTTGTTTCTTAGGCTATGCCTACACTTGAATCGCTGCATTGCTGTAGTGCTTCAGTGAAGACCCTCACTACAGTCAGGGCTGGCTCCAGCATTTCTGCCACCACAAGCAAAAAAAAAACCTGTGATCACGATCGCCGGCGGCAATTGGAAAAAAAAAAAAAAAAAAAAAGCCGCGATCGGCGGAGGCAGTTCAGCGGCAGGTCCTTCAGTCCTAGAGGGAGTGAGGGACCTGCCGCCCCCAAATTGCCACAGGTGCCGCCCCTCTCCCTTGGCTGCCCTAAGCACCTGCTTTTTAAGCTGGTGCCTGGAGCCGGCCCTGACTACAGTGACAGGAGGGGTTCTCTCATCACTATACTTAATCCTGAGAGGAGGTAACTAGGTTGACGGAAGAATTCTTCTGTCAACCTAGTGTTGTCTACACCAGCATAGGTTGGTTCAAGTATATTGCTCAGGGGTGTGCATTTTTCACATTCCTGAGCGATGTAACTGGATTAACTTAACTCTTTAGTATAGACCTGGCCTTAGTGATTTGGAATGACGTTCTCAGGAAGTGTAAAGAAGTCACTGTCCAGAATGCTGTCATGTGATCGGTATGAACTTCCTCGTCAGAGACATCACAAGGACTAGTAAAAAGCTGGCTTAGGTCAGAGAGAAGAAAAGGTTGATGGAATCATTTTAATAAATGTGAATCATAAACATTATTTGTATCAGACATGTGCTCCATTTAATCACAGTCACCAGTTATAATGACAGTAGGTTAAATAATACTCACTTGATGCAGAAGCTGAAGTACTTTTTCCGCATGTTGACAATTGGATAAACACACACACACACACACACACACACACACACACACACACACACACACCTTAGAGCTTTCACATAGCTGTCTGCTCTTCCACCACAAAGTGAGGCTTCGTGGTTGTATTTATGAAATGGGGCCCAGATCCTGCAAACACTTAGCATATGAGTAACTTTACACATCTAGGGCTACTCACATGACTAACGTGCATGTTGCAGGAATAGACTCAAAGGGTTTTATTCTCTTCTAGGCTGGAGCTCCGTTTGGCACAGGAGGATGGGGCAATGTCAACAAGCTGGTTCCAGTCCCCTGATTCCCAGGGCCATCCCTAGCCCCATCTGGAACTGAAGCTGCTTCTGGGCAGCTCTGACTTCTGCCACTGGCAAAGTGAAGCTCTGATATGCCCTCTTCTCACTCTCTGTGTGCTCCCCTCCTATCTCCTGTACCTAATGTGGGGGATAGAAATACAGGGCCCAGATGAAGTATATGTGTTCCAGAGAGAGGTCCCCTCCATCAAGGGAATTTTCTTCTGGGCATTTGCACATGAATTGTGGCCCAAGGCAACAAGGAAAAACTGAACTACAAGTGTGCCTGATAACGTATAATATTCCCCAAGATGGACTCACCTAAGCAAATTACATGTGTTGAAACGTCTGCAGGATTGAGACCTAACAAGGGACATCTTAGGATAGAAGTAGAGGGATCCAATCTGATATAAGGGGGCTTGGCAGAATTCAATTTTTAATGTTTTTTATATAATTTTGAAAGACAATATCAGTTTGTCAGCATTTTCTTCTATTTTTATTCATTTCAGCTTTCACAGTTAAGAGAAATTAGTGACAATAGATTTTGAGATTAAAATATTTAAAGCTTTTCTAGCTGTTAAAAGATAAATTGTTAACATCACATGTCAAAATATACAAAGTAAATGTCCTGAAATCAAATTCCAATAAGTTATTGAGCAGCATGTTTCTTACTTTGCCTATCTGTATATTACAATTGCTATTGATAGAAATAAATTTTGTTCAAATGTGTGGCAACAGTGAAATTAACATTATTGATAAAAATATGATCCTTCCAAGCCTATATGTATATATATTTTATAGGGCTGTTGATTAATCACAGTTAACTTACGTGATTAACATGAAAAATTAATCATGACAAAAAATTAATCGCGATTAATTGTACTGTAAAACAATAGAATACCAATTTAAATTTATTAAATATTTTGGATGTTTTTCTACATTTTCAAATATATTGATTTCTATTACAACACAGAATAAAAAGTGTACAGTGCTCACTTTATATTATTATTTTTGATTACAAATATTTGTACTGTAAAAATGATAAACAAAATAAATGGTATTTTTCAATTCACCTCATACAAGTACTGTAGTGCAATGCAATCTCTTTATTGTGAAAATTTAACTTACAAATGATTTTTTTGTTACATAACTGCACTCAAAAACAAAACAATGTAAAACTTTAGAGCCTACAAGTCCACTCAGTCCTACTTTTTGTTCAGCCAATCGGTAAGACAAACAGGTTTGTTTACATTTACAGGAGATATTGCTGCCTGTTTCTTATTTACAATGTCATCTGAAAGTGAGAACAGGCATCCACATGGCACTTTTGTAGCTGGCATTGCAAGGTATTTACATGCCAGATATGCTACACATTCAAATGCCCCTTCATGCTTTGGCCACCACTCCAGAGGACATGCTTCCATGCTGATGATTCTCGTAAAAAAATAATGCATTAATTAAATTTATGACTTGGGGGAGAATTGTATGTCTCCTGTTCTGTTTCACCCACATTCTGCCATATATTTCATGTTATAGCAATCTCAGATAATGACCCAGTACATGCTCATTTTAAGAACACTTTCACAGCAGATTTGAAAAAATACAAAGAAGGTACCAATGTGAGATTTCTAAAAATAGCTACAGCACTCAATCCAAGGTTTAAGAATCTTAAATGCTGTCCAAAATCTGAGAGGGACGAGGTGTGGAGCATGCCTTTAGAAATCTTAAAAGAGCAACACACAGAGGCGGAAACTACAGAACCTGAATCATCAAATAAGAAAATCAACCTTCTACTGGTGGCATCTGACTCAGATGATGAAAATGAACATACGTCAGTCTGCTCTGCTTTGGATTGTTGTCAAGCAGAATCCGTCATCAAGGTGTTTGAAGCATGATGGGACATATGAATCTTTAGCGCATCTGGCAGTTAAATATCTTGTGACCCCCACCTACAACCGTGCCATGTTCTCACTTTCATGTGACATTGTAAACAAGAAGCAGGCAGCATTATCTCCTGCAAATTGCAACCAAACTTCTTTGTCTGAGCGATTAGCTGAAGTAGGACTGAGTGGACTTGTAGGGTCTAAAGGTTTAAAAAATATATTTTTGAATAGTTATTTTTTGTATATAATTCTACATTTGTAAGATCAACTTTCATGATAAAGAGATTGCACTACAGTACTTGTATTAGGTGAATTGAAAAATACTATTTCTTTTGTTTTTTACACTGCAAATATTTGTAATAAAAATATATATATAAAGCACTGTACGCGTATTCTGTGTTGTAAATGAAATCAATATATTTGAAAATGTAGAAAACTTCCAAAAATATTTAAATAAATGGTACTCTATTATTGTTTAACAGCGCAATTAATCGCATGATTAATCACAATTAATTTTTAATCGCTTGGCAGCCCTAATATTTTACATACATGTATGCTTTTACCCCTCTAAAAAGATATTATAAACTGACAAGATAAACATCAACTATCCATATCTGTCCCTGACCTAGCCATCATAAATTGATTTATTTCTCATGTGTCAGAGCAATGGTGTTTTATGAGGACTGAATCTGAAGATGTGGCATAGTTTAGAGCAGGCATCGGCAACCTTTGGCATGCATCCCATCAGGGAAATCCTCTGGCGGGCCGGGATTGTTTGTTTACCTGCAACATGCGTGGGTTCAGCCGATCTCTGCTCCCACTGGCCGTCGTTCACCATTCCAGGCCAATAGGAGCTGTGGGAAGCAGCGCGGGCTGAGGAATGTGCTGGCCGCTGCCTCCTGCTGCCCCCATTGGCCTGGAGCGGTGAACCGCTGCCAGGGGGAGCTACGATCGGCCGAACCTGCAGATGCTGCAGATAAACAAACCGTCTTGACCTGACAGCGGATTTCCCTGATGGGCCGCATGCCAAAGGTTGCCGATCCCTGGTTTAGAGGTTTCATTGGCAGGAGTTTGAGAAGATTATATTATTCACATATGACAAAATCACAGATGAGTTATGCATCTCACCCCAAATACCTGCTAATTCCAACTTTCTACCATGACATCATGAGTTCCATGACACGGATGTTACAGAAAATCTATTTTAGAAGTTTTTAGAGATCTAAAAAAGTGGTATTATTTTCAATATATTACTGAATTACAATAATTTCAGTGCAAAACACTGCTATGTAAGGCTATGTCTAGACTTGGAGGTGTGTGCGGGGGGGAGAGGAGATTCCCAGTTCATGTAGATATACTTGTGTTAGATCTCATTAAGCTAGCAAACTAAGAATAGTAGCATAGCCCCAGCAGGATAGGTATGTACTTGGGGTGGTTAGTCCATGCTGACCCCTTACTCCTGCCTATGCTAACCATGGCTGCACTACTATTTTTATCATGCTAACTCAATGGGAGCTTCCACGAGTATGTTAACATGAGCTGGGAATCACAATCCTAGCTCCAAGTACTGACACAGCATGTAGCACTAGGGCATGTTTGAGCTCGGGCTCATAGTAGGGTATACGTGGAAAATGTTGGTATAAGAAAAGCAATCTCACCTCATGCATTGTCGCAAGTGTGACAAATTCACAACCTTTGTATAGGCACAACTGCTAATATGCTCGTGTTATAACCATTTGGAAATGTTTTAAGGTCTAGTGAAATTATTTCATTCTGTTTTTACCATTCTTTGAAAAAAACCTAGCCAGTGTTACCGGAAAGCAATTAATAAGGGATTAAAGGTGAAGGTGAATTTTCTCTTTGTTCCTGCTTTATGCATGTGAAAGCTGCTGTCTTCAACTAAAATAATAAATCTAACGTTGCAACCTTAAAAAAAATCAAATATCACAAGAGTGAGTAAATGCATCCCAGGTACCAGCATTAACAGTCATAGCCATCCCAAAACTGCTCAGCTTTCATCTAATATATTGCTCCAGGACAGAAGTAGCAATGTATTGCCAATATTTTAACAAAGGACTTCTACAAATATATTCCCTAAAACCTGTGAAAAATTCTGTATGACAACCAGAGATACAAGTGCTTGTAAGGAAGATGGGTAATGAATCGAAAGATCTATTTTTGATTGTTTGTTTTGCTATTGTTATGGAAGACATCACCACATAGCCTTCCAAGTCGTTTTTCTCAGTGTGTGTGAGCAAATTTTGACTGTTGGGAAAATATGTTGTGTTTTTGTTAATTTTAGGTTATTCAAAGTTGTGTGTTAAAGACATCTTGGAGAGGGAGTTGTGCAAGAGGAAGAAGAGTTTGCTGTCTAACTTGGGCTCTGATTGCAGTACATTTTTGAGG
The DNA here is from genome assembly GCF_027887155.1 of Malaclemys terrapin pileata. Lineage (NCBI taxonomy): Eukaryota > Metazoa > Chordata > Testudines > Emydidae > Malaclemys > Malaclemys terrapin. Next base: position 287,444,288 of record NC_071505.1, on the reverse strand, counting down.
GAGAGTTACTCTTTGGGAACTGGGGGTTGGTATTGGGCTGAGATGCCTGGTCTACATACTATTTGGTCATCTCAAGTTCTGAGTGCGATACATCTGTAAATAAAGCACATTATACTTGGAATATACCTAGACTGTGTCACTGATTTCTCTTCCATTAAAAAGTTATCCTGCAAGCCCCTGTTATCTGTTTCCCCCGATAGAATTACAGTACTGGTGTTGAAAGAGAGGGCAACACTACTCAAACAAAAATCATTTCTGAGATGCATAACCAAAGAATGTGGTAAGACTTTGCTGGAAATAATTACACTTGGTCCTTAAAATTATGTCAAGTATCGTGATAGTATAACACTGTATTCAACTTGTGTACTTTAATATTCTGGGTCTATGAAGAATTTGTAGAGCAATGCCAGGAGTATCCTTTTGGAATTTTACTTTTTAAAATACTTTATACTCAGTGTAATGTGTTCCATTCCAAAAGGGGGAGGAAAAAAAGCAGCTTTTACAAGAACATTTTAATGAGCCAAAAAAGTAAATAGTATCTGGCAAGACTAATTAAGTAAGCAGTATTAAAAGAGGGAATATATTCCACTGGAGGCAGGGAAACAACCCTTCCCTTTTATTTGTTCACACTGGATTTTAAACAAGGGATTGCCAGGGTGCAATAGGGTATGTTAGTTAATCTAATAGGTCTTTTTTAGCTCTAATGTTGTTGAATTCCCCTCCCCCAAAATGACTTTTTCTCAATTATAAATTAATATAAAGATCCAAATAGTGCACTGTGGAGGATAAAAGTCTTGAATTCTTTTCTTTGTGATACATGTAATATTAAAGAAACATAATGGAATTCTGCAGAAAGAAAATCTGTAAAGTTTTCATGATTATGAGAGGTCAGCTGTTTGCCAAAGTAGTTTGTGTCTGTTTTTTTCAGGACTTAAACCAGTGAAAAAGTACATGTACAATAGTCAAGAAAGAATATCTCCAGAGGATCAGATAGCTACATATCCTTGATAATTGAAATCAAGTACTTTTCTTCATTTGCTACCCAATAACCTTTGAAGCCCAGGAACAAATCAAGGAAAGGTTGAAGGCTATAAAACAGCTCTTGAATATTACATTTATGCATGGGAAAAAGTGCCTAGTTACAGTGCATTGGGCTTATGCTCAAATAAATTTGTTAGTCTCTAAGGTGCCACAAGTACTCCTGTTCTTTTTGGGGAAAAGAATGAGCTTATTCAGGTGCACCATTTGGATCTAATTTTCAAAATGAAATTTGCTCAATTATATGTGCAAAATTGTACACTCAATGTATATGTTATTTATACTGTTATACTCCCCACTGCTTCGCCTGACATACCTAGCCCAACATTGTCTTTAAGCTCTCCCAATGGTCATCTGATTGGTAATCCAGAAGGTTTAGAGCAACTTCAAGACCTCACCACACCCTATCAGTGGTTGGGGACTAGCTTAAGCTCCCAATACCCAATAGAACCATTTTTCATGAGAGTACTGAGAGGTACAATATTGCCAGCTCCAAACAGTAAATTATCAAGAGATTGACTTATAAATAATGAGATTTAAATTTAAAAAAAAAGGTTGGGTTCTTTTTATTTGTTTTCAGATTCTGAGTTTTAGGGTACACTCACTTCATATTTTCTAGCTTTTCTCGAGTTTTGTCTAGCAAGGGCTAAACATTCACTTTGACTTTTTTTTTAATGAAAGCTAAAATTGTCATATAACCACATTAATCCAGGAGGTGTAAATTAAAGAAAAAGGACTAAATATTGCATGACATGTGATAAAATTGTAAGAGTTGTCGACTTTAGAAATATCCGAATTTATAGACAACATAATGGCCTAGCACTTCCATCCTGCTGAATGGAAGTCAAAGACAAATTTGTTCTAAACACAGCCAAATTTCTGGCCTGCCAAACTAGCCCCCTGACAACCAGCATTGGACCCATGCCAATGCTATGACGGTTAAAACAAAACAAACAAACAAAACAGCTCCATGACCAGATCTACAGGGTGCAGACAGGAAGGCAAAACCCACTAAAGGAGCATGCCATCTTTGCTTTGTGAGAAAAAAAACATCTTTCCCAATGACAAATGACATTCATCTCTGCCGTCAGCACATCCAGAAGTCCAAGACATCGACAATCTCCAACTGAAACCTAACTATTTAGGGAGGGAGACTGGTCAACACAAAATGATACCAACTAAAGCAGCTTTGCTTAGGAGGAAGAATATAAGGTGTTGTGGGGACAGATGCAATATGGCCAAATCAAGCCCTTAGTTGCCTGCAAATGGCTCAGTCAGCAATAGAAGAGAAGGAGTATGGCCAAGACTGCAGTCTGCCACTCAACCAATCACTCCTCTTCCATGGGTGTGGCTTCACATGGAGGCTACAGTGCCACATATCCAGGAGTGGGGGAAGAAAAGAAAGAAGGATTCTATCCCAGTAGCTCAAACTGGGAGGAGTGTCCATAATCCTGCTGGCTGAGATTAAGCTTTACTGATTAGTGGAGTAGGCATTTTTGTTATTTCAAACAGAAATAAAAAGAGAGAATATGAAACTGAAGGTGTTGGTACAGGCCCCAGTTCTACAAAAGCAAGCCATAGGGTAACAGTGACAGCAATGAGCCAATACGGGACAGACCAGTAAGTGTGTTAGCAACAACAAACTAGCAGGTGCAATATTAATGGAAGACACAAGGGGACCCAGAACTTTGTGTGTCATGCCATCAATTCTCAGACTTGCAGAGGATATTGACCATAAATAAATAATTGTTCCATTCTGCTTTTGATTAAAATGTTAGTAAAGATACAGAAATACATGTGCAGAATCTAAAATCTCACCAGGACTGAGAAAAATCCATAAAAGAGGTCAAGGAAGGTTTCCCCACTGCTCAGTCTTCCTCAGATTAATACCTATTCCCTAGAAGATAGAATTTCAGAAGGATAAGGTATTTGAAAGAAGGTATTGTAACTCACTGTACCCACATTGCTATACATACATGTGCTACACACATTATTATACATACAGAGAGCTTGTCTTTCTCAAGCATAATATTAATATTCATGGGAAAGGGAAATCAAAAAGAAAATTTGAAGTGAACTAAATAGCAGTACATGTATTAAAAACAATTTCAGAAATCAGGAGTAGGACACAATGCCACTAAATATGGACAAACCAGTTTCTGCGCAACATTTGAATTGAACCCAGCAGAATGCTTTTTTGAAAATTGAGACAAACTTATTTTCATAATTCTTTATATTTTCTCATACCTTTGCATTTGCTGATTCCCACTTCTCAAGCTGGGTGCTAGGTTTCTGTGTTTGGTCAGTTTAGTACACAACTATAGATAGATAGATGTAAAACTTCTTTTTGTGTCAACTTCAAAAAAACTGATCTTTTATACTAAAAATATTATCATGTTTATAAAAGGGGTATTCATACAAGATTAATATCATTCTGCATAGAGTACTTAACTGATATGTAAATTTAAAACAAAAAATCAGTTTACTGAATTATTATTTACCTTTTAAATTTGCCCATCTGCCTAGCATCTGGTGGCTCACTTATTAGGAAAAATCTGAGTAACATCCAATGATTAAATATTGAGGTATAAATGGTTTTAGGGTTTCCTTATTGAAAGAAAAGGTACAAACACAGATTCATACCTAGGTAGGGTATATGAACTGAACTGAACCCATTTTATCCTTGCATATTGAGCATATATTTTTTCTAAATTAATCAAAACTTAAAGGAGGCTTATTTTGTTTGTTTTGGCTGAGTGAAAAAATGTCAGGCTTTCTAAAAGGTGATGAAATAGATGATATTTTCCTAAAAAAACAAACAAAAAACAAACAAACAAACAAAAAACCTGTTACACTGATTTGAAGATAAATTTCTTTTTGATACCCTTTTTAGAGGACGCCTAGCAAAATGCAATGTATGGGAAGAAAGGTATCATCAAGAATAGGGGAAAACTAAAGGTTGTCCTAAAATGCAGTATCATTGGTCATTTGTTTCAATGAACCCACAAAAAATGCCTCCTCTGCCTTTCCAATGATCTTAGGAAAGAGAGAAAAAGATCATGTATACTGTGCAGCTGAGTTGGAATTTCTACTCTTCCTTCTTCATATGTAAGATGTTTGGAAGATATAAATGTGGACATGACTACAGCCTAACTGCAAATTGCAGCTTGCCACTCAGTGATTTCAGTCTGCTCTATGGCATCTCCCTTTAAACCAACAAGCATGGGAATGGGACAGTGATGGAGGTTCCCCCTGCCCTCCAGAGTGTGAGTTAGAGATGGCTATTATAGCCTACAGTACTGGCCACTGGCCAAGCTTTGTGACCCGGGTTGAAGAGAATTTCCCCCACAGTGCCTTGTGAAATTACTACTGCCCAGCCCAACTAATTAGAGAGACTGATGATATGGACTAGGTGGTAGCTCAACGGGCAGTGGACTGGAATTGTAACAGTTGTTTGCTTGGTATGGGGAAATGGGATTAAAGCTAAAGGAGAGTCTACTGGTGAGTAGAGGAAAGGAAGGAGAATTATGAGCAACTTTCACTTCGGGAAAGAGGTCAACAAGCACAAGAATGACAGCTAAACTGGAGACAGAGTTGATGGTTATTTTGGAGAAGAGAAGGTCAAAAATACAGATTAGGCATCTGAAAGGAGGAGGGCTGAGAATTTGCAGAGCTAGAAGAAGGCAGAATAATCCATGAAGATAGAGAAGAGATGTGGATCATTACAGATTTGCTCAAATATGAACCAGATCCTTCTGGATTTAAAAAAAATCTTTTAGTATTTCATAGATTGCTTCTTCCTTGTATTCATCTATTCATCCTCCTCTTTTTTTCTTTCTTTCTAAAGAAGGCAGAATTCTTCTCCAACAACTAACAACTACCCTGTTCCTGTCAAAATAACAAAAGACACATTAGTGATAATCTTCAAAATCAAGGTAGTCATGAGGCAGTCAGAATAACTGACAATTTTACATAAAAGAAGATAACTTTTCCATTCATTGACAGTGTTTTTCTTCACTACCACACTACTATATCCATTGTATACTTAAATTAAAATGAGAGGAAAAAACACGTTGAAGTGTTTTTGTCATAAATGTTTTCCTGTTATCACCTAATCTATTTGTGATATCTAGTTTTGTTTTAGCTTTGTATTATTTTAATTGGACAAGGACTGAATTGGGCTTTTGTAATATATACAGTCTGTAGTCACCATGGTGCTTTATTTCTTGAACAAATTACTGATTTTACTTCTTTAGAAGATATGATTCATGTGTCCTGAAGACACTGCACCTTGTACACTAATTATTATATGCCTCTACTTTGAGTTTTCTGTATATCTTTTCAATGTTTGAAGCAGTGATATGGATTTTCAAGCAGAACTACTAAGAATTTAAAAAGTGTGAAATTCAATGAGCAAAGTTGTGGCTTTTTCTCTCTGGAAATACCAGAAGTAAAATTTGCCAATATTTCTTCATAAATGTAATGTTCTGTGGGTACTGGAGAATTCTTTACCAGTTCAGTAAAGATGAAGGGAAACATTTGTCTATGGTGATTTTATATCTGTTTTTGTTCTATACAAAAAACATTGTTAATTTACAGTTATGGCTGCTCAACTGCACTTCCTATCAACATGATCACCAAAAATCCAGGAAAAAAATCAATATCAACCACACAATTTGCACATCCAGTTCCGCACGGTCACACTCACATACCCGACCTGAATGTACATTTCTTACAGATGTATGTGTTGGGATGAAATCTTTAAAATGGTACTTTTAAATTGAAAACATGAAGTTGGAGTTCAGTTTCTCCACATGAGTGAGTCTGTGAGGAAATGGATGTGTGTCGTATTGCTAACCCAAGTTGTTAAAAATTCATAAATATGCCCAGTCAGTGGATTGGCTGTGTGCTCCGGGTAGGCAGTATCACCTCATGGTGAGAGTCCAAAAATCTGTTTCCCTGGCATTCATGTCTTGAGGTAGTGTCACCCATTGGCAAGAGTCCAAAGACTGCTTTGCCTAGTGGCAATCGCTCAGGGTAGTATCACCCAATGGTGAGGGGTTGAGCACTTTCCACTGCCTGAAGTGGCCAGCAGCCAGTCTGCCCCTATTTAGCAACTGGCTCTCCTTCCTCCTCTGATGTTGCTGAAGTCATCTGTGATTGGCTAGATTCTTCCATCCCAGATGTTTCTAAATGCATCCTGTCAAAGAAGTCAGTGATGCTACAAAGACAAGCCACCTCCTCCTGCAGCTCTCTTACATGTTTCTTGAGGGATTCCAACAAAAGACACTTCTCACACTGGGTAGTTCCCCATGTCTGGCTTTTGTAGGCAGGAACATGCATGCTGCATTCCCAGCAAGTCAAGACCAGGGCCTGGGTCAGAATGCCTGTCTCGTGGAGATCTCCAGAGGTGCAGGCAGGAGAGCTAGCAGTATTGTTGGTGATACTGTTTTCTTCCTTGGCAGGTTCTTCCTTGGGGATAGCTGCAAGTTAAGGAAAGGAAAAAAAAAAAAACCATGATCTCTACTTCCCTGACTTCCTCTGTTAGCAAACTCAACCTTAGCTAAATCCCTTAGCCTCCCACCTGCCTTTATCTCATCAGCCACATGTCAATATTATTCAGAGCTGAACCAGTGATGCTCTATTGTCCAATATTGCATGACCCAGATAGATAAAAGTGGGGTCTCTATGCCATTGGAAAGGAAGATATCCAACTTCCCAGTCATACTTGGCACTCACTTCTCACTCCCTCAAGCCAATATGGCACAATTTTGTGTTTAGAAATTGTTGCTCTTTCTAAAAGGTTTTTATGGATTCCTTTAAGCCCCCTACCGTTGCTCTCACGGGGGCAGATTCAATATTGCCAAGCTCCAAAGCTAAAAAAATAATAATCAAACCTCAACTATTCATGAAATTGACCACAAAATCACGCCCTGGTCACTGTGGAGGATGAGGGACAAAGGATGCGGTGTGTGAGTTTAGCAAACCCTTACTTACATGAGCAATCATTACTTACATTATTATGTTGATATATTATGTATTTGTATTGTATTGCAGTAGTGCTTAGGGCCCCCAACTGGGTATCAGAGATCCTTTCTGGCAGGAGCTGTACAAACTCATAGCAAAAAGATGGTACCTGCTCCAAAGAGATTACCTATTAAGGACATTGGGGCTACTCAAATGTAGAAAGGTTTCTCGGAACGAGCCCAACATTTGAATATCAGTGTATATAGGTGATCCATAAACTTACTGTACTGCATTATTATTATAGCCCCAATTATACTTAATATGATTTTAATCTTATTTTGGCAACATACATGCTATAGCAACTTCCTCTTGGTTATTGCACTTTCTGCTTGTGTTCAGTTTCTTGTACATGTGCACTTGTACCCAATTTATGATCTTTCTTAGACATGAAAAGTAAACATAATGGGCTTTTTATGTGTGATACATTATTCAAACTCGCTGATAACTTCATAATTGCAGGAGGACATGATTGAGGTCATTTTCCCAAATCAGACACATGTAACCTAATAAATAAATAAATAAATAGAGCTTCTTACACCAACCTCAGACCAAGAAATAAAAAGAGCCAGAGGAAATTACCATCAATGATTAAAATATATTCACAGCTCTACCATTAAGAATACTTTCAAAGACATTATTATTAATCACAGCATTTCTGAAATCCAGATATTTTCAGTCATTTTAAATGTAGATAGACAGACAAGAAAGAAATACAAACAACATCAAACATGGCATCAATGGGTTCTATTAACCGGTACATTAGACATCAAGCAATAGCCTTTGTAGAGCAAAAATTGCCTATTTGTGGTTTTTAAACACCTGTTCAAAAGCACTGGTTAATAATAACAGAACAATGACATCTTAATGAAAGGTATAACTTAATGAGCTGTTACAAAAATGCAAAGTTCTGTTTATACAAAAAGTTTTTGTTTTAGTTTTTCTAAATTTACTTATTTGTTCTAACTTAAAATGACGGCTCCGCATTACTGTTGATAGATTAACACAGAGGTTAATAGTGGGAACTGCCTGTATACATGGTCTTCATTAACACCATATAATTAAAATGAGATTCCTTGAGCTTGACTTGTCAGACAAGATCTTATCTAGATGAATGGTTTTCCTTGCTTTGATTGCTTGAATGATTCTCAGAGTCATTTGACACTTGGCAGCTTACATTATGACATGTTATCAACCAAGCAGTGCAAAGAAAAATTAATTATTTCAGAGAAGAAATACATGATAAAAATATTTTAAAATGTAACAATAGCAGTGTTGGCTCTGAGAAAAAAATTACAAAGCAGAGACAAATCGAATGAAGAAGAACATCTTTCTTCAGAGAACTTGCAACAAGGTTACCAATCAGTGAACACAGCTGTCAACTATCAATCCCCTGCAGGAACATTATTTTGAGAAAGTTAAAACAATTAATCAAATGTATTCATTGTACTCCTCCCCATAAATTATCATAACCACTTTTTCCGTTAATACCATTGTCTTGGGGCTATTTCTTGACATACTTTCACTCAAGGGCAGTCAGAAGATAAATTTCATGTTGAGAGAAAATGTTGGAATTCCATTTCTGTCAATTCCACCTTAATTTCATCCTCTTTCAATGAGCCCCCTTCCTACAAATTGCTGTGTATCCTCAACTTCTAAGAGCTCTCACAGTTCACCAATGAAATTACCTTTACAACTAGCTCACTCTTGACAGGAAGGCGGTCTTGTGGATACAGAGACTGGATGGGACCCCAAGATTGGCATTTAATTTGCAGTTCTGCCACCTTGCTCAGGTAAATTGCTTAGGGGTGGTAGATACTTCAAAAGTTCTACTGACATAACTATGCCAGTTTGGGTGTGATTTATTGCCAGCATAGTTGTGCCAGTAAAAAAACCTAGTGGAGATGCATTGATACTGGTATAGCTTGTTTTGGTTCCCAGATCAAAATAAGCTACACTGGTAGAAGCACAACAAGTATAACTGCATTTGCAGTGGGGAGTGGGGGGAAAGAAGGATGCAATTTTTACTTAACAAGCATAGTTAAAGCAGCAAACATCTAAGTGTAGACAAACCCTTAATCTCTCTAGTCCCCTCTGTAAAGAGGGGGTAATGATACCTCCTTTCTCCCATCCTTTATCTATTTAGAATGTTACCTTTTCAGGGCATGGGTTATCTCATATTCTGTGTTTGTACTGTGCCTATAGTTCCTGTATTTTTGAAGTCTCTAGATGTTACCACAGTAGATATAATAACATCAATTTTAAATGTATTAAACACAGAGGTAATGCAGGTAAATGTCCTACCCATATCAAATGTCAGCATTCTGGCAGTGTGTTTTCAATATGGCGTTACTGATGTGTGGTATTTTTATCAGAAAACCTGCTACTAAAATTAAATTTACTCTGCCCACAACTTTAACTTGATAATGGGTCATCATTTCAAAATTGAAAATAACACATACGCTTCCTATTATTATTATTATTTTATTTAGTCCTTGGGTTAATTGCTTGGGAGTGATAGACTCAGACTAAGCTACTAGACCTTATCCTCTTGAGAGGCTACTAATGCCCTTTTGTCCTTTAATTTAATGCACAGCATATTTTACGGATTCAAAGAAGCAAATACCATAACAAAAGTTAGAGGGTAATGTTACTTCTGTATACTTTAAAATTTATTAACACTTATGACGCTAAAATATCTCCAACAAATTGCACTAAGGTGCTGAGGATGGGTGAATTTATCCTGGAGACTTTGAGCTCACAATGCCTGCACAACACATAGCCTATCCACCATAACACAGTTCCCTCTCGCTACTTACCCCTTCCAAAACTTCCCCTAGTTACCCATATGTATATGGTGTAGTTCTCCACTGCCTTACTCCTTGTGTAGTGAGTGTAAAATATTACTAAATCAGAATGGTGGTGTTTTACACCTACTTTGCCCTTTATAAATTACTACATAAGATGTAAAACAGTGATGAATCGAGACTATCAAAACACCACTTTGGTATCCATGCAAATAAATCCTTGCCCTGTTGGCACATACCATTTCTGCCAGCTGCCTCCTGGGCTAACAAAGCAGAGGGAGGTGGCTCTCAATGTGCAATCATAGCATCATAGAATATTAGGGTTGGAAGAGACCTCAGGAGGTCATCTACTGCAATCTCCTGCTCAAAGCAAAACCAACACCAACTAAATCATCCCATCCAAGGCTTTGTCAAGCCGGGCCTTAAAAACCGTTAAGGATGGAGATTCCACCACCTCCCTCGGTAGGTCCAGCCAAGAAGAAGAGGTTGGATATGGGCGTGGGAAATATGACAGAGTGGGACTCAACTGCTCAGAGTAGCATTGAATCAGATCCTCAACCCAGCAGCCACATACACTTCACCTTTAATTTCAGAAGACATTTAGGTAACTTTAACAGAACTCTGAAAATTAGTCAGTCCTCTGGTTTACTGAGTAACTGACCAGTTTCATAGGGCTAAATGTGACTCACCAATATCACAAAAAGCTCTGCACTACCTGTCGATTCTTCTACCCTAGAAGACTCCTCAGATGAATGGTTAGGACAGTTTTATGTCCCCTATGTACTGCTGCAATAGCACAGAAGGGCTGTATTAGGGCAAGAATCTGTCCCAGAATGCAAAGATTAATAATGATGATGAGGTCAGTGAGGAGAATAGTAATGATCACTGCAAAAGCAACATAACTTTAAACACTTTTACATGCAGAAATCTGCTTCAATAATGTGAAGACAGACAGAAATTAATAGAAGACAACCTGAAAGATCAGTTAACCAATACTACAAATTGAAGATAGCTAATAAACAACAATACTTGGCATTTAAATTATATAGCATTTTATAAACAGTGAACAAATAATTTTTAAACAGCTTTAGGAGATAAGTGCATATGTTTATCCTGAGTTTGCAGATGAAGAAAATGAGGCAGATACAATTCTACACTTATTGGGGTATCCCATTGACTGGGATTAGATAATTTTAGGATTCTGCACTTTACTGACCTGGAAATTTGCAAAAATGGTGAGTAAACATTGGAAATGTGCTGTTTGTTCCCAGATTGTGTACCTTTGATGTATGGGTTTTTTTTGCCAATTTTCATCATTATTGTGGACCACTCAAGTACATGAAAATACTGACTACATTAAAAAAAAATCCAATACATTAGAGTAGGTAAATGTATATATGTTAATAATAAATTAGTCTACGCGTAAATGTGAGTCTGTCTGTTAAAGGCAATTGTAATACACACACACACGTATGTGAATGCACACATATGTGTACATCAGTCCTAAAAAAAGACATGGTGGAACTCCCTGGACCCAACTCCCTGCTCTGGAAACAGAGATGGTGACTTGGTTACCTGGGCATCCCAGGTGACTGAGATGTCATTGCTCCTTCCAGAGTGAGGAACAGGATCTAGATCTTGGTTTTCCCCCTGAAAAGAGACTTGGAGATCAGTAATCTGGGTGGATCCCATAGGATCCCAGGGAGAGCCCCTGAACCCAGCTGCCTGCTCTGGAAGGAGAGATGGTGGATTAGTAACCTGAGTGGATCACAGGGAAACCAGGCAGAGCCCTTGGACCCAGCTCCCTGGTCTGGAAGGAGACATGGTGGATCAGTAACCGAGTTGGCCCAGGTAACCAAGCTACCATCTCTGCTTCTGGAGTGGGCCAGAAAAAGAAGTGGTGAAGGAGGCAATGTGAGAAGATGATGCCCTCACTTTCTCTACCTCCCCTACTTCAGGATCCATTCAGGCCCCCTCCCAAAGGAGGGGTCATGTTTTGGTAACCTTGGACACACAGGTTACTGATACTGCCGTCTCTGTTTCCAGACCAGGGATCCAAGTCAGAAGTATTCTTACTTTTATGCAATATTAACTCTTATATTTACCAGAAAACCATGAAGTTAAATTTTGCACTGATTTTCATCAGTTTTTAATTTTTTTTCTAACAAATGCTGATAACTTCCTGGGAAATTTTTTTAAAAAATAAAAACCTGAAATGAAGGACCTTGGGTATGTGAGAAATAATATTAGAGGTGCAATGTTTGTTAGTGAAATCTCTGCATATTAACATTAACTCAGCTAAGAAAGATGGTGGTTAGATGCAGGATCTTAAGGTTGAGTCAAGAATAGGAAAATAAGTGGTGAAAAATCCTGGAAATTATAAAGATCTGTTAGCCGTTCTAGTACATGCCCCTATTAGTGCAGGATATTGCCCTACAGTTTTGTTTTGGGAATTTTCTCTAATCTTCAGAACTATCAACTGGGTCAAGGGCCCAGTACTGAGCGGTCCTTAAACATGCGTGTAGTCCTATTGATATCAATAGGACTACTCATGTGAGTAAGGATGATTTAAATAAGTAACGTTTACAGTATCAGGCCATGGTTTTGTATCTCTATGAAGTCTGTCAGGAAGAATTTTCATTATTTCCTGTGCTGATTGTTACTGATAGTTTCATTAGCCTCTAGTTATTTGATATTTGTTACCTAATATTCCATTCTTTTACTATGGATGCATATATTGTACTGGATGGTAATTGTCAGGAAAATAGTTATTGAAAAGGCAGCAAATGGGATTTTACAATAATAAAGTCTTGCAGTGACATAAGTCCGAACAACTCCCTGTGACAGAACTGGTAAGATAAGATGATAAATATGAAATAAGTTGAAGGCAAGAAAAGAAACATTAACACGATTATATATATATATATATATATATAAATGATCAGCTTCAAATCTGACTCCTGATTTTATTGAATTTTATCTAATTACACTGAGTTATGGAACAGTAGTCCTATTTTTATGCATTTGCATCTTCTTGAAATGTTGAGATTTTATATAAATGTGTTACTTATCCTGACAAAAGCCAGATACATACATTTTTTCAATACATACAACAAAGATTCTTTATCTCAGATATCAGGAGATAAATCCTACTCTGCTTACTCACAAGAGTAGTTTCATTGACTTCAGTGAAACTTTTCCTGTAAGTAAAGTTAGTAGGAATTAGCCCTCCAAGCCAATAATTAATCCTTCAAAATGTAAGAAAGATAAGAGTTATAGATTCACTTGGTGATGAAGACTCCCAAGGGCTTTCATTTTACCAGAATTAACCCAAGAAAAATATTGCTTCTTTAATAGAAAGGGGTTGGGTTTTCACTACCATTATTTTCAGATATCATTAGGATGTATTATTCATAGCAAATAATTTACTTGAGGCAGACTTTGAGTTTGGCAAATGTATTGATATTTTAAAAATGTTTCATGGATGTTTTCTGTGAACATATTTCAGCTGACAAGTTTGCTTTGATTTGGCTGAGACTGCCCCAAAGGTGCCAGTTGGTGTTAACTATGATAGCGGTTTATGTCATGTGGCTATCAATCACTGTGCGCTGGCCTGAGACCCATACCTATTTTTCACAAGCCTTTGGGAGATGGTGACTGGTGTCTATTAGTGACCTACCCACAATTCAGAAACAGAAGTATTAATAAAAAATTGGAACGTTAAGAAAATTTTGACTTCTGTATCAGCAGACAAAATATGTGGTTTGTGGGGTTTTTTGGACCATGTGTAGCCTATATATATGTTATTCAAATAGAAATACCACTACTTCTCATTAAGTTTAATGAACACTTCAAAAATGTCCCTTACTCTTATGAAGCTGAATGACTGTTTTATGGGGAGTGGATGTGCTCCTTCATATAGATAGATAAAAGGCTTCAAAGCAGAAGAAAAATATTGAACAATCACCATGGTTACAAGTTCAATTATTAACATTCAAACTGAGAGTTCAAACTAAAAATCCAATTGCCAATGATTTAGCAGTCAACCTACAAAAACGAGTATCTAAAATAAACATTCAGGAAGACAATGAATTCAAAATAATAATAATAATAATTAATAATAAAAATAATAACAGCTAAACCTAGGGTAATAATATATATATCTTGAAATCTCACATGCCAGATACAGAAATTGAAAGAGCCAAATTCTCAGTTTGAGAAAGCTTAACAAAGGAGGTAAATTGACATTAAAGCTGAAAATGGCATGCATTAGCACTTCTCCCTTTGCTCTTGTTAAAGAGAGAAAAAAATAACAACAAATAATTCAGACACCATGATGGCACTTCAGAAACAAATAGCAAGTAAAGGTGGCAAACCCAGTCCAGGAAGTTTAAACAAGTCAGCAATACTAGTTAGGGGAAAGAAAAGTACAAGAGGAGAAATGGGATTGGCAATATCATCTCACATGGTCTTCTGAGCTCCAAGCAGTGGGATTAAGTTGAATCAAATAACCTTCAATTTACCAATAATTCACCCATAACATCGTCTTGAACTAGCTGAGTAAGAACCGTAGCTTAATTTCCTTTGTATGATGAGCAGCTTAAAATAGTGTTTGCACTGGCAGACCAATATTCAGCCAGAGCTCTCTAGTGTACCTTTGTGGCATGGTCTGCATTTCAGCTTTACCAGGTTCCTTGTTCTGCCTGCAAACTTGCAACAGAGTGAGGCTCCTACAAAAGATGTTTTAGTGCCATAAACTAGAGCCACGTCCCCATGTGTTCTAGTCTGCTGTCTGCTATTTACATTTCTGTGCCCTTCATAGTCGTTAGTGAGTAAGACATCATACCTCCACCATAAGACTTGTGGAACACATCCCCAGAGAAAGGGAAGAAGTGGAACACTAGGGAATGGTGTCAGGGAAAGTAGTGCCTCTTCAGAAATACTAGACTGAGAGCAGTCTTCCCAACTAAGCAAAATCATAGAGAGTGCAAATCAAGAGGCGCATAGAAACTTCAGAGGCTCTGAAACTGAGCTTTCAGTTGCAGAAGTTGGAACAATCCTCCTGAAAGACCCTTCTACCATGGGAAATCAGGAGTCATGGGGCAAAGGCATATTTCCCCGTGACTCCAAAAATCTCTCATTCATCATTTGTGTTCCCTTATCCCCATCTACATCTCCATCTTCACAGTAGTAGCTTTTGCCAGAAGCTGGGAATCAGCGACAGGGGATGGATCACTTAATGATTACCTGTTCTGTTCATTCCCTCTGGAGCACCAGGTACTGGCCATTGTAAGAAGACAAGATACTGGGCTAGATGGATCTTTGGTCTGACCCAGTAGGGCCATTCTTATGTTCTTAGTTCCCATGGGGTTTGTGCATTTTTAAGAATTCAGGAGCATCATCGGGGCCTCCGTAGGGAAGAAAAAGAGGAAATACGTGAGAAGAGATAGGCAGAGAAGCAGGAATTCATTTACAAAAATGCCCTGCCCCCCAGCAACTCCACAGATCCCAAACACAGTACATCTGTAATGCAGAGTTCTCGCCACACAACTTTCTGCACCAGGCAGACCAACCTCAGGAACAGTGAGCCCAGTACTTAGTGCATGTAGAGCTACTAAAGGCCTGATTTTTCAAGCTATTTAGGTGCCGAATGACGCAAAGAGTTTCCTAGTGGAATTTTCAAAAGCCTAATGGGCCAATATGTTCCTTACTCCCACATACCAAGGGGTCAGGGTATGGCCCAAAGCCTTTTGTTGTTAGTCATTACCTTTTAGTTTACTTCACAGATCATCACTATTATAGGAAAGACTGAACAACACTTAATGGATCTGGAGCCTTTGAAAGAGAGAAGAGTCTGTTTTTATGTTTCCACTATCCAAGCACATTTGGATGGGCTCCCACACATATTTTATGCTTTCACAAATTGAAACATAAAAAGCAAACTCTTCTGTGTTTGTAAAGCTGCTGAGGCAGGTTTAAAGAGTCTTGCAAATTCTTAAGTAGTGAGAACAGCACAAGCACGGATTATATATACACACACACACACTTTTTAACTACAAAAGAGTAATGTGATAGGTAGATAGGTATATCCTTGTCTCTAATGTTCTCTTTATAGGGTAGCTTACTGAGAAAGATATGGTGATTTAGAAGAGTCAACATGGATACTTAAGCAAAGTTACCAAAGTGGTGTCTGTGCCATACTAGAACTAAAGTGAGTAGGAAAAGAAACAAGGAAATTTGAGAATGTCACATGATATCAAATATATTTACCACATCCTTCTTAGTAGTCTGCACCAAAAAGGGTGTAAGATTTGCAAGGTTTAAGTTTGACTTCTTGAACACATACATAAAAGATGTTTCTTAGAAAAAGCTGGCATTACATCTAGGTGGGAAATGGTTTTCCTGTCCCTCAAATACTTTCAAGAGCTCAAAAATGTTTTCTGTCTTGAATCATGTCAAATTCAAAATCTCAGAAATTGTCACAAAACAAACCAACCCACCCAATTATTTTTTTCCAGTTTGGGTCAATCAAAACATCTCAGCAATTGTCTAATTATCTATTATTTAGTCTAATTATCTTCCAATTCAAAACAAAGTGTTGTTTCAAATTGTGTGATGGGGTGCTTACCACATATATGATGTAAGAGGGTTAAAATGAGCCTGAGAGGTGAATTAGCCCTCCTGGTTGCACCTGGAGAGCGGGCCAGGCACAATCAGAGATAAGAGCTGATGAGTCCAGTTGGAGGTAGGAGACTCATAGAAGAGGCCTGGGGAGTTCCTTTTCTCTGGGAAGAAGACTGAAAGAAGGCTGAGAAGAAGGAAGGAAGGAAAGATGAGTAGACAAAGTGAGAGTTAGTGCAAGAGTGAGCTGGAAGCCTTAGCAAACAATTGTATGCAGAGAGAACCATACAGAGTTGTCAACCATACGGAGAAGTCCCATTGAATCAGTCTTCATGGATGCAAAAGTGGAGGAAAGAACAGCTTTTTATCATCAACCAGTCTCCACCATATACACTTATAATTGTATATTTGGACATACTCCGACTGTATATAGAAGTCCCACTGACTTCAATGGAAATTCCATGCATGGAATGAAGATTATGATAGGATAAGAGGTTATGAGTAATTTATGAATTCTAGGGATAGATAGGGCATGAATACTTACTTCTGTGGGTAATCTCATAACTACATCATATATATTAGACTGCCACACAACTTAATGATAATATTTGCCCAATATACCTGTAATCCTAAACTAAACCCAATATATGACTGCCCTTTCCCCCTCAAACAACTTGTGAAAAACCTTTAAACTCTTGAAAATAGTGGTGTGAAATTATTAGTTTTCATTATACATTAATTTTTAGAGCAGAAATTTTCCACTGTAATACCATTGTTTATGTGGAGGATAATTCACATGTGCAGTGGACTAGCAAAAGGCAGTAGTAGAGGCTGCACTCATGAATGCATTGATGAAAAACTTGATCAGGCATTTCAACACTACAATGTGCATATATTAACTAAGTGTGATTAGACCGGTGCACATAAGATCTTTCCATTTTAGGAAGGATTTTATACTGCTCCTGAAGTCAATTAGGCCCATAGGTTACAAAAGGGCATATAGCAAATTCTGATTTACTACACGTTTTCACAAAATCCAGGTCTTCCATGACACCTTTTTTCCCATGGCATGTTTTCATTAGATATTAGAGTAAATCATGTCATGCAAGGTATGGAATAAATTTGGCATTAGCTCAGCCTTAGGTCTCGTGAAGTAATATTTTCTGAATACTGTAATTTCTTTGTCAAGTTTTGTGATATTACTGAATAAATTAGTTGATGATTTTTTCTACTATTCACCCAGAATCATAAAGCTGGCACAAAAGTTTGTTAACATATTTACAAAAAGCAAATTTCAGGACATATTTTATATTAAATATTCTATGAATATTTTTCTGTAATATTCATTCAGGTCTACTCAGCAACTGCAATTTGTCACCATTGTGGACAAGAAGCAAATAAAGTGGTATTTAGAATGAGACTATGGACAAATAAAAGAGATGTTTTCATATATGTTATTTTAGATAAGAACCTACTAGCCTCAGTTCAGTTAATTAATTTCTGAACTTTCAGTTTAACAGTTACTGTGACCACTAATTGTCTCAGTACTTTTACAGAGGATGTCTCTTTGTCAGCACTAATAGCCAAGTTCATTGATCATGCTATCCTAGAGCAATGAACACCAGTATATACACCCAGTACTTATTCCAACACGATTTTATTCCTTTCTATCCTTTAATACATTGAAAACTCAAGGCTCGATAGAAACATAACAATCTGCCCTGAATAAGGTGCAGTGTGTAGCTGTGATGTTCCAGAAGTCAACTGGAAAAAAAGGATCTGTGACCCTGGTTGCCCATGGAGTCTGCTCTCACTCACTGTGAACCACAATGCAGGTAGCCTGTGCAGCAAAGTAAGGAGGCTCTTGTCTCTTGCCTTAAATACACATATATAATTTCTTCCAGTGAACATGCTCCCTCACTAATGCCAAGACATAACTTCCTGCAGGTCATTCTGGGAATATCAAGACATGGGAACACCTGCCAGCAAACATACTTGCTATCTGCAGCAATGGAGGTTATATTTGTGGATCACGAGAAGTATATTTCTCTAAATGTGCACTAGCAATGTAACATGACCCAAAAGAACCAAGACATATTCGTTTCACTGAATTCATTATTTAAATTCCCTCAAACTGGTGATAAGCAGCTTATTACAAAAGCTAGACCTAAACTGCTTAACTGACTGTAGATACCTTGTGCGATTCAAAATGTGCAGTTAGTGGGAAAAATCACTGAACAGTTTTCTCTTATAAGGGAGGTGCCACTACAAGCAGGAATATATGTGTTTACGACAAATGGCTGCACAGATCAAATATATATCGTTTCCAAATGGCCAGTTGACGTTCTGAGCAGAGAGTCTATTTCATGTCCCCTTTTGCAGTCAAATGTTGAGGAGTAGCTATTCTTCTCCAAATTCCTCACTAATGTCCTTAGGTCACTGATCAAATTACTTTCTGAGATTTCTGAGAAAGAAACATGAACATTCATTTCAAAGCAAGTGGGGTTTTTTTGTTTGTTTGAATGATGTCTGTAATACCATGAGGATAATGATCAGTTTCTTAAAAAAAAAAAAAACCTTTTCCAGGCAACATAAGATGATAAGGGAAATAGATTTGCTTTTCAATTGGGATTCACACTGTCTATTCATCACAGCCTAAATCCAGAATTTATGACATTCTGGGGTAAATAAACTCTAAGAGCCTATAAAAGTACTGCTTGCCAGGCTGACAGGTTCAAAGACAATCACCCAGTATTGAAAGGGGGAAAGGGAAAACATGACTCACAGCAAGATCTGCTTGGAGTGTGGGCAATGTGCAATAACTACCTTGCTGTTCTTTCCATGACCCACAGTGTCACCTGGAATCGCATGGACGTTTGCAAGGAGTTTAGATAGCAATATAAGAATCACCATTCTTGATCAGACCAATGGTCCATCTAGCCCAGAATCCTGTCTTCGGACACTGGTCAATTATCAAGTGATCCATCGCCTGTTCTCCCATCCTAATTTCTAGCACTTAGAGATTAAGAGACACCCTGTAGCTGACCGGGCCATGGGCAGTCAATCCTAGTGGTGGAAGCAAGGGTTTAACCTACTGGTTAGAGCTGGGTCCTGGCAGATTCCAGGAAATCAGCTGAGGGTCAGTACCAGAGGACAGAAGCCAAATGCCAGAGCCAGGGGGTAAACCAGAGTCATAAGCAAGGGCAGAGCTGGGGATTGAAACCAGAAGTCTAAAGCCAAAGGGAAGCATGGGCTGTGGGTTCACAGCATGTGGAGCTGTTGTAGGTGAATTCTGCATGGGGAATGAGATTATCATCCCGGTGGTAATTTCGGAAGCAGCATAGGTATTGCTCCTGGACCTGATTGACTCTCTCTCTCTGCCTAAAAATTGGTACTAGGGTAGTAAGTGGTCAAGGCACAAGGGCCAATGCCCAGGAGGCACCGAAATTCCCACCTAAAGCAGAAATGAACTGGGACCTCCAGTCAAATACTATGCTTGTGGTCAACTCATGAAGACCAAAGACATTATCTTTGAATAGCCTGGCTGATTCCTGGATAGTAAGGAGGCTGCATCATGATATAAAATGTGTAATCTTCATCAGGTGATTGACTACAGCTAGTATAGTAGCGTACCTTTGGGATGATGGCAGCTCCATGATCAAGTCCATTAACATGATGGCCCAAGGCCAAGGTGGAATGGGCAAGGGCTGGAGGAGACTAGGTGGTTTGGAATGGGGGGTTTGGTCCAAGCACAGAGGTCACAGGACTAGGGGTAGGTTGCTACCAAAGCTTGGAGGATCAGCCACCAGAAATTCCTCGACAACAGAGCCTAAGCAGCATTCCTCGACTGAGGTGACCCACCAGAGGAGCATCATGGCAGATTCACTGGACATGAAGCCTGGATCAGCCATCATGTATGTATATTCGGTGCAGGCACAAGGTGTCCACATTTCCCACGTCAAAAAACATATCTACAGGGTCATGGTACTTGCATAGTATTTTGGTGGCATCAAGTGGAATGGTTGGGGGCACACCTAACTTCCATGTGCCTGTTCCTTTGCAGCAGGGATTCCTCAAATAATGACACAAGCTTCAGAGGATACCAGTTGTCTCTTTGGCTTTGGGAAGGCAGCATCACCGGCACTTCAGTGAGCAAAAGCATACTGTCTCTTTTCAGCAATGGATATGGGGGTCATGGTCAGAAAGCCGGGGCATTGCCAGAATGACCAGAGAGTGGGGGGGGGGGTCCTAATCAATCTGAACAAAAGAGTCTCCAAGTGCTCCTGGAGGGTAATGACCCTAAAGGGCAATAGCGACCCATCAATAATTTCCAACAGATCTGGGGAATTCTTATGCATTTCAGGGATCCCATGGACCTTATTCACATCCTAGTCCATAAAATTATCTAAGGCCCCCTATTGACCAGAGCCTCCTGACTAGGCTTGTTGGGATTAGGAGCCACAATGGCAGTCGAAGATCTATCAAGGGTGGATTCACAGTTACTGGCATCCCAAAAGAGGGGGAAGGGATCAGCCCAGCCCAGCCCAGCCCAGCCCACCTTACTGGGGCTGGAGCTTCGCATTTCCTGACCTTGAAGATGGTCTGAGTTTTGCAGAGTATCTCAAAGCGAAGTGTCCACAGCCCCACACTACAGAAACAGACCAGAAGTTTGGCGTCAGCTCTTCTCAGCCCCAGACAGGCATGAGCGAGCCTTGTTGACATGAGTCATGGAGTGGGTCCTGGAGTGGGGTGTGCAATTGAGAGGTGGGAGGCTGGGACTTGACAGGGCTCAAGCTGGGCCACATCCATGGTGTTGTTCGGTAAGGTGGTCATCAATTCTGATACATAGGTCGATCAGATCATCAAGATGGGACCGCAGCTTGACCTATGCCTTTATATCAACGTTCAGCCCAATACAAAACTGATGCTGCGCAGCTACATTCCACTTGGTGTCTTTGGAGAGGCGACACAGTTTATCAGTGTAGCTTTGTAGCTTGGCTTCAGCAGTTCAAGTGCAGTGGGAGTCACTAAAGATAACTGATGTGACCTGAATGAACTGCTCCAAATGTCCTAGGCAGGATCTGGATTGTTCCATGTGGGGGCAAGCCCAGGCCAAGTCCTTGCCAGTGAGCAAACTAATGATTAGCCCTGCTTGGGCCTGGTCTCTGGGGAACAATTTGGGACGTAGCAAGAAGAGGAGCCAGGACTGGTTTAAGAAACCTCAGAACTGACCCTGGTTACCAGTAAACTTGTTTGGGAGTGGGGATTTCAGCTGCTGGTGGGCAAGAGCCAGGGCTGTCAGCAAAGCAGCCGGAGCTTCTAGTGTTGCATTCTGGGTGTTCAGTGTGGACACCTGCACCTGGGAAAAACTGGCCTGAGTGGGGTCCATGCTGGCGAGATGGGCCCCGAGCCTTTGTGTGGGGCTGCTCAAACTGAATGCGACAGGGCCATGGGCTGTCATGCCTAGTGGTGGAAGCAAGAGTTCAGCCTACTAGTAAGAGCTGGGTCCAGGGTGGACAGAGTCCAGGAAATGAGTCAAGGACGCTACCGAAGAGGCAGAAGCCAAATGCCAGAGCCACGGTGTAAACCAGAGGTGGAGCCAGGGATCAAAGCTAGAAGTCTGAAGCCAGAGGGGAGCAGGGCCTGGAGCAGAGCAGGAGCAGAGACTGGATGCAGGCTGGAGCAGGAACTGGAAAAAGAGCTAGAACAAAGCAGGAACAGAGATGGGAGCAGGCTGGAGCAGGACTGGAACTAAGCAGGAGCAGGGACTGGAAGCAGACTGAAGTAGGAACTGGATTACTGGAGCAAAGGCAAGCACAGCTGCAGGCCTGGTACAGTCAGCAACAGCTGATCTGCTGTGGGGGCCAGGTTTAAAATCAATCAATCAGGGGCTGGGGCCATTCTGCCAGGTCTAAAACAATACGTCTGGATTCATTGGTTGTCTAGCAGTGAAGTTAGTCACAGAGCAAGCAAACAGCTGATCGCAAATGGTTTATTCCCTGATGCACCCATAGAATGGGGTTTCATCCCTGGCTAATAACCATTGATGGACCTATTCTCCATGATCTTATCTAGTTTTTTTTAACCCAGTTATATGGTTGACCTTCACAATATCCCCTGCCAGTGAGTTCCACAGGTTGACTCCTTCCAAGACTCCATGGAAATCAAAATGAAGGTGACTGCAAAAGGGTAAGTGTCCAGATTTGGTGATAAGATCCTGATCTTGGCACCCCCACAGCCAAAGAGAAGACCCACTCTTTTTGGTCCTTTTGTTCCCACAATACCATCAGATTAAGTGGGTTATAGCCCACGAAAGCTTATGCCCAAATAAATTTGTTAATCACTACGTGCCAGAAGGACTCCTCGTTGTTTTTGCTGATACAGACTAACACGGCTACCCTTCTGAAACCAATACCATCAGAGTGATTCAACAACACTACTCAAAAACTTATAGAACATTCTTTTTCTTGTACTTTCAAAAGATGTAATTAGAAGGAAATGTGCTGAATACAAATCTTCTTGACTGAATTTTAATTACATCATATTTTAGGATTTAAATATCATGGTGTTAGACACAAGAGAGAGACTGAGATTCAGTGTGTAAATTAGTGACCTCAACACTACAATGTGGTTATTTGATAAATGAAGGGGGGGGGGGGATAACTCCTTTTTATGGACATCCAGCCAACCAGTTAGCTACAAAATCCCTGTTAGTAGCTGTTCTCTACTTGCTTACCTGTAAAGGGTTAAAAAAAAAAAAAAACATAGGTAAAAGGAAGGGAGTGGGCACCTGACCAAAAGAGCCAATGGGAGGGCTAGAACTTTTTTAAATTGGAAAAAAAAAACTTTCCCTTTCCTTGTCTGTTGTTGTTCTTTTCTGGAGAAAGGAGACAGAGCATCAGTGCTTTAAGAAGCTTTAAACCAGGTATAAAAAATCATCAAATCATACCTAGAATTTCCTTATCTGAAACCCCAGATATGTAAATAGATCAGGGAATGTCTTCATTTCTTTATGGCTTGTGGATTCCTCTGAGCTAACCCCCAAATGCTTTTGTTTTGCTTGTAACCATTAAGCTGGACCTCAAGAAAACCATTCTTGATGCTTTATTATTATATTTTCTCTTTTTAAATCTAGCAATAGCCTAAGTTCCAATTTTATTTTCTTTCTTTTTGTTTTTAATAAAATTTACCTTTTTTAAGAACAGGAATGGGTTTTTGTTTCCTAGGAGGTTTGTGAATAGGTTGTTTAATTAGTTGGTGGCAACAGCTGATTTCCTTTGTTTTCGTTCTCAGCTCTTCCCCGGAGAGGATGTGGGGGTGAAAGGTCTTGAGGGTACTCCACAGGGAGGAATTCCCAAGTGTGCTTTCCTGGGTCCAAAGGGTTTTTTTGTTTGTTTGCACTTGGGTGGTGGCAGCATCTACCCATCCAAGGTCAGAGAGAAGCTGTAACCTTGAGAGTTTAATACAAGTCTGAAGTGGCCAGTATTAATTTTTAGAATCATTGCAGGCCCCCACCTTCTGCACTCAAAGTGCCAGAGTGGGGAATCAGCCTTGACAGGGTTACAATACAGACTATGTATATTTTTTTACCAAAATGGGACAGACATGGATCTTTTTCTGATCCTTGAAAAGGAGAGTATAGAAATATGTAAAAGAGTTGAAAAGAAATTTATCATAAACAGATCAAATTGAAGGCAAGGCCAGAGAAAATAATATCAACCTAAGGGACAGACAGTCCAGGGAGACCATTGACTGGCTAAGTACACAACAGACCCTGAGGCAACTCTAAACTGACCTATACAACTGCCAATGGAAGTGCAGTCTGATAAGAATGTAAGACCACTGCTGTAAAAATAACTTCTCCCCTTTAAAACACATTTCTATTATTTCAGCTGAAGAAGTGGCAGAAAGGTGATACAAGCGAATGGAGCACATGGCATACCACTAGCCCCACATAATATGCTCTTTTGAACTAAATAGCCAGTATTCCTTAAATAAAGATGGGGTGTCCTGAGATAATTGTTACCTACTTACAACTCTGATTAACAAATAACCCATCATTTTCGAGTGATTATGTGCTTCTAAGAAGAGAGTATATTGCTAGTTTGATTCTTTTTAAAATTGTGTTGGGTAATATATTAAATTGTGTGTGTCCTGTGACTCTTCTTCTTAGCATATGCACAATGTGCCTCAGTTGGCACATGACCAGGATTCATCAATGAATTTGGTCTGCTGGTTGGACCATTATCTTCTCCAGCCCAGGCCAGGTAGTGATGGGGAGTGAGACACAAATGCTGATCCATGCCCCTCCTGTCCTGTGACTAAAGATGATAGAATGTCTTTTTGGAAAATAATTTCTACCCAAAGCTGATCATTTTGGAGAACTGAAAATTATTTGTCACATGCAGGTATAGTAAGTAACATCTTCTCACTTTCAGCAAAGAAGAAAATTATAAATACATATATAGCAGATAGATGCATATATAGTTCTATCTTCTCTATATATAGCTTTGTATAATGAAAACTGGGAATGCCTCATCCTGAGGAAATTGACTGTCCTAGAAGGTACAGTGAGGTAGAAATCATCTGATGAGAAATTACAAAAGAAGCTTGTTACAAAAATTAAACTTATTGCTGAACCAGGCAATGGCAAAACATTTAAAGATCTAGCTCCAGCTGACATAGGTTCTCCTTTCCTATTGCTGTATTTGGATGTTTAAGAAGCATTTAACATCATTGATCATAAAGTTATTTCAACCTAATTTCAGTTTCTGGTGGGAGTGACAGTCAGGATGGCTTGAGGATGGTATGCTTCCTATTTCTCTTAGCTAACCATACGAGCATTAGGGTGTGGGGAGCAATGGACAGATAAAAATTCAGCTGCAATCTGTTTAATTTATATTCAGGTTTAGTTAGAGATCTTTGCATCTGTTATATCAAGCTGCTAACAAGGAGTCTAGTTTTGTACTAGCTTTTGGTTTCATTGAGAAGACAATTATATGTAGATTCATTTAGTTCTTCCATATTAAGTAGCAGGATAAGCTAATGCTAGCCCAAGGGGGAGGAGGGGGTAAAGAGGAATGTGATAGCAGATATGCTATTGTTTGCTGTATTCTCACTCAGGGTTTAGGGTTGACCTGAAGCACTCTTTGTTCTTCCTGAGAGATTGTGTAGAGGCAACATGTGTTACGGCTGCCTGCAGGGCTGCGATGACTGTGAGTTGTGACTGCTCTTATGTCCAAGTTATATTTCGGTAACAAAAACAAGCTGGACTGCAATTGCTTGTATTGGAAGTTAGATTTTTTTTGATGGAGAAGAAGAATTATGGAGTCAGTATTGTTGCATCAGTTGGAGTAGAGTTGGCCTAATCTTATTAACCATGTAACGACTGAATGAAAGTTAACACAATATCCCAGTAACTTATAACAATGAATGGTAATAGAAAAACATGGAAAAAAGGCTGAACTTGTATAAGCAATAAAAGACGAATGTGATCCAGGTACTGCGCTGAGATCATAAGTTGTAGACAAGAAGATTTTGAAAGCAAAAAATAATGAGAAAGTTGGTGTGTTGGAAATTAGGCCTTAACTGGAGATGGCCTATTCTGCTCATCACTAGTTATGGTGCTTAAAAAATACCATCCTCCTGGTAGATTTCCTTGGGAAAGGCTGAAATACTTCTGTTTCATTCAAAAATCTTTGCTCTTCATCTCTGAAACTTAAGAAATCTCCGAGCTGTCTAGGCCTTCACACATGGTGAAAACAGCAGGCCACTATTGCTGGGGTAGTGAGGATCCCAGACTGATGTATTTGAGGTGCTTCCCTTGTCTTCATCTTTATTGTATGAATCTTTCCATCCCCCACTATTTTCCTCCCGTCCTATCTCTTCCTCTCTTGGCTTCTGACCTGACTCTGAAATCAGGTGCATCACACGTCACCAGCATAAGACAGCTCATCCAGCCTTTCTCAGGCCAACCTGAAAAGGACCTGTATAAGAGAGTGACCTGCCACACTCATCCAACTGGTGTCCTAGGCCAAAGAAGCAAGGCAGAACCCAGGCATGCATCTGTTTTGCCAAGTAGTCTGCCCTGAGCTGTTGTTCATAACTGACCAGCATTGACCCCTGTGGTTGTAAACAGAAAGCTCCTTTTCCCCCCTCCTTCACTTTCCTGCTCTCTCTAGATTCCTTACTGTGTCTCTTTCTTTTTTAAAGGCAAGAATAATTCTAAAACCAAGCAGCTACCATAAAAATGGTCAGTTTAAAACAAGGTACTCTAATATCCACTCTTACAGAATTTTAGAATGTTTAAATATTTGTTTGTTTAAATAACCATTCCGTTTTAATTTTAAAATGCTTCCTCAGGTCAGCTCTGTGTAGCTCAAACACTTGTCTCTCTCACCAACAGAAGTTGGTCCAAAAATATATATATTACCTCACCCACCATGTCTCTCTAATACTCTGGGACTAACATGGCTACAATAACACAGCTTAAAGTAATATGAAACAGTAACTAATATTTATATTCAGTAGAGATAAGGGAAGAGATGTTCCAGTTTGCTTCTGCTGGGGGGGACAGGGACATTGTAAGGACATCCTGTACATGCTCTGTACAGAGACTGAAAGAAATATGGAAATATCACACAGAAATGTCCCAGTGAGGAATATGCAACAGAGCAGAGTCTCAGACACATAGGTCTGTGCACACCCATAGTGGAGATGAAGGGGATATAGCTGACAGTACCCTTTATAAAATAGACTCCTGGAGAAGATAATTACACTGAAAGTTAACAGTTAGCTCCTAGAGAAAGATGTAATAGCTAATGAAGATATGTATCCATTGTTAGTGATCAGGTATATAAAGAAACATGGCAGAGTGTATAGCCTCAATCCATCAGGACAGAACAGCAGACAGTATCGATGGAACCTTAAATGTATAACTACAGCCAGTTTGATGAGGAAAGATTAATTAAAGCAACTGAACAGGCAAGAATTGAATACTACCCAAACTTCCACGTTACAAGTGATGTTCTGGGAGGAAATAGTGATGCTGCAAAGAGACGCACTGAAAACTGTGGTAGATTGCTAGGCATCCTGGGTTTTGCCAGTGCAGCTCCTTATTCACTAGCGGCTCCATTGTAGCTGTGCTATAAATCCTGAGTAAGGGACAGTGCATAGTTGTCAGGAGACAAGCATCAGTTTGTAACTAGAGATTCACAGCTTGATAACTGATTCCCCCCTTATCTCAGAGGGGAAGTAATCTATACCAGCCCTATATCTGATGTACATTACTTCCCTCTCCATGTCTGCTCCTGTTCATCCCCATTCTATCCATCTGCACAGGACTGGGTAACATCGGCTTCAGGGAGGCTGGCATACACCCCAGTCAGTGATACAGATAGCCAATGCAGGGGAGTAAAGGTGCATTTGCCTGCCCGGACATTTAGCAAGAGTCACAAACTGCCCTAAAATTAAAGTCTGATGGTTGCAGGAAAGGGAGATATTCAGCCCAGTATCTGCCCTCAGTGGAATTCCCCAAATCCACAGAAGGGGGAAAGTTGGTCAGTATTCTCAGTACCTATCATCAGGAACTATGAACTCATAGTTGATAAAGCAATACTGTTAGACTTGAACTTGCTCAGAAGACAGAGGATCTCTATCTGGTGGAATAACATTCACAAAGCTGAATAGGCATTCCAGCAGCTAGTCCTGGAGAAAACTCCAGTCAGTAGGTTACTCTAATAGACTGGTATTAAAAGTCTTTTCAGATCCTCCCATCTTTCAGCATATTGTGCTTTAAATGCAATAAGAGTATTTTCCAGGCAACAGAAATGGTCTTTTTAGACAACTGCATTAATGTCTATGGCTTGCATCCATTTCTAGAAAACATTACAGCTATTAGCAAGGAAGTTCTAGCTGTCAGGATCTTCATGGAATGGAATTATTTGTAGGTAGTATGCTGTTTTGCTTAATAAACTTCAACCTAAAACATCTAAAGTGTTTGTCCCCAATCACCCTAGCTTTTCTTTTTGTAGGAAAAATAAGCAAGAACTAGAGCTTTGTTCAGGGGGAAAAAATGTGACAACACTGTTTAAAAGCTGTTAAACTCATTCCAATTTCTAGTGCATTTTAATGACAGAATGGTTCCTGTCCTGTTCTGTGACACTTCACCCTATGGGGTTGGTGCAGTACTGTCACATTGTACTGTGATGAGAGTTGGATAAATAATTGGTTTTGTGTCTCCAACACCATCTCCAGCAGAGAGGGTATGCTCTCAAATTGCTAAAGGAAGTTGGATGGTGTTGATTGGAGGGAAAACGTTTCACCGGTATTTCTTTAACTGCTACTGTACTGTTTATACAGGCCATAAACCATTCCTGAGTTTTTATTTAATGGAAGCAAAAAGATACCTCCTGTGGCCTCTGCCAGAACATACCACTGGGAACACACAAAAAACCTATCTAAAATGATCATTATTAAGATTGCAAAGTTAAGCACTTAAAAGTTAGGAAATGTCAGAATTAAGGTTATGTGTGGAAAAATAGTACGTGATCATGTCATTAATAACTATATCATAATGCATACACAGAAGGGGGCCGAATTAAAGTTGCATAGGAACTCTAATTCTGGAATTACCCAATTTGGAGTGCTTGACTTTGCAACTTTAATAATGTTCTTTTAACATTGCTTTTGGGGTATAATTTCCAAGATTTTTAAAAAAGCATATAAAAAGAACAGAAATTCCATCATGTGGCATGATATTTACACCCCATGGTTCATCAGCAGGGTTGGAAGCTTAAAATCCACCGCATGGACCTCTGCCACTTGAGGCAATGATAGCAGTAGAAAGTTATCATCCTGTATATAGATAAGCACTAGAGGGTACAAGACACATACTTTGCCAGTGGGTTTCATAGATATTTTCTGACAGCAGAGGAATGGCCAGACTCAGCAATCTAGTAACACAGATTTTGTTGCCCATTTCCCCCAAGCTTGACCTTTTCTGCCCCATTCTGTCCAACCTGTCCCAATATCATTTCCTCAGAGTGGGACTGACTATAGTTAGTCCCACTCTGCACACCTCAGGCTTCTCGTTCAAGTCCCATTCTCCATGCCTATCCAGTCCTAGTCTCCCCTGTCCAATATCCCCCAAACTCCTAATTTCTTTCCCTCCAGCCAGTCTTACTCTCTACCTATCCCCCCTCGACCTCCATGTCCAGCCTCAGTGTTGCCTCCCCCAGCCAACTGGTCTCCAGTTTCCCATTTCCCTCACAGACTCCCAGTCCCAGTCTCCCCCCATGGCTCCCAACCCCAGACTCCTAGCCCAATCAGTTCCAGCTTCTCCTTCCCATGGCTCTCAGTTCCAGTCTCCATGCCAAATCAGTCCCAGTCTCCCCCTCTAACTCCCAGTCACAATTTCTCCCCTTTCACAAGACCCCTTGTCCATCCCCACATCCAGCTTTCATTCTCCTCAACATTCCAATCAGAAGTCTTCATCTTCCACTCTGCCTGGATGCCTGTGCGGGGGGGGGGGGGGGGAAGGAGGAGGAGGGATGATTGGGAGTACAGGAGAGAGAGGCTCCCAGCTCTCAGTTCCAGACCCATCCTCGCATAGAGCAGGTGGGATCAGCCATTACAGGAAAGTCCACCTTCAGCCTTGGTCTGGTACATGCACAATTGCTCTCTGAGCATGGAGCATGCACAGTATGGTGAGCACTAGGAGCTATGAGAGGTTAAAGCAGGGATCGTCAACCTTTGGCACGTGGCTCATCAGGGAAATCCGCTGGCGGGCTGGGACAGTTTGTTTACCTGCAGTGTCTGCAAGTTTGGCAGATCGCAGCTCCCACTGGCCACGGTTCGCAGTTTCAGGCCAATGGGAGTTGCAGGAAGTGGAGGCCAGCACATACCTTGGTCCGCGCCACTTCCCACAGCCCCTATTAGCCTGGAACGATGAACTGCAACCAGTGGGAGCTGTGATCTGTGGACACTGCAGATAAACAAACCATCCCAGCCCGCCAGCGGATTTCCCTGATGGGCTGCGTGCCAAAGGTTGACGATCCCTGGGTTAAAGTATGCTCAGTGAAGACTGAATCCTTGGAGACTTTAGATGTTAAGTTATAGCAAGTCTCTACTGACCATGTGTGAACTTTGATTTTTCAAAGGCTTATGACTGGCCATATTTGGGAAGATTTCCACAGAGGCAGAAAAAAAAGGTCATAAAGGTCACAAATTTCAAGTACCTGCTCCAAAGCATGGGGGCACTAAAAAACTTCAAAGAGAAGATATTAAGAATGTTTTTAACAGGAGAAAATAATGTAGCCTCATTCACAGAAATGGCTTGACCATTTTGGCTGACATTTTCCAGAAACAATCATCCTGAGGGTGGAGATTTCAGCCCAAATGGTTGAAGTTTGGTAAAGTTATAAACAGCTGAAAACAGGGTCTTATAATGGGAGGTGTCTGGCGACATTAATAATAGTCAGTGCTCCCAGCCTTGCCCATAATAAATTTATCTTTACTTAGAGTCCAAGGAATACACCTGCTAATGCTGATATACTGGAATTGGTTACCCATTACCA
Organism: Malaclemys terrapin pileata; assembly: GCF_027887155.1. NCBI lineage: Eukaryota > Metazoa > Chordata > Testudines > Emydidae > Malaclemys > Malaclemys terrapin. Next base: position 287,413,222 of record NC_071505.1, on the reverse strand, counting down.
TTTGACCATAACACTATCCCCAGAGGATATAATCTTTCTCGAGGGGAGGGCTCTGAGTTACTACAGAAAATTCTTTCCCAAGAGTCTGGCTGGTGAGTCTTGCCCACATGCTCAGGGTCTAACTGATCACCATATTTGGGTCAAGTTATTTGGGTCATATTTTCTCCAGGTCAGATTGGTAGAGACCGTGGGGGAATTTCACCTTCCTCTGCAGCATGGGGCATGGGTCACTTACAGGTTTATATTAGTGTAAATGGTGGATTCTGTGTTAACTTGAAGTCTTTAAATCATTATTTGAGGACTTTGGTAACTGAGCCAGAGGTTAGGGGTCTATTACAGGAGTGGGTGGGTGAGGTTCTGTGGCCTGCAATGGGCAGGAGGTCAGACTAGATAAGGGGTCGGCAACTTCTGGCATGCAGCTCGCCAGGGTACTTACCCTGGCGGGCCGGGCCAGTTTGTTTACCTGCTGCGTCTGCAGGTTCAGCTGATCGCGGCTCCCACTGGCTGCGGTTCACCACTCCAGGCCAATGGGGGCGGCGGGAAGCCGTGGCCAGCACATCCCTCATCCCGTGCCGCTTCCCATAGCCCCCATTGGCCTGGGACGGCGAACCACGGCCAGTGGGAGCCGCGATCGGCCAAACCTGTGGATGTGGCAGGTAAATAAACTGGCCCGGCCCGCCAGGGTGCTTACCCCGTCGAGCCACGTGCCAAAGGTTGCCGATCTCTGCACTATGGTGATGACATTCCAATAAATAAGGGTTAGTTTGTAACCTTAGAATCTACTCTGAGAAGGGGACACTACATAGCTGCACTGCCCCAGGAGCAGATCGAGGACAAATTGCAATTCACAAACCTCTTCTTTTCCCCTTTGGTCTGGGGAGGGAATAAATACCTCACCCGATTCTGTGGAACCATTTAATCCTCCTGTTTGTTTAACCAGCTCAGGTGGGGAGCTCCTCCCATTTTTTTGCCCTTTCTGCTCCCTCCCTGTTCTCTTCCCCATGGCCAGAGTAAAAATCTAAACAGGGGGGTAAGGGAGGGCCTTACTTAGCCCTGATTCCCTGCAAGGGCTGGGAAAATCTCACCTTTAGTATTCACATCCTTCAAATATTGTCAGTGCTGTACCCGAAAAGCAGAAATGCTGAAAAAATCCTGTAGCTAGTTGAAAAAAGAAAAGAGTTACATTTAGATGGAAATGTTCTAACCTGCTTTAGTGCTAGTGTAGAGTAAATTGGTTATAGCTTGCAATGTGATTGTCAAAAAGCCAATATGCTTTTGGGGCTACATTATATGGGTACATCTTGTCATGGAGGAAAGAAGTGACAGTCCCTGACTTTGTGGCAGTAGGGATGCTGCTTCTAGAAAATGGAGGTGCCCAGAACTGAATGTAGTTCTGGCCTTTGTACTCCAATTTAGTCTATGGGGAAAATGGAGCCTGAGTTTCACTGGCCTGGTGCAGATATGTTTTAGCTTTATAGCTGTGATGCTATGGAAGCCTGGAGAGGCCCCATAGATAAAACTGTGTAAGTCTGACATTTGCTGAGCATAGCCCTTAATGATCACACTAGATCTCTCTGAAGTCATTTGTGATCTGAAAGCTTTAAAAATAATCTCAGGGGAAAGCAAAAAGCTATAATGAAGATAAGAGGCAGACAAGGTGCCCAACAATTCACATTCTACATCTTTGCAAGGAAAGATGTCTGTGATCCCAAAGAATTGTTTCTTATGTCAGTATATCTGAATAATTTTACAGACAAAATAACAGAGTCAGGTTTGCCAATTTAAACTCCATCTCGCATTCCATTATGTCTCAATACATAGACAAACACTAAGATGAAGGGCAGTTACCTTGTGAATTCTATTTTATGAATACCTTGCACCAAGGCTGCAGCTGCCTCTTTACTTGGGAAAGAGCAGGAAGACAAAGAGGTAGAGACAGAAAGGAGAAATTAGAAGCATGGGTTGGGCCCCCCAAAGAACCAAATGGATATTTTTAAAAGCACTTCCGAGACACAGAATAAAGAACAGAGAAAAAGAGGCTTCAACAACAAAGTAACACTTTTGCAGCTGGTGTTAGTTATTTCCTTGGGTGTTCAATGAAGAGGAAGAGAATGGATATTTACGTTACCACAATGCTTTTCAGTGTTGCAATCAAGACAAAGTAAAAATAAGAAAGGAGCAGGGCTTCATTAAATTAATCACTGTGAATATTTACCCAATAAATATAGTCTCAATTTCTGTTGGCGAATTGTTCATGAGAGGTCCTGATTTCTGCAGATGCATGCATTATTCATAAATAGAGAGTAACATCTTGGGCTAAGTCCTCAAACGGCATTTTTTATGATTTTATTTCTCTCTCCTCTGTTTATGTATCTGTTATTACTTCACATGCTGTGCCTTTCTGGAGTGCTGTGCTGAGACAAAGGGGCACACTTTGTGATTTTTTCCTCCTCAAAGACTTATTTTGTTTGGTCTGTCTGAGAGCAGCAAGAGAGACACTTACATTTCAGCACAGAACAACAATAAAACTATTCCATTGTTAGGTGTTCTGTTGTTCAAGGAGGGGTACAATGCTTTATTGTATTTGAAACTAGAGATGGATTGCTCTAGAGAAAGACCTTTCTGGTTTTGAGATCAAAATAAAAGTAGAGTAAAATAGGTCCTTATGTGAGCCATGGCTTACTAATGGTACTCAAGCGTCATGTTCCAATGGTGTCAGATGACATATGTTTCAGAAAGATTTTGATATTATTATTGTAGATAATTCCAAGGGCCAGATGTTCCCATCTTGGAAGTGGAGGAGAGAGAGGAATTTCCCCCAGAACATTGTTTTAGAATGGCAGTTTGCCTCCATGTAGAATGTAGGGAGAGTTCATCCCCTAGAATCCACAGATCCCCCATAATGCATACATATCTCTTGAGCCCTCATGCTCTCATTTCTGGGTTCCCTACACTATCACCTCTTTTTGAATAATACTCCCCTGCTTGCTGCTGCTGCCTCCCCCAGGACCTCTCTAAAAGGGGGAGAGACCTGAAGGGAGGCTGCAGAAATAGTTGATGAAGACTTTAAGCTGCATTAACTTTTCATTGGACTCACTGGGGTGAAACAACCTCTCCACACCCATGGTCTGTCCCTTCTCTGCTTTCTCCCCTCATGTAAGTCCTTGGACATGTGGAGAGGCCCCCATGGATCCTGAAAGAGGGGGCAATGGGGCTGCTGAGGTGGCTGACCTTTTCCGATACATTTGGGAATGGGTAGATCCACACATGGAAGAGGGTCTGAAGGAGATCGGAGTAACCAGATATAACAACCCTCTTCCTCTATACCCCATTGCTTCTTTCCCTATTGTTGTTTAAATGAGGAAGTTGTGATATTAGTGGTTTCACCAACACCCATGGAACATGTCCACTGCCTTTAATACAGCCACTGAGCATCTGTATCTATCTAAGTGCTTGTCTACTCAAAACAGCAATGCTACATGGATGTGATTTCTAAAGCGTACTAACATGTTGTGCATTAATTAGTCCATAAAGAGCCTGCTGGTGTGCATTAAAAGCTCCCTAGTACGCGCTATGGTCATGCAGTTTGAAACTAATGTAGTTTGCATTACCCCACCATGTGGACACGCTGTAAAGGTTTCTCATGGTGCTCATCACCCTAGGATCTAAGCATTGCACTGGCAAATCAGAGCTGCATAGTGAGAAGATACTAGTCTTTGTATTTTCTTTTGATAGAATGTGTGTGTGTGTCTGTGTGTGTGTGTGTAATGAAACATTAGGGGACAAATTCTGCCCTCCAATGAGCTTGTAGAACTCCTATTGAAGTTAGCAGAGCCACAGGTGTGAATCAGAGAGTGAAAGTGATGAGAACAGATCTATATATAGACTGCCTCAAATATAACTTCTGTCAAGTATTTAGAATGTCCTCTGTCCAATGTTTATTCAGAATGTATTTTCAGTGCAGCTGGGAATATTATACTAACAAACAAGCAAGCTTGAGTAATGAGAATGTTACACAGCTGATATTCTTAAAGGTGAATATGAAAAATTGTATCCAAAGGATTCTACTGCTATTACAAATGCATATTGAGATTCCAACACTGAAATATGATGAGTGACTAATGTCAGTTCAAGATGAAAGGCTACAAAGTTAAAAGGAATCCTCTGATCATGAATCGTCTCATAGTACCATAGCACAACTTAAAAGCCTTTGCATTCCTGACCAGAAGGGGACTAGCTAAAGGTCAGAAATAGATTAATATATTGACAAACTAGATGGAGATTTTAAAGCAAAGTCATAATTGTCTGTAATTTCCCCACATGAAGTTATAATTTTATTGTTGTTGTTTGATTAGAAGAAATGGCTATACTGCAAATGGGAGGAAATAGAGGGTACCATAATTCATATAAAGGGTAAATATTTTTGCATTCCTGACACCGATATTGAGCAGGAAGTGACTGACCTCAAGCAGAATGTAGGGCCAAATTCTGGGTCCAATTACACTGATGTAAACCTGGACTAAATCCATTGACTTCAGTAATTTGAGAACCTGAGAGCAGAATTTGGCAATTGGTTGATGATATTTTGGTTCCAATTCTGATACCAGTGACATTGGTGCAAATCTGGAATAACACCAGTTAAGTTAGAAAGCGACAATACTTCTGTACATCAGTGAAACAGACAGAATCTGATCCTCTATAAAGTAGCTTGTGACTTGGGTTATACACATGCACAGGGAGTAAGAGGATCTAATAATGCCTTAAACATCTACTCAAACTATCAAGAACTTGGCTCTGGGATCACAGAATTAAGCAGGTTGTTTACAATTTGTTAGTCCCTCTCTAGACCAGGTAAGTGGGTAGTGGATGGGGACTGTGACAGGTTAGACTCCCTTCCTCCCATCCAGGATGCCACCCGATGAGCTGGAGTCCCACTCAGCCCTCCGGCCCTGCCAGCCTGGGTTTCCCTTGCACTGGGTTGCTCCAGGCTCTCAAGCCCCTTTTCCAGCACACCCCCAGGCAAGACCACACCCAGTTGCAGACACAAACTGCAGTCAGAACTGTGTGAGAGGATTCAGCCAGCACTCACGTGCACCACCCACTGTGGATAGGTAAACCCCAGATAATATTGTCTTGCGCTGTGTAGAAAGATCTGCATAGTGCAAGCTCATAATAATTCACCTTCTCCCTCAATGTGAAGAGATATGCACAGCTTCCTCCCTCCCACCCAGATATGAATTGCACAAACTGGGTTATTTTATCAACAAGAAATAAGTTTATTAACTACAAAAGACAGATTTTAAGTGATTATAAGGGATAGCAAACAGAACAAAGCAGATTACTAAGCAAATAAAACAAAACACGCATATTAAAGAGACTGGTTTCAAGAAATAATTTGTCACCCTAAATGTTATTTTAGGGGACCCCAGGGTTTATGTAGCTTAGAGTTCCAATTATCTCTTCTTGCACACTAGACCCCTGTCTCTGTGTGCATTCACCCTACCTTTCCCCTCAGGCTAGTTACTTTGTCTCTTCAGGTATTTTCAGCAGTCTTTCTTCTTGGGTGGGCAATGGAGGAGAATCCTGTTTGCCTTACTCCCTAGCCTAAAATAAGATTTACATGAGGCAGGAAGCCTTTGTTTCCAGTGGAAAAGTACCAGCAGTGTCCAAAGTGATATTTTGCATCAGGTGACATTATCACCTGATCTTGTAGTGTCAATGCACTAGGAAACTCTTCAGGAAGGTGGGAGATTAGTATCTTCAGAATTCTATTGTCCTTCTTAAATGGCTCATTCGGGATGATTGCTTATTGTCTGGTGGCCATTTCCCCAAGTACACACACAGTTGTAATTGTCATATTCAATATTCCTAACTTCATATACAGAAATGATACATGCATGCAAATTGGATAATCACATTCAGTAAATCATAACATTTCCAATGATATGAGCCATCTTGCATAAGGTATATCTTAGTTATGCCATATTCAAATCTTAAGCGTATTTCTATCAAGAATAACGTCACAGGGAGAAGTGGGGGAATGGGAGGACCCTTGGCTCAACACCCGCACTTCATACCAGCCACTATGACTGGAATAGGTTAGCAACCAATTACTATCCCCCTGGAGCAAGAGAGAAGCATATAGGTAGAACAGATTATAAGAGTAGGTCCATATTATGAAATGGTTTCTAGGGAGACAATCTAACTCTATATTCAGAAAATGAGTAAGCAGGCCCTCATTTCTTCCTCTGCTGAACTCCTCCCTTATCAGACCCCATGCTGCTTTCTTATGGCTCCTATATATTGCTTTTTTACTGGCATCTTTCATTTAGGATCTGTAGTAGCCTTAACATCTTTTGATTTCTCCTTAACCACTGACCAATCTTGCTACCATTGAAATCAGCAGCAAAAATTCCATTGAATTTAATGGTACAGGAACAGGCTTTTATTTCCTCAAATGTATCTGTTGAGGTGCTCTTTTTCTTCTCTTCTTATGGTGAAAATCTATAGTGACTCCTATAAGTTTTTTTTTTTTTCTTTTTTTTTCTTTTTCATCTGTCAGATTTGCAGAAATCCACACGACTTTGGAATATGCCCAAATACCCAAATCCATCTCATGGCACTGACAATATAGTTACTTTTCCATAACCCTATGACTAAAATTGAATTGGTTAATGACATATAATAAATTAATGAACAACTACTTTTATGATCCTGGGACCATGATATGTTGCTCAATTTATCATTTATTATGCCATGCAACTGAAGTTTTATGAGGTCATTAAAATGCATATACTGCAATAAGAAATCAACATTTATCAGAAAAATAATTATAGGAAAACAGCCTTGTAATAAGCCAAATAAATAAATAAATAAGTGATAATGTTTAATGCCTAGCATGATAACAATAAAAGCAATATCTGAGATAACTGTAACAAAACAATGGAAAGAAAGAGACCATCTTATCAACATGTCCTTAGTTACAGAAGTGTAAAATTTTAATCTCTCTCTCTTTTTGTTGTTGGGTATTTTTTTTTTTTTTACTCATTTTCAGTACCTACTTGGAGCCTCTATTGGATATAGAGTCATTGTGCACTTGAAGTGTATATAATATTTCATATTTGGTTGTCATTCATTTCTTTTAAGTACCATCTATTTATAAAAGAATAGAGTATATATTCAAACTGTTATTCTAGTTTGTATGCATTTAGAATAGTATCTATTTATGTATTTTGGATAAAGTATTTTAAATGCAGGGTGCAATCCTGCCATCGTCACTCACACTTGGGAAATACCTTGATATGGCAGTAGTTTCATTGAATCCAAAGAGGCTACTCACAGAATAAATTGGTATTTAATGTAAGTAAGGATGGCAGAACTACATCTGCAAGAGCTTGTGCTTGGACAACACTTTTTGGAGAGATTTACAAAGCAAAGAGGGCAGATTGGTGTCCAACTTCCATTAACAGTCAGTGAGAGTTGAAAACCTAACTGTAATTTGTGCCTTTGAAAAATTTCCCCTTCCTATTCAAAGCACAGTAACAGACCGCAACTAATGAATTCTCACAACATCGCTGTAAATTAAGAAACTGCGTGTTCTGCAACAAGGTTCTGAGGGACTACATCATCTCTGGAAAACAGGGCTTTAAATCTGCGTGGTTTGCCTCTCCCTATGTATGGGTGCTCAAGGGAAGATAATGAGCCAATTCCAGGGACCCAGATTGAAGCTAAAGAAACTCAGGTTGGAAATAAGTCACACATGTTTAACAATGAGGGTCAATAACCATTGAAAAAACCTGCCTAAGAATTTGGTTGATTCTCTATCACTTGAAGACTTTAAATTAAGATTTGATGTCTTTCTAAAGGATAAGCTATAGCTCATACAAAAGATTTGGGCTGGATTCCAGAATCACTGGATGAAATCATTTGGCATGTGCTATACAGAAGGTTAGATTAGATTATCAGAATGGTCCCTTTTGGCTTTAAAATCTATTAATCTAGACCTTCCTTATTTGTAAGTTTCATAAGGCATGTCTATGAGAACACATACTGAGCAACAAACTGGGGTGTAAAGCTACAGTGCCATGCAGCACCGTCCCTAGACCAAATGGTGCCCAGGCTCTGCATGAATGAATGAATGAATTGGAGAGCTTGGAGTGGAGAGTGGTTCCTGCATTGCAAAATGTGATGACTGTTGTCCAGTTTGACATGGAGGTCTTTAGCATTGACTCCAAACATTCCACATGTGTGAGCATCCGGTCAAGGCCCGTACAATTGTTCAACAGTATTTTCCTGTTCTCCAGCAGCTTACTAAGGTCATACAACGCCCCCTCCCCCAGTATTTTCATAGTGCTTAATTTGTCCAAACTTTTCTTTGATGGACACTCAAGCAGTGTCAACGAGTGAGCAAAAAATCCCTCTTGAATTTTAGTTCCAAGATTCCTTTTACCTTATCTCTCCCCTTGTAACCAAACCATCTCTTCTTCTGATGAATATGCGTTTCCTTGAAGACAGGCTCAATTCCTACATTTTCTGCCATTTCTTTGGCAGCAGTGATGACATCTTCAAATCTGTTGTCTTTGTAGGTCACAACAAAATCAAGGCAGCTTCTCATCAAAGTAGTAGCAGTCGCGATGTCCATTGACTGAGTTTGTAATGTTTGGCTTACAATGTTTACTTGGAATAGTATATTGTGCCAAACCACAATTGAGAACAGAAATTGGAAGGCAATGATCTCGTTTGCCAGACTTTGCGCCTTGTGTCAGATTCTGGCCTTGGCTTTACTCGACTGCACCAGTTCCGTCAGGGCATCATAAATCTCAGTCACTTGGTACCTCATTGGCCTTACGATGTCAGTGCAACTCTCCCAGCAAGTCTCACTTAGTGGCTTCACAATCCAATTTGTAACATAGTCCACGAGGATCTTCCACCTGATAGTTGATGCTGAAAATAGGACATACATCCTTTGCAATACTCTGAAGAGAGATACTGAATTTAAGGAAGATGATGCTGCATCTAACACAACCAGGTTAAAGGAATGGCAGTCATAAAGCCACAAAGAAAGCTCTTGGATTCAGTGTAAGGATCCTTGCCTAAAGGCTCCTGTTTTTTCCTTTCATGTTCAAGCCGTTGTTGTAGCCTTGGCCGTGGCAGTCCTGAAGCTTTATTTTATTCTCATTCAAAACATTCATAAACTGTTTTTTTAGGACTTTTCCAGTAGAGTCATCCACAGACCAGAAACAGATAGAATATTTCTTTACTTGGATACAGCCATCCTCGTTGTCAACAAATCTTACTGAAAATGCATCTTTTCCTTGTGACTAATGTTAGAAGTGCAGTCTATTATTATGGCATAGTACTTCGCTTTGCCAAGCTAAATCAATATGTTATCAAGCATCTTCCTTGCCATAAGGTCAATCAATTCATTTTGAATTGTTTTGCTGCAGTAGTGGTCCATAGCTTATTTATGACCTACTTAACGTGGGTGCTCACACATGACATCACATGACACCTGTACTTCTGTTAGTCTCAAAGGTGCCACAGGACCCTCTGTTACTTTTTACATGACATCATTGTATTTCCCAAGGAGCTCTACCAAACCAAGGAAATTATAATTATGTTCAGTGAAAAACTTATCCAACAAGCCCTGGAAAGCCAAATTATTTTTGGAAGGAAGAGGGTAATTGAGATCAGATGTTTGAGCATGTTCCTCCAATGCTGGGTTTCTACACTAATAATGCGCTAGTTTTCTGCATCTATGCATTTATTCAGCTTGTGCCTGGACTTGACCTCCATCCATTTGGAATAGGCTGTAAAATAGCCGGGTGACTTTTCATGTTGCTTCAGAGCATCAGCTAAATTATGCCAGTAATTTTACCCAGAAAGCACAAGCAACAATTTGGCATTCTTGTCAAATACTTTGCAACAAAACCAGAACACTTTGTCAGCTGATTTTGAGTAAACTAGCCGAGGCCAATTTAATTTCTCACCATTCTCGAGCACTCTTTCACAGTGTTATGCTGAGAAGTGTCGCTTCTGCTCATTTACTGGAAACGTCATATCCTCAATTTTGCCCGGCCCATTCAAAATTGTAAGATCAACATTGGCAGAGTTTAGGATCGCCGGCCATAAAGCAGGATCTGATATATTGATTTATGGTGTGCAATTTTTCTCACTGCTGTTTTCTGTCATCATGCAAGGCTCATTCTTCTTTATCATTTCTCTCCTTTTAATGTAAACCAGATTTTTCTTTGTCATAAGTTTCCTTTCCATGTGAGCCACATTCTTCTTTATCATCACTCTTCTTTATGCCTCCAGGAAAACTGGATGATTCTCCATCACAATTGCATTCTTTATTTTCAGGTAAATTTGCTAATTCCTTAGTAAGAGGATGCCTATCATTTACACTTTGCTCCTCAATTTCTTCTGCACTGGTATGATCACTACTGCCTAAAGCCCAGTCTATGTTGTTCTGTTTCAGATATTTTCCCCACAAATTTGCCCCTTGCTGTAAACTAGATTGCAGTTGAGCTTTCTGCTTCCTATACTGAGCTCCTGAAGGCTTATTGATGGAGGAGGCATGGCTCAGTGGTTTGAGCATTGGCCTCCTAAACCCAGGGTAGTGAGTTCAATCCTTAAGGAGGCAATTATAGAGTTCTGGTACAAAACTCTGTCTGGGGATGGGTCCTGCTTTGAGCAGCGGGTTAGACTAGATGACCTCCTGAGGTCTCTTCCAACCCTGGTCTTCTATGATCTTTTATTTTCTATGGGGGAAAACAGACAGTATTAGGGAGAGCATAAAGTCTTCAAACACTATGGGTATGTCTACACTACGGGATTAATCTGAATTTATATAATTCGAATTTGGGAAACAGATTGTATAAAGTCGAATGTATGCGGCCACACTAAGCACATTAATTCGGCGATGTGCGTCCAAGTAGCGGGGCTAGCGTTGATTTCTGGAGCGTTGCACTGTGGGTAGCTCTCCCATAGCTATCCCATAGTTCCTGCAGTCTCCCGCGCCCATTGAAATTCTGGGTTGAGATCCCAGTGCCTGATGGGACAAAAAACATTGTCGCAGGTGGTTCTGAGTACAGCCTCACCCCTCCCTCCCTCCCTGCATGAAAGCAACGGACGGCAGACAACCATTTCAACCTTTTTTCCTGGGTGAACACTGCAGACTCCATACCACGGCAAGCATGGAGCCCGCTCAGCTCAAGACAGCAGTCATGAACATTGTAAACACCTCGCGCGTTCTTGTGGAGTTTATGCTGAGCCAGGACCAGAAAAACGAGGCGAGGAGGCAGCGGCGGTGGCAGCGCAGCGACAAGCGTGATGAGGACATGGACATGGACACGGACACAGAATTCTGTCAAACCACGGGCCCCGGTGCTTTGGAGATCATGTTGTTAACGGGGCAGGTTCTATCCATGGAATGCCGATTCTGGGCAAGGGAAACAAGCACAGACTGGTGGGACCGCATAGTGTTGCAGGTGTGGGGTGATTCCCAGTGGCTGCGGAACTTTCGCATGCATAAGGGCACTTTCATGGAACTTTGTGACTTGCTGTCCCCTGTCCTGAAACGCCAGAATACCAAGATGAGAGCAGCCCTCACAGTTGAGAAGCGATAGCCCTGTGGAAGCTTGCAACGCCAGACAGCTACCGGTCAGTCGGGAATCAATTTGGAGTGGGCAAATCTACTGTGGGGGCTCCTGTGATATAAGTAGCCAAAGCAATCACTCAGGTGCTGCTACAAAAGGTAGTGACTCTGGGAAATGTGCAGGCCATAGTGGATGGCTTTGCTGCAATGGGATTCCCTCACTGTGGTGGGGTGATAGATGGAACCCATATCCCTATCTTGGCACCGGAGCACCAGGGTACCCAGTACATAAACCGCAAGGGGTACTTTTCAATGGTGCTGCAAGCACCTGTGGATCACAAGGGACGTTTCACTAAGATCAACGTGGGCTGGCCGGGAAGGGTTCATGACGCTCGCGTCTTCAGGAACACTACTCTGTTTAAAGGGCTGCAGCAAGGGACTTACTTTCCGGACTAGAAAATAACCATTGGGGATGTTGAAATGCCAATAGTTATTCTTGGGGACCTAGCCTACCCCTTAATGTCATGGCTCATGAAGCCATACACAGGCAGCCTGGACAGAAGCTGTGCATCAGAGAAGCTTTGAAAACCAGTTTCATGACTGGCCAGGCTACAGTGTGAAATATCTGTTTGTTTCTCCTTCATGTAAACCAGCCCCCTTTATTGACTCATTCTCTGTAAGGAACCCACCCTCCCCCTCCCCCCAGCTTGCTTTCAAACCAAATAAAGTCACTATCGTTTAAAAATCATTTATTCTTTATTAATAGATTATAAAAAGAGGGAGGGAACCCGGGTGGGGTTTGGGAGGAGGATCGGTGGGAAGGAAAAGGCCACTAAAAAAAGGTTAAAAAAATGACAGCCTTTTGCTTGGGCTGTCCACTGGAGTGGAATGGGAAGGTGTACGGAGCCTCCCCCCCCCCGCGTTCTTACACGTCTGGGTGAGGAGGACATGGAACATGGTGAGGGGGGAGGGGGTTTATACAGGGGCTGTAGTGGCACTCTGTTTTCCTGCAGCCGTTCCTGAAGCTCCACCAGATGCTGGAGTATGTCTGTTTGCTCACGCAGCAGCCCCAGCGTTGCATCCTGTCTCCTCTGATCTTCCTGCCGCCACCTCTCATCTCGAGCGTCTCTCCTGTCCTCACGTTGGTCCCTCCCGTCCTCACGTTGGTCCCTCCTGTCCTCACGTTCACTGGCTTCTTTCCCATACTTTGAAACCGTGTCCTTCCACTCATTCAGATGAGCTCTGTCACTGCGGGTGGATTCCATGATTTCTGCAAACATCTCGTCTCGCGTCTTCTTTTTCCGACGCCTTATCTGTGATAGCCTTCGGGACGGAGGAGGGAGGCTTGAAGAATTTGCAGCTGCTGTAGGGAGGGGAAAAAAGAGAGAATTTTTTTAAAAGATACATTTTGCAGAACAATGCTTATACTCTTTTACGGTGACCAACACTATTCACATTACATAGCACATGTGATTTCTGTGCAAGATCGCATTTTGCCTCTTAATACTGAGTGCCTGTGGCTTTGCTGCTAGAGATCATAGGTCCGGGCAACAGAATTCGGCTTGCATGCGGCCATGGTAAGCTCATAGACTCATAGACTTTAAGGTCAGAAGGGACCATTATGATCATCTGGTCTGACCCCCTGCATGATGCAGGCCACAAAGCCGTCCCTACCCTTTCCCTTGACTCTGCTGTTGAAGTCCCCAAAACCTGTGGCTTAGAGACTTCAATTAGCAGAGAATCCTCCTGCTAGTGATCCCTGCCTTATGCTGCGGAGGAAGTCGAAAAACCTCCAGGGCCTCTGCCAATCTACCCTGGAGGAAAATTCCTTCCCGACCCCAAATATGGCGATCAGTAAAACCCCGAGCATGTAGGCAAGATTGTAGGCCATTGTCTTTCGGCTTCTGCACCCTCCTTTCCCACATGCCAAGCAAAGCCCGTTGAGTGCTGCAGTTTTCCTGTTAACATTCAGCAGCAGCAGAAAACAAACTATCCACCCCCCCCCATCCAATTCTCTGGATGATCGCTTTATCCCTCCCCCCTCCGCGTGGCTGGTATCAGGGAAGATCCCTGCAGCAACCAAACTAACCCCCCCACCCCCCCACTCCCGCCATGAATTCTCTGGGATGATCGCTGTACCCCTCCCCCCACCACGTGGCTGGTAACAGGGAAGATCCCTGCTAGCCAAACGCGAAAAGCTCAGGGCCAATTTCCCCCCCCTGCACTTGGCTAACTGCAGGGAAGGATTTCTTTTCAGCCACAGGCAAACAGCCCAGTAGGAACGGCCACCTCTGTCCCCTTAATTAAGTTCCCGTATTTCAACCAGGTTACCATGAGCGATATCACGCTCCTGAGGATTACACAGCAAGATAAAGAGCGGATGTTGCTTGAATGCCAGCAAACACCGGGACCATATGCTGCCAGGCTTTGTCAGGCAATGATACCAGATTACTTGCTGCAAGCATGGCGTGGTCAAGTGTCCTACCATGGAGGACGGAATAAGGCTGCACTGCCCAGAAACCTTGTGGCAAGACTTTTGGGGTACCTCCAGGAGAGCTTCATGGAGATGTCCCTGGAGGATTTCTGCTCCATCCCCAGACACGTTAACGGACTTTTCCAGTAGCTGTACTGGCCGTGAATGCATCCCAACTCCTCAGGGCAAAGTAATCATTAAAAAACGCTTGCTTAAAACAAGTTTTATATTTTAAAAGGTAAACTCACCTGAGGTCCCTTCCATGGGGTCATGGTCTTGGATACTGGCTTGGGAGGGTTGAGAGGGTACTTCAGTCAGGCTGAGAAAAAGATCCTGGCTGTTGGGGAGAACGGAGTGCTGGGTGCTCTCTGCAAGCTTGTCCTCCTCCTCCTCCTCCTCCTCCTCCTCCTCTTCCCCATCCGCAGAATCCTCAGGTGTAGCTGATGAGACTATCCCCGACCCGGAATCCATGGTCACAGGTGGGGTAGTGGTGGCGGCCCCCCCTAGAATTGCATGCAGCTCGGCGTAGAAGCGGCATGTCCGCGGCTCTGACCCGGAGCGACCGTTTGTCTCCTTTGTTTTTTGATAGGCTTGTCTGAGCTCCTTGACTTTCACGCGGCATTGATCTGAGTCCCTATTGTGACCTCTCTCCATCATGCCCTTGGAGATTTTTTCAAAAGTTTTGGCATTTCGTCTTTTAGAACGAAGTTCTGCTAGCACTGAATCCTCTCCCCATATAGCGATCAGATCCAGTATCTCCCGTATGGTCCATGCTGGTGCTCTTTTTCGATTATCGGACTGCATGGTTACCTGTGCTGATGAGCTATCTGTGGTCACCTGTGCTTTCCACGCTGGGCAAACAGGAAATTAAATTCAAATATTCCCGGGGCTTTTCCCGTCTACCCGGCCAGTGCATCCGAGTTCAGATTGCTGTCCAGAGCAGTCACAATGGTGCACTGTGGGATAGCTCCCGGAGGCCAATACCATCGAATTGCGGTCACACTAACCCTAATTCGAATTGCTAAAATTAATTTTGGCGCTACTCCGCTCGTCGGGGTGGAGTACAGAAATCGATTTAAAGAGCCCTTTATTTCAAATTAAATGGCATTGTTGAGTGGACGGGTGCAGGGTTAATTCGAATTAAGGCTGCTAAATCCGAATTAAAGTCGTAGTGTAGACCAGGCCTATGTGTTAAGCATGCCAAAAGAAATAACAGTATTTCTTTTATATTGTTGCATAGATAAGGGCTTAATAGATATATCTGACATCTCATAAAATATGTCCTTTATTAGTCACTACTTACACTCTTCAAGTGTTAAAACATGAGTACACTTTCAGAATTACACAATAAAACAAGGTACACAATATTGCAGCTGGGGTCTCACTTCACTTCACTTTGTTCTTATATCTCACTGAATGAACTGGCGACATCCTGCCCCCTGAGAGGCCATGGTTGACAACATTCTATGATGTTCAAGAAAAATGTAGTTCTGGGAAAGTCTGGAAGGTTCCACGAGATTTTACAACATTCTATAATGTTAGTGAAAAATGAATCCACATGCAGAATACCTGAAACATTTTACTTCAAACGTTCTATTTTCCCTTTTGTCAATAACAACAAAAACAGCACCCTGAGCCTGGCGCCCCCCAAGCCCAGCACCTGCCCCTAAATCCAGCCCTTGTGGTGTGCACTATCTGTTTGTGTGGACCCTGCAGCTGAGCATTAGAAGTCCCCTATTGAACATTAACTTACCTCGGAGTACATCAGTATGCACAAGGAAACTTTTAATGCACAGCAGCAGAGTCCACTCAGACAGATAATGTTTGGCATGATGGAGCACGGTAGATTTATACAACACAAGTTGCCACACAGAATGTGTTCATGTACACATGCCTTATGAAAGCTCTGTGGTCATGCATGTTCCACAAGAGGAAGCAAGGAAAGTCTTAGAGCACTGCCTTGAACCAAAACAAATGGCATACCCAGCCATTACAGGGTTGGAATGATAACTTCCTCCCCCTCAGTTTTGATATTTGGGCACTTTTGCTGTTGTGCAACTAGTGCACTATGAACACCCTGAGAAATAAAAGCCTCAAGGAAGATTATAGGTAGCTTGAAAAACTCTCAACAAGTTTGTTCGTTTTTCCTCTTAGACCTGCCATATTTATGGGGAAATTGAAGGCAGGTGGGGAAACTGAAGTAGAGAAGTTAAAGTGACTCACCCAAGACTAGAGGAGTAAGTGTCAGAGATGGGGTCAGTTCCTACACTTCCTCCCTGGCTCCTAGTCCTAAGGTCAAGTAAAAAGTCTGAAATTACTGAAAATTATTATGAGACATTAACCTGGAATCTTTGACATTGGAAGAAATCAGTCTTATGACCTGTATGGAAATGTCTAAACATTTTTGTTGAAATTCTTCAGAAGATATGCATTAAGTTCTAGGGCAGTTCAACAGTGTGTGTGTATAGAGAGCCACCAAAGAGAGGATATTGTTTCCTACATTGTTCTGACAAACCTGATAAAGTAAACCATCCTCTAGATCAGGGGTTGGCAACCTCTGGCACGCGGCTTACCCTGGCAGGCCGGGCCAGTTTGTTTACCTGCCGCGTTGGCACATCCCTCGCCTGTGCCACTTCCTGCAGACCCCATTAGCCTGGGACGGTGAACCGCGGCCAGTGGGAGCTGTGATCGGCCGAACCTGCCGACTCGGAAGGTAAACAAACTGGCCCAGCCTGCCAGGGTGCTTACCCTGGTGAGCCCCGTGCCAGAGGTTGCCGACTCTTCCTCAAGATACTATAATTAATGTTTTATTACATTGAAATAGGCATAAATAAATTATTAGTTTACTTAACAAACTGGGATAGCAGAAGTGTGAAGCATTTGAGAAAAAAATATGAGGAATCCAAATAGGGGGCAGGGGGAAGGAAGTAAAATCGGTGTCTGAGGAGAGATATTAAAGCATGAAGGACAATAATATACTGCTGCATTTTCAACAATGGCACTATAATTGTGAAGTGCTTCAGTCCCAACAAAATGGTCCCATGCATTGGGCCAAGGATAATGCAAGAGTATCCATTATAGTCCAAGGGTCATGAAAATGGACAGACAAGGCTGCTAATATGTTGCTTCCTCCTCCTCTCTCTCCCTCTTTCTGAGGACTGTCGGAGTGTTTGGGAGCAAGCAAATAAGTATGCTTTGCTGTTCTCTCTTTCTTTTCTTTTGGGGAATTGTGTGTGTGTGTGTGTGTTTATTTAGTTTGGTGGTTGTTGTGGGCTTAATTTTAAGATTTCTTGTGTTTTAGCAGATTTTTGTCTGCCCACTAGGAATAGCCAGCCCAGGGGAACAGAGACCTCAATTTGCTATGGTTTCTGAAGATTTAACCTGTAACCATTCGTTGCAGACTTTGCCTCCAGAGCACCTCTGTGGTGGAGTGTGTTCTAGCTGTAGGGTTGGTGATTGGGTTTAAAAATATGAGGTACGCCTTCCACACAAGCCAGGTTGTTGTGTGTGTTGCCATGCTTAGCTTTGTTGAGCATGTCATTGTGGAGGGGATTGTTGTGTGTGTTGTTTTTGTCCCTGTTGTGCCCCTCTCAACATCTATTGTTATGACACTATCTCTAATGTCCCTTGGAAGTGAGCAGCTAGCTAGAGAGCTGGCACGTTATGGTAAAATCATTAGCACTATTAGGAGGATTCCTTTCAGCTGTAAAGCCCCACAGGTTAAGCACTTCTTGTCCTTTTGTTGCCGGCACAATGTGCCCGAGGGAGGCAACAGTGGGGTTCGTTGCCTGGTGTGAGCCTCGCCAATAAACACCGGGGTGGAGAAGCAACCAGAGTTTATTTGAGATCTCAAAGCTGTTCAAGGAGACTGGCACGTCTCAGATCAAGCACACCCCACTAGACGTAGTTCCCCTTTTTATACCCAGACAGCCGCCGTAGTACTTTTCCGCTTGCTAAAGCACGTCCCCCCTTCCTCCCTCCCCCTTTCTGTTGCAGCCACGTACGCTGTATTTGCAGCTGGTTTCTAACCGGTTTTAGCTGGCTGCAACTGAAGGCTTCTTGTTTCATCCCGTTTCCCAACTGCTAGCACTTCAGGTTACAAAAGTTCAGCCAAGAAGAGAGTGAGTGGCTGAATATGGAGGAGCTTTGGTTTGCTTAGGCCTAGAGCACGAGGGCTTCATCAACACTCGTGGTCTTCCACCCCCCGAGTTACCTAAAGTTATGTCTAGTGACACCAACAACTCCCTCCTTTGAGAACACTCAACAAACTTTTGGCTGAGTTTTCTCATATTCTGAGGACAAAATGTGATTGAGTGATAAGGACCTGGGGTCATTAATAAGAGGGTATAGCGGTATTCCTGGGGAGCGGGAGGTACAAAGCTTACATAGGAGCACTTTACAACAAGCAAGCAAGAGGAGAGTGAAAAGATACAATACAAGACCTGTGAGCAGGATGTGAACAATGCCTCCTCCCAGTCCCCCCAGGCTAGGTAGCCAGTTCCAGAGGGAGTCGAAAATGGTGGGTTCCCTTTCCAGGGCCTCCCACTGTTTAAAAGCCTGTTCGGCTGACAGGATGTGCTTGTTAATATCCTGTGAATTCTCTGTGACATAAGTACAGCATTCCTGCCCAATAAGGGCACACACCCTGCCCTGTGAGGCCAGATTTTGCAGAGATAGTAACCGGAGTTGGTAAAGCTCCGAGCTGAGGCTTTTTTCTATGGCCAAGGTGTCATTGGCGAATCTGGTGAGGAACACAGAGAGCTGACGGTAGAGTCAGGCTAGCCGTCCCATCCCATAGGATGGGAGGAGGATCATAGCAAATCTGTCTACCTCACCAATGGGCTCTGGGGTGGTGTATAGGGACCTGCGTTGCCTGGGGAAGCTGGGCGGGAGTTGGGCCAAAACGAGAAGAGGAGGGACAAGGTAACCTACATAGCAACTTCCATGCCATCGATGGGGCAACCACTTATAGGCAGAGGTACCACAAATGTAAAAGGCCTGGCCGTTTGCCACCATGCCATTAAAGCCTCACAGGCTCTGTTGGCTGTCAGAAGGGGACCAGTATATGAGTCCTTCGCCTGAGTCTTGGCCTGAACTATTAAACAGGGGGATAGTGGTATTGGCCGCGGGGGACAAAGAGAAATGGCAGGTACTATTACCCGCAAACCAAGTGTGGTTAGGAGATGCCCCCTTTTGATAACATAAATGACCGGTGGGGACAGAGCGTAACCGAATAGGCTGGGGGACATGGGATGCATTCCAACAGGGACACCATGAATCATTAGTGAGGCTGTAGTGGGCCTCCTGCATGCAATTTTTGGCTAAAGTGGACAATCCAGGTGCTAATCCTGTAATGTTGTGAAAGGGGTTATAGCCCCGAGTTCCATTATGACTTGCATTGATGGCAAGCGTGAGTTGGCAAAAGTCAGACCAATTTTGGGGAACCGCCCTCCATTGTAGCCCTGCTGCATGATGAGGGATGTGGGAACATACCCAGCAGTTTGAGAGGTTAAATTCGCGGGCAAAAGCAATTTTCAGGGCCTCATATGTATTTATAGCCAGGTTCGTAGGGACCCTTCCCCATCCCGCGTGCGTGGAGGGCAAAACGGGAAGCAGCGGGAGAATTGTTCCCCTGACAAAAAGTAATAGGGTGGCATGCCCTGCCCTGAACCCCATGTTGTGTATATCAGATAGGGCAGTTATGTTACAAACAGGCTCCCTAACCCCCTAGTGCTTTTTAAACAACAATCTGAGTCCGAGATCGTCGGTTGATGACGTTCTGGCGGGTTGGACGGTCCACCGTTCCGCTGACAGTGGAGCGGGCACTGCTTTCGGATGGGAGTGATGAATCCAGTTCTTGTGTCCTTCGACCTTTGCTGCCGTATGGGAAACCAACAGGATGGTGTGGGGTCCCTTCCACCTCTCGTGCAGACTTTGCCTCCAGAGCACCTCTGTGGTGGAGTGTGTTCTAGCTGTAGGGTTGGTGATTGGGTTTAAAAATATGAGGTACGCCGTCCACACAAGCCAGGTTGTTGTGTGTGTTGCCATGCTTAGCTTTGTGGAGAGAAGAAAGAACAGCAGACAAAGAGCACATGTACTGAGATAAGAAACCGCACCCCATTTCCCACTCCCCTGCCAGAACCGGTGTACCGTTCATAGGCCATGCCCTTCCAAACATAATTTCGAAGGGACTGAGCCCTAATCTGCCCTTAAGGAGAGCGCAGACGCGGAGCAAAACGAGGGGCAAAGCATCAGGCCACCGAAGAGAGGCCTCCTGACAGATTTTTGAGAGGTATCGTTTAAGGTTCTGATTTGTACGCTCCACTACTCCACTGGCCTGCGGTCACCATGGTGTGTGGAGCTTCCAGGGGAACTGTAGGGCATCCGATATATGCTGAATGACTTTTGATGTGAAGTGAGTTCCATTGTCGGATTCCATCCACCGGGGGAGTCCGAAGCAGGGAATAATCTCCTTGATGAACTTGAGGGCCACCATCTTGGAAGTGCAGTTGCAGCACGGGTAAGCTTCGGGCCATCCACTGAAATGATCCACCAAGACGAGGAGGTATTTGAACCCTTGGGTCTGGGGGAACTCAGTAAAATCGATCTGCCAAACCAATCCCGGGCCTGCGGTGCGTTCCAGAGTAGCTGGGGGTACTGAAAGTCCCAGTCGGGGGTTATTCTTTTGGCAGACTAAACAGTCAGCCTGTACCTGGGAGGCCAGGGGTCGAAGTCCCGAGATTAGGAAATATTTACCCATCAGTTGTGAGATAGCCTCTCTGCCTGCGTGAGTGGTTTGATGAAGTTTCTGCAACACCAGCCGGATCAGGCCCTTCGGTAGGAGGATCTTCCCTTCTGTGGAGTGGAGCCATCCCTCCTTTTCCTGGAGACCAAGCTTATCAGCCAGCTTCCTCTCTTCGCAAGAGTACTGAGGGGTTGTGAGCTCCTCCACTGATGGGATAAGGGCATGCATATGGACATCTTCAGTTTTCGGTGGTTGTAGGGTGGCTTTGTACTTGGCTTCCCTGTCTGCTCAGGTGTTGCCCCTGACCATGTCCTGATCTTCCCTTTGATGAGCCGAGGGGAAGTTGTACAGCTTCTAGGAGCCGGAGAATTTGGGGCCTGTGCTTGACCGGCGAGCCCCGGGCCGTCAGCATTCCCCTTTGCCTCCGCAGGCCAGCATGAGCATGTAGCACTCCAAAGGCATATCTGGAATCAGTAAAGATGTTGTTTTCCTTGTGACAGCTCGAGCGCACGGGTTAGGGCCACTAGTTCAGCAAGCTGGGCAGATGTCCCGGCAGGCAAACCCTCGGCCTCCACGGTATCATGGAGGGTCACGACAGCATGACCCACCCTCCTTTTTCCGTCTACAACTGTACTACTACCATCGGTGTACCACTCACAATCTGCATTCGGGAGTGGTTGATCCTTTAAATCCGGGCGGCTGGAGTATTGGGCATCTATAATGTCCAAACAGTCATGTTCCTGCTTCTCTGTTTCTGGCAAAAGGGTGGCTGGGTTAAGGGAGGGGCAGGGTTGCAGGGTAACTTCAGGGTTCTCTAAAAGTTAGTCTGATACCGGGCTACCCGAGCCTGGGTAAGCCAGAGACCACCTTAGTGTCCAGCAGGGCCTGAACCATATGGGGAGTATACACTTGCACAAACCCCCCCCCCAGTGTCAGCTTCTCGGCTTCAAGTACTAGGGCAGTTGCCGTGACCGCCCGCAAGCATGTCGGCCACCCCTTGGCAACTTGATCAAGTTGTTTGGAGAAGTAGGCAACGGGATGTTTCCAGTTGCCTAACAACTGGGTAAGTACTCCCAGGGCCACCCCTTTCCGTTCATGTACATACAATTGAAATGGCTTAGAGAGGTCCAGCAGACCCAGGGCTGGGGCTTCCATCAACTTTCTTTTCAACACTTTAAATGCCTTGTCGGCTTCTGAAGACCAGCAAAAGGGATCATGATCCATTCCCTTAATGCATTTGTACAATGGTTTAGTCCACAGTCCAAACTCCGGGATCCATATCCTGCAGAAGCCCCCCATACTCAGAAATGCCCTGAGCCATTTACGGTTGCTTGGGATAGGAACTTGGCATATAGCTTCTTTCCTTTCATTTGAAAGCTGACGCTCCCCCTGCCTTATGTGGAACCCTAGGTACTGTACTTCTGGGAGGGCGATTTGAACACTTTTATAGACAGGTTTATATAATATTAAACAATGCTTCCCAGGTTCTAAAAGCTTCCCTGGTGTATAGACTGGAGTGTGACTACAATGTAATTGTGACTTCTGAGGATGTGGCCTGGTTCTGTTGTGCAAGTCTGACACCTTTAGTCAATCAGTGCCCTAAGCAGAGGCAGACTGCCCCCGGTAATGGTGACCCTGTGTTTGGGAATGTGGGGGTTTCTGAGAGTAAAATACAGGGTGGGGGTGGCTGAGACGGGGTCCCAGCAGGCTCCAGCTGTCAGTTATGGGGGTTAGTACCTCCTTTACAATCTGGGGGAGATGATATTACTGGTTTTGTGGCTCCTGATTCAGTGGCCTCTTGACCTGTGCATGCATGTGAATTGGAATCTGAGCCTGTTGCTATGGATTCTGCACGCTTAGCTTTAGATTCTAACTCGACAGCAAAACCCCAGTTTAAAAAATGGCCATTGAAGGCAGAACGAGCCCCAGTTTCTAAAGGTGCCAAGAAGCGGGCTACTTCGGTCAGTGCAGTTGGGAAGTATAAGGTTGAGGATGCTGCTGAGGGTGGTTCTTTGACTGGGGGCACGAGGAGTTCTCAGCTATTAGGTTTGTCCCCTCACTTCCAGCAACTCCCTCCTTCAGGTTGCTCTGAGGTTCCCCTCCTCAAGATTGGTCCTAACTCAGAATCTGAGAGGTGCGGGGTATGATGAACTCACAGATTTGTTTGCATGCTTAACTCTCTGAGGGGGAGTTTACCCTGTCTTCTATTGGTAGGTTTCTGAGTGAGACTAAGGGGAAACATAGGGTATAGGTGGCATATTAGTTTCTTGACCTTAATCTGTTTTTGTTGTCTGCTCAATATACTATGAGACATGTCTCTGTGTCTGTGTTTAACAAACACAAGCAGTATAGATTGAAAAATACCGATGACCAAAGTGTGTATCTCTTTGACAAATGGAAATGTTGGGGATTAATGGATATAGGCAAATTTGGTGGGTTTTTTTTTCCGGTTTTGGGGATTTTCTTTTCTATCTGTCTTCTTATTTTTCTGATGATTGATAATGTGGTATGTGGTTCTCTCAATGTAAATGGGTGAAGGGCATTACAAAATGTATCACTCTTTTTGAGTGCCTGTCCCAGAAAAAGGTAGATATTTCATTCTTGCAAAAGATGCACACAGATGCAGGCAACCAAACTGGCTGGCTTGCAGGTTGGAGAAGGTTGTTTTTTTCTGAGTCATGGTTCCACTGTGAGCTTAGGGGATGCCATTTTATTTTTTGACACGGTGAAGCCTTATTCAGTATTTGTACAGGAACTTTTTCCAGGCTGTTTATTGACTGTTAGAGCTAATTTTAAGCAATATCATCTTTTTTGATTAATGTCTGTGCTTCTGCTGTAGGGAAAGACAGGGTGTATTTTTTCAGTGCTTGGGTGCTTTTTTGGCAAATTGTTTGATAAGTGATTTTTTAATTTTGGGAGGCGATTGTAATTGTAATCTTAATGAGAGATTGTATAGTAACCATCTGGAATCACATTCACTGCCTGCTCAGCAACTTTCAACACTTCTACAGGCTTATCACCTGACTGATGTATGGTAATGTTTTCACCCTTATGCGCAGCAGTACACCTGGTTGAGTGCTAGGGTCAGCTTTTTCTTTATGGCCCGTTGGGATCATTTTTATGCTTTTATTCATCATTTGTCTTGTTTGCTTTCTAGATATATTCTCACTACTGGTATTTCAGATAATGGTTTGGTCTCAGTTGTGTTGTCTCTTCCCTCTATTCAAGAACGTCATCCATACTGGCATTTTAACACTAGCCTTTTACAAGATGTACATTTTCAGGACTGTCTTAATTATTTTGGGGGAGCTTGGACTGCCTCAAAGGATATTTTCCCCTCCTGATGACAATGGTGAGAGGTGGACAAAGTTACTATTAAATATTCTTATCAGCAATACATGCAGCAGACAACCCTAGGTCTTTATCTGAGTTAGAGTTGGGGACTGTGGAACCTGAAATAACCTTTCATTGCAGTAATGATGCTGGGTTATATGAGAGCTTGATATATATATATATATACAGAGAGAGAGCTTGATATATATATATATAATCTCCAACAAGTCCTGAAAGAGCTGGGTTTTATATATATAAATATATATATATATAAAACCCAGCTTTTTCAGGACTTTTCAGGACCTGTTGGATAGCAAAGTTAACAATGAACTTCTTTGGACCTGATTTCAGGGTCTTTCTCAAATGGATGCAATTATTCAGTTTTAATTTGGCCTGGAAAAGAAACATGCAAGATGATTGGCCACTTTATGACATAATCAAGCCAAGTGCTTTCAGATCCTGTGGGGATCAGGACTGTCGCAGTGGATTTTTTTCTCAGACCTATATGCTGCAGAGCCTGTGTCCATCTGAGACTCAGCTGTTCCTTGAGAAGCTTCCTAGAATCTCAATGTTGGATGTGGACAGATTTGAGCAGGACCTGACACTCTCAGAATTGACTTCTGCCCTAAATGGTATTGATGGTTTGCCTATTGAATTTTACAAGCTGTTTTAGACCCTTCTTGGGCCTGATTTACTCCAGGTTTTTCCAAAAGAGCATCGGGGAGAAGATATGGCCACTCGGTTATTGTTGAGTGATTCTTGCCCTGTTGCCTAAGAAGGGGGATCTTCAGGAAGTGAAGAATTGGAGATCTGTGCCCCTGCTTTGATCCGATGATAAACTTTTTTCAAAGGCCTTGGCAAATACATTGAAAACTGTGATTGATTTGGTCATGCATCTGATCAGATCTGTTACCTCCCAAACAGTTTCATTTTTGATAACTGTTTCAGCTATGGGATTTAATTTTCGCTTCAAAAATGTTTGATTTGCACATTGGGTTGAATTCACTTGCTCAGAAGAAGGCTTTTGATCACGTAGACCATGAATATTTGTTTCATACCCTTTGCACGTTTAGTTTTTGGCTCAGGTTTGTCTCCTGCATTCAATTATTATATAATGATAAATGTACTATACTTAATGTGAATGGGATTTTGAAAACTTCCTTTCCAGTTTATAGGGGAATCACACAGAGTTGTTCCCTGTCTGGATTATTGTATGATTTTTCTGATGAACCTCTGTTAAGTATGTTGCGAAAGCACCTTTCTGGCCTTTCTCTCCCTGTTCCAGCTTTGTACTCCAGTGAAAGTCTCTGCATATGAGTAATAAACATAGTCATGCCATCAGCATGATTAAAATGTCCAGGTTTTGATTAAATGTCAGTACTCTTTTGAGCAGGCTGTCTCAGCTCTCATAAATTGGGGGAAGAGTGACACACTCCCCGCGGTGGCTTGGCTGACCTCCTGCCCCCGACTTTGTTGGGTGTGTGTGTGTGTGGGGGGGGTATTAAGGAGCTAAGGTAGCTTTAAAGCACTAGGAATTATACTGTACTAGATGATTATATATTGGAATTGGTAAGGAATTATGGACAAATTGGAAGTGAGGTTGCAGATATGGAAGTGGTGTTTCTTTGGACTCTCCTTCAGAGGGCAGATGTTAGTCATTAAACACTTAATCTATGTTGTGGCATAAGTGTGTTATTTTGGATACCCCTCCATTCCTTTTAGAAAGAATTCATAAGTTTCTTTTAGGGTTTTTCGGGGATGGCTTCATTGGCTGGGGCAGAGTACTTTGTATCTGCCAGTTGTGGAAGGAGATTAGTGTCTCATTGATCTTTTGAGCAGAGTATCTACTTTTTGACTACAGGCTTTGAAGTTTTTTATGGATAAGTCTGTTCTTGGAGGCAATTGGTCTTTGCTTTTCTTTGGTGGGAAGTGGGCTTGGGTTTTCGTTGGAAAAGTTTTTGCTGGATCCTGGTGCCTCAGTTTTGAGGTATTACTTGTTTTTTGTCAAAGTCTTTTTAACACTTTCAGATTTTTTAAGCTGAGGACTCAGGATAGGTAGCTAGAGTTCTCAGTGCCTCTTGCTGAGTTCCTTATTTATAATGCGGTCACAAGGATTACTAGCCTTGTTTCTAGGAGCCTTGTCTCTTCCCTTATTGCAGCAGATGTCGTAAAACTGGTTCATTTAATTGATTTTTACTAATTTTACATGGATCTCAGTGGATATCCTTGCTGCCAAGCTTGGGTTTCACTCTATTTGCTGGGTTTCTCAGTTTTATCAGAGGTGAAATCAGCTCTCCCATTGCCAGTCTTGACAGTCGCCTCCTTGAGCAAGCCATGCATGATAATACAAATGTTTCTATTTCTTTGGCTGGTACTCCTGCTGTAGATTGGGATGTTGACACCCCTGGCAGTTTGCTTGCCTTTAATGGGTTTTATGAATTTAATGTTAATAGTTTGGGCCATAAGTCATTGTATACTCTTGTAAAGATTTGTCATTTTAGAACACTTGTTTATTGTCCTGATTAAGTGCGGAAAACATGGATTCTGGTGACAGATTCCATCTATTCAGTCTGGCAAGCTGTATACAAGCCTCTGAACATGAAGAGGACACTTCATCTCTAATGGACAATTTTTCTTGGGACTATTGCCACAAATATGGTTTGTGCATCATTTGACTCCAGAGGTGTCCATGTCATGTCTTTTTTGTGATGCAAAGAAGACTATTTTTCATATGCTTCTAATTTGTTCCAGGTTCACAACCAGATATGGGGCATGCCTTGCAAACTTTATTTTGGGACTAGAAAAGGGGGCTATTTTGAGAAAGCAAGCTATGTAAATTATTTGGTACTGGCCTTGCCAATGTTCTTTTTCTTTTTTTCTTGTTTTTAGTGATTTCACCTTTGTTTGGAGTTTAGATATTATACTCATACACCATTTGGATCAATTTATTCAGCAATGGGCTATTGGAAATGTGCTTTGTACTGTTAGGGATGGGAAATTGTTTTTTAATTTGCTATTTTTTCTTGTTTTTAATGTGTTTTATGTACTGATTTTATTAAAAGTGTTTTAAAAGTCAAAGTCCCTCTCTGCCTCTCGCACTGGCAGCCATGTGCAGGTTACTCTAATCACACAATCTCATTTTCCAACTCTGCTCTACAGATGGTAGGGCAGTGGATGGTATCAAAATAGATCATTTCATCATATAATGATACCCCAGTGATATGACAAGAAGTTATGCATTAATTACATTTCTGGCGGGATGGGTGATTTAACTGACTAAGAGCTGTGCACAATTTCAATACATATTTTATAATGCAAGGGGGAAAAAAAGGATCAAGAAAACAACAGTAGGCCTGTCAGATAAATTGAAAAGTGTTTATAGGCAGGTCAAATACAGTGTCCCCATACTCTGAGACAACCCCCCCCCCCCTCAATATTAAGAACTATTCATTTTATTTGTATTTATAAAATATAATGTACAGCTAATAAATCATTTAGGAAAAATCATGCTATAAACAAAGTGAGAGTACATCTGTATCATCAGGGACATCTGCCATGGAAACAGATGTGCACCACTCACCCACTCAAGCAACTTTGTTTTCTTTTCTGATTAAAGAATGAGCTGATTGAGTTTACAGGTTGACAACTGCTATCACGACAAGGTCATTAGTGTTGAGTGAAGAGTTTGAAGTATGTTCTTTCACTTTTCCTCATATTTTTACAGAAAGCAAAGGGAGTATGCAGTACACTGGGATTTTTAACCATTATATTATAAACAATTTAAACCCTATCACATACTTTTAAGCCCACTGTAGTAATCAAGGTTCTTTTAAACTTAAAAACACATTGCTTTGTTTTCTTAGGTCTCGTGGGATTTTTTTTAAGCTCTTATGGTTGAGAAGTCCATTCTTCTGATTATCCTAAAGTACTGAATACTAGCATGCTTGTTTTATAACTTTTTTTCCACAACAGGTAGTTCCAAGGTTTCAATTAAAGTTGGTCTCAAAACTCGCCTGGTACCACAGGAAGACTTATATTAGTACTTCAGATTTATCAGGATCAATCAAAAAACTAAATCTGAGTGACAGCAGGAATGCATCACTTGTGTGGTTTGGTTAAAAAGAAGGAAGATGGGTAATAGTGTGAGGAAAGTGATAGCCAAGAATGAAACGCTGGATGAAATCTCAAGAGACCTACAGGTCTAATATTTTTACATTTCTGACTCGGAAGAGGTTAGGTTTCATCAGGTTTATTGAAAAAGCTTTGTCAGGTGAAGGGAGAAGCTTCCTTTGGATGGCTAAGGAAGGCCACAAAAATAAAACCTCAAAATGAAGGTGATCATTAACTAAATGTATTTCATAATTTGTTAAAAGTGCCCTGTGGATGACAGACTATTTGAGTGAATTACTGCTCCTGGGGTAATCTCATAGATGTAATTAAAGACAAAATACAGCGCCAATATCAGATCACTGAAATATAATAACTTCAATAAATCCCTTGAATAATCCCACCAGAGTTACAGTAGGGCTAAATGTGGACTTCAGAGTTTTTTTAAAAATATATACAGAAGTAAAATATGGGTGAGATCTTTATGAATGATATTTCCTGAAAACACAAAGTGCCTTATTCTATCTCACTTACACTTTTCACCTGTACATTGAGACTAACTCTATATTTAAATCTGTTGGCCAGATCCTGCTCCCTGGTTCCAGCCTCCATGCTGCAAAGAGGACAGAGAGCTGCCCTAATAAGCTTAGGAGGCTTTCTGCTCCCTCCCTTCACAGGGGTATTCCTGGGAAGTCCAGAAGTGTGGCCAGGGGTGTGGGCAGAGAACAGTGTGCTCTGGCAAATGCCAACTAGCAGAGTGACCCATAAGAGGCTGTTCTAGATAGCCTAATTTGAGTAAACCTTAGCTGAATTATCCTGAGAAGAATTGGCTCAACCCCAGGATCAGGGTCCAGAACATAGTGCAACCTGGCCAGTTCTGGGGATCTGGCTTAATGGTTTTATCTTTTATAGTATCATGGCCAGATTTTCAAGAGTTCAGTTCGCATTTAGAGAACAGTAAGTGCTGCTAGATGCTGGGCACTTTGGAGGAACTGACACCAATTGGGAGTGCTAATCATTTTTGAAAATCTCCTCCATACATTCTCCAAATCCTGTCTCCTTGATGTCTGGCTCTTCACTTCCCCATATATTATGCATCTTTAGGAGCAGTGAAGAACTATCAAAGATGTAGCCCTAGTGAATAGAAAATGTATTCTGTAAGCAACTGCTTGGCTTCATCAATTATTTAATTAGGAAAGTTTCTTTAAAATGTAAGAAACCCTAAGGGAAAGTATGGCCACTGGGCGAAATGGCCCAGAAGAGCACTTTTGTTTGTCTCTTTTTTTTTTTCTTGCTTTCCTATTTCCCTGACCTAACTTTTTAGTCTCATGTTTACTTAGCTCTAAATTTGCCTCATAGCTTATGTCCTTGTTAGTTATCTCTCTAATTAATTTATCCACAAATTGTTATGATCTCTTTGAGAAATAGATTATTTTAATGTCATCTACCTTTTTCTTCTTAATTTCCTAGATTTGATTTTTTTAAAATTGCTCTTTGAATTTTTTATGCACATTTTACATTGTGAAAGAATGTTCATTGGTCGTTTTCAATGAGCCACTTAAAAGCTGCCATGTTCTGGTAACACCTTTTGGAATGAGCCATGGAGCACTGATCTCCTTCCATAACAGGCAGATACAAAATACTCTGCCTCAGCCAATGAAGCCATCCCAGTGATCTGTATGGATACCATGTTCCTTCCTCTGACAACCCTTCTCCCTGATAAAACGGTGCCAGAACCACACTGTCAGGAACTCTCCCTTGCCAGGGCTGTCATGGGAAACTCCTCTTAAAGGGGTGATCGCCATCATGGAGTGGTCTTTGTGAGAAAGGTAATAGAATCCGAGCTAAACTCCATGGCACCCTCTGCCACACAAATCTTAACGTTGCAGAAAGCCCTCCACAGGGCGCGGCACCATAAGATGGTGCCTTCTATGTGAGCGGGATGTTGCTTGTGAATTTTGGGCGCACAATCTGACCCTGAATGAAAACCTTGATGTTTGGATTCCCTGCAGTAGACCACTCTTCAGCTCCCCCATCTCAATTCTTTGTTGTTTATCATTATTCTTATTTATATTTTCAGTCTAAGGAGTCACTGCTCAGTCTCAAAGCCATATGAATTAAATTTTAAAGGTGAGATTTGCATAGACATTGTTTTAGTAAAGTCCAGATTAGCCACTTTCCCTTCATCTAGTAATTGTGCCAATTCCCTCTTACTCATTTGAAGGTTGCTACATTTATGAAAAATGAAATGTTAATAGTTGACAGTGAAAGCAAGAAGTTAATCCACATGGAGAACATCTTTTGGCAGAAGTGTCTGCAAAAGTTAACTAAGGGAAACAATGAACAATGATTCAAGTTAATATTAGCCATCCTTCAGAACAGTCTGGGAGAAAGAAAGAATAAGTGTTTTAGGGAGAGACCTGAAGACAAATTTAGCATTTTGGGTCAGGAACCATCTTTTTGTTATGTGTTTATAGCACAGTGGGATGCTGACCTATGACTGCCCTGAGACCCCACTGCAATACTACTGCTACTAATAAATAATCTATAGCCTTCTACATAAACATTTGTATTTCAATTTCTGAAATTCAATTTGTTCAGTCCAGTCACAAATCCCTTATTGTATGATGCAATGCTGTCTCTCTAGAATTGGTAAAAGGCAGAGAGGTCACTCACTTATTACGGTATACTGAAAATTGTGAAATTTACAAGCTATCATTTTAAATGAAAAGGGTTTCCTGGTCCTGCTTGCAGGCTTGCTGTTTTGTAGGAAAGCATGCCATCTGGGTCTTTTTCTGCAGAGAACCAGCCTGGAGCAAGGTGGGCTGAGCTGTGCATCTCTGCCTTTGGGATCAGTTTGTTTTGTCTTTGTCTCTTGTGTGTTAGTGTTCTGGATTCTAAGAAATAAAGTAGTGTTATGTTGAAATCTTCCAGAAAGAATATTTTACATTTTTACCTAACTTGTCTGTGTGTGTGACGTGAACATACCACTTATCAGAGTCCAGTATTTTAAATTAAATTGTGTCAGTTTACACACACACAATTATTTCAGAGCCAGAATTTTTTTAAGCAAGTGGGGCAAAAAAAGTTCAATTACTTTTTTCTTTGATAAACGTCTGTTCTTTAGTCTTTTTACAAGCATTCCCTTTTAATGTATTTTGGCGGAGTAGCCAGGTTATTTTTTCTGTGCATATTTGTACTGCATATCCAAGTCTAAGAAAAAGAAAAGGTTATTTGCTAAAAATGAACTTCTCAGAGATTGGTTTGCATGTCCATTTCAGCTGGCATTCTTTGTCCAGAATTTACAGCAATTTGTGTCCCTAAATATAAACACATACCTTTTTAAATGTTTGGCTGGGAGCAGACATTTCATCATTTGGGAGCATTGTGACATTATGCTGTGTGACACAATGTAATGACCTTATGGTTTGACATGATGAATTGCTCACTCCCTCTTGAAAATGTAAATAGATATGCCTTTAGTTTGTGCAGATTAGAAGCAAACTATTTGCTCCATAGAGAAATATTATACTGTTTAGTACTAGGAAAATTTATTGTTTAAACAGTTCTATCCTTTTTTCCAGGACTTGTTTCTAAGCTTTCATAGTACCTTTAGAGTTAAAACATTCCAAACGTGCACACAGCACAGAGCAAGTTTACCCTTGGTCATAAGTCTATTGGATCCCTGCTTCCAGGCACTGTTTCTGGCAGTCAATTCCATTAAAGAGCATCATAAATAACAGAAGTATGTAAAGTTTCAGAGTAACAGCCGTGTTAGTCTGTATCCGCAAAAAGAAGAACAGGAGTACTTGTGGCACCTCTAAGGTGCCACAAGTACTCCTGTTCTTTTTTTAGAAGTATGTAAAGCATCTCACTTTAGCATACAAATTCCTTGAAACAGGCATTCACAAAAGTTTGTTTTTTTAAAATGTATATTTGCTATAATTATTTTTATCAACCTTCTGGGTTGGCAATACAATTTTAATACGTGATCTTCATGGAACCAAATTTGTTTTGAATGTGGACTGAGAATTCAACCTCAAACAGGAAGGAAATGCCTGATTCAAAGCCCTCGAAGTCAATGGAAATTTTTTCATTTACTTCAGTTGCCTTTGGATAAGGCCTTGAGTTTTCTCATTGAAAGATATGCTGCCAATATGTTTATGATGCTGCCAGTGAAACAGCTTTTGCATAATATATAGGAATTGGGTAGTATACCTTTAAATAGCTTGTGAACTGTCTAGTGTTTTGTATTGTAGAAACCAACCAGACCAGCAATGTATATATGTAACTATGTTGTGTATGTTGTATGTTGAGTTAACATGGTTACTTGGACCCCACTGTGCCCCTATGGTTCATTCGTACAATTTTTTGTGCAAAGAGCAAAAGACACAAGCCTTTGTGTGAGGAGTGGACTTGAGTCTTTCCTTTTCTTTTTTTTTTAACTCAAGAAAAGTGTGCACTGTCTTTTTGAATCCTTACTAACATCCATTAGCCACACCAGGGGTCATAATGCAGTCTCCCTGCTCTTCCATTTTGCTAGAGTATTGATCAATATTGATTCCAAATGTGTGCTCTGGGAGAGAATTATTGTAGTTATTACAATATGTAATTGTTCATGGCAAACTGCCACATGATAAAGAAAAGAAAATTAAGAGCTACAATTTATTTTTAATAATGTGGAGATAGAAAATTATGGAGAAACAATAGTCTCTCCATAATTAAGGTTGATACTTATTTTTCACTATAAACCCAATTTTGGCCCTTGTCAAAATCCTCAAGAAAAGGTCATTCCACTATAAATTTTGTACCAGTGCTCTTTGGCCAGAAGGGTTTATTTCCCTTCCTCCAATTTGAGATAATTCAGAACAGTTTTTGAAATATGACACTCTAGGGAATTAGCAGAATTACACCAGATTTGAGAATTCTTCTAACACTTTTTTGTCACAATGTACCTGAAAAAAATTGCTTGTGCTAGAAATATTTTCTATATATCTAATATATTCTCTTCAACCATCAATTTTACAGTTATAACAAAACTATTTGTTCTTAGTAAAAGATGCAATGTAAGGGTCTAAACATCGGACGTGGAGCCGGGAAGTCCTGGCGTGAAATCCTGGACATACTGGAATTTTGTCATTGACTTTAAGAAGCAAGGATCCGACTCCCCCAGATTTTAATCTGAGCTATGATACTGAGTCTATCTTTGGCCAAACACTTAGGGCTATATCCACAAACAGATTTAGACACCGAACTGCTACTTCACGCACATCAGTAAAGGCTTCACAGCTAAGAAGCAGAAGCTACAATTCTCTCCTCAGGATTTTCTTAGGGAACTCCCCACTTAGCTTGCTGGCGTTTGTGAATCCCATTCTGAGGCAACTAACTCTCCCCAGGCATTGTTTAGGGAGCCTCCGTGCCTGTCTCAGAGTGAGGATTCCACTAGGCTGCTGGGCATGTAACGTTGTGGATGTAGGCCCAGATTTATAAAGGTATTATGGAGTTACTGCACTCAGTGTTGCAACACTTTATTTAGGAGCATAAATTTCATGTTCCAAAGGGAGTTTGGTGCTTGGAGACAAAATTGCATTGACAGTTGATGGCATTTAGGCTACTAAGTGCCTAAATGCCTTTGGAAAATGGGATTTAGACACTAAAATCAGTTAGGTGTGGCAACGCTCAGTACAGGAATGCCTAAATACCTTAAACAATCTGGGAGCTAGCCCTCAACCCTCAACTTCTATTTGCCTTTTTTAAAAATAAGAATAATAATTCCAACCTCATAGGGGTGTCAGTAAAATCTACATGTAAGCTACCTTGAAGATCAAGCACTTGATCCTGCAAACTGAAAGCATCTTTGTTAGGTGCTCAGCACATTCCTCTCCCACGGGGTCTGTCTCATCAATTCCCAACAGCATTAGACAATTGCTAAGTGTTATGTATAACACATGATGTTTATTGCTCATACTTCTGCCAACATCTAGGTCCTTAGATATTGTTTTCCTCTTAATATTTACCTCTTTTTCCCCACAAGGGACTGAAGTTCAGTTTGCTAGATGCCAGGATTGTTTTGTTTGTCCTTTTAAAAAGATTGGTACCACATTTCCTTTTTTCCCCCTTCAAATTCTCTAGTATCTGCCCCAATGCCTGTGACTTTCAGAGTAATTATTAACAGTGGTTCAGCTAGCTAATTAGCTAATTCCCTATGGAATGCCTGTGG
The DNA here is from genome assembly GCF_027887155.1 of Malaclemys terrapin pileata. NCBI lineage: Eukaryota > Metazoa > Chordata > Testudines > Emydidae > Malaclemys > Malaclemys terrapin. The sequence continues at coordinate 287,378,745 of NC_071505.1, read as the reverse complement.
AAGGCAAAAAGATTCAAATGTTGGTTACCTAGAGACAAGAAATTAATGTAAGATTTACCATGCTTTGCCAGTTTGCTGAAGATAGAATGTTCATGTGCTTTAGGAAAAAGGCAATATTCTCCACTCTTACTTTTTAATTTATTATCAACTTTTTGCATATCTCTGCTGTACTCTTATAGTTATGACGAGTATAAACATACATTTTCTTGATGAAAATCATTTTCTTTTCATGAGTACACTTGCTGGCTCCTCATTACTTAAACTGCTTCAAAGGAATCTCCTGGGAGTGGCTTAGTCTATTCCCTTAAGGTCAAGAGCCTCACAAGTGGATGTAAGTAATTGAGTTATAGGGCAAAGATGAGTGAAGCCTTTAAGAAGTTAGCAAGAAAAATCCTCTTGATAAAGAAATGCATCTAATTTATAGTGTGTTATTTTAGTGCATAAATTGTCTAATTATATTGTATCTCACAGGCAGATTTCCTATTAATTAATAAAAAATGAGGGGCCAATTCTGCACTGGCTTGAGCAGTGTTTATATGAGTGAGTGGAGGAAATGAGAAGCAGAGCGGCTGTTTAAGTAAATTCCGTGTGTGCTGAAATACACAGTCTTGCAGAATGATCCGGATTTTGTCATACAGGCAGAAGCCTGTCCTGGGGGCAGGACAGAGCTGAACTACTCCAGGGCAGCATTAGGGCATTCTATCTCAGAGAAGAGAATGCCTCATGGAGCTCCCTGTGCATGAGCAGGGTTGGGGGTGGGAGGGACATTCATACTGGTACCCCATATTTTCCACCATGCAGTGCTCCTTACCCCTCCTTTCCCCCTTTGAGGCACAATAAAGCCCTGCGGGAGTAGTAACATGAGAAGAAGACTCCTCCTTACTCCTTCCCCTTCCAGGGTGCATCCGTCCAAAGGCGAGGCAAATGTCACATGGCCAGATACTCACAAAATAAGAATGTTTGTTGCACCTAGGACATGGACAAAGATAGTAATTATTATCATTGGGTTCAGCTCTGCAGTCTTCACTCGATTATATTTCTTATTGAAATCAATGGAAGTTTTACCTGAGTGAGAACTTGAGGATTTGATCCTTGAGTGCGGTTTTGCTTGCTCACAAAAACACCATGAACCTGATGCCAACCCCTTAAATGTGGAATTACCCAACTGCGCTAAGAAACATACACCTAAACACACACACATACACACATTCATTTTTAAGAAGATTTCCTTTTCAACTGGTTGGTTTAGTAAAATATGAGTATTCCACAAAGACTAATCTGTTTTGCTTTCTTTAAAATATTAAACAAGAACTTAAAAAATCCATTGTGATGAATGAAATATGTAAGGATCCAAGTCACAGCAGAATTTCAGCAGATTGTCTCAACTGTAGAATGAGTAATTTGTAATTATAGATATCATTTGTGTGCATCTACCAAATTTTATGGTAGGGATTGTTTAGGGTGGAAACACATATTTCTACAAAATTTTATAAGAGATTGGTGAAAGGCTGATCAATTAAGAAATTTATTATTATTTATTATTAGTCCATTTTTGCTTAGCACCTTAAAGTGTATTCAGAAAGTTATTGCACAAAGAGGAGACAGGTACACTGTCCTGAAGGACTTTATAATCTACTCATTGATTCTAGAAATTTTACTCACGCTAAGTAGCCCCACTGATTTCAGTGACCATTATTGAGCATCAAGGGTGTCACAACTGGACTCTAAGTGGACTAAGAAAATTACAGAACAAAATGCCTTTTGTTTTCCTTATTTCTGCAGAATTTTTTCTAGATTTTCACATTTCATTTAACATTAGGATTTTTGCCAATGAAAAAGAGGTTTTGATGCTTGCTGTCTTGTGAGTATCTGCTAAAACAAAAGGCAGATGCTTAAGTGCATGAGCAATTCTATTCATGGGTGTGGTGCTATTGACTTTGTGAATTAAGTTGCTCATATTCATAAGGCTTTGCAGGATCAAGCCCTAAGTGGGATATTTCCTTGGCACAAACAAAAGATTTAGATGTAGGGATGAAAAAGCAAAGGAGAGATTATGGAGATGTAGTAAAGGAAAACATGACAGATATAGCAGCTCTTGGTACATGAGGAGCAAAGAAGAAAGAGAAGTCAAGGATTGCAGGGATTGTTAGCTGGTGAAAAGGAAGGATTTAGGAGTTTCTACCATGATACAGAAAGAAGTGTGCAAAAATCCAGGCGGCAAGGAAAGATGAGGAATTCTAATTTAAATAAGAATTTACTGCCTCTTTGTCTTGCTTTCTGAATCTACCCAACAGATGGATGGATGGATAGATAGCATCATTCTTTTGGCCGTTCACCTGGCCTTGGATTATTAAATTTTTTTGTACTTCATTCATAGATTTTAAGGCCAGAAGGGGCCATTAGATTGTCTAGTTTGATCACTTTATAACACCATAGAATTTCACCTAGTTACCCCTGTACTGAGCCCAATAATTTGTGCTTGACTAATACATTATAGTTTCCTCTTATAAACCTCTTGAATCCTATGAAAGAGAGACAGACTCATTAAAGAATCTTCTAAAATCATGAGATAATTAGAGCCACCAGCCTCTTACACCACTATAATTTCCTGTCCTCTGTCTTGCCTGACTTCCAACCTTATTTCCCTCAAGTCTATCCAGAGCATCACAACAACAAATTCCACAACTATCACTCTTAGCATGTTGTCTATCTTCTACAAATCCCTACAACCAGCTCTGCATCTTGCTCCTTATCCAGCTCCTCAGCATGCTCATTTTCAAAGCTTTGCACCACTCTTCCTTTGCCCACATACCAGCGTCAGTCACTCTACCACTTCATTTCCCTCTAGACTCTTTTTACTTCATTTTCTCATGCACACCTACATGTTATTTTATATGCTAGCATTCCCAACACCAGGAATGTCCTCCTTTATTAGGATATCTCCTTCACCTTCTTCAAATCTCACTTTCCTGGCAGTCTTTCCAACTGGGAGGGTGAGATTATCACAAAACATGGAGTTTTATGGACATTTAAAGCAATATTTTATTTGCTTGTTTTGGTTGTGGCAAAGAAATCTGACGGCCTCCTCACAAAAATTCACATAGCTCAAGTACCAGCCACTTGCACTTATCATTTCATTGCCATTGTTCTATCAAAATCTATTTTGCCATATTGACATTGGTGCCCGGATTAGAGCTGAGCAAGAATGTTTTTCCCATCCTCTGAAAATTTTCCATATTTCCAACACTTTTCCCATCCCCAATTGGGACAAAAGTTAAAAGTTCAAATTTTTTTGTGAGCTGAAAATCTGAAAAAGAAAAATCAGTTTGAATCAATCAAAATGAAGTCATTTCAAACTGAAAAACTGGGATTTTTCATTTTGAGAAAGTCAAAATGAAACCTGTTCACAATTTAAAAACTTCTTTTTGAATTGAGACATTTGTCAACCCTTTCCTACTAGAAGTTTCAGTTTTGATTGAATTTCCAATGAAAAAATTGATGAGGACACAGTGGCAAAATGAGGACAGACACATGAATGGAATTAAGTGGAGGGCTGCAACTTATACTAAACTTTAACATAGGGGAGGAGCACTACCCATCACCCACACTCTCCTATAACAGACATTTAACTGGTTCCAGTGTGAGCGCTACAGGGCTCCTTACCATATAACCTATAATGGGGGGCAGGCCTATCTGCCAGGACTCAGCTCTCTGTGTCCCCCACACAATGGGGAGAGAGGGTGCAACAAGGTGGGAATCTCGGTCCATGAGGGGCACAAGGCCTCATCCTATCACATGAGCCCAAGGCCCCATCACCAAAATTCAAGGTATTTTACCTCTGGAAGTTGTTCATTTTATTCTCTTCACTGCATTGGAATCTGACCAGAAGGAGCACCAGCAACTAGCTTGGTCACTCCCCACCCAACCACACTGCCTGTTTCACAACACCTGCCCAATCCATGCCTTTTTTTTTTTTAATTTAATTTAATTCACATGCTGTAGCCATACATCAGCACCTCCATCTCCAAGAATATCTTTTTGATCCCTTATTTACTTTCTTACTAGACTTGCCCACATGGGCTGGGTATGCTGTCACTGATTGCAGAAGTGGCTTGAGCTCATCCCACTATATGCATCTTCTGGATGTGAACAGCATCTGCCCTGCAGTGCAGCTGAGATCCTACTGCAATCTTGGATGCCTTCTTGTAGGTTCAATGCACTACAGAGTGCCCACAAATCCAGATCTTGCATACAGTCTATGTAGTTTCTGAAACAAATACATGCTGTTCCCTACCATCTTTCCCTGGGTGTGGACCCTGTAACACTTTGATTTCCAGCGCCCTATTGCCTGAACCTACCGTTGGCCGAACCCCCCTATAGTCACTGACATTGCTGCCCTGATCCTGCAAGAATGTGTACCAATATTTTTTATTTGGGGGGGGAAGGGTCAAGACCACAGCAGTGCAAGGTTATTGTCAATACTGCACCAAATTGGTACCTTGATGACAGCTGCCATCATCATGAATGAACTGAGGTCCCAGTTGCATGCCCTGCATATTTAGCAAGGCTCTTATTGCCTTTACGTGGCACATGCGACCATCTCCACATTCCTTCAACACCACATAAGCCCACTCTCCCATCTGGTCTGTTTTCAAGTACCTTAAGGACAATGGACACCGCTCCCGCAGATAGTTGTATATCTGGTACATTTAGCACATGCCGGGACCTGTCCACATTTGCCATAGGCACCTGTTCATTCTAAAAGTTCCAAATAAGGCAACAACCAATGCTGCCTTAAATAAAATGGCCACTCTCCCATAATTGCAGACCCATTTCAGAGCCTGTACTAATCCTGTCAGTGTTTCCAGTGTTGTGAGTAACCTGTCGTCACTCCAGCACCCGTCCCTCCTCGATGACCCTTCTATACTATGAAATGCCTGCATAAGTCTGGGAAACCCACCAATCTATTCCAGTAGGACAGGTCTGCTAGCCAGCCAGAGACAGTGGAGGAAGCCAAACCATTATCAAAGACTCCACATATCGCACGACCTGGTGTGCAGGTATGGACCACCCATGGTGAAGCCCTTCTTATGCCCACAATTCCCTGAACTCTGAAAGGCTGGCCTTATAAGCCCTCAGAATCCATGGATCAACAGAGTCCTCTACCAGTCCCACAGCCAAGGTCTCAGAGTTGTTTGGGCATAGGCCGGGGTTCATTACTGGCCATCAGGGTGAGGTCCTGGAAACTGTCATCCTGAAATCAAGATAGAGCAGCAGCAATACCATTATCCACTCCCAGGACGTGCACTGCATGAAAAAGGATGTTAAACTGCAGGCTCATCAAACTCATTACCCAAGCAAGCTTAGCCAACTGTCTATTCAGAATGTGGACCACAGATTGGTTGTCACGCCAGAAATGGACTCTTTTGTTCTGAAAATTTGCTCCCCAAATAGTGACTGTCACCAGTATAGGAAAAAACTCAAGGAGAGTGATATCCCCGGTAATACCCTAAGCCACCCAGCTTTCTGGCCACCTCTATGCACACCACACTCCTTGAAAGTAAACCCTAAAACCCATGCCTCCCAAGGAGTCAGACTGTACTTGTAGCTCAGTTTTGAGCCACTGGTCCGAACCCATTGAAACGCCATTAAACTCTTCCAGGAACCTTCCCCATACATTTAAGTCTTCTTTCATTCCCCTTGTCATTCTGATAAAGTGGTAGGGTTTTTGTACTCCAGAAGAGGTTGATGCCAGACAGGCAGAAGATGCCCGATCAGGAGTCACCACCTGGCATGCAAAGTTTACGTGCCCCAGGATTACCTGTAGTTCCTTTAGAGTAATTTTCTTTGCCCCTTTGAGAGCCCATATCAGTACCCTGCTAGATTCCAGCTTCTATGTAGGTAACCTAGAAACACTCCAAACTGTGTCCTGTTTGATGCCCTGCTATGTTATAATTCGGGTAGGGCTTCTGCCTTTTTTTGGGGTGGCAAGGGGGACCCAGAGGTGCTCAGCTAGGCTCTGAACTGCCTGAAGCATGTAGTCACAGTTGCCTGTACCTGACCTTTCTGCAAATAGGAAGTTGTCAAGATAGTGCACTGCATGAGGCAGACCAGTCTCATATACAATTGCCCACTCCAGCATGGAGCTGAATCTTTCATAAGTAGCACATGACACCGAGCATGGATGTGGCTGTATCAAAATAGTACTGGCCCTCAAACTGAAACACAAGCAGGTTAAAGTCCCTGGGATGCAATGGAAGCAGTTGGAATGCAGATTTTATGTCACATTTTACCAACAAAGCCCTGGGTCCACACCCCCTAACCCTGGCTACTGCAGTGTCAAATGACCATTAACTCCCTGAACTTAGCTGAGGTCAATATGATCATTTACCAATGAGCTCCAGGCATAAGACAGGTGATGGATCAGCCTGTTTTCCCTCTTTGCTTTCTTCAATACCACACCCAGGAGGGAGATGCACAATTCTGGCATTGGAATACATCGGAAAGGGCCTGCCACTCTCCCTGCTGCCACCTCTGTGCTGTATGCTTACTATATGCTTAAAGCTTTTGATGGATTTCAAGTTCTCTGCCCAGGAGTGGCAACTAATGCCCTCAGAAGGGATTTGAAAACCAGCTGAAAATCCACGTCATAAATAAGCAGCATCTGTTTTCCCAGGGTAGTCCAACCACAAGTTCCATAATACCTGTATCTTGGAAAAGGAGCCTTTTCCATGATTACTGCCTCCCCCTGTAGCATCTCTTGAAGTAGTGGGACATTGACAGCACCCTTTCCTACTGCCCTGTTGGAACCGCCCTTTTATCCCACAACAGGAGAGCATGCTATGCTGACCCTGCACCTCCTACAGCAGTATTTGTACTTTCATTGGGAATGAAAACATTTCCCACTGTTAAATGCAAAGCAGGCATTGGCTTCTATATCTGGATTTTGAAGCTGAGGTTTTGGCACTGGCAATACACCGTCTATGAATGCCAGCTGGGTAGGGTGATAAGGAGTCTCATATTCCAGCCAAAGTTCCTGGTATATTTTACCGTAGGGGGAATGAGCCTCTTCTGCGGCCTTCTGCCTAAATTCTGTGTCATACTTTAATCATGCTATCCCCCGCCCCCATATGTAGCATGAGCCTTTGCTCTTAAGTCCTCTTATTGTCCCTTGGCAAGTATCTCCCTCCCTTGCTTCTGGGACTATACTCCTTTCACGGCCAGCCCCATCAGTTTCCCCCACCCATTGATGCGGGTGGGTGGCATTTTTGTATAAATATTCCCAACCAACTCTAGTCTAGCTATAACTTTGTAAGGGTTGGTGTATAAGAGAACAAAACCTATTGTCTTCTGTATAAATTGCCTTTGAGACGCTTTTAGTTATGCACCACTGTATCATACAGACTCAGATGAACAAAGCCATAATTCCACTTATTCATTATTCATGCATGGGGTGTGGTGCATGCAACTGTGACAATACAAGCCTCCTCACGATGTCTTTAATGCTGAACTGGCAGGACCACTTTCTCCAGGGCTTTTCTATACTAGCTCAGTCCTGGGTCTCTTTTGTGTAGAAATGCCAAGCATACCAAGTTTTGTTTACTAGTTCTAATATTCCTTGCTGTCCACTGGAGACTGAATTTGAAAAGAGCTTGTCTGCTCAATTTCTTTCTTTCTAAAATGGCTTTTAACATGATAGTGAAACATCAGGAATAATTAGACAAAATGATATTATAAACCCCAAGATAAAAGTGTGACTAATGATTAATTCTTTGGTATTTTGTCAAAGTCCTCCTCATAATTTAAAAGCTTTAGGCAGTATTCTTGTAGCTAATTCTCCTAAGTAGATATTTCTTTCCACTACCAAACTAGATGTAGGGTGGTTTAAAAATGATTCCTAAAGTTCTAAGGATATGCTACTTAATAGCATCTCTTTTTCAAGAGTTTCCTTTTTAAATTTTGATTTTCAAAGTTCTATTTATGTTGAGTTTCTCATTATACAACAATTAAAATGTACAATAAAATGTTCAATTGTTGGTTCCAGGGACCAGGAAGATGAATAAAACACACTTTCAGTAATGCTGGAGAAATCTGATATTACATTTTAAAGGTACCTTAGTACCACTCAAATTAAAAAGCATTTCTCTTTGAAAAACCTTCCAGGACTGTAGCTTTCAAACTGCTGTATATATAAGAGGGAAATGGATAAAGCAAGTATGAATTTTAAATCTGTTTTCCTAATATGTATTTATTACATTTCAGGATTTCATCTTGCCGACTTTTCAAATCCACAGCGATTCTCCCTTCTGATTCTGATGGACATGATTTACCTGTTGCCTATCTATAGTTTTGGATCCAAACTTCAAAAATAAACCGTCTATTTCCACATGCATAACTCTTTATTTGGCTCTGATAACATCAGCTAAAAAGAGTCTTTAAAAGTGCATATAGCACTTACATCTGTTGTATGTTTTTGTGTAAATCTTTCATCTGTCTTATTTTTCTTCCCTCCTTTAGTTTTAAATGACTGCATTTGAAGGTCAACTTTTTTTTCTCTTTCTTCAATATTGAGCACAGTTATCATCATGTATAAGGTGGCAAAATCATTGAAATATCAACCTCTTATTGATTTTCATCTAAAGTTTAATTTCACATTTATCTTCTTTTCACAGCAACATGAAATCAAGAGAATTTCACTGTGTTCTTTGAGTGTGAGAGTTAATTGCATTTACCTGTATTTTGAAGCTTTAAAAATACACCTATTCTCTAGACATGTCAACAAAAATGTAAAACAACTCACATGACTTATTTAATAAAGTGAATTGGGAAACAAAATGAATGAAATTAGGCCATTTTATACAAAGTTTTCAAAACATAAAGTGCTTTTATGGTTCTGGTGTAATAGGCACAGAAATAAGTGAACAGAAGGACTGCAACTCTGGCTGGATGCAGAATGTGATTCCCTGCTTATTTATTTGAAGGCTGATCCAAACCATGTAAGTAGGGAATCACATTTTGAACTATCTGAAGCTTCTGAACAGTCTTCAAGGATAGTTCAGGCAGAGTGCAGGATATATACAATAATCCAATCTAGCTGCTACCAAGCCATAGATACCTGTAGCAGCATCCATGGTAGAGAGAAATAGTAACAATTATTTAGTCCAATGGTTCTCTAACTTTTTCCATGGAATCAACCACATCTTAATGGAGAGATCATTATGTGAAACACCTCCCATCTTATTCACATTTCATGGGACACTTTCCTTCCATTTACAATAATCATGTATCATCCTTGTCCCCAATACAGCAGTTGTTTACATGGGAAAGGAAGTCATCAAAAGTAGGGGGTTAGCTCAAAGGCTGAAAGCCAAAATTTCTCCTCTAAATCCAGAATGTTGGTAACCAAAAATGACTGAAATTCAGTGACAGATGATGTTGCATGGATCTACCTGCTGATATGAATCTGCTATAATAAAGACAACAAATTTTATCCAGTTGAAGTTGTTAAAAATAACCCTGCTCAGAGTGAAAACAGCATTGACTAAAACAACGAGAAGTCCGGTGGCACTTGTGACAAAGCTCTGACCTTGTCTCAGTGGTGGATTTTGCTTCCTGGTGGATTTTGCTAGTCTCAGAGGCCCACTATGACCCTCCACGTAGCCCTTCTCTCTCTAGAGGCAAGGGTCACAGCCTACTGAGCCATTTTTATCATAAGCTAGCAGGGGAGGTGAGGAGTCTCTGTTGTCTCCCAGTCTCAATGATTAGTCGGGGAGGGGAGAGGGGAGCCCGGGCCTGCCCTCTACTCCGGGCTCCAGCCCAAGGACCCTAATAGAGGCAGCTATGGTAGCTGACTTTTTGGAAATACAATGTGTTCAATTCCCTGGGCCACTTCCCCACAGCAGCCCCACCTCAATATCTCCTTCACCATTACCTTAGGGGCTCCTTCCTTGTGCCTGATATGGATTTTGTATTGCTTCGTTCCTCCAACAGCACGGCTTCCTCCTACAGCTCCTGACACACATGCCCAACTGACTAACTGGGAGGCTTTTAACTAGTGTCAGCCAGCCCCTAATTGGCTTCAGGTGTCCCAATCAACCTAGCTATCTTCCCTGCCTTCTGGAAAGATCTTAATTAGCCCCAGATGTCTTAATTGACCTGGAACAGCTGCCTTTTACTTAGCCTGGTAACAGGGATTTGTTTAGCCTGAAGCTAATATATCTGTCTCCCACTACTTTTGCCTTGCCCCATCACACACCTTAAAGACTAACCGATTTATTTGGACATAAGCTTTTGTGGGTAAAAAACCCACTTCTTCAGATGCATGGAATGAAAATTACAGATACAGGCATAATTATACTGGCATATGAAGAGAAGACAGTTACCTTACAAGTGGAGAACCAGTGTTGACAAGGCCAATTCAGTCCGCTTGGATGTGGTCCACTCCCAATTGATGAGCAGGTGTCAATACCAAGGGAGGGAAAATTGCTTTTGTAGTGAACCAGCCAGACATCAGGAATGGCAACATACAAAAGCCAGTAGGAGAACATTTCAATCTCCCTAGACATTCAATAACAGATTTAAAAGTAGCCATCCTTCAAGAAAAAGACTTCAGAAACAGACTTAAAAGCGGAACTGCAGAACTACAATTGATTTGCAAGCGTAACACCATTAATTTGGGCTTGAATAGGGACTGGGAATGGCTGGTTCACTACAAAAGCAATTTTCCCTCTCTTGGTATTGACACCTCTTCATCAATTATTGGGAGTGGACCACATGGACCCTGACTGAATTGGTTTTGTCAACATTGGTTCTCCACTTGTAAGGTAACTCCGTTCTGTTCATGTATCAGTATAATTATGTCTGTATCTGTAATTTTCACTCCATGCATCTGAAGAAGTGGGTTTTTACCCACAAAAGCTTATGCCCAAATAAATCAGTTAGTCTTTAAGGTGCCACCAGACTCCTCATTGTTTTTGTGGATACAGACAAACACGGCTACCCCTCTGATACTCAGCATTGACTGTTTATGAGTGAAGTCAGTGAAGATTCATCCAGCTACCCATCATTCAGAACAGGTCCACTGGCAAGGACTTTGGTGGAAGAAAATTAAACTTTCTTTACCTCCATCACTTGAAATTGCATGCATCTTTCAAATTTATTCATGCCACAGCCAACCTAACTTGGAATGTGATGGACCTTATTGAGTGCTGTGTGGCATGTGTTTCACTTGTCACAAGCTATCTGCACCAAAGTGACTGGTGTTGAATATTTATACATACAGTAGGGCAGATTTTTAAACATATTTAGGTACCTAAAGATGCCAGTTGGTGCCTACTGGTATTTTCAAAAGTACCTATGTGCCCAACTCCTATTGAAATCAAAAGGATTTAGGCACCTAAGTCCTTTTGAAAATGCCACTATCAAGCTATTGGCTTCTTTAGGCATCTACCTATTTTTTTCAAAATCTGGCACAGAATGTGTAGGAGTTAGAATAGCATGGGCAGTGGTGGCACAAGCTAGCTGGGCCAAGTACAGAGCCACCTAAATTCCATGGATACTTACCAGCATGGCTATGCTGTGCTGCTGCTCACCACTGCCCATGCTACCTTGGCTACACTACTATACTACAAGTATGTCTATGTGAGCTGGGGAATCACACTGCTAGTTCCTAGTGTAAACATACCCTAAAATTAATTAGTATGTCTTTCAGTCTCCTGTTATAAGGGACTGAACTATAGAGAAATTCTTCCCTTATATTCAGTACACATACAGACAACTTAAAGAACTGAGTCTGTTTTCCATTTCTTTCCTCCAATAGAAAGATCAGAAAATTGATTATACTGTCCAGGGTGTTTATATGCCTATACTCATTTTTAGTGAACATTTCAGGTAGTAACCTCCTAATAATTATTAGTATTAAGCATTTACTTTTGAAGTTGATGCTTTCTAACCTAGGATCTCTAGCAAAGAGAAACAGCATTTGTAAATTCCATTCACTTTCAACAATCATTTTCAGTAATGCTTTTTAAGAAAAGGGCTTTGTGGTTTTTATCTTTTCCACTCTTTTTCCTTGAGCTTTTAAATCTTTGGGATTACATAAAAGAAAAGATGATGGAATTGTACTGACACGAAAATGTCCCTCCCACTGGGAAAAGGCATAATCTGTTCCCCAATAAAAAATAAAATATATGGCAATGATTACATGTTTATAACTGACTCTTGTTTTATAATTCAGTTTTACAGGAACAGGAATAGATATATTTGAGAGATTAGCTATGAAATATATTCAGGCTTTTATGAAATCCGCTGAGCCAGAGAGGCCTAGAAAGAGACATCAGACATAAAAATATAGCAAAGACTGAAGTGTTTTGAAAATGTTAGAGATGAGCCAGAATAAAAATAGCCCATTTGTATCAAACTTCAACCGATCAGCTAGGTGTCATGGCTCTAGATCTCAAACTCCCACACAACTCCAATTGAAAGGAAACATTGATAGAAGCAAGAGAAAGTGATGACCTCCAGTGAGAGTCCCATTCCATTCATATACCTCCCAACGTGCTCACCACTTTTATTTTTGGTAGGTGTTTTGCCACACTTGCTGTAGTCCCTCTTTAGTTGCTAACTCTCTATAGTCAAGCTAAATGGCTTGACAGCTTGCTACATTGTTCCACATGAGAAGGAATGATACATTAATACAGAAAGGAGCTATACAGTTAGTGTCAAATGGACTAACCAAGAAGTAGAGGTGAGTGCAATAGCAGATTAGTGGTGCAGTAAATGTCTAATAGTATTCTGTCTAATACTGAATAACTGGAAATGGTATCCATTTCATACTCATGCCAAAAAGTGAATTGAGCAGTCTGGATTTTTTGCCCTTTTCCTTTTTCAATGATTAAGCAAATAAGGCAATGATTATACCACATCTCCTACTACTGTCTACTACTTCAGCATTCAGAACTCAGCTTTCAATCATTTGCATGGTTTTATTATCAAATACAAGCTTTATGTATCACAGTATGATGCTGGATGTCCATTTTTCATACATTTCCACTTTATTTTATTTTAAACTAACATGCATCATGCAGCATGTTCCCCATTCTGTGTTACTTTCCATCTATTTTCTTTATATTTTTCCTCTCTCCCTTCCACATACACACCCCTTCTTCCTCACTGGAAAAAGTCACTGTTGTGTGGTATAAAGAGTGTAAGGGGGACAAACGTTAAAGCTGCCCCGGCTGCTTTGAAATAGGCAGTTCGTCTGTTACCAAGAAGGTGTGGATTGCGCTCAGTAGTGGTACCAAAGGAACACAGGAATTGCCATACTGGATCAGATCCAAGGTTCATCCAGTTGAGTATCCTGTCTGAAAGTGGCCAGAACCAGGTGCATCAGAGGAAAGTGTAAGAACCCTAAACAGGCAGATGTGGGATAATCTGCCCTCCACATTAGGTCTCAGACCATTCTCTACTTGAGATTGATTTAAACCCTGAAGCATGAGGATTAATGACCTTTGTACAAGAAGTTTGTTATGATAATACTGAATATTCTTGATATCCATATGAATATCAATTTAAAAAAAATCTTATTAAATCCTGGACTCAGTGACTTCCTGTGGCAATGATTTCCATAGGTTAATTACACATTTTGAGTACAGGTACTTCCTTTTACTGCTTTTGAATTTCCCGCCTTTTATTTTCATGGATTGTTCTTTGCTTTTATATTATGAGACATGGACAACATAATTTCCCAATCTACCTCTTCTAAACATTCATCACTTGATATACTTTTAGAATGTCCTCTCTTATTTGTCTCCTTCTCAAGGTAAATAATTGGTGCCACAAGTACTCCTGTTCTTAATCCTAATCTTATCAATCTCTCTTCATAAGAGAAAGTTTTCCTTTGATTTGATGCCTTTAATTACTCTTCTCGGAGTTGACTGAACACTCTCTAGTTCTCCAGTATTCTTTTTTTTTAGATGGGATAACCATTGCTGCATACAGTATTCCAAATGAGGTTAAGCCTCTGATTTATATGAAAGCATTACATGTTAGCCTCCATATTATTCACCATCCCATTACACCTGCAATCTAATATCTTTGTGCTTTTGACTGTAGCTGCACACTGAGGAGAGGGCTTCAGTGAGTGAATGAGATGAAATTAATCAAATAAATTATTTAGTACTCACCACACATTTATACTCAAATCTGAAAGATGAATAATAGTCACTTGCTTGGATCTGTGTAGGAAGATGAAGGAAATGCTTATTGAAAGTATTCCTTTGTTACTGATTAAGAAGCAGGTTAATTTGGCAAAGATAGTTTTTAAAACTGCAATACTAGTTTTTAAAGTGCAGTTGTTTTCTGAAAAGTGACTATGTAAAAATGACCCCTCTTCACTTGACAGATCTGCTCCCTATTTGTATATCCTAATTCACAAACATGAGATCGTTATAGCTTTTGTTGGTGTTAATCATGCAGACAAAAGATGTTTGAGGGAGTGAGCTGCCTCAATTCTTTCTCAATTGTCATTAAGAGAAGGTTTACTGAGTTCCAATCAGTTACAAGTGTGCAAATCCATTGAAGACAGCAGGGCTACCAAGATGTCATTGAATCCGTAACTTGAAGAAAATAGAACTACATGGATGTGACCAGCTGCATCATTTGGTCACAGAACGTATTTATTTGGCGAGGATGTGGAAGAACCCATTGTAACTTTCAGATACCAGGGTGACTTTTGCAAGGCTGGAAGATAGGAAAATAAAATAACACATGTGTGTAAACTGAGAAGTCATGACCTAGAAGTCCCCATGGAGCACTGCAATGCCATTTGTATAGTCACTTCTAGGATGACCAGGCAGCAAATGTGAAAAATCGGGGTGGGGGTTGGGGGTAATAGGAACCTATATAAGAAAAAGACCCAAAAATCGGGACTGTCCCTATAAAATTGGGACATCTGGTCACCCTAGTCACTTCTCAGAGTGGAACCATAGGTTTGGTACCTTGAGACCCACCCAGTGCAGCATATACTATTCAGGAGACAGCTGGACTGTTGTTCAAGGACAAAAGACATTTTAAAGCAACCCTATTGCACTGGGCCTTTGTTCCAGAAGAGAACTATAAACCAGGAATATCCATTAACCTGGGGCTATGCACTTACATGTAATATTTCTCTTCTGAGTGACTGAATTTAAATCTGTTGGAGATGAACTCATGCTTACATGGAAAGGGGTTGGGGGATACAGTGGACAGTCACATTATAATGCTATATAACAGCCAGGCATAGGTTACTGTTATTATTTCTGTTATTCAGATGGGAATTGAGGCCATGCATAGTAACTGGACTGGCCATTTGTGACTCTTCCCCGTGGGAAGACCACAGTCTCGAGGAGAGGCTGATTTTGAATAGGCCTCCCCCTAGCATCTAATTTTGCCTGTGATTGTGGCCACATAACAGCTACTAAAGCTTCTAAATCAAGCAGTTTGTGGGGATAAAAATGTGAGGCTAGGATGGAAGCATCTGCATAACACAGTCACTACTTAAGAAGACACTACTGCTTTGAATAGGGAACAGTTTCTGTGACTCAGTAGCTGGGAAGGCTTGTAGAGATTCTGGAAGCCAGCAACTAGGGAAGCTTCCTTTCTCATCGCTGTTTGCTCCTCAGTAAGTCTATTAATCATATGTTTCCTTTGTTTATTTTCTCCTTTCCTAATTTAAATTAAAATTATTTTATTTCTTACACTTGAGACATTGTTCTTTGAATGGGGCTGGGTATCTCCCAAAGGCTGCTGTATACACATATTTAAATCTGTCTCAACATCTTAGGAAACTTAAATTATTGGGAAAGTTTGTATCTTGTGCACAGAAAAACTGCATTGTTGTTTCTTTAATTGGATTGTGGTTAGGTTTGATTTACACTTTCGCTGTTAATTTTAAACGGAATATAGACATTGTCTATGGCCTATTCCAAACTGTCGGTTTCCTATAATCAAATAGTCATAGATATATAAAGCTTCACTGAAGCAAAGTTCATTAAATATTTGCTTATACAAATATTCTAGAAAGTTATTTTTAAATCATTTTGTGAAATATAAAGAACCTATTTGCATATTAATTTTCATGTATGTCACAGTAAGACCTTTAGAGGCAGATTCTCAGCTGGTGAAGATTGCCATAGCTCCACTGAAGTCAATAAAGCTACACCAATTTCAACAAGTTGGGAAATGGACCCTTCCTCACTAAGTAATCTTCAGATTACAAATTGTGAGCCTGATTCTCCTTTCATTTACCTGGATATAATTTAGGAGTAATGCTGTAGAAGTGAATGGAATGGTTTGAAAGGACTATAAATGAGAGAAGAAATCAGGCAGAATGTGCAGACTTTATAGCCCAGATTCTCTCATTCAAGGTGGCTTAGCTGCTGGCAGATAATAAACCTACAGCCAGCAGAGCCACTATATAGGGATCCGTTGCACATAGGGTGAATTTCTAGTGGCACAGAACTAACATAATGACTGTCATGCAACTGCCACCATAGAGAATGTAGCTGGGGCTTTCCTGCACCTGGTGACTTCCACTGCTTTTTGGAGGCCACTGGCAGCTTACACAAGTGACAGCAACCTTCAAGCTGTTGTAAGTTATCCCAAGATGTAGGGGGGTGCACAGATGATTTAAAGATACCTCTGTGTTTCCTCCTCCTGAGTTGTGTTTTGAACCCCACAACTATAACAGAAGACCTGGGTGAAATGTAAATGTACTTTTGGAAAAAAAATGTGTGAAACATGTTCTTAAACAGGCACAGCTCAAAAAAATTAAAGTTATAGTAGACAGTTGTTAGGTGAAACATTGCTTTAATATATACTACTTCACTTAGTGAAAGCCCCTATAGATTCACAAAAGGATATCAAGAATTTTAAATTATTTAGATCCCTGGGTACAGTTAACTGCTTCCAGAGTCTTGTGGTTAGTGAAATATTCACCATCATAAAATATCTGTGTATAATAAAATTACTCATATTCAGCAGAGATATAATCCTCTGAAAATTATATGGATTCTTGGTATTTTTCCAGTTCTAACAGAATTAACAGACAACTAACATCTAAAAAAGAAAATCAGATGTTTTTTATAATTCTGATATACAGTGTCATGTATCAAAAGTGAACAGCCTGTTTTTCAGATCAGATCCCTTTAATCAACTGAAAAGCAAAGTAAGAGTTTGAAGCGAATGTTATGGATTGAACCATACTGACTGAGATATTGATTTTTGCACTGTAACTAGGAGCTCGCAGTTTCTCATCTCTGGTGTACCCCTTCTCGTTTATAACAACCTGACTCTTTCCTGCTTTCACTTTTGCAGCTTGAGCCCTAATGCTACACTAAGAGTTCAGTGGCAGAACCAGATTTTGCAATGGGGGGAGAGGGGAAGGGAGGTTTGGCAAGCTAGCCTGTCTCACACTCATCCAATTGTGGAGACTCCTGTACTGCGGGGCTGGGCCTGGAATTTTGAGAGCTGTGACCTGGTGTACAGGGTAGCGGCGCCATTCAAGTTTGTCCAGCCCTCCATCATGATGGAGCAGTAGCCAGGCCAAATTTGAGTGAGTGACATTGCAGTGTTGTGCATGGTCGCAGTGCCACATAACCCCATGTGCCATGTCACAATGAGCAGAGCAGGGAATGAGCCCCAACTCCATGGGACCAGAACCGCTGCTGGCAGATGAGTGTAGGGTGGGCTTGCTCTCCAGCCTCTATGTGAACATTTGTGTTGCATAACTCATTTTGAAATTAAAAGATACCACACATACACCTAAGGGCCACCAAGGGTGGCAGGTACCTCCCCTACAGTCTCTCCTATTAGCTTCTCCACTGTAAGGACTGCATGGGCTGACCTCTGTGTCCATGCTGAGTGGTATTGACTTCAGTGAGCTTCTAGGATAGTATAGAAGTCCACCTGGTATGGAGATACATGCAGTATCCACTCCTTGGATGTCCCCATGAGTTGGGGCTCACACTATCCAACAGCAAGAAGAGAAAACACTGATCAGACAAGGAAGTGCCATCTCCTAGGCTGAAGGACACTACATTAAAAAGAGGCCTTTTATTCTCATTCTTCCATGCTGCTATTGCAAGGTCAGTGCAAGGTAGGCGGATGTTTGGTGGAAATAGAAAAAAAAGAGAATTACAGATTTATTGCATTAATTTATTGGAGAGAACACAGTTCTATAAACATAAGAATGGGCTGAAGAAAACCAGTCTCTTCCTTTAAAAAGATGCAAAGGAAAATAAAATGATCTTAATATTTATTAACCAGCAGCTCTTGTGATCTGAAACCACAGCATATCTGAATTATTGTTTGGCAACATTCTGAGCAATTTTCTTACTGGGCTATCAACATAACAGCAGCATAAGCAATTGTGTGAACCCTTTTGCAAATATTTATTAGTGATCATGTTAGCTTAGTCGATGGATAAATTCACCCAACTTTCTGTTTACCTTTTCAGAAAAATGCCTTCTGGCTCGAGAAAAGGTAATGTCACCTTAATTATGTTCTTGCCATGGTGATGTAAATTATTTATGCCTTAGCTTATTTATTTTTAGCCCTCTTTAACTTCCATCTATGTCCTCCAGTGCATGAGTGCTGTGTAACTGTTAAATGAAGTACAATGTTAAAGTGTATGACCTGGCAATCGTTTGCTTTTTCCCTGTCATACCAGTTTGTAACAAGCAGTATTGGTTCTGAGTAGCTAGTCTATGTTCTAGAGAGATGTAAAGGGAAAATTGTCCCCTCCATACTCTATACGAATTAATGCCTTATGTTTAGACAGGAGAAAACTAAAACAAAACAATTGTTAATATTAAAGATATTGTACCAGCACGGGATGGCTCTGGAGATTGGTAACATGATACATAACCTTTCACTTCTCCATCAATAGACCAAAAGTCAAGGCACAAAGATGCTGTGGGGCTGAATACTTTTGAAATGCAAAAATAATAAAGGGCCCAATTTTGTTAATAAAGAGAGCTGAGGGTGCTCAGCACTTCACAGCAACTGACGAGACTGGGATCAAAGTCACAAATGAGCTCTAGTTGCCACTGTCAAGAGAGAAGCCAGGTGTCACAGGGTGGCTGGCCCCTGTAACTGAAGTAGGTCCAGTGCCCTTGTGCCAGAACATGTGCTGCCACTTCGGGCCAATTAAGAGGGCAGGGCAGCTCTTGGAGTTATAAAGGAGCAGGGAGACTCTGAGAGGAGAGAAACCTGGTGAGTCAGTCAGGAGGAGAAGTGAGAACTGCCAGCAACAAAGGGAATGGAGCAGTTCCTGAAGGAAGTAGAGGGTGTTTCCTTGTGTAGTCTGAAGGCAAAGAGAACAGTAAGACCTCCCCAAGCCAGACAGCCAGGGCTGGAGAATTCTGAAGGCATGGGGAGCAGCAGATCTGCAGGCTCTAAGCCAGAAACAGTGTGAGGTTATGGGGGAGTGAGGGGTGCTCCTATAGTGAAGACAGTCTTCTAGCAGAGGCTGGGGAGTACTCATTGAATAGAGTGGGGTTGCACTCCATGTGGAAGGACTGGTGTGGCTGTCCTAGAAGAAGGCCAGAAGAGGGCTGCCAAACAGCTAGGTGTGGCAGAAGACACCAGAGTGTGGGATGAGGGGTATTGAGGGACTAGATGTCCTGGGATTTTAAGGACTAAATGAACTGGGAGTGATAAATGGACTTTGTGTTGAGACTTATGTTTTGGACTATTTATGCAATGCGTTGGTAATAAACTAGCCCCAAGGAGGGGTATTGCTAAAGCAAGAAAGACTGGCATAGAATCTCTGGAGGCTCTGAGGGAGGGAAACTGCATCATCACATGACCTGCCACAGGAGAGCACTCCAGGTGGAATCGCCCTATGACACCAAGAAGGATACAAGAGCGATAGCCCAGGAGGAAGAAGTACTTTACTGAGCCACAGAACCAGTGCTTAATTTGTGCCAGGGCTGAACCTCAGCATCTCTAGGCTTGGCAGTTCTTAGTCCCAGCACCTCTGGGCTTCTTGCATCAGCTACGAATGTAAAAATATTGTTTGAACCCGGCACCTCTTTCATTAAAAATGAAGCACTGCACAGAGCAGATTCAGCATGTCCAATTGCAGAACAAATGTATGTATATTTCCCTACTGATATCCCTCAACTCTGACCTGTCAACTGCGAAACAGTCTGAAACTACCAGCCATCTCTGTTGTTAGTATGATTAGTGTCCAGAGGCCTTTGTGAGGCCTTTATTGGTGAAATAAACTGGAAGCTGTAGTCCAGTTCCCGATGGACAGGCACATGCATCACTAAAAACACCACAAGCTTACCAGCTGGCACTCTTGTTGGCAGTTGGAGGGAGACAGAGATAATACCGGGGCAGTCTCTCCAGGTTGGTGGTGTGGGGAAAATTGCACTGCTGTGGCTCTTACTGTGTTTATTCTGCTGATGGAGGAGGCCAGTTTCTTTAGTGCTGTCAATGTGCGCGCCTTTCACAGTGAAACAATACTGATTCTAACCTTTACCAGCCATGGTCAGGTCATTAATTCAGGTTCCAAATACTGGAGCAAACTGTTCACAAATAATTGACAGGCCAGGCAACATGAGTGCACATGGCTAGTTTTAGTAGCTGTGGGTCTGAGCAGATGCCAAGCACTATATTTTTATTTCTATTAAATAGAGAATTTTATGAAATGAAGAGAACTAGTTCTGTTTCTTAATAAAGGAGGGTGCTTTTATATTTAAAATAACCAGTTGGGTGCTATTCCTCTTACAAATCTCTAAATGCTAACCATTTTCTCCATTATCTGTATATTTTACTCAAATACTCTAGAGTTATCTGCATTCTCAACAGGATTTCACAATGCAAATTGCAGTTGCTGCCTAAGAGAGCTTGCCTATCCTAACTTAAAACTGATGAGCATGTGCATAAGACTGAAAATCAGCGTTCCTATGGTAGGTAAATAGTTTAATTAGTCTGGAGTTTCTTGTGTGTAATTTTTTATAAGTCCTTGATAGTACAGGCTCAAGATGAATTGAAATTTCAATTATTTTGAAAGAGGGCTTTTCTTAACCTGGAGAAGCACTTTCACAATAACAACTTATGCACTGCTGAAATCAGAATTAATAAGCAATGCAATTGGATGGAAAGAATTATAACCAAATAACCCCATCTCTGTATGTGCATATCAATTTGTTTAAGTACAAAGGAATGGAAATGAAGAGTGTCTGCAGTCTCAGAATACTGCAGGATTTAATGGTTTTGGTAGTCGTCGTTTTCCAGTGGAATTGAAACAATGGCTTTTCCATACAGACTGCAGCTGCAATGTCATGCAAAATTGCACACCACAAATGCATGCCAGGAAAAATATGCTTCTCATCATTGTATGAAGCTGTTTCTGATACACGTTGAACACACTCTTGTGAGATATACAATCTTTTAGAAAAAGTGAGGACAATAAGTACAGCAGAGTTGCATAATTAAAATGAAACAGAAAAAGTATGCTTATGTTGGGTTTCTATGATATATCTGCCAAGCTATTAATAAACATTATGCCTAATCTCAATTTCCTGACTATTACTTACTTTTTTAAATAAAAATCTTACTATTAAATTTCTTTGGTTAATTGCTTTCCTAGATTGTCCTTGGTCAAACATCACAAGAAATGCTTTCTAGAGATACATCAAATTAGTAGGTTTGTAAATCATCCATGGAGGCTCTTCTTCCCTGAGGCAATGCATTTTTGAGAGTGAGCATTGCAGAAGAGACAGTAAACTAACCACATTATGCAGCTAACAAGCCCACTTATACCTTCCATTAAATAAACATTTTTCATCATATCAAGCTCAAGGTTCTTAGCCTCACCATTAGACCCTTCATAAACCTGCCCCTCCTTGTTACTACACTCCTGTCTCCTAGAGCAATGCTTTTTATCTCCTCCGCTCTGCTTATACTAGCCTCATATCCCCTCTTGATATTTTTTCCCACCACCTTCCACTCTGCACAATACATGGAGCACCTTCTTAAGCTGATCCAATTCTCAGGATTTATTACTGCCATGACCACCGATAAGAAACCAGCCAATTAATAATCTTACTTTGAGGGGAAGATGGGAATACTTTTCACTTACATTATGAGTAATATTAAATAACATGGTAAATATATCTGTGCAAATAAAAATGGTACACATTTGATCATAGCCTCCTCCTCCCATCCTTCTTCTGACATTTATCTTCATACATAGGTATCTTTTCAGGGCATGAACTCTTTCTTCATATATATTTCTATAGTGTCTAACTTCATAATAATATGGGAATGACAGCAACAAAACTCATCAGTCCACTGAGAAAAAAGTAGTATTTTATTTTTTAGGAAATGTCTTTGATTTTTTTCATTAGTATTAGGTAATTGCATTAGTTAGTTGTATATTAATACATTTTTACCAATTAACTGGGGAATTCTAATATCACTGTCTGATACATATGAGAAGCATGGACTAGGTCTGCTTGTATATTAGTTCCACTGAAAATCACTGGGACTATCTGCATGAGCAAGAAGAGCAGAATCTGACCAAAGAGCTATTCAACATTCCACAGTGGAACCTCACATACAGTAAAAGTCATGTGATTTGATGTTTCATTACAAGCCTGAGGTCAGGTTTGCCGAGGTTCTTGAATCTTCCCTGACTTTTGGCTGAGTTTATATGTTTAGGCACCAGCCATCTGAAGCTTAGCAGTTTTTCATGTTTTTGAAACAATTTTGGATGAATTTCCCTTTAAGTTTTAGGTTTAATTGGCACACCACGCACAAAGTAAAACGTCTGGTGTTGTGAGCCCACACAAACTGGAACTGAAATAAGGTTCCCATGAATCGCAGTGAAGCAAAAGCATAGATTCTGGCAGAGATCTAGTATGGACCCTATTATTGTTGACTTTTCTGGGCTTATGTTGTGACCAGTCAAACTCTGGACCAAGTGTTTCTAATTGAAATGATGTCATTTAAAGCTCAAATTTCTTAATTTGCATTTACAATCGCCTTTACCTACAATGTGAGTTTTATGTGTAGAATAATGGCATGCTGGGTCAGGCCCATCAAGTTCTAATTCTAGACATTTTTGATCAATCTGTAATGACATATACATTGGATATATCCTTTGTCGAAAATCAAGATGAAAGAAGCTATTTTCTGCAACAGACCTATTCATATCAACAGCTCCTATTAATGTCTGTTTGTATCTCCTTCAAGACCCTCCTAATATCCCGCACATTTCAGCACTAGCAGAGCCTCAGCTCTCATGTGCTTATGTTAACCCTTTAAAAGGGCTTGAATTAGGCCTGTCAAACGATTAAAAAAATTAATTGTGATTAATCATGCGATTAATCGTGCTGTTAAACAATATTAGAATACTATTTATTTAAATATTTTTGGATGTTTTCTACATTTTCAAATATATTGATTTCAATACAGTGCTCACTTTATACTGATTTTTATTACAAATATTTGCACTGCAAAAAAAATAGTGTTTATTAATACAAGAACCATAGTGTAATCTCTTTATCATGAAATTTTAACTTACAAATGTAGAATTATGTACAAAAAATAACTGTATTCAAAAATAAAACAATGTAAAACTTTAGAACCCACAAGTCCACTCTGTCCTACTTCAGCCAATTGCCCAGACAAACAAGTTTGGTTACAATTTGCAGAAGATAATGCTGCCTGCTTCTTGTTTACAATGTCACCTGAAAGTGAGAACAGGCATTCGCATGGCACTGTTGTAGCTGGCGTCACAAGATATTTATGTGCTAAATGCGCTAAAGATTCATATGTCCCTTCATGCTGTGACCACCATTCCAGAGGACATGCATCCATGCTGATGACGGGTTCTGCTTGATAATGATCCAAAGCAGAGCGGACTGACAAATGTTCATTTTCATAATCTGAGTCAGATGCCACCAGCAGAAGGTTGATTTTCTTTTTTGATAGTTCAGGTTGGCACTTCAGATTCTTAAAACTTAGATGGTGCTGTAGCTATTTTTAGAAATCTCACATTGGTACCATCTTTGCATTTTGTCAAATCTGCTGTGAAAGTGCTCTTAAAATGAACATGCATTGGGTCATCATCCGAGACTGCTATACTGGGCTGGCCTTACCATGAGGTGAACTGAGGCGGCCGCCTCAGGTGCCAGACTGTGGGGGGGTGCCACCAGGACCCAGAGTGTAGAAAATTGTGTCTGCTGCTGGTGCATATGTATTCTCTCTGCTCTAGATGCACAGAGATGGTGGAGTGCTGTGCTGGAGAAAGGAGGGCACAAGAGACATAACAAGCAGGCAGGAGGAAAGGTGAGAGCAAATAACAGAAAGCAGCAGGAGCTGCAGGGAGACAGAGGAGGAGGAGCCTTTCTTATGTACCTTTCTAGCACCCTCAGGAGCCTGGACTGATTAACACCAGCTTCTCAGGGAGCTTCCTGTTTCCTGCTGCTTCCCTGAACCCACTTGAGGAGAACAGGCAGTCAACTGAAGTAGTAGGAGCCAGTTAGGCCCTTAAGACGCTGATATCTTCCCTCACTCAGGCCCTGCTACCAGCCTGCTTATTTGTCCCCTTCAAGTGAGTGTTGAGAGCCACTATAGCTAGCACAGAACAGCAGTCATGAGTGAAAGAAGAAAATGTCCCGCTGGGGCAGCATTCAGAAAAAGAAAGAAAGCAAAGGAAGCTTTTCTATCTAAGCAGGAAGGAGCTCTCCTGAGATACATAGACATGAATGTTCACAGTTAACCTTCCGGCCCCAGTGAGGATGTGAATGGTGAGGAGATGCCTGATCTTCCAGTTAGTCAGAGTGCAGGTGACCTGGCAGCTACTGCAGCATCCACAGCTCCATCTCAAATGGATGTAACCACGCACATTCCTGAAGAAAAGTGTAGATCAGAGAAGAGTGTGGTGGAGGCACAAGAAACAGTTTAGTTCCTTAAGTCTAGATGATCCAGGACTGTGGACCCACTTGAACAGTAGCCTGAGGGACATCCTTGTACTGCATGGGCCACAGCAAGCAAAAAACTTCATGTTCCCCAAAGACAATGAAAATAGAAGTTTCCATCCAACACTACTGGCGTGAAATCCCCAATGGTGACAAAGTGGAGAGGCCATGGCTTATGTACTCAAAACCCCAGAATGCTGCATACTGTTTTTGTTGTAAAGTCTTCCAGTCTAATGTTCCAGCCACATTGGGTTCTACAGGAACAAAGGACTGGAAAAATCTGGCTAGAAATCTGGCATGCCATGAGAAGGCAGCAAATCACCAGAGAGCATTCCATAGGTGGAAAGAGTTTGAGATGTGACTAAGGTTAAAGCCCAACATAGATGATCAGCATCAAGAGAAGATTGCATCAGAGTCTCTTTACTGGCAAAATGTTCTGAAAAGGCTCATTGCCATTGTCAGAATGCTTGTTACCCAAAACCTAGCACTGCGTGGCACTTCAGATCAACTGTATGTGCCAAACAATGGAAACTTCCTTAAAATTGTGGAGCTGATGGCTGAGTTTGATGCTGTACTCCAGGAGCATCTAAGAAGAGTCACCACCCAAGAAATGTACACACACCACTACTTTGGAAAACCATTCAAAATGAGATCATACTGTCAAAAATCAAACAGAAGATTGTGGCAAATCCGAAGTCAGCCAGATATTACTCTTTAATTCTGGACTGCACACCTGAAATCAGCCATAGGCAACAAATTACTTTAATGGTGCATTTTTTAACAACAGAACCTAGTGAAAAAGTCCCTGCAATGGTGACTGTCAGAGAACATTTTCTAGAATTTATTGTCATTGATGATATTACAGGAGCTGGTATGACAAATGTGCTTCTTAAAAAGCTGGAAGATGCGGGAATTGTGATAGCTGACATGAGAGGTCAGGGATATGATAATGGTGTCAACATGAGAGGAAAGAACAGAGGAGTGCAGACACGGATCCGAGAGTTAAACCCTTGAGCTTTTTTTGTCCCATGAAATTCTCATTCAATGAACTTAGTAGTCAGTGATGCATTGTCAGCTTCTAGTGTGGTGCTGAATTTTTTAATGTAATTCAGAGCATCTGTGTATTTTTCTCTGCATCAACTCATCGGTGGCAAATTTTGAAGCAACATCTGGAAAAATCCTCTCTGACACTGAAACCATTGAGTGCCACACGATGGGAAGGTTGAGTGGAGGTGATAAAGCCTATCAAACACCCTATTGGGAAGATAGATGATGCCATAGTTGCCATTATGGAGGATAATGCTATGACAGGAACTGTTCATGGGAGAACAGTGGCAGAGGGAAATGGAATCACCAGAAACATACATAACTTCAAATTTCTGTGTGGCTTAGTGTTGTGGCATGACATACTGTTTGAAATAAATGTTGTAAGGAAGAGACTCTAAGGTATTGACCTTAATATATCTGGACCAATGGAACAACTGGACAAAGCAAAGTCATACCTAGTCTTACTGGTCAGATGAGAGATTTCAAAATGTTCTGAAGAATGCACAAAAGTTGGCAGAGGAACTTCACAATGAAGCTATTTTCTCACCCATTCAAGAATACAAGAGTCACAGAAGAAGAAGACATTTGGATTACGAGGCATGGGATAATCCCATAAGAGACCCCAAACAACAATTCAAAGTTGAATTCTTTAACCGGGTGCTAGATTGTGCAATACAGTCAATTGAAGAATGTTTCATGCAGCTCAAGGAACACAGCAGTATATTCGGGATGTTGTATGATATTCCAAAACTCCTCACTATACCTGAAGAAGACCTTCACCAGCTATGCAGGGCACTAGAGACAGTGTTGACACATGATGGCATGTGCAATATTGATGCGAGTGATTTAGGTGATGAACTGAAAGCCCTTTCAAGATACATTTCAGCAGGATCAACTTCCAAAGCTGTTCTGGAATATATGTGCACAAATAAGATGACCACTCTCTTTCCAAATGCTTTTTTTGTTCTGCGCATAATCCTGTAACAGTTGCCAGTGGAGAACACATCTTCAAGCACCACTTTGATTATTCAAACAGATAAAAATGCCAATGTTTACTATGCAGACAAGAAAAGTAACATTTGCTGTTCAGACGTTTGAAAGTTAAGTGTTACCTAAAATTTTTGAACAAGGCATTTTAAGTTGTTAGTTCTCCTTTATTGGGTAGGTAGCAGAGTAGTACCATGAGAGGAGTAGAATAGGAAGAAGGCAGAATTGAGACCTTTCAAAGTTTTGGCCCAAGCGAGGGAGCATGGGGTGTCATTTGAGCTCCCCACCTCAGGTGCCAAAATGTTGTGGGCCGGCCCTGCTGCTATAACATGAAATATATGACAGAATGCAGGTAAAACAGAGCAAGAGACATACAATCTCCCCAGGAGTTCAGTCACAAATTTAATTAACACATTATTTTTTTAACAAGCATCATCTGCATGGAAGCATGTCCTCTGGAATGGTGGCTGAAGCATAAAGGGGCATATGCAACGCCGGCTACAAAAATGCCATGAGAATGTCTGTTGTCACTTACAGGTGATGTTGTAAATAAGAAGCAGGCAGCAGTATCTCCTATAAATGTAAACAAACGTGTTTGTCTTAGCGATTGGATGAAAAAGAAGTAGGACTGAGTGAACCTGTAGGCTCTAAAGTTTTACATTGTTTTATTTTTGCGTGCAGTTATGTAACAAAAAAAAATCTACATTTGTAAGTTACACTTTCACGATAAAGAGATTACACTACTACAATACTTGTGTGAGGTGAATTGAAAAATACTATTTTTTTGTTTATCATTTTTACAGTGGAAATATTTGTAATCAAAAATAATAATATAAAGTGAGCACTGTACACTTTGTATTCTGTGTTGCAATAAAAATCAATATATTTGAAAATGTACAAAAATATCCAAAAATATTTACTAAATTTCAATTGGTATTCTATTGTTTAACAGTGTGATTAATCACAATTAATTTTTTTGAGTTAATCGTGTGAGTTAACTACGATTAATCGACAGCCATATCTTGAATTTAGGTTGAAACATAACCAGTGAAATAAAAGAAAGTACATTGTCAAATAATTAATCAAAAAAATACCAAAATAACAGAATATGATCAAACTGAGTGTCCCCGGGTTTTTTTGTTTTGTTTGTGTTAGTGGTTTCATTTCCCTTCTCTCTTGTCTGTGTTTTATCTACTGAGACTCTGGACCAGATTTTCTCCTGAGCCCAGTATTCACTGGTCACAAAAGGAAAAAGGGAACTCAGAGAGAAAAGGACCTATTGTGGCCCCTTGTTTACAAGGCCAGTCCTATGCCAGCTCTGGCACAATTTGCAGCAGCCTATTCCAGTTCTCAACATCCTAATATAGGGACCGATATGCCACCTGGGAATATTTGGAGCATAGTAACACTCCAGTCATGCTCTTCCTGCCCTTTCCACATCTCTGACATGCTACCTAGGGAATCCTCAGCTGGAGAGATCTGGCAGTGTTCCATCCCATTTGTCTTTCAGAATGGCACAAAGGAGCAGAAACAAAGATGAGAACCTGGCCTTCATATCTCTGGGTCAGTGTACTCGTCTTCTTATATATCTATAAAGTGTTACGCACACCAATAGAGATGTAGAAGTAATTCTTAGGCCTAGCTACTTCAGTAATGTCAAAGAGACAGATAAAAATAATTTAAATAATAATCTTGAGAAAAAAATATTTAAATGAGCTAAAATTCATACTGGCCAGTAGTCTTTGAAATTCCCTAAAAGTCTTATTGGAAACATTTGAAAAATGTTGTATCAGTGTCTCATAATGTATTTAATTCATGACTGGTTTAACATTAATAAATGTAATGTAATTTAAAACAATTAAAAATAAAAGTCTGCAAATAGCCCTCCCCTCAAAAATGTAAGGGGGAAGCAAACAAACAAATGACAACCACATTGCAACATAATCAATAGGACATCCAATTTGATGCACTTAAATTTATATTTCTGTGATAGATAACAGACCTATCCCTCAGAAATGGTAGTTGATTTAATTACCGTTAAAGCATCTCAGAAAGGAAAAAAAATGGTGAGTTTGAGATATTTTAACAAACAATGCAAAAGCCA
This sequence comes from Malaclemys terrapin pileata, assembly GCF_027887155.1. Taxonomy (NCBI): domain Eukaryota; kingdom Metazoa; phylum Chordata; order Testudines; family Emydidae; genus Malaclemys; species Malaclemys terrapin. The sequence goes on along the minus strand of NC_071505.1, from coordinate 287,349,630 downwards.
AAATAAAAGTAACCTGCTGGTAACTGGAATACTTAGCCAGCACTAGATGTTTTGGAGGTGTAGACAGAAAGGTCACTTCTCATTTTCATATGTAATTTGCACTGTTGGGTTCTCAAAATCTGCAAAATGGAAAGTGCCAAAAATATCAAATAAACCAATACTCAGTAGAAGATGCAACTATTATTTTCTTGTCCAAACTCTGAGGACTCCTGGAAACTATGCACTTGGATGCTGGAGACGTTACTCAGAGTCGTTTGAATGGGAGTTCAGTAGGAATAAAGACTGCAGGATTGAACCTCATTTGTAGCAAAATGTTAAATCAGCGAGGGGAAACCATGTAAAACTTCAGCTCAAAATTTGATGTGTGTGGGCTGAGAAATGGGTCTGACTAAGGCAGTGATTTAATACATTCCCCAGAGAACCTCCAGCACATTCTAACAAGTTCAAGACACAAGTGCTTCCAAAGGAGGATGGCAGGCAAAACACCACCTCCTCCCTCCTTCAGGTAAATTTCCCTTGCAGTTGAGGAAATTTAGGTTGATACAGGGAGGTATCATTTATTCTGTAATTCCAGTTTGTCTCCTCTCCCATTCAGTGTATATATGGGATCATTAGGGAGTTAACAAGGAGAGATGGGCTTCGGGACTTGTAATTAGCAGATGGCACCTACCTCTATATTTTAATCTTACCAGATGCTGGCAGTTGCCACTGAACACCTGGCTCAATGTTTGCAGGAGCATGGCTAGCTGACTGAAACTTAACCTCAATTATACTGAGATGATGCTGGTAGTTTAAGGATAACCAGAAGACACAGGGAGGATGATAATCCATCTCTTACTGAGAGTGTATGCCCAGCCTTTGTTACTCAGCTTCACAGGCTGGAGATCGTGTTGGATGCCCAAACACCATTAAATGATCATATAGCAGCAGTGTCCAAGGATGCTTTTTTCTATCTGTGCATGACTATCAGTTTCTGTTTCTTTCAGATGCAAACCTTCCTGTAGGATCCATGCACTTTGTCATCTTAAGAGAAGAGGACAGCAGTGCACTCAATATGGGGCTACGTAATAAGCCAACACCAAAACTGAAGCTGGCACAGAAGGCAGTAGCCTGCTTGTTAAATTTTGTATCTCACCAGAAGCACATGACACCAGTGTTCTCTGGTTGTTTATTAGTTTGAGAGTGGAATTTAAGATGTTTTAAGACCTAGAACACCCTACATTGCCTGGTAGTAACATACTTAACAAACCACTTCTCTTCCCATGCAATACATCTGACACAATCATTTTAATTGGGTGAACTGGAGTCCTCTCCTTTTAGAAGAGAGGGAGGTAGATCAAATGAGGGACCCTGGACTATGGAATCAACTCCCACCCATTGTCCAAAATAATGTGGGATATTGACCTTCAGAGCACACTGCAAATTCTGTATTTTCAGCCAGAGCTGTGAGGTGAGAATGTCTTGAGAACTTAATGAAGATTCATCTTTATTGGGGCAGAAGAGTTTTTATTGAATGAAGTGTTTTGTGTTGGGGGGTCAGCTTTGCTGATGTCTTAGCAGCTGGTTTTAGGTATTTATTTCATAGGTTTTGTTTGAAAGCTAAATAAATTAATTAAAAATGTAGGGATACATATTAATATTAAACAGAAAAACAAACACAAAACTCTTGCAAAAAATCAAGTTTATGATCTACGGCAGCAAAGTTCCCTGGCCCATCGACGGTGTGGAGAACTTAGAGGCTACTAATGTCTCCAGTAAAAGATATGCTGAGGTTTGCATGTGGACCAGGCACTCCATGGCCGGTAGAGAGCTTCACCAAAGTTGTTGAAGGGAAGGGAACATTAAAAGGTAACTTAAAATATTGTTTTGGTGGAAATATTTTCTAATGCTCTTATGTGTACATTCAGCAGTTTTAAATTCAGTTGGCTCGTTTTTTTTAATAAACAATTCTGTTAACCTTTCACTTGTAGAGTAAACTTGTCAAACTCTGCTCCAAAACTTTCTCTGTGACCTTTTGTAGACTATAATTAATGCTGAAGTTGATATTAATATCTTGTCTGTGTGTCAATGTTCTTCAGAATCTAATTGAGCAATTTGTTGAGAGCACATGTAGAGTACATTTGACCAATCTGGCAGAGCATACATTATAAGCTATTGAACTGCTAGTATAGATTATACAGTGTGCAGCTATTTCACACTATTTCTTCTGGAAAATGTGCTTGGGAAACATGGTTATCTATCTTTAACAAATTTGCCTGCCCATATATTCCTATTTTCTATCAATATCCTAGTCTACATGATTGTAATAAAGCATGTCATGTTCTTTGCGCATACAAAGGTGTACATAGTGTGACAGACCCAGACCAGTGGGGTACAGGAGTCTGGTAGAGGGCAAATATACTGGTCACTGGATGAGTAGTTTTCTGTTCCCTGAGTGACCAGAGCAGGGGCTGCACTAGAGTAATCAGGAACCTGCTAGAAACAGTTAAGGCAGGCAGGCTAATTAGGACACCTAGAGCCAATTAAGAAGAAGCTGCTAGAATCAATTAAGGCAGGCTAATCAGGGCACCTGGGTTTTAAAAAGGAGCTCACTTCAGTTTGTGGTGCAAATGTGAGGAGCTGGGAGCAAGAGGTGCAAGGAGCTGAGAGTGAGAGGGTGTGCTGCTGGAGGACTGAGGAGAATAAGCGTTATCAGACACCAGGAGGAAGGTCCTGTGGTGAGAATAAGGAAGGTGTTTGGAGGAGGCCATGGGGAAGTAGCCCAGGGAGTTGTGGCTGTCATGCAGCTGTTACAGGAGGCACTAGAGACAGCTGCAGTCCACAGGGCCCCGGAGTAGAGGGCGGGCCTGGGTTCCCCCCAAACCTCCCAATTGACCTGGACTATGGGTTCTCCCAGACGGGGAGGTCTCTGGGCTGTTCCCCAACCCACATGGTGAATCTCTGAGGCAAGAAAATCCACCAATAAGCGCGGGACCCACCAAGATAGGGGAGGAACTTTGTCACAATAGAGTTTAATAAGAGTAAGCACATAGGCAATGGCCCCAGACCCAAATTTTGGCTCTTGATACAACATTAAATGTCTGGCCATTCAACCAGTCAGGCATTTTAACGCTCCTCAAAGACTCACATAGATATCTAATTATTTACATGAAAATGTCAGTGATCTAGTTGGTCTCCTCCTGCTGGCAGCCCACCAGATTGCTGCAAGGGAAATACCAGCCTCTGGATTCTCAGGTGTTTTAAGCTCCCTTGCGCTCCCTGGCACATTTCCTGGGTACCGGTCCACAGTCTATTACCCCTTCACAGAAATGGAGCCCCTCAGCCCACCAGCCTTGGATACCCCAGCACTCACCTCCCCAAGATACTCCAATAGCTTAAACACAACCTCTTTCAGAATCCCACCAAAAGTTTGAGCTTTTTGGGGTTAACTCTCTCTGGGGGTATGCGGTAGTTTATAACACACACTTTGCCCAGAGTCTAACACATTATTGCTCTTTAATAGCATGAGAGAGACACAATTCCATATAAAATAATAAACCCTACACACATTTATTTTTCCTCATCGCTCCAGAACATTCTTTGGGCTGGTATCAGGATCACTCTGACAATAAGAATCTGCAAGATGACAGTAGTTAACTTGTATAAACCACTGACTACAGACTGGCCTTGACCCTCCCTCTCACCCCCATGCCTATTACCCACAATATATCACCTGCCTATATATATAATCCAGTGATTTCAATAGCAATCACGCGTTGTGTGGCTATAATAGCAACAATACTGCAGGAGAGGCACTGGCAGAATGGTCATCAAACAAAGACACAAACCTTCCTTTTGATGCAAAAGACAGAAGCACTTTCCATTCTGCCTGCTGGAACAGAGACTACAACCCAGATCTCTGTTTTCTCAGCAAAGACCAGTCCAGAATCCTTCAGAACATCTCCAAAACCATTCTTGGCAACTTTTTGCCCAGTCAGTGTAGACCAGTTAATAATCCACATTGGGACTGAACTCTAGTAATCATGTCATCACTCAAACTGTGATAGAACTTTCAAAAGACAAACTGGCCAGGATTCGCTGTGAAAATGGAGGCCACCATTGATGCAATTCCACCAAAGCCCAAAAATGTTGATTGTTTCACCTGCCTCATCTGAATAGCTGCAAGAAAAAACATCTCCTGCACCTATTGAAAATGATACACTCTTTCAGGATGCTGAAAACCAGAGACAGACTATTAAAGGAGTATCAAATGTCTCATAAACCAAACCCAGCAACATCCCTACTAGAGTTACTGAATTAGTCCTCCATCAAAGATGAATGAAGATGGCTGATGCTTTGGACTTAACCAAGCTTTGCATCTGGAGTGAGTAATTATTATGTCTGCTTGGGGCTGCAAACTGAGTGAAACATTGAAAGCAGGAAGTCTCAGCTGATGGAGTCACAAGAATGCTTCTTATGAACTCAAAAGCACAAGCAAAGCCTCCAGAGAACTTCAACAAATAGTCAGCACACTACCCACCTCATTCCCTCAACCACTGCCCTTCACTGTTGAGGAGGTAGATAAGGCCCTCACACCCATGAAAGCTGGGAAACCTGCAGGACCTGATGGTGTCTCTCCAAAATTTCCTGAAGACATCAGTCCCAAGGGATGGAAATGGCTGACAGCACTGTTCTCCGATATCCATTCCTCCGGGTTCATTCCAAGGATTTGGTGTGAGGCTATGGTTATTGCCATTGCCAAGTCTAGGAACTCAATCAGTAATTCCTCATCATACTCACCCATATTACTATTCTGCAAATCATACAAGCTAATGAAGAAAATATTACCGGCAAGGATCATGTTGCTTGTAGAAACAATGTTACTGAATGAACCAATGGGTTTCTGACCAGGTTGCAGCTGCACTGATCAAGTATTAGCTTTACCAACACACACTGAGGTGGGATTCCAGTGAAAACATATCACCAGGACAGCTTTTTTAGATGTATCTGCTGTCTATGACACTGAAAGCCACCAAAATTACCCCATGCAACGGAATCATAAAATTCCTCTGAGAAGTTCTGATCAGTCATAGTGTAGACCAAGGTCCAGTGTGCTTCAGTAGCAGCAGTCCTGGGAACTACAAGTTGTGGACTACAAACTGCAGCATGTTGGGAGAATTTCCTGGTTCCTGCCAGGAAGTACCCTCTGCCCCTCCCAGAAGGAAGTTTCAGCATTGACTCAAGCTGGGAGCATCTAGCAGGCAAGCAAAGAGGAGGCTGCTGGACTGTAATCTTGTTATGTGATTCTTTACAGAATAAAACCTTGTTCCTGGTGGTTTGTCTGAGTGCGTCTGGTCTGAGGTGAATACACACTGACACACAAGCACAGCACACAGGAGCCTCAGGCATAGTTTCCCAAAGTTGTGTAAAATGCCCCAAGGCAGGCTTCCCCTAACTGGAACAAATTCATACTGGGCCAGTGAACAAGGCGGGGACCACAGCAGGTTTTGTGTTTTCCTTAGTAACCAGATCAACAGGCATGCACTCTCAACAGTGGCCTCCAAAGGGATCAGTGCTAACACCAATCCTAATCTACACCAGAGACCTTTCTCAGACATCATTATAGAAATTTGTTTATGCTGATAACACTACACTGGCTACACAGGTATGGTATTTATTTACCATAGAACAAATCCTAACCACGGACTTTAAAATATTTCTTATATTGGGAGGTAAAACCAAGCCTCATTAAGACTGTGTTGTCAGCATTTTATCTAAATTATATGAAGGCTACTGCATGTGTATTTTTGTGTCCAGCAGATAAGACCTGAGCTTCTCTCAAAATAACTTGGGGTGACATTAGACTGAAGCCTCATGCACCACCAGCTCCCCAAATAAATAACAAGACAAAATAAAGATGCATGTAAATCTCATTCAGAAATTGTCAGGAATGACTTGTGGAGCCAATGCAAAAAGTCTCTGGACATTTTCATTGGCCCTTTTCTACTCTACTGCAAAATACTGCTTACCTGTCTAGATACGTAGCTCCCACACATTATTTGTCAGTTCTCAACACCCCATGCAGATCATTACACACACTGTAAAATCAATGCCACAACTAGAGCTTCCCATACTGACACCCACTCAAATTGGTTGTGACATGAGAATCCTTCGGGAACCCCGTTGTATTCAAGGGAACAAGAATCTTGCAATTCATATGAAGACCTAAATATCATACTGAGATTCTGACTCAAATCCAGCAAATCTTTCTGGCATGCAGTGTAAGAGCTTGAAGACATGGGGTTTCCCCCCAAAGATCAATGGCAAGCAAGGTGGAAGGATGCCAACATTCCAAACAAACACCTCATCGAGGACCCAGTGGCTTTTTACTCCCATGGAAAATGTGGTCCACTTAGTACCACATCCACTCATTACATGGCAGATACACCTACCACCTCCATAAATGAAAACTGAGACACAATCTATTTGTGACTGCAGAAACATACTTCAAACTATGGAACACCTCATCAGACAATGTCCCAAATGATCATATCCTGGTTGTATCTCTACCATCCACTCAGTATCATCTGAAGCAATCAGTTGGATTTCCTGCCTAGACTTAGACATCTAGCATTGCTGGTTTTAAGCCATAGGAAGAAAACAGGTACATTATGTAAAAGTACCTATATAACTTAGGAGTCTGAATTCCATTTTCAAAAGTAACTGAGGGACAGATTTTCAAAGATATTTCTGTACATAAAGATGCAGATTGGCACCTATTGGAACTTTCAAAAGTTCCTTTTGGTGCTAGGTGCCTATATGTTTTTGAAAAATCCCACTGGGTAACTTTCTGTATCTTTAGGCACCTAAATAAATATGTAAATCTGTCCCTAAGTGCCCGAGTCACTTGAAAATGAGACTTAGCCCTGCATTGTTAAAGGGATTTAGGCATTGCCTGGCTGAGTGAAGCAATGTCTAAACCCTTGGTGGTTGCCGCCTAGTGGATTTTCCAGCCCTGAGTTAGGTGATTCCATGCTATTAAGGCTCCCTATAGAGTGCATGGGGGTAGCTAAGCACTTAAGATAAAAAATTCAGAAGCGAGATAGCTGAGCAGGGAGCTACATAAGCTAGTCAAGAGTGAAATACTAGGGTGAGGAGAGGGACTTAGGTGCCTAAGCAGTTGGCCTGGCGCATCTCACGAATGAGCCAGAAATGGGCACTTTCCTCTACTCAGGATCCTAAGCTGCAAACCCTTTCCTGCAGGTAGGTACCTAAACCAAGTCAGCTGCTTAAGTAATCCAAGTCCTATGAGCCAAAATTCTCTCTCTGTCTCCTGCTCATGCTCAATACATTCTCTCAATTTCATGCCATATGTTCCTGTGCCCCAGGCAGCCAGTTGTGAAGGTGTTGTGCTGCCCCTCAACCTATCAGTATCCTGTATCCATTCTTTCTGCTGCAGGGGCTGACAGGTATCGGGTCTTAGGTGTGTTCAGAATACATCTACAGGACCAATTCCTGCTGGCAACATAAGCATCATCCATCTAATTCAAACACTTGAAGGCCTCTAGGATTTTGCCTTGAGCTAGGGCTCCAAGCCACTCTTTAGCTGTAGGGTGGCAACAGTGCTTACGCTACTTTGAAAATGCAGACTGTTGGAAACTTAGGCACTTAGCTGGCTGCTTAGGTGCCTACCCCCTTCTAAAAATCCGGCCCTTAGGTGCTTTTGAAATTTGTAACCATAGTCAACACTCAGGATTTCAGCCATGTGTGTAGTTGCAGCAGTGCAAATCCCTAGCTTAGACAGGCAATACTGTGACTTAAACCTGTACATCTTACCCCTGCTTGGAACCAGAATATGTTGCCCCAGGGAAATCATGGCTTAAAGTGGGACGGGACGGGACCATCATGATAATCTAGTCTGAACTCCTGCACATTGCAGGCCACAAAACAAACCCACCCACTCCTGTAATAGACTCCTATTCTCTGGCTGAGTTACTGAAGTCCTCAAATCACAATTTAAAGATTTCAAGTTACAGAGACTCCACCAATTATTCTAGTTTAAACTTGCAAGGAAGGCTAACAGCCCCTTCCCCCCCAAAAAAATCCCCAAAACTAGGGCCTCTGCCATTCTGACCTGAGGGAAAATTCCTTTCCAACTCCAAATATGGCTATCAGTTGGACCCTGAGCATGTCTGCAAGACCCAGATATCTGGGGGGGAAATCAGTGAAATAACTCTGAGTCCTCCCCATCTAGTGTCCCATCTCCGGCTGTTGGGGATATTTGCTACTAGCAGTCACAGATGGGCCACATGCCATTGAAGGCAGTATGATCATACGATCCCCTCCATAAACGTATCATGCTCAGTCTTGAAGCGAATTAGATTTTTTGCCCTCACTCCTCCTCTTAGAATGCTATTGCAGAACTTCACTCCTCTGATGCTTAGAAACCTTCATTTAATTTCAAGCCAAAACTTGTTGATGGCCAGCTCATAGCCATTTGTTCTTGTGTCAGCTTTGGCACTTAATTTTAATAACTTCTCTCCTTCCCTGGTATTTATCTCTCTGATTTATTTTTAGAGAGCAATCATATTTCCCCTCAGCCTTCATTTGGTTAGGTTAAAGAAGCCAAACTCTTTGAGTCTCCTCTGATAAGGTAGACTTCCCATTCGTCTGATCATCCTAGAAGCCCTTTTCTGCACCTGTTCCAATTTGAATTCATCTTTCTTAAACATGGGAGACCAGAATTGCACACACTATTCCAGATGAGGTCTCACCAGTGACTTGTATAATGGTACTAACACTTCCCTATCTCTACTGGAAATACCTTGCCTGACACATCCTAGGATTACATAACTCTTTTTCACAGCCTCGTTAGATTGGTAATTTATAGTCATTTTGTGATCAACCGATACACCAGAACTTTCTCCTCCTCTCTTGCTTCCAACTGATAAATCCACAGTTTATAGCAAAAAGTATTGTTGTTAGTCCCTAAATGCATAATCTTTCATTTTGCACTATTACATTTCATCACATTTTCATTACTTCAGTTTACAAGGTCATTGAGATCTTCTTGAATGCTATTCCGGTCCTCTTCTGTGCTGGCAATACTTTCTAACTTTGTATCATCTTCAGATTTTATGAGCACATACCCATTTTTATGCCAAGGTCATTAATGAAAATGTTAAATAAAATTAGTGCCAAAACCAATCCCTGAAGACCTCCACTAGTGACCTCCCTCGAGCCTGACAGTTGACCTTTCAGTCTGACCCATAGTAGTCTCCCGTTTAACCAGTTCCTTATCCACCTTTCAATTCTCATATCAATCCCCATCTTCTCCAATGTAACTGATAACTTCCCATGTGAAACGTATCATATGCCTTATTGAAATCCAGGTAGATTAAATTTACAGCATTCCCTTTGTCTAAAAATCTCAGTTATCTTCTCAAAGAAAGAGATCAGGTTGGTCTGGCATGATCTACCTTTTGTAAAACCATGTTGCATTTTATCAAAATTACCCTTTACCTCTATGTTCTTTACTACTTTCTCTACTTAGAATGAGTTTATAGCAATGCAGCTACACTGGGGCTGTCCACCAATGGAAGTAACTGAGGCAAATTGTCAATATAGGCAAAGCATGTGTTTTCATTCACTTGCATCCCAAGTGACATAACCACTGGACTATTGGCTATTCTGGGTATGCAGAAATTGCATTCTGGGCCTGAGGAAGTTTCCTATGGGAAAAAAAAGGGCCACACCTAGCGTGAAATTCTACCCCCTTTTAATTCAGTAGCATAGCTGTCATGTTTTTCAACAGAAGCAGAATTTCAGTCCTAGAGTTTCGTCTTTTGCACAGGAAGCCTACTCATCCATATCCTCTGCTCATGGTTCAGCAAAGGAGTGGTCCAAAGTCCGTTGAACACAATGGAAATTTGTCCACTCACATCAACAGGCTTTGGATATGGCCCCTGGAGTGCAACAAGCTTGTGCACCACACTGGGAAAGGCAGGATTACAGCCGTAGTGATTTTTACCTGAGGATATAAGAGAACAGACCCTCCAGATTCAGTCTGTGCAGCTCAGTACCAGTGTTATCCTCAACAACAAGGATCAAAGTATTCATAAAGTCTAGTGGAGAAAATAATAATAATGTTGTTAACCTTTAACACAGATAGCATTACAGCTTGAATAAAAGAAAAGTAGACACAATTGTGTTAGTAATTACCATATTATATTTCCCAGGATATAAAAATTAATAAAATATGGATCTCTAACCTATTCACAGTGTTTTGTAGTAATTAAGTTGTCACTATACGTGCTAGGTTTTTGAAAATAATATTTTATGAACTTTATGCTTACCTGGAAGTGAAATATTTTCCTCCCTAGAAGAATACAAATAAAATTATTTATTTCACTGGGTTTCTTTTAAAAACATATAACATATTTAATAAAGGTTATAATCCAATAGATTTGTTTAAAAGAAATTGTCTACACTAAAAACAAAACAAAACAAAACAAAAACACATACATTACACTACATGTAGAATTTGGTGTGTTTTAAAATACATCTTTTTCACATAATTAAGTACATGTACAGAATGTGGAAACCTGGTGCTGAAACAAATATTACATATGCCTATAAATTAATGTGTCCCCTTAGGAAAATGAAATTTCACAGTGTAATTACCCCGTTTCTTCACAGAAGACATAAAGAAATTTATGGAACTAATTACTCTGATAATGAAGAGGGATTTTTTTTTCTCTTTCAGTTCAATTCCACCTAAAAGGAAGAAATGGGCAAATGTAACTCATTGAACTCCCCGGCAGCTCCAATGTTATATATTTATTATTATTAGAAACTGAGGCGTTTTATTACTTTTGTGTCGGTACTAAATATAAACATCCAATATAAGGCAAGAGATTTTGTAATGGGTTTCTGCTAGCACCTCAACCATTCATCTCCAAATCTTACAAGTTAAATTACTATAGATTAAACCAAAAGTCTATATTTAAAGCATTATTTCAGGTTTCATGCACAGTATGTCCCTCTTCCTCTGTTCTAGAATTCTTTGTAATGTAGTCTGTGAAGGGCCCCATTAAATCACTTCTTTCATCACAGGAAAACTTGAGTAGAGTGTCTGGATGCTCATCTATAGGACCATCCTGCAAGACACCAAAGTGGTTAAATCAATACATTGTAATCTAGGGTCTCTTATAATAATAGTTATTACTGAGCACCTTTCATTTGAAGATTTCAAAACCCTTCATAATTATTAACTAAATTAATTTTCTAGAGGCCGTATTCCTATGTTTACACTTGAGATTGCATCTCAGATGGCCAGCCAGATAAGTGAGATGTTTATACATTTAAGGGACACTGTTAACATGAAATTTTGTCAATTAAAAAAAAAAGAGTTCAAAGCCATTTCAGGTATCACCCTTCCCCATGTCTCCCTGGCAGTTTTTGTGGGCAGTTTTTACAAATGCATTTTACTATGTTTTTCTCTCTGTGATGTATATAAAATACACTTGCAAATAGCAAGGGAAACTATAGTGACATTTTCACACTGAAAAAGTGAAACAAATGATGCACACATGCCAAATGCCAAAACAATCTGCTGTTTGTAACAACAGTTGGTAAACAATATTCAGACATGTGTGATTACTAACTTGATTATGTCCCTTTAAAGTGGGTATAACTTGACAAAAAGTACATGTTGTATAAATTCATCCCTCTTAAGACTCAGTCATGGCTTTGCCAGGTGCCCTGATCAAGGGACAACATGTTGTTGCATTGCTCCTGGAACAGATTCTCCAAGGGCACAGTAGAATCTCAGAGTGATGAACGCCAGAGTTACAAACTGACCAGTCAGTAACATACCTCATTTAGAACTGGAAGTACGCAGTCAGGCAGCAGAAGAGACAAAAGAAAAAAAAGCAAACAGTACAGTATTATGTTAATTGTAAACTACTAAATAAAGGAAGGGAAAGCAGCATTTTTCTTCTGCATAGTAAAGTTTCAAAGCTGTATTAAGTCAATGTTCAGTTGTAAACTCTTGAAAGAACAATCATGTTTTTTTCAGAGTTACAAACATTTCAGAGTTATGAACAACCTCCATTCCTGAGGTATTCAGAACTCTGAGGTTCTACTCTATGTCTAGAAGTGACATGATAGGCTGAAGAGATTAGCTGCCCCAAGTACATAAGAACACCATACTGGTCAGACCTATGCTCCATCTAGCCCAACATCCTGCCTCTGCCAGTAATTAGTGACAGATGCTTCAGAGGGAATGAACAGAACAGAACAATTTTGTGTAATCCATCCCGTCATCCAGTCCCAGCTTCTGGCAGTCAAAGATTTAGGGACACCCAGAGCATGGGGTTGCATCTCTGACCATCTGGCTAATAGCCATTGATGGACATATCCTCCATGAACTTATCTAATTTTTTTTTAACTGAGCTATATTTTTGGCTTTCAAAACATCCCCGGGCAATGAGTTCCATAGATTAACTGTGTGTTGTGTGAAGAAGTACTTCCTTTTGTACTTCCTTCCTTCCTGCTGCCAATTAATTTAATTGGGTGACTGCTAGTTCTTGTGTTACGAAAAGGGGTAAATAAAACTTCACTATTCACTTTATCCACACCATTCATGATTTTACAGATCTCTACCATATCACCCTTTATTTGCCTCTTTTCTAAGTTGAACAGTCCCAGTCTTTGTAATCTCTCTTTAAATGGATTCCGTCCCCCTAATAATTTTTATTGTCCTTCTCTGCACCTTTTCCCAATTCTAATATATCTTTTTTTGAGATGGGGCAACCAGAACTGCACACAGTATTCAAAGTGGGTGTACTATGGATTTATATACTGGCATTATAATATGTTCTGTTTAATTATCTATTCCTTTCCTAATGGTTCCTAACATTCCATTAGCTTTTTTTGACTACTGCTGCACATTGACTGAATGTACATGCCTAGGGTTTCAAATGGGATTATATTTGGGACACCTAGCCCATCTTGTGGCACAAACTATGAAGCCTACACTGCTATTTTTAGCACACTAGCTCAATCAAAGCTAGCACATATATATCTACCTGAACTGGAAATTACACCTCAAGCTACAGTGTAGACCAGAAGTCGGAAACCTCTGGCATGTGGCTCGCCAAGGTAAGCACCCTGGCAGGCCGGGCCAGTTTGTTTACCTACCGTGTCAGCAGGTTCAGCCGATTGCGGCTCCCACTGGCCACTGTTCACCGTCCCAGGCCAATGGGGACTGCGGGAAGTGGTGTGGGCGAGGGATGTGCTGGCCGCGGCTTCCCGCCACCCCCGTTGGCCTGGGACAGTGAACTGCGGCCCGTGGGAGCCGCGCTTGGCCAAACCTGCCGACGCGGCAGGTTAACAAACTGGCCCGGCCCGCCAGAGTGCTTACCCTGGCGAGCCACATGCCAGAGGTTGCCAACCCCTGGTGTAGACTTACCCTAAGGGTCACAATTCTCCTGGTTCTAAAGGAGAAATACTCTGAATTGGGCTCTATTTGTTGCAATGTACTTCCCTCAGAACGTTGACCTAGCTATATTAAATGGTACATACAGGGGTGTAGCCAAGGTTTGTCAAGGTCTGGAGCAGGTAGCCAGTGCCAGGGAACTCTTTATGCCCCCTCTGCAGCCACACAAACCAACAACAATCCGGTTCCTTAATAAGTACATTAATTAGAACCAAAATGGAGCTTCTTTCTATGCAATAATACCAGTATTATCCTCATCACTCATACTCTACCCATTAAAGAACTCCCAGCACTACTATCAATAATAAATAGAATTAAAATTTCTACCTTGTTGAATGCTATTTGTCAAAGTTAACAACCAGAAAAAAATAAATTCACTCATTTATGACACCATGATTCACTTATCATTCCTCTCTTCATTCTATCTACACTGACAACCCATGAAAGCCAAAAATAAAGGCGGCTTTACAAGGATTCCAACTGTGGGATAATGGCTACACAAAAGCATAATGTCTGCTGTTTCAGATGCAAAGTTAATTAATTTAATAGAACACATCTGGAGGCAAGCTAATGAAGGCAGAGTCTGTCAATTATCACAATATTTTTTTTTAAACAAAGATTTTGCATTTTATGGAAATGTTATTCCTCCCCCTAACAGCCAACTTCTCAGAGAACCAAGGCAAGAATATGAATTCACAGAAGTTTTTCCTTTTTAAAAATCTGTGCTTGTATATACTCTATGTGTGTGTTTGAGTGCATACGCGTGTGCACTGGATGTTGGGAACAATATTTACTTATTTATGTGTCTATTTGTATAAATTTATATACATGTATTTATGTAAATTAATACAAATTCATAGATTCTCATGGCATTTACATTGTATTTGAAACCATTTTAGGGCTTCTTACCCAATACTTACTCCAATGACCTCCATGGAAGTGTTGCCTGATTAAGAACTGCAAGGGCAAGATGGTAGGCCAGATCCTCAGCTGATGTACACAGCTGATATTCTGACCCTGTGCCTTCAAAGCACATCCAAAGCACATCCCCTTCTTAGGGGGATACAGGGGGATCCTCTTGGCACTGTGTCTGAGCAGATACACATTTATAGATGCTCAGGGCCTGGCCAAACACAATCTAATTCTTCATGCCAGAAAACCTCTAGCTAAGTAAACTCATAGCAAATGCATACAAAAAAATGAACAAGTGAAATCTTAGTCCTTCAAGTTAGTAATGGGACAAATCTGAAAAAGACAGGAGGCTTGACTCTGTTTTGGTGACAGTCCATGTGGATTAGCTGAATGTAGGATTTGTTCAAGCATGAATTGCTGAAGAGGCTGTTAGAATAATGGAGGATACTGATTTTCAAAATTATCATTGTGCATGTTGAAGACTGTGTTACTTTATTTGTTAAGAGTTAATTGTGAGGGATCCTGAACATCTGTAACTCTTGTTGACAGCAACAGGTGATGCTGGGGCTTAGAACCTCTCAGGCAGCTTCTTAAATAAATGCTTTTAATATATACTACTTAAATATATGTTTGTTTTTCTATTGCACTTCTATGCTTGTTCTTCGCATTGATTTCTAGACCCTTTTCCCTATCTTTTGCTATCCCTTTTCTCTCTAACATTTCTCTTCCACGTGTCTGTTTCTCTGCTCTGGTCTTCTGACGCTCTTTCCTATGGCAGTCTCCTATCTATTAATCATTTTCATTTGTTGGTTGAATGGTAGAACTAAATTGCTCCTCTTCTTTGTTCAACTGATGCTGATAGATATCCCCTCTGACACTCAGATTATCTATCTGGAACAAAATAGCCACAGATCTGAATTTTGCATATAAATTATTATTTATTTTTTGTTGAATTCCAATAGCATGCTCAGTGCTGTAGTGAGCACAGAAGAAAACAGTCCATACTCCAAAGGTATAGTTGTGTATAGACAGTTAGATATGAGAGAAAATACAGAAATACAGGTCAGGGACATAAATGCATTGGTGAACCACAAAAAGCCTAGTATTAAAATGGAGAACTTTTAACTTTTCTTTTCTTAATATAGTTTCATTCTTTGATGGATTATTGTTCAAAGACCTCATAGAAGTGTGTTTAGTAGTGGAATTTGATTGAAGAGAGTTATGAATGGTAAATAAGCACAGAGAATTGCTCCAAAAATAATTAACAATACAGAATAATTCACAGAGGCAGGAGAGAAAGAAAGATACAAAGGTAACAGCAAGATAGCAAACATGGCCATGGCAACAGAGGGAGTAGGAAAAAAATGAAAGTGGAAATGTAACTGAGCAGTAGAAAATTTGAAAGTGAGGGTCTTCCCCAACTCCATTTGTCCATATGTCTCCCAATTTTCAAGCCAGGACATTGAATAGGTGTCAGCATTTCAATAAATTATGTGCCAATGGACAAGTGGCATTGAGTCATATTTAAGGGCTGAATCCCTCCAAAAAATGTATACTGTTGATTGTGGAATAATGCTACCCTGCCTTAGAGATGTAGAAAGGGTTACTGGGAGCAAAATGAAATGACTCTATTCCTTCTTCTTAGATATGTCACCTAAATGCAAGCGGTCCCACTGATTTGTTTTTTCTCCTTTCCCTTGAGACTCTTTCCCTTAGTTTCTTCTAGTTGTTTATTGCACTGCAGTGTTCATGTAGCCCTAGATATAACAACCATCTTTCATCCCAACCACTGGAAGGCATACAGTATATTGGTGCTGTCAGTAACCCAAGTTAAACAGCCTTCCCTTTTTCGTAGTTTCTTGTGGCACATTCAGGGGCAGGTGTGGGGCAGAAAAATTTCTGCTGTTAAACTGATATGATTGATGATGTGGGCCCACTGAAGATTATAAAGGGCATGGGCTGATGCAAAAAGCATAATTTTGTTTAACAATGGGATAAAAGGAACATTTAAGGCAGTAAAGAGACCTGGATAGAGGCCAGCCAAAGTGTCCTTTTTCTAAAAGCCAGCCACCTAGCAGCTTGTGTACTATTCTATCAAATGTATTTAAAATAGACATTAGTTTATTGCTCATTTTTTTCTAACGTTGAATAAAAACACTGAACCTGCAATTTGTATTCAGCATTTTGACTCTGCCATAATAAACTGAGTTCCTTTAGGAACCACCCTTCTGGTACTTCACACAACAGTATCACATGCTGGTTATAAGCTTGAGAAGAAGAGTAGATATACAAGAGAAATGGTATTTAGACACCAAATACATGAACTGGAAATGACAGATGAGCAATGCATCTAGTGTTTCAATTTGAACAGGAGAGACATCTTGTACTTCTGGGATCTAGTCTCCAGGCAACTGGAGATTGGAATAAAGCATTCATTTCCTTCCTGTTCTACAACAGTAACCTCTGAATAATATGAGCAAAGAACTAGAGAAGGACACATTTGGTACTGGGTACAAAGTATTTTAAAGAATGCATAGTAGGGATGGTGATCTTTCTGAACATGCCAGTGCTTTATTTCATTCCTAATTGCTACGTTTGTACCCAGTTCAATGGTCATAGTTTCCAAACATATCACAAAGAACAATGACATCTCAGAGAAGGATTCTACACCTTTGCTTTTCCTAATCTTTTACGGAGTGATTGACTTCTCTCATTGTATTGTTGGGACATGACACAAGTGTGGATGATATGACAGGCAACACCAGCACAGAAGAAACCTGCACATTGATGGTGCATGATGTCTGGAACATCAGGGCTAAATTTCTTTATCATTATCTTGGGTATAAATGATATTATACTTACAACTAGCAGTCAGCCAGATGTTGAAATTCTAATTTCCAAGCTCTAATCATGCATGCTGCACAATGATGAATAAATATAGTTACACTGAATAACTTTTATCTTATTACTAAAATATAATCTGGACCGTATATAATCAGGACCAATAGCATGCTCAGTGCTGTATTTCGAGAAGCACAAGATATACCATAATAAGCATGTCTTCTTTTATTATCCACCATAATCCTTTCATTACTAGAGTTGTATGGACTTTCTTGTTTACATTTTGCCATTTTTCTGCAGTAAGAATTGAGATTTTCATCAAAACGTATTAATTTGTTCTAGGACAAAAACTACTCAAATTTACCAGGGAAAGTAGCTACATTTTGCACTTGAAAAACTTGTCTTCTTTGTGGTAGTAAATTTATGGGCAGGCAAGACCTTAAAATCTTTCTAGAGGCATGATAACAAACATGGCACCGCTCCTAAACTTCTCCATGGTAATGTCTGTCACCTCAAGATTAAGTTTTACCCTTCTGAAAGCCATGATTCCTTAGTTATTGTTCTTGTGACATATACCTATACTGCACAGTGCGCCCAGGATGGCGTTGACTGAAAAGTCATTGTAACAACTGGGATATCTCAGGTTGGAATGAATAGACAATTTATTGATGAGCAAACTGTTATTCTCCACTAAGAAAAGCACATGACAAAAATGACAAATTTGACATCTCTTTGCAAATCTAATTAAAACTTTTTTACACCACTTTTATCATTGAGGTGAACTTTTTTCTCGCATTCACTCCTTCCTGTTCAGGAGGTAAGTCACAAATTTAGGCTTTCTGTAGGGAAAACCTTTTACCTAGTGCTCATGAGCACTGCTCACTGCTCAATTTCTTTTCCTAAATATCATGTTCCACATGTGGACTCTCCTAATACTTTCTAGTTTCTATGCCTGTGCAGATCACCACAATTTGGCATTCAAATATTTGTTCTTAACAATACAACAATGTGAAGAAAGAAAATCCAAGGGGGGAAATGGGACCTTGAAACAACTAGATGGTGGAACAACACCCACCTTAGCATTATCCTCATATCTTCATTCTCCTTCTCAGCATTTTTTCCCTCTTGCTTTATGATATGGGGAAATTACAGCGGAGAAAAAAGTGAGTAATCTTGATTTTTCAAAGGTGCTGAGCATGGCGTTCACCTTTCGAGGAGAGGTAAGACCCTATTCGGACACAGACTGGCTAACCTAGTGAGGAGGGCTTAAAACTAGGTTCGACGGGGACAGGTGAGCAAAGCCCACAGGTAAGTGGGGAACATGGAGACCGGGGAGATGGGTCGGAAACGAGAGGGAGTGTGGGCTATATTGGCAGAGAGAAAGGAGAGTCAGGACAAAACTGGGAGGAAAGATCAAACCAGTATCTTAGATGCCTATATACAAATGCGAGAAGTATGGGGAATAAGCAGGAAGAACTGGAAGTGCTAATAAGTAAATACAACTATGACATTGTTGGTATCACTGAAACTTGGTGGGATAATACACATGATTGGAATGTTGGTGTGGATGGGTACAGCTTGCTCAGGAAGGATAGACAGGGGAAAAAGGGAGGAGGTGTTGCCTTGTATATTAAAAATGTACACACTTGGACTGAGGTAGAGATGGACATAGGAGACGGAAGTGTTGAGAGTCTCTGGGTTAGGCTAAAAGGGGCAAAAAACAAGGGAGATGTCATGCTAGGAGTCTACTACAGGCCACCTAACCAGGTGGAAGAGGTGGATGAGGCTTTTTTCAAGCAACTAACAAAATCATCCAAAGCCCAAGATTTGGTGGTGATGGGGGACTTCAACAATCCGGATATATGTTGGGAAAATAACACAGCGGGGCACAGACTATCCAACAAATTCTTGGACTGGATTGCAGACAATGTTTTATTTCAGAAGGTTGAAAAAGCTACTAGGGGGGAAGCTGTTCTAGACCTGATTTTAACAAATAGGAAGGAACTCGTTGAGAATTTGAAAGTAGAAGGCAGCCTGGGTGAAAGTGATCATGAAATCATAGAGTTTGCAATTCTAAGGAAGGGTAGAAGGGAGAACAGCAAAATAGAGACAATGGATTTCAGGAAGGCAGATTTTGGGAAGCTCATAGAGCTGATAGGTAAGGTCCCATGGGAATCAAGACTGAGGGGAAAAACAACTGAGGAGAGTTGGCAGTTTTTCAAAGGGACATTATTAAGGGCCCAAAAGCAAGCTATTCCACTGGTTAGGAAAGATAGAAAATGTGGCAAAAGACCACCTTGGCTTAACCACGAGATCTTGCATGATCTAAAAAATAAAAAGGAGTCATATAAAAAATGGAAACTAGGACAGATTACAAAGGATGAATATAGGCAAACAACACAGGAATGCAGGGGCAAGATTAGAAAAGCAAAGGCACAAAATGAGCTCAAACTAGCTACGGGAATAAAAGGAAACAAGAAGACTTTTTATCAATACATTAGAAGCAAGAGGAAGACCAAAGGCAGGGTAGGCCCACTGCTTAGTGAAGAGGGAGAAACAGTAACAGGAAACTTGGAAATGGCAGAGATGCTTAATGACTTCTTTGTTTCGGTCTTCACTGAGAAGTCTGAAGGAATGCCTAACATAGTGAATACTAATGGGAAGGGGGTAGGTTTAGCGGATAAAATAAAAAAAGAACAAGTTAAAAATCACTTAGAAAAGTTAGATGCCTGCAAGTCACCCGGGCCTGATGAAATGCATCCTAGAATACTCAAGGAGCTAATAGAGGAGGTATCTGAGCCTCTAGCTATTATCTTTGGAAAGTCATGGGAGACGGGAGAGATTCCAGAAGACTGGAAAAGGGCAAATATAGTGCCCATCTATAAAAAGGGAAATAAAAACAACCCAGGAAACTACAGACCAGTTAGTTTAACTTCTGTGCCAGGGAAGATAATGGAGCAAGTAATTAAGGAAATCATCTGCAAACACTTGGAAGGTGGTAAGGTGATAGGGAACAGCCAGCATGGATTTGTGAAGAACAAATCATGTCAAACCAATCTGATAGCTTTCTTTGAAAGGATAACGAGCCTTGTGGATAAGGGTGAAGCGGTGGATGTGGTATACCTAGACTTTAGTAAGGCATTTGATACGGTCTCGCATGATATTCTTATCGATAAACTAGGCAAATACAATTTAGATGGGGCTACTATAAGGTGGGTGCATAACTGGCTGGATAACCGTACTCAGAGAGTTGTTATTAATGGTTCCCAATCCTGCTGGAAAGGCGTAACGAGTGGGGTACCGCAGGGGTCTGTTTTGGGACCGGCTCTGTTCAATATCTTCATCAACGACTTAGATATTGGCATAGAAAGTACGCTTATTAAGTTTGCGGATGATACCAAACTGGGAGGGATTGCAACTACTTTGGAGGACAGGGTCATAAATCAAAATGATCTGGACAAATTGGAGAAATGGTCTGAGTTAAACAGGATGAAGTTTAACAAAGACAAATGCAAAGTGCTCCACTTAGGAAGGAAAAAATCAATTTCACACATACAGAATGGGAAAAGACTGTCTAGGAAGGAGTACGGCAGAAAGGGATCTAGGGGTTATAGTGGACCACAAGCTAAATATGAGTCAACAGTGTGATGCTGTTGCAAAAAAAGCAAACATGATTCTGGGATGTATTAACAGGTGTGTTGTGAGCAAGACACGAGAAGTCATTCTTCCGCTCTACTCTGCTCTGGTTAGGCCTCAGCTGGAGTATTGTGTCCAGTTCTGGGCGCCGCATTTTAAAAAAGATGTGGAGAAATTGGAAAGGGTCCAAAGAAGAGCAACAAGAATGATTAAAGGTCTTGAGAACATGAGCTATGAAGGAAGGCTGAAAGAATTGGGTTTGTTTAGTTTGGAAAAGAGAAGACTGAGAGGGGACATGATAGCAGTTTTCAGGTATCTAAAAGGGTGTCATAAGGAGGAGGGAGAAAACTTGTTCACCTTAGCCTCTAAGGATAGAACCAGAAACAATGGGTTTAAACTGCAGCAAGGGAGGTCTAGGTTGGACATTAGGAAAAAGTTCCTAACTGTCAGGGTGGTTAAACACTGGAACAAATTGCCCAGGGAGGTTGTGGAATCTCCGTCTCTGGAGATATTTAAGAGTAGGTTAGATAAATGTCTATCAGGGATGGTCTAGACAGTATTTGGTCCTGCCATGCAGGCAGGGGACTGGACTCGATGACCTCTCGAGGTCCCTTCCAGTCCTATAATCTATGAATCTATGAATCTATGAATCCACAACTCCCGGTTAAAAGGAGGCATGAGGACTCAGCACCTTTGAAAGTGAGACCCCGAATTGCAAACTAGCCCATTTAACTGCACAGTTAAGTAGTTGTAATTCCAGGGTAACGCCAATGGAAGTCCTAATATTGTACATGATAACTTTCACTATCACTGTGTTAACGCCTGGTAAGTATGTATCCAACTCTTGCCTTAATTTTGTTCCCAGTTCATTGGGAGCTGGCTTAGGGACTGCAGAGTTACTAACATTATTGATTACTCATTAACCTGCTCAATAATCCTTTTGTTTTTGATTGCTTAATAACCTGTATCAATCTATATAACAACTGACCTAAACCGACCAGGCCATTATCTATTTGATCTAAACCATTGTTAATGTGGCATTATTTGTACTGCACCAGACTGAGTGAGGATGCCAAGTATTATTTCTTAATGTGATCTTTCGGCTTGGATTCTCTTCTACTCCAGGTCTAGGTCCTGATTCAGAAAAGCACTTAAAAACGTTCTTAGGTCCATAGATGAAATTCTGGCCCATTGAAACCAATAGGAGTTTTACTACTGGCCTCAGTGGGGCCAGGATTTCACCCTATGTCTATTAGCACAGTAGTTTGGTGCATATTTAAGTATGTGCTTCAGTACAGGAAGCTAATGGAACTTAAGTGCTGTCCTGAACAGGGATGCTTTCCTAAGTCATTGTCTTTATCAGAAAGATTTGTACACTGAAAAGATTTGCATGATGCATAAGACTTGTATACCTTGAAAAGAGTATGATTGATGAGATGGTGGATAACCCATTTCCTCCCTATTTTCAGTTAATATGAGTCTTGGTCCTGAGCACAAAGAATAAGCAGGAGTGAAGGAATATGAGTATGACTACACTAGAGCTGGAGATGTAATTTTGAGCTAGACACTAAAAATAGGAGTGCAGCCTCAGTGGTGAGAGCAGCAGAACTATCCCATCTGAAACGCTAGGTGTGTATTTGGGCAGCTAGCCTATCCCGCTACTCATGCTGCTGTGCCATTCTGCTTCCAAGACCAAACTATATTCATCTTAATCTGTATTGTTTGTACCATCAGACTGGAAGATTTGCTCCTAAACAAGCTCCAGCTGTTGAGTGTTGACTTGGAGGAGTAGACAAATTGGACTGGAGTAAAGCTGGTAGGTGCTGAAAAAGGAGAATACATTAGGGATTGGAAAGGAATGAGATTTACTATATCAATATCTTCTAGTAGCATGAGGAGTTGGTATTATTTCTCCTTCTGCATTTAGAATCTTGTCTGGCTTTGTTTGGTATGCCAGCCAGGTGCAGCATGATTTGCACTATATGCTAGTAAGCCTAATATCTTGGGATTCTCCAGATATATCCTGAGGCTTTGGAGACTTGTGTTCAAGAAGAGGGACCTTGCTGGCAGAAATATAACTATATACCATGGGAAAATCTTGTGTTTTTTTGTTTTTATTTTTAATAGATAAAAATAATTAATACAAGAATCTAATGCCTTTGGGTCTATACAATTATTTTCTCTGAATATCTTTTACCTAAAATGTTAAAAATATATATTTTTTGTGGTATATAAAGGGGAAAAATGATGTTATGTTCATTTTAACATCAAATTACATTGTAAAATGATTGATTTAAAAAAATCCTGACTAAAATCTTGATTATGATATTGTATAAAGTAGCATCAAATATTATGCATATAGGTCAAACAATATTCATTAATAAGGGAAAGTATTCATGGAATGATACATGTTTGTTACTGGATATAGAAACATTTTCACAAACATAGCAGGGGTATTTATAGTGAGTCTTGTGGGGAGGAAAGAAATTTGAACCCCATTTTTATGGGAGTAATATAATCTTTAAGTCACTAATTATGATATATCTGCCTTTCAACCTGTTATGAGGCACTTATTAATGAGCCACTGTGACACTTACATGCCTCTGTTGCAGTTTGGGTCTCCCAGGTCATCCTAGGTGTCACGGGGCTCTGAACTTACTCAGCCTTTGGTCTTGATATCCAGGCAGTCAACAAAATGAGTCTGGTTGTGGGTTAGTCAGCCCTGTGACTGAATCCATGACAGTCCGTTCCTTAAGGGTCTATCAACAATCAAAAGGAAAACCAGACATAAACAAACATAAGGTTTAAAACAAACAAAATGAAATATTTCTTCACACAATGCACAGAACTCATCAGAACAGGAACTACTTGTCAGGCGATGTTGTGAAGGCTAAAGCTATAACTGGGTTAAAAAAAGGATTAAGTAAGTTCATGGAGGATAGGTCAATCAATGGCTATTAGCCAGATGGTCAGAGATGCAACCCCATGCTATGGGTGTCCCTAGCCTCTGACTGACAGATGCTGGGACTGGACGACAAGGCATGGATCACTTGATAATTCCCCTGTTCTATAAATTTCCTTTGAAGCATCTGGCATTGGCCACTATCAAAATATAGGATACTGGGCTAGAAGGAGCATTGGTGTGACCCAGTATGGTCATTCTTACATTCTTACAAGGAGGTGGCAGGACTCTCTTCCTTCACAGAGCCCCTGGTAAGCCAGACTCTGGTTCAGCACCTGTAGGTGAGTCTTCACTAATAGTCCCAAAGTAATGATTCAGTATAAGGTCCTCCATTTCCCTCAAAGCACTGCCCCCCAAGAGGCAGCAGTAGCCCCAAGCAGCTTCTGCCTTCAGACAGGCACCCTCCAGTATCTGAGGAATGAAGATTTGCTCTCCCCTCAGGTCTCCTAGCATCCTTCTCTCATCTACATCCTCCCTCTAGGCCTGACATGCCTTGTAGGTATGGTAGAGTGGGGCTGCTTGAGCCCAGAGCAGTTCACTAACCCTCATCTGTCCAGTGTGGGGCTTATACTTCCTCTCACAGTCTCTATAACTATTACATTTCTGGCACAAAAAATAAAATAAATTCTAGTTATTAAAATTATAATTTAGTTCAGGGGTTGGCAACCTCTGGCACGCGGCTTGCCAGGGTAAGTACCCTGGAGGGCTGGGCCAGTTTGTTTACCTGCCGCGTTGGCAGGTTCAGACAATCGCGGTTCCCACTGGCTGCGGTTCACCATCCCAGACCAATGGGGGCAGCGGGAAGCCACGGCCAGCACATTCCTCGCCCGCGCCGCTTCCCCCAACCCCCATTGGCCTGGGACGGCCAGTGGGAGCTGTGATCGGCCGAACCTGCCGAGTGGCAGGTAAACAAACTGGCCCGGCCCGCCAGGGTGAGCCGCGTGCCAAAGGTTGCCGACCCCGATCTACCTGCACAGTATGAGATTACTCCATCTTTATGAAAGTTCAATAGGTTTTACCATCAGTTAATAATAAGTACATTTCCATTAATCAGGATATATTCCTGGATGAGTAAGAAACAGAAAAATTGGCTATATTTGTTGGGTAAGTTCATTGCAATGAGTAGTTCTGCTAGCTCTACTATTTAGCAGATATTATCATCAAAACTATTTCTGATAGACTGTGTTTAAATCAGTTCCTCTTCTCCCACTTCCACTGCCTGTACACAAAACCTTGCCCTTGTCGGACCTCTCTCACACTGCCCCTAATATATATCACTGCTTTCCTAAATTTCTCTGCCTTAAAAACCTCCTGTCTCATGCCAAATCTAACTTTAAAAATTCCCCTGTTTCCAAATGACTCTTAAATTCTCCTTCCTGGATCTCCATTATTGACTTTATGACTAACTGCTTTAATTTGGACTATATTCCTCATTTTTTTACACGACTGTATTCAGTAATTTATTCCATATACTATCTTTTATTTTTAACTCTGAAAAGTTTGTTGGGATTGGAATACACTTTTTAAATGCAAAACCCTATATAAAGTTAAGTTGTTTTGTAATGCAGCATAACATACAGTACACAGCGAACATATTTCTGAATAATGAAGATATCTTCACTTTGCCTGATTACAGAAGAGATCAAGGTGGAGAAGGACATCTCTCTTGATAATGGTGAAATGGTAGTTCCAGGTAAGTATAAATAACCACAGTTATCATTTGTACTCAAAGTTAGTTAAATAGGTACAGGTCTCATTCCTGGAAACTGGACTTGGGAAACACTGAATACATGTTAAATATCACCGAAGGTTGTATTCAAATTATTAACTGGCATTTTTTATGCAATTCATCCTCTCTTGCAGGATCTTCAAATGTTACAGTGGTGAACTGCATGGCTGGAATAAATGAGCTTGGATTCTGCCTCCTGCAGGACAGGATCCTGAACTCAACCATCTCATGGTCACTGCTGTCCAGGTTGCCACTCACTTCTACTTCCCCTACCAATTCTTCCCGGTTTGTGAGCAGCAGGTCAAGAGGAGCATGGCCCCTAGTTGGTTCTTCCAGCACGTGCACCAGGAAGTTGTCCCCAACACTCTCCAAAAACTTCCTGGGTTGTCTGTGCACTGCTGTATTGATCTCCCAGCAATTGTCAGGGTGATTGAAGTCCCCCTTGAGAACCAGAGCCTGTGATCTGGAAACTTCTGTTAGGTGTCTTAAGAAAGCCTCGTCTACCTCATCCTCCTGGTCTGGTGGTCTATAGCAGATGACCACCATGACATCACCCTTGTTGCTCTCGCCTCTAAACTTAACCCAAAGTCTCTCAACAAGCTTTTTTTCCAGTTTCATACTGGAGCTCTGAGCAATCATACTGTTCTCTTACATACAGTGCAACTCCTCCAACTTTTCTCCACTGCCTGTCCTTCCTGAACAGTTTATACCCATCCATGACAGTGCTCCAGTCATGTGAGTTACCCCGCCAAGTCTCTATTATTCCAATCACATCATAGTTCCTTGACTGTGCCAGGACTTACAATTCTTCATGTTTGTTTTCCAGGCTTCTTGAGTTCTTGTACAGACACCTAAGATAACTAGCTGATTGCCCTACTTTCTCAGGAGGCCTCCCCTGTTGCACTCTCCTCCTTGTGTTTCCTCCAAGTATCCCACTTCCCCACTTATCTCAGGGGTTACGTCACCATTCCCTGGCAAACCTAGTTTAAAGCCCTCCTCACTAGGTTAGCAAGCCTGCCTGCGAAGATGCTCTTCCCTCTCTTCGTTAGGTGGATCCCATCTCTTCCTAGCAATCCTTCTTCCTGGAACAACATCCCATGGTCGAAAAATCCAAAGCCCTCTCTCCGACACCACCTGCACAACCATGCATTTACCTCCACAATTCAATGGTCCCTACCTGGGCCTTTTCCTTTAACAGGGAGAATGGACAAGAACACAACTTGCACCTCAAACTTCTTTATCCTTCCCAGATCAAAGTAGTCTGCAGTGACATGCTCAAGGTCATTCTTGGCAGTATCATTGGTTCCCATGTGTAGAAGTAGGAAGGGGTAGTGGTTCAAGGGCCAGATTAGTCTCGGCAGACACTCCGTCACATCCTAAATTCTAGCTCCAGGCAAGCAGCACACTTCTAGATTTCTCCGGTCTGGACGGCAGATGGATGACTCTGTTCGCCTTAGGATGGAGTCTCTGACCACCACCACTCGTCTCCTCCTGTTGGGAGTGGTGGTCATGGAACCCCCCCATCTCTAGGACAATGCATCCCATGCCTTCCTGTCGATGGAGTCTCCTTCTGATCCCTTCCCTCAGATAACTCTTCCAAACCATTCTCTGCCGTAGTACCTGTTCAAAGAGCTTGAGAATGGTTTCTGACTTCTATCTGCACTGGGGGTACATGAGTTCTCCTCTTTCTTCTTCTGGAGGTCACATGTTGCCAATTTTCTTCCCGTTCTGCACTGCCCTCTCTGATTCTTCAGCATGCTGTGCTTGCAGTATCAAACGCTGACTTCTATCCAGAAAGTCTTCATTTTCTCTGATACAATGAATGGTTGATACTTGGGTCTCTAGTCCTTTAACCTTCTCTTCCAATAGGGAGACCAGCTTGTACTTCATACAGACGAAGTTGCTTCTATCCTCTGGGAGAAAGACAAACATGGCACATCCTGTGCAGGTCAGAAGAGCTGCTCACTCACTATCCATATTGTCTTCCTTCTAAGAGCCTCTTCAGATGTTGGATTTACTGCTCACAGAAGCCAGAAAGGCAAAAGACTCTGTAGGAACTCCCCCACAGGTGAACTCCCAGGCAAACTCCCCCTGTTTGCCTGTCCTCTGTTCACCCACCTTCACAGTCCACTTCTCTTAAAATGGGTGGTCATGAATTAGCCCTGTGTTTGATGGTGATATATTACAGTGGCATCTGTCCATTGTACCATTATTAACCCATTGGTTTCTGACTGGTTTAATGAACACATCTTTGGGATTGTCTCTCTGTCAGATACCTGGTTACCCATAAAATTAGCTATTTTAAAGTTTCTGTGCTTTAAAAACTTTCTGATTAGCTGAAACTTTTATATATTTTTTCAGTTCTATTCAGTGACTAATCATCTGCCACCTAACAATGCACCATGTTGCAGGGAGGTGGAATAGCTGCCTACCACAATGAGGTTTAGTGAGAACTGAGTAGCTAATGTTGGTGGTAAAGTGCTTTGCCGACGAAAACTGCTGTGTAAGTGCTAAATATAATTATGATTATTAGAGGCACATTCCAACCCAAATGTTTCTGTGATTTTATGGCTGGCATAGATTCCATTTGGCATAATATGCAAAAATGGCTTTTTTAAGAGTGCTCAGGTAATAAAAGTTCCTGGTGTGCATCTAGTTGAGATGCTCATGTAAATTTGCAAGACAAGAATCAAATGTATTTTAACATATTTAACCAACTAATTATGTGTTCAGAATGATCATATATCTATATATCTTTTTAACAAAGTATTTTAGGGGTGGAATCCATAACATGGTTACAGAACAAAGGTCCATAATGTGTAACCATTTAAAAGTGTTTAGTGGTACCTTATTCCACAAGTAGCCTAAATATTAAAAAAGTAAGATCTTACTCACTGAGAGTCAGTGTGACCCAAGTAGACCCTCACATGTTAAGGAAATATCAGAGAGGGGCCGGATAATGATTGGTCCTGGGGTAGATAAATGAAAGGGGATGGTGCAATAAATCTCCTCCCTTTGCATGCCCATATAAGGGTTCAGTCTCTGGGCTCTGAGTGCAGCATTCCCTGTGGGAAGGAAAGGGTCACAGAGGACCCTGAGGCACAGTCCCACAATGACCCCACCGTGGGGTATGCTAGTCACACTGCTTCTCCTCTGAGCATTGTAGGAAATTAGAGATAAGGGCAGAATGTTAGTCCCTGCATTCTAGAAGATATGGCAAACATGGGGGAGGGGGGGAAATTGAACATCAAGCTAGAAAGTGTGTTTCTTACACAATGCAGAAGACAAGAGCTTGCTTGTTATTATTTATTATTCAGGCAGCACTGTAACTGCACCAAGCACTTTACAAATCCAATATAAGCATATAATAAAATCCCTGACCCAAGGTGTTTACAATAAAACACAACTAGTATAGTTCAGCTCTGGCTAGATTCTGTGCAAGTGGGGTGAGGAGGCACTGCAAGTACAGAAATATTCAGAATCCCACTGAGCAGTGTAACTCTGCTCCTCCTAGAATCCCTGTGGGTGCTAGATACCTGAAATGGGGTGTACAGGAGCTATGACTCCACCCTTCCTCCCTGCCAATCAGCAGAGCTAGCTTCTTGAAGAATAGAGCAACATAGCCACCAGTATGCCCTACTAAAAAGATCTTAGGGGGGAATCTGGCTGATTCAAAAATAATTTCTCCTGGGAACTCTGACTGCCTTGGCTTTCCCTTATCATGCACTGATGGCATCCAGGGCACAATCTCATACAAAGTTAAGCCTTTTTGTTGTTGTTGTTATCGCTATAGCACAATGCATTATTGGATCCATTCCTTATTTCCTGGATCGGCAGCAAGAATTCAAAGAGGCGTTCTGTTCTAAGTGCTATTTAAAACTCATATATTTGCATTTACTGTGAATATATTTCCTTATATTTTCCCCTATATGTTCCTGTCTTTTGATTTATTTTGATCTATTTGTTTTGAGGAAATGCTTACTCCACCCAGCATGGATGGCCACTGTTCTCTGTTTTTGAGAATGTTAGTTCTCCTCTGCTGTCTAAGGACCAGGTCTTGCACTGGGATTCACTAGTTCACACCCTAGAGCACATACAATTGTACCAGTGAGGTCAGTAGGGCTACACACAGGGGTACTGTAGAACTGGTAAGAAACTGCTGGTACATCAAAAGCTAAACACTTAATGGAAACATGCTGCTTTTGATAAATCTTCTGGTGGAACAAAGAGAGTGTTCTGAAACTTGCCTGCCAGACAGGTTTCTGCCTGGTTTCTTCCCAGCTTGCCCACCCAGCTCCTCAACAGCTTGTTAAGGTCTGTGACAGCCCCATCATGTGAACTGTCCCAGATTGGGCCAGAGATTGTGCCAGGGCTAGCCTTGCTATGTAGACTGCTCCAGAACTCCAAGCATATGTCTACATTACAATCAGGAGGTGTGATGGCAGGATGTGTGTGCATACCCAAGCTAACTTTCATGTAGCTAGATCAAACCTAATTCAAGTAAAAACAGCAGTGTAGCCATGGCAGCAGGGGGGCAGCATGAGCTAACCTTACAAGTTTGTACCCAGGGTCTTGGATGGGGTTGTACTCGGGAATCTAACCCACATCTCTACTCCTGCTGCTGCAGCTACACTGGTATTCTTACTCAAACTAGCTTTGAACTAGCTAGATCAAAGTTAGCTCATGTATGTCGACATGTGCTGCAATCATGCCTCCCGACTGCAGTGTAGACATACTCTGGGGGCTTGTATATACTTACGCGCTGGTTCGGCGGCAGGCAATCGAACTTCTGGGTTCGATTTATCGCGTCTTGTCTGGACGCGATAAATCGAACTCAGAAGTGCTCCCCGTCGACTCCGGTAATCCTGCTCGCCGCGAGGAGTACGCGGAGTCGACGGGGGAGCCTGCCTGCCGGGTCTGGACCACGGTAAGTTCGAACTAAGGTACGTCGACTTCAGCTACGTTATTCACGTAGCTGAAGTTGCGTACCTTAGTTCGATTTGGGGGTTTAGTGTAGACCAAGCCTAAGTTTCATAGATGTCCATTACTGAATAGCAGTGGTGAAACTGACCTGCACAATGGAAATGATTTCAACCAGCTCTAGTGTAGTGGTCCAGGCTTGTGGAGGCTGATGCAAGATCAGACACATAGTTTGCATTAATATGCCTAACTGGTTTTGCTCTCTTCCCTTATATTTAAAGGGTAGAGTTATATTATCATTAAGTAGTTATTTAGTATTACAATAGTGCCTGGAACAATTAGAGCCCCATTGTTCTAGGGGCTACAGACACATTTTTTTGGCACTATCGTATCTCAAAGTCTACTATTGTATATCTACCATTTGTTCACTATGGATCCGCTCCTTAGGACTTAGTTACTTTTTTAATGTTTAATATGTGGGGCATTTTAAGATCTTTTTACCTAAAACCTAAAATTCCATTTTTGTTTTCAGTTCGTTTCCTCCATATCTCACATCTACAAGAGAAGGCCAGTCTCTCTTTCTCTCTCTTTTTTCCCTACTGCATCAGTTTCTGTTTCTTTACCATGCTTATTTATATATTTTATTAGATGCTTTAACAAATATTTAGCAAATCACAGTGTAATGTAGGTGCACAAACCCCAGAAGACATCAGAATCACAAAAAGCATTATTGGAATTTGGTGTAAATAAATCATAAAGTCAATGGCAACAGAAACTAGAAGAAATATGTCCAAATGTTACACTGTTTTTTCTATGTATGTGTTTTTAATAAACAGTTAAATTGTAAGCACCGAGAGGATAACAGCTTTATAAGGAATAGCCAACATGGATTGTCAAGCACAAATCATGCCAAAAAAACTGTAATTTTCTTCTTTTAGTAAGGCGTTTGACATAGTCCCACATAACATTCTCATAAGTAAACTAGGGAAACATGGTCTAGATGAAATTACCATATTCAAAGCATAGTTACTAACGGTTCACTGTAAAATTGGAAGGACTTATCTACTGGAGTCCTGCAGTGGTCTGTCCTGGTCTGGTACTATTCAATATTTTCACTAATTTGGCTTGCATAGTGTAGTGGTGAGTCTGCTTATAAAATTTGTGGATGACACCAACCTGGGGGGAAGGGGGTTGCAAGCACTTTGGAGGACAGGATTAGAATTCAAAACAACCTTGACAAATTGGAGAATTGGTCTGAATCAACAAGATGACATTCAGTAAAGACAGGTGCAAATTATTACACTTAGGAATAGAAAATCAAATGCACAGCTACAAAATGGGGAATAACTGGCTAGGCAGTAGTACTGCTGAAAAGGATCTGGGAATTATAAGAGCATCACAAAATGAATCTGAGTCAATAATGTGATACTGTTGTGAAAAAGCTAATATCATTCTGGGATGTATTAACAGGCAGGGAAATTTTTTACGATACGTACAGCTGGCACCTGGGCCAAACCTGAGTGGTGGGGTGACCCTACATGCCAGGTTGCAACATCACTCAGTTTGAGGGCCCTCTCAAATGGGGAGCCTCAGAATGTCTCTTTGTCCCCCTATCTGAGTGGCCCTGCCCACCAGTTGTATGCACCCTGCTTCTGGCAATTGTACATGCCATGGGTAACATGCACACAGCTGAAGGCACCACTGTAAACAGGAGCATTGTATGTAAGACATGGGAGGTAACTGTCCAACTCTACTCAGCACTGGTGAGGCCTCCACTGGAGTACTGTGTCCAGTTCTGATTATCTCACTTTAAGAAAGATGTGAACAAATTGGAGAGAGTCCAGGGGAGAGCAATAAAAATGACAAAAGGTTTCAAAAACCTGGCCTATGAGGAAAAGTTACAAAATTGGGCATGTTTAGTGTTAAGAAAAGAAGACTAAGTGGGCATCTTATAACAACCTTCAAACAGAGGACTGCTATCAATTGTTCTCCATGACCACTGAAGGTAGGAGATGAAGGAATGGGCTTAATGTGCATCAAGGGATATTTAAGTTAGATATTAGGAAAACCTTCCTAACTATAAGGATAATTAGACTGAAATAGGTTTCCAAGGGAGAGTGTGGAATCCCCATTAGTGATTGATGAGACAATGGCCCATTGAGAGCTGTTTGCGTATTAGGTATTACTTGTCACCAAAGGTGTTTTCTATAATAAGGACTTACTTACAGGTATCCTTAATCTATTGATTAGATAAACTGAGATACCATAAAAGCACAGATAACTTGCAGATATCTTTAGCTCACTGATTAGGTAAGCTGCAATGCCATAAAAGGACCTCCTCATATAGATCAGTTATGGGAAAGGAATTTTTTTTTTGTCTTGAGCAAGAATATAGGTATGAGAGTTTTGTGGTATTAGTTAGGAACGAATTGAGGTGCAGTCACTTCAACAGTCTCCAGATCAGTTTGGTAACAATAGGCTTTCTTTCTGTATTAATCTTTGACTAATCATCTTTGATTAATAAATTACTGATTGAGCCTGAATACTTGACCTCTTATTAATAACAGAACAGAACCAAAACCCAACAAGATCTCATCACTGAAAATCATTTCTTTATGAGAAAAAATGAATTACTTCATAAAGGAGGTATTTTGTGTACTATAAAGTTAGTGTAACACAGTTCAGCCCTAATTCTGCTCTCAGTTATCCTGATACAAAGTCAGAAAAAGACAATTATCTTTGTGCTATTTAGCAGGGATCAGAACCTTTGGCACGCGGCCTGTCAGGGAAATCCGCTGGCGGGCCGGGACAGTTTGTTTACTTCAGTCTGTGCAGCATATTATGTTCTCACTTACACTTCCTATTGAAGTCAATGGCTGTTGCACTCACATAACTGAGAGTTGAATCCCCCCCCCACACACACACACATGCACCTTGTGTTTTCTATTATGTGTTCAAGCCAGAAGAGCCCTGATTGCCATATCATTAATCTGACCAAACATAAGCCAAATAAACAACCTGCAGGCTCCAAAGAACAGCCAACTTTAATATATACAGGAAATTCAATTCTACTGACCTTATAGGCCTGTTACACTCAAAACTCACAGAATCAGGCAGTTAGGGTTTGAGCCTGCTCCCACTGAAATGAATGGCAGTTACTCTGTAGTAAGCATAATACTGTCATTCCACCACCCACTCTTACATATATTATATAATTTATACACAGCTGTTAATTTATAAACCCAGCCGATTCCCTTTTAGTACTTTGAAATCATAAAAAAGCCCCACATGACCAAAATATTTAACTTTGAAAACTGATGCATATGCATGAAAAATGGCTCCTCATAAGAAATTTGCTAGGAATAGTAATATATATTCCAAATTGTGTAAACAGGGTATGAAGGTTAAACTCTCTACAAAGCTTCTATTAGCCTCTAGTTAAATAGTAGTGCATGTTTTTAAAATGTTCTTCACACCTATGTAAAATGGTAAGTCATAGTGAGTAAATACGTTCTATTATGAGCATTAAATAAATAACACACATTAAAAAAAATCTAAATATCTATTTCCATGATACACTTAAATGGTATTAAAGAGACTTTTCAAGTGCCTAGCATATATACTCTAATCTGTGTTTTAAAACATACTATAAAAAATACATTTTTAAATGATAGACTTTAACTGCTCAAAAGGAGCCATTATGTCCTGTCAGATCCACTCATGTTTCATGCAGTTCTAGAAGATTATTTTTTGCCTGGTTGTTTTTGGAAATAACTACTGTAAACATACATGAAATAAAGACACAAAACATACATCTTTCTGTGATATTAAAATTTATCTAGTAAGTAATGTAACATACCTACAAGGACACAAGTCAAATACTTTTTAAATCAATAATTTTACATTTTTGCCTTCCATTGTTTATAATCCCTCTTTGACTCTGAACATTTGATTCCTACCCTAACCATTTTGTCCTTTACCATTTGGCAAACCATTTCATCAGGGTTTTTAAATGGTGCACAATCCAAGACAGGTCGCTTTGGGGTGAAATTCAACTGATGTGAAAGGCTGGAGCAAGATGTCCTGCAGCATATCTGGGGTTGGAGTGTGGGCCTGGAGCTGCAGAGAAGGGCTCCAAACCAGCTTGACTAGGCTGAAAGGAAATGGGAGTTTGAAGGCAGGCCCAAGAAGAAGACAATGGACTGAAACTGCACAGATACAGGTCTGCAAATTGCCCTCTAGTCTGGAACAGCACCCAAAGAAGCAACATCCCACTCCTGAGTTAAGGAGTTGAATGTCATCCTCAAAATACCTACAGCCAACACAGCTGCATAAACTCACATATATTAAGGTGTTATATGGTAATACTGAATTTCACTCAAAATAGTCTTTCACTGGTGGTCAACCAGTATCATCAGCAAGATCAGTGGGAATGCCATGGTTAATTTATTTAATTCTTAGCCATTCATTATATTAACTTTCTATTGATGTGGAGCCAAAAGAAGGAATGCATGTAAACAAATAATTACTCTTCTGTAGAGTAGGGCCTCCACAAAACAATGGTCTTTTTAAAAGAAAAAATGTAATATCAAGAATGATTGTTTTACATAAATAAAAAGGGATTCTGGATAAGATTTTTTACTAGCGTAATCATTTTAAAATAGGTCAAATTTGGTGCCTAAAAACTATTTGACAGTGCTCTTTTAGGCACTGATCCAACAAAGCACTTTAATATGTGCCTAGATTTGAGTAATCCCATGGAAGTCAAGAAGAATACTCATGTGATTGAAGTTAGGCAAAAGCTTAAGTGCTTTGCTGGATTGTGGCCTTAAACATTTCTATCTTCTTTTATGTCTATAAGTATTGCAAGAGTCAATGTGTGATCTTATGTACCAAATTCTGGATAATGCAGGGAAAGTGGTGTAGACACTCCACATACTCACTTGTAATTCTGCTTCTATATATACTGCAAAAGTACTTCCACAGCATTTCCTCACTCCTACGCTTGTAAGAGAAATGTATTGTATTAAGGATAGTTTGCTCAAAGAGATGCAAGTAGCAGTCATTGCTCTGTTAGGGCTGCTGCACAGAGTTATTTATATTCCAGTAGCATCTAAAGGCTCCAGCTGAGATCAGGATCCTATATTGCAACATACAATAGGAGATGGTCTCTGTCCCAAAGAGCTTATAATCTAAGCAGAAAGTAAAGAGAAGTGAATCGCTCGAGGTCTCACATCTAGTCAGGGGCACAGCAAGGAACAGACCCAGAATTTCTCTCTCTCAGTTCAGTGCCCTTTCCATTAGGGAAAACACCATCCGAAACATGTCTGTTTTCCCTATGAGTATGCCCTACATTATGCCTCTCCTGATTTTGCAAAGTCAGTGCAAACAGCTTTTTTCTGTATGCTCCATTGGTGTCAAAAGATCTACTAATGTGTGCATATGCACACTGACTGCCATAATTTGATACCAATCCTTAATGTTCTACAATAACTACTTCTAGAAATAACAGATGTACTGAGAGCAGAATTTGGTTTCCCAAACAACTAAGGCCCTAATCTTGCAAAGGCTTACCTATGTGCTTAACTTTATACACTGTGAAGCCATTGAAGACAACAGGATAACTCTCATAGGAAAAAAAAAAGATTAAAAGTTAAGGACCTGCATTGAACTAGCATTGCAAGATCATGGCTCTAAATATTATTTGGAGTTTAGTTTCTTGTAAATAAGCAAGACATGCACTCCTCATGATTCTACAGATTAAATATGAGGTAAAATCCACACTAATGTCCATGAAAAGTTATTCAGGTTATTTTCTTTTTTAGAAATTAATTTTGAGCAGAGTGGGATGGGATGGGTTGAGGATGGACAGAAGATAGCTGCCATTTTTGAAAGAACCTCCTTCATCTGATAGCTAAAGATTTACCGATTCATACAAATGTCCCAAGTTTAATTTGTAATATGAATTAAATTGAACTTTCATTTCTGATCATTTCCATAGCAAGAGAAAGGATCTAATAAAAATCAAGCTGAGTTTCTTATAATGTGAGACTAGAGGATTTCTATTTTCCCTGCAGCCTTTTTTAAAATATAGTACATAGATCAGTTTATGATGTGATAGTCAAAGTAATATAATTTGTTTTTCATCTATAATAATTTTATTTTAAAAAATAAACAGATTAAAAAAAACCCAAAAGACAGAGCATATAAAAGCAGATTTGTTGGCGAACCAAGTTAATTTAATCTTTTAATATTGTAGCTCCATTCACTGTTAGGTAAAAACGTTCTTAGAAAATATTAAGAAATATATGTGATTATTGCATTTGTGGTTGAGGGGTGGACATTGTTACTGTCAAAATAAATACTCATGCTAGCTTATTATTTCTTAACTGATGGACTGTAGAATGAGTCATTTCTCTCAGATGATGTTTTAGCTAACATCTCAAAGGATTAGATCCACAAGAGATTTAGGCATCTAAGTCCAAAGTTTAGATCTTCAAAACCCCTTTTCAGCTGCTAATTAACCTTGTAGGGCCTGAATTTCCACTGGAAATGTCCCCTAGATGCTTACATTTCTGTCAGTGGGAACGTGCAAATATGCCTGATGCTGCTGTGCTGTCTGGTCTCTAAATGCCAGGATGATTCACAGGCTACATCTACACTTGTAGATGGGGACGTGATTCCCGGCTCGCGTAGACAGTGTCTGCACTAGCTTGAGCAATGTACCCTCAATACCACAGGTGGCAGCTCAGGCTAGCTGCCTAAGTACATTCCCACCCAGACTTCCGTGGTACATACTCAGGAAGCTAGCATGAGCTACTGCCTATGCTACCCTATTGCTTCACTGATGTTTTTAGCACACCACCTCCAAGTGTAGACTTAGCCACAAACGAGGCCATATGCACTACCACATCACCCTTTTTTTCCAGGAAAAGACTGACCTGGATTAGGCACCCATCTCCAGGAGAGGGTTCATGACTGTGAATCCCTAGCAGAGATAGGAGCATAAGTCCCTTTGAGGGGCAGGGGTTAGGTCCTCAGCTGCTCTCCTCAGCATTTCCTACTGGGTAGCCAGCTTCCTGCTTAGCATAATGACATTAATCCCACTCTTAGATGCCTAACTCTCCACATGGTATAGGGAGCCAGGGTGCCTAACTTAGGTTTTGCAATGCTAAGCCTAAGGGTACATCTACACTACAGGAGGGAGTTGATTTAAGATACGCAAATTCAGCTACGTGAATAGCGTAGCTGAATTCGACTTATCGCAGCCGACTTACCCCGCTGTGAGGACGGCGGCAAAATCGACTTCTGCGGCTTTCTGTCGGCGGCGCTTACTCCCACCTCCGCTGGTGGAGTAAGAGCGCCGATTTGGGGATCGATTGTCGCGTCCCAACGGGACACGATAAATCGATCCCCAAGAGGTCGATTTCTACCCACCGATTCAGGCGGGTAGTGTAGACCTAGCCTAAGTCACCTTTGTGGATCTATCCCAAACTTTTTGATAAATATTTAGCCATATTTATGATTATATAAATCTGGTTTGGTTGTTTTCCCGTGAAGAAAAATTAAATTGGGCCAGAGATAGAGAGCATGCAAACCTGAGAATGAGGGTGAAATTCACCCCTGCTCAGAGGACCAGTAAAAAGCTTATGCCCCACCAAATCCTACTTAAGCCCTCCACACTGGTAAGTGCTCACATAAGATGCAAATGTCTATATTATGGGTGTCTTTTCTTGATCTTTCACTTTCTCTGTATATTTCTTTGTTTCCTTCCCTTTCTCTCCTTCTATATTATGTTTCAAGACAAGCAGGACCTAGAATATCAATAATATAATAGTATTCCATACAATTTTTCCATTACTTTCATTTTAGAGCTCGTCACTAACAAGGAAATGTTAGGTGCTCCAAGTCTTTGCACTGAAAGGGTATAATTATGTTAGCAATACATTAATTTTCAGAGCAAAGTCAGTGGCAATACTGGAACTCAGTCCTCCAGGTGTCTCAAATGAGTAGTGTCCTAAACTTGCAATTAGCTAGATCAATTTTCTTTCTAGCAGAGCATTTATAAAGTAAAGGCTGATTATGTTTCACTAGATGCTCTCCTCTTGTCTCAGTGCATTTTCTTTGTGCCAAGTATCAGGGGGTAGCCGTGTTAGTCTAACAACAACAAGGAGTCTGGTGGCACCTTAAAGACTAACGGATTTATTTGGGCATAAGCTTTTGTGGGTAAAAACTCACTTCTTCAGATGCATAGAGTGAAAGTTACAGATGCAGGCATTATATACTGACACATGGAGAGCAGGGAGTTACTTCGCAAGTGGAGAACCAGTGTTGACAGGGCCAATTCAATCAGGGTGGATGTAGTCCACTCCCAATAATAGATGAGGAGGTGTCAATTCCAGGAGAGGAAAAGCTGCACACCATCAAGGGCTCATTCACCTGCACATCTACCAATGTTATATATGCCATCATGTGCCAGCAATGCCCCTCTGCCATGTACATTGGCCAAACCGGACAGTCCCTCCTCAAAAGAATAAATGGACACAAATCAGACATCAGGAATGGTAACATACAAAAGCCAGTAAGTGAACACTTCAATCTCCCTGGTCATTCTATTACAGATTTAAAAGTCCCTATCATTGAACAAAAAATCTTCAGAAACAGACTTCAAAGAGAGAAAGTAGAACTAAAATTCATTTGCAAATTTAACACCATTAATCTGGGCTTGAATAGGAACTGGGAGTGGCTGGCTCATTACAGAAGCAGCTTTCCTCTCCTGGAATTGACACCTCCACATCTATTATTGATAGTGGACTGATTGAATTGGCCCTGTCAACACTGGTTCTCCGCTTGCGAAGTAACTCCCTTCTCTCCATGTGTCAGTATATAATGCCTGCATCTGTAATTTTCACTTTATGCATCTGAAGAAGTGAGATTTTTACCCACGAAAGCTTATGACAAAATAAATCTGTTAGTCTTTAAAGTGCCACCAGACTCCTTGTTGTTTTCTTTGTGCTGTTTCACATTTTTTTTCTTTCTTAAATGGCTTCCTCTCCTACTTCCCCAACCCCCACCAAAAAAAAAAAAAATCTGAATGATGCATCACAAAATAGAACTTAATTCAGGAAACTTGTTTTTTTTTTTAAACTGCGGAATTAAAAACTAAGTTTCCTAAGAACAGATGGCAGAGGTATAACTCATCAGGTCACTAAACCAGAAATATAGACAATTCACCTACAAAGCAGATGAAAATCCCACCAACTAGTTCGCTGTGAGAATTCATTTATTACGGACATACCATAGGAAAAAAAATGATAAATTGGTTTTCAGATAAAACATATTGATAGCATTATAACCTGGATCCTCAGGCTTCCTAAATGAGTGTTCAAAACAAGAAAGAAAAAGAAGTAGACACTGTAAAAATCTAGTGTTTCCCACATAGAAAGTTTAAAAAAACCCCACTATTTCCTAGCAAGTGACAGAGAGAATTTTGATTAGAGCTATGTGAATAGTAACATACATGGGTAACGACAAATTACCCACTTGCCACAAGTAATCTGACATGACAGGATGACAGTTTTCCAGAAAAATGCCACTTGTTCAGTAACCCTACATAAAACCTTTTAGCAGATTTCATTTTGGACCTCGGACACTTGACCCACATCTTCACAGATAAATGGCAGATAATGATCCCTACAAAGAAAGAGATATTTTATAACATCAGTAAGTAGAAGTAAAAAGAGGAATGTTGTTATCAAGTTCTCTCATAAAAATGTTCAACCTCAGTATTTCTATCTACTTTGCACTTCAACAATGGCCAGTAAAAGGGCCAGAGGAGAAGCTAGAATTGGTTGCCTCCAATATCCCCCATGAGTACCCAACCTGCCTGCATAGACAGACTGACTGTAGGACATTAACCTCTGGCTCCACTGGATTGAGATGGATCTGTGTCTGCCACGGAGAGGCCAGAGATTCTGGACCTCAAATGACCACTCGTGGTCCTCCAGGTCCCATTTGCAATGGGTTGTCCTATTCACAAGTATAGTGCATGAAAGCAGCACAGAAGCAGTTAACTGTTCTCCTCTCAGCTTCTGACCCTCTTGTAGATGCTGATGCCTTGGTGTCTTAGCTTCATCCTCTGCCCTGGATGGACCACAGGGTATGAATTTTGACAGGGGTTGCAGGACCCAGTATACAACCTGTGCTGCTTCTGGGGATGGAAAGATCACAACTGTCCCCTGGCTGCCTACATTTGTGTTTGTGTTTACAACATAATTATAAATATGCATGAAAATGACAATGTATTTCTCTGTTTCTCTTCGTCATCTCTCTACAAGACATAATTGCTAGTGATGTCTACTATAGTAATTTCATGCAGCATTTAGAATGTCTGAAATTTTGAAAATATGAGATTTACAGCTTGAAGATTTCACAAAATGATTGCTGTAAAATATTGGAGCCTTTGAAGTTTCACTGGAGACAACATTTTGATGAATTCAAAAATCACATCAAACTTGCTAAAAATACAGTAGAAAATGCATCAAGTTTGCTCAGCCCTTATTCTCGGTAATTCATTGTGATCCCTTGCTGGATCACTAAGTAGTGTGTGACTGAGTTGTCAAGAAAGCTAAGAATAGACAGTGTTAGTTAACGAAATTGCAATGGAGATGCTAGATATAATATATTGGAATAAAAAAAGTATTATTCTTTTGAAGTCTACCTTTTTTGGCTAATTCGCACAATTGGACACTACTTGTTTCATGAGAGAAAAGATCCTTTATAGTTCTTTTTGTCTTCTGTGGTGCATGGACAAAAGAAAAGAGTTTCAAAGACTAGTCACAAACCACAGAGTATTTGTGTAGCCAAACACTTTGGGTGAAATATGAGAGGAAGCTGATTCTGAGAGAACATAAATGTATATGCAGGAGGCAGAAAATCCAGAAGAAAAGAAAGCCATTAAAGCATTTTCATGAGAGAAAAAAATTGCATAGGAAGATTAAATTACAGTAGCTGAAGTATTCAGCTTGAAATAACAGAGAATCCTGCACCACCACAGTCAGTTATACCAGTTAAGACAGTAGCAACAGGTTGCCCTTTCAGCTTACTCTGAAATCACAAACTGAAAAAAATAAATGGTATGCAGTGATTTCTCAACACTGTGGAGAGCCTTTTTAGGGTCAAAATCACAGGACTGCTTTTAAGTGAACTCCAGGCTTGTGGATAGTCTCTGTTACCATGGATACATCAAACAAGTGAGATAACAGGCTGTTCTTATTAGCTGTGTAGTACTTCTCAAGAAAGCAAGGAGTCAAGCAAGACTTTCTTGATTTTTTTTTTAATTAAGATGAGAATGAAACGAATAAAGCAATAAGGGACATCATTAAGGAGAACTGACTGAGCCCAGAGTTCATTTCATTACATTCTCTTAATAACAAATGTCTGTTTGCAGATACCGAAATAATTTAACTAACTGGTATAAAATTATTATTATTATTTATTTGTATTTCATTAGTATCTAGGACTGGCATGCTCAAAGGAGCCAAAGGCAATTAGGCACCCAGTTCCCATTGGATGCCCGACTTCCTTTGCCCCTTGAAATTTCCAGCTAGCAAACCACAATTTGGAATCAAGGCCCATTGTATCAATTGCTGTACATCTATATAGAGAATGCAGAGCTTGTGACCCAAAGAGTTTACAATTTAATTTTATAGAACTAAGTAGAACGGCCATATTTCTAAAAGTTTGTGGCTAAACTTGCACCAAATGAGCATAGCAACTGGATTTCTGTGTATGAAAAGGAGTATTTGTGCACAATAATCAGGTTACTGAACATTTATTTC
Organism: Malaclemys terrapin pileata; assembly: GCF_027887155.1. Lineage (NCBI taxonomy): Eukaryota > Metazoa > Chordata > Testudines > Emydidae > Malaclemys > Malaclemys terrapin. The sequence continues at coordinate 287,307,310 of NC_071505.1, read as the reverse complement.
CTCAGTAACCATGCACAATCACCTGTTCTGATTATCGCTACATAAGATATTTATTTTCATGGAGATTGGAGGGATTTTTTGGAGGGGGTGGGTAGGGTGGACAAAAACAAAACAACAACACCACATTGCTGAATGTCACAATCCTAACTGGAAAGATACATTTATCTTTTTTGGGGGGGGGCAGTGGAGATGGTGGGGCAAATTAATAAAATCTGGTTCTGTCTGTGGGAGAGTCGAAGATGGGATGTTTAGGGATATTGAGGCACTACTCCTATTTCTAAAGCTTATGTCATACAGTCATGGAACAGAAAATTCCCACATGACTTGCATGCCCAATTTCACAGCTCCAAAGCTAGTCTTAGGATTTTGAAGCAAATCTACAAAAGCAGATCTTATTAATTGTATGTTTAAGATTTTTATTAATTTCTTGATAAGGTACTTATAAGATTTCTGCATGAGTAAGCCTGAAAATAGACTGAAAGATTCCACTCACTTCAAAACCAAAAGCCTTCTGTTCAGATTAGTACTTTAACTATGCAAATGCCATTTTACACATCTTAATTCAAGAAACGCTCCTGTACATGCCTAAGGGAATGTCGGTGATATAGTGGGACTGGATGGTAGGTTTCCCATATGCTCCACCAGACTAGAGAATCATTCTCGGGCTTGCATGCTTTCTATCTCTGGCCCAATTTAATCAGTTAACCCATAGTGAAGAAACTTCAACAGGAGAGATTGAGGAACCCCCATATCGGAATATCCTGTAGCCCCAGCGCTTAGGGCACACTCCTGAAAGGTAATAAATCCTTTTGAGTTCCTTTGCCTCATCAGGCAGGGGGAAGACTTGAAGCATGGGTCTTCTACATCCCAATTGAATATCCTAACCACTGGGCTAAAAGTTATGACGAGGTCAGCTGCCAAACATCTTAGGTGCCTGACTCCAGGTATGGTTATGTAGCTAAGAATCCAAGGAACAGATAGGTGCCTTCTTCCAGCCCAAACTTTGATGCTAAACTACCTGAAAAGGACAGGATTTAGGACATACTCCTCTTCCTTGACATCTTGCATAAGCTAACTTAGGTGAAGAGCTGACTAGCATGCTGGCCTTTGTGAATCCCATTCTTAGGCACCTATCTCTCCCCATTTATTGTACAGGGAACTGAACTCAGCTTTTGTGAATCCCATTTATTTTTGAGGTACCTAAAAGTTAGGTGTTGACCCTGAGTGTCACAACGCCTATATCTCTTTGTGAATGTAGACCTTAAAATCCCTAGGTGCCTAAATTTCCTTGTTAAAGTTGCCAAGATGCCTAAATTACAGCATCTGGGTCTCTGCATAGTCACCTAAGTCCTGACATCACCTAGTAGCACAGAACCTAACTCAGGATTCAGAAACTTGGTATTTCCCCACCTATCTTGTTCTGGGGGCACAAACTGGTAGACATGCTCAGAGCATGCTTAAACCAGCACAAGAGAAGAAGGAGGTAGGCTAGATGGACCTTTTGATCTGACACAGTATGGCTGTTCTTATGTTCTTATGAGAATGACTCTATAGCCCAATGGTTAGGGTTGCAGTTCAGTGAATTATAGTTCAGTAAATTGATTTTTCAGTGCAGGATCTGAACAGAAAAATCCCCCCATCCCTGCCAAAAAAGGTTAGGCTTTAACACAGACTGACATTTTTCACTTTTTCTTGCTCAACTATAAAAACATTTTGCGTCTAATGTTTCATATGACCCAAAATAAAGTATTTTTTTGTTTTGTTTCCAGTTAAATTTCTACACAAAACTTCATTTTGAAACAAAAAGCCAAAAGGTTTCAATTTGAAATAGTTGAAAAGAACCGTTCTAACTTTTACAATTTTTTTTGGGGGGGGGGGAACGAAACTATTCACCATTCACTGACTTCAGCCCAAATTCACTAATAGTTTTGGTGTCCCACAAAATGCATCTTTCTGCTAATTTACTCTGCCAAAAAAAAAAATACCCAACTCTTATTAGGGCATGCAACTGGTACATAGGGAGACCCAAGTTCTAATTCCCAATGCTCTTCTAGCAGAGCGGGGATCTGAAACCACATCCTGCATGAGTGTTCTAATTGCTGGTTTACAATCAGTAAGGGAGGGACACCATGTCCCCCTCCTCATTTCTTCTAGAAAAAAGAACTAGCTCCCGGCGAGGGTTCATGATGTGAATCCTAACAGGAGAGAGGTGCTTTCTTCTGACCAGAGTTAAGCACATAACTCCCTTTGAGTGACAGGGCTTCAACCATATCCCTTTCCTCAGCATAGGCAGCGCATATAACAGGCTGGAGGAGGCTAAGTCTCCCGCCAAAAGCCTGGCCAGGCAGGAAGGCAAATGCCATGAATGTGGCATGAGTCACCTCCCTTTGGAGGCGTGCCGCCACACCACCTTTAGAGCGCCAGAAGTGAAGCTCCCTAGAAGTCGGGGTGGGGCCACAGCCCCTAAACTGTAGCCCCGCCCCTGCTGCTTCCCAAGCCCCTGCCCCCACTCAGCCTCTTCCCCTGAGGCCACGCCCTTGCTCTGCCTCGTCCCACCCCCACTCAGCCTCTTCCCCAGACCCTCAATCCTCCACTCACTCCTCTAGAGGAGCGAGCAGTGGGCAGGCCTCGGGGGAAGAAGCAGAGCAGAATGCGGGGCTGGTGGGGGAGGGTTTTGGGAGAGGAGCAAACATTGGTTGCGGGGGTCTTGGTGGAAGAGGCAGAGAGGAGTGAGTGGCCGGTGTGGGGGGGGACCTTGGTAGAGGAAGTGGAGAGGAGAGGGTGGGGAGGGCGCAGGAGAGGGGTAGGAGTGGCGGTGTGAAGAGGTGGAGTGACAGCAGGGCCTCGGGGGGAGAGGCAGAGTAGGGGTGGGTCATTGGGGTGCAGGGCCATGGTGTGGGCGCTGGTACCCCCCCCACACACACACCTCTAGGGGGCTTCTGGCATTCGTGTGTAAGCCTCCCCAAACAGAAGACTCATGCACCACCTATGCTCCTCAGCATTTCCTGCTGGCTAGCCTAGGCATCTCCCAGCATAGCATCACCTAGATTTAGGTTAGATATTAGGAAAGCCTCTCTAATTATAATGGTAGTTACATTCTGGAACAGGCATCCAAGGGAAGTTGATGAAGGTTTAAAAGAACAGGTTCAACAAACATATGTTGTTGATGGTCTAGGTTTACTTGGTCCTGCCCCAGTGCAGGGGCTGGACTTGATAATCTCTCTAGGTGCCTTTCAGCCCTACATTTCTATTATTCTACATGGGTTTGTTCATGTGTTTTTTCCACTTTAAATGAAACGTCAGTAACTGTTCAAGATTCTTTAGCTTGCCACAAGCAGATCTGTTGCTGGGATTGCAGAGACTGCTTTAAGGAGTAAGCCTCAGAATGTAACTTTCATTCTGTTGGGAATTTTTCAATAAAATCCTGATGCCTGCTTCTGGCAATCCACATTTCATTGTTTGAGAGCATTTACTTTCTGCTTACAAATAAGACATATAGCGATTTTATTTGGTTTATCCCCAAAATATAGATTTGTTTTTTCCAAAGAAGCCTGGCAGGCTTAGTGCTCTGTTTCCAGGAACCTTTTAGGCATCATCCTCTGCAGACTCCATCTTTAATTTGTGTGAAGTTTAGTTTTTAAAAAAGCAGTAGGATGGGTCATTTAGACCCTAATCATGTAGTCAGCCACATTTCAGTATATAGCAACTGAGAATAGTTCAGCAGAGAGAAAAGGGACAGAAAAAGCCCTTTCTGGAAACATAGGTAACTAATGGATGCCACTATTAGGTTTAGAGGTGCTGGTGTAAGTGCATTAACAAACACTGAAGTATTGAACCAGAAGCATTATTCTTAATTGCCTGAGACAAACCTGTTACAAGGTTGTACTGACCTCAGACCTGACTGCAAAGAGAAGGACTTCGCACACTAAAAACACAACATGTTTTTGCAAAAGCATATGGAAATTATCCATTTCCTTTAAAGAAAATGTTTCCTTATTTTCTCTGTGATAGTGGCTGCCTGCTCCAATGCTTTCTGCACAGTCCTCAGACTCTAACTGACTGTACTAGGAATGGCTGAAAATACAAATGCAGCCATTAAAAATAATTCTATCTCAAGGGGAAATTTAGGGACAGATTTTTTGTCCTTTCTTATTTATCTGTGCAGAGGCATAAGGCAATGTAAGTCACTCCCCACTGATCTCCTGAGCTGACTACCCATGCTAAATGTAGCTTTGAGGGTGGAGAAGGCAGCCTCCATAGGGCCACTATAGTCCCTCTTCTAATGTATGCAGGGGGGAGTAAGCAGAAAGAGGTGGAGAAACAGGCAGAGTCTTGACTCTTCCCCTCTAGTACGTCAGTTAGCAGAGCTCTTCTAGTACACTGGAACATATAGTGAACAAGATATACTGCTGATTAAGTTCTCCATTACCTCTTCCAAAGCAGGGGGAAAAACAGGAGGGAGAATATCACTGAGTCATTATCTTCTTCCCAGTCTGCTGCTAGGGTATTTCCACGAGATGCTGCTCCATAGATCGGCTTGCAGCAAAGCTATGAGTAAGCTAAGAGCTGACCCAAGGGCCATACGATGTTTCCTATGCATCTATTGAATCAATTTTCTAGTATAAACAATGAATGTATTCTATGTATAAGAAAGTGCAATACCCACCTTGGTCTGGACAGAATCTACATACACAAACACACAGCCAGATCCTCAGCTAATATAAATCAATGTAGCTCCACTGAAGGCTGTTCCACTTTTATTGAGAACATCAACCAAGGAGATTCACAAAATAATCCCTAATAATTCATAATTAATTGTATGTCATACCTAAAAAAGAAACAAATGGAAAATACCGTTTCAAAAATAAAAATGTATCTTGACTTAGATATTTTAAAGATTGAAGAGTTTCATTATTTGGTATTTGTTGCCTCCAATATCTATCCTTATCCTCTGGAAAGCTACAGTGTGGTAGAGGGACAGATGCATCACGTTTTGGACACTGAAAGAATGTGCCCTCATGATGGGCAGTCTGATACTATATTCTCAGGTCAATGAATAGGGGTTATCAGTTACAAACACTTGCCGATTCATATCTGAACAAGAAATACAGAATTGTGATATCCCTGAATTTTTGTATGAATCATCATTGGTCTTTTGGACCTCAAACATGCAATGTGTTGGAACTTAGCATCGCACAGGAGGCACTCAGTACCTTACAGGATCAGACCTTAGTGACAATTAATGAGATAAGACAGATTTCAGACTGATGGAATTCTGCTTTTAGCATATGTTATATTTAAATAACATTTTAAAGGTTTTAGCAAAAACATCATTAGTTCATCATTTGACATTTTAATACCAAAAATTGCTCAATAAATTTTAGCGCATATATTGAAAATACACTAATATTATATTGGCAGTACATGTCAAATGTAAGTGGAAAACCCCATATTTTAAAAATATTTCAAGTCATGTTTCATATGTCTATATCTATGTCTTTATCTTCCCACACCCTCAAATGCAAAGGATGTCCACCAATTTCCATAATTTATTTTGGTCTTGTACTGGTCTGAGAGTTGTGTTGATGGATTTGGCTTCTTTCTGTAATGTTCTGCATCTAGGTTGCCATCTTTTCCTATTTCCAGGTGGTGACTATATTATCACTTGCAGTGAAAGTAATAAATGTTGGTGGCATTCTTAAAATTTATCCTAAATCTGTCTGTCATTGTCTTCTGAGCATATTTTATGCTTTAGATTGGTTTGCTCTACTTAGAATTTCTGATGTCACAAAAAATTCTTTCCTATAGAATCTGATGATCTTCCATGGGAATTTACTTTGAAATGAATTGATCTATTACTCTTGTAGATTTCTACCACTCTGCTCCATAAAGGATGAAAGACATGATGCCAGTTCTGGCCCACTATATTTAACATTTCTCCTGAAATTTAAATGTTTGCAAAATACATGCTTGTTCCATAGAGGTCCTACTGTATGAATAAAATATCTTTCATGAAGACCAACAAAAACTTGGAAATACACACACAGTTCTATTTTTTTAAAAATTCAGAAATTGATGTGTGTGTCCTAGGAACAGCTAGGGACTTTCTGCTATAACTGCAGTTGATGAAGATTTCATTCATAATGGACTTGTTGCCACTTGCTATATTCAGAGGATTTAAAAATAATAATCTAGATATTTTTCCAGCATCAAAGCCTTTTCTTGATTAGTTTTAATATTGTTTGTTAAATACAGCACACTAATTTATGGTACATTCAGTACTGTTAAATTGTGATTAAGAGGCTATCTTCTTTACAGTAGGTCAAAATGAACGTGTTGAGAATATTAATGTCCCGTTCACTCATACAAAATTTCATCCTAGAAATCACAGGCAGACAAAAAACAGTTATTACTTGTCTGTTCATATGTGGTTTCTTACTATTAAATCTCAGTAACTGTTCCAGTATAACTCCATCTAAAAAAAATAATAAAATGACCAAGTCTACTAAAAATGTACAGCTGGTCAGGAATTTTGCCAAAACATTTTTATTAATCAGAAAATGCTGATGCATTGAAATCAAACATTGTGGAAATGTACTGGTTTCAACAAAGCTTTACCAGGAAAGTTTCTCAGGTCTAGGACAAAATTTCTGGTCAAATCTAGAGAAAGAGATCTTCTATGGCACCCTAGAATAGCCATTAGCTCAGTGGCTAGCGCTCTCACTTTGGATGTGGGAGAACTCTGTTCAAATCTCTGATTTGCTGCCCTAAACACTGGGCTACAGAATGAGGCTCAGTTCTCTTCAGTTAAAGCTGTTCCACTTTGTAAAATGAATTCAATGTTCACTGGGCCAGAAAGAGAGTGAGTCCAGGCTGGTGATTAAGGCACTCACCTGGGATGTAGTAGGCCCACGTTAAAATTCCAGCTCCAAATCTGGGACTCCCACATCCCAGGTGACTGCTTCAACCAGCTTCTTGAGAAAAAAATGAGAACGCTTTATTTTGATCGGATGCCAAATGAAAACAAATTTCAAAACCTTGATTTTTTTTTCATGAAACATAATTCTTGTTTACTGTCCAGCTCTACTAAAATGTACATAGTCCTACCACGGAGGTAAATAATGCTAAAGCAAAATCCCTACTGAATTTATAAAGTTCATTTACTACCTTATTAGACACTCTCAACAGCTTTTAATCTGGGTAAATATGGTGCAATTTCTATATAGCTTCAACAACACAGAGCTTTCTCGCCCCCCATTTTCTTTTTAGTTCATGAACATACCACTAAGATTAACTTGTTAACTTTCATTCAAAACATTTCAAATTCAGTAACTGTGGCTGAAAAAAATCATTCTTTACTACTTCAAAAAATTAAAATTACTTTAAAGAGGGAAGTATTACAAACTTAGCACCTAACTTTATAAAGTTTTAATAGTACTTCTTGTAACCTATTATCTGGAATGCTGAGGCATTATCAGAATAAAGGCCATCAATAGCTGCACAACTTGAATAGCACAGGGCAAAAAGGGTAATAAGGAAAGGATTACAAAGGATGTTTCAGTTTTAGATACGCTGTATGTTCTCACCTTGATCAGATTCAGACAGCCCTGGAATATACTATACAGCAAATGTAAATCACAGGCCTCATTGTCATTCTGTTTGTAGGCACACGTTTATATGCATGCAAATCCATGACACTCCTGGATGTGCATGAGAAAAATCCACGGTTGGTGCATGCAGATATTGCTCATCCAGCTCCTTGAACATACTAACCCATGATTTCTGCACTGTTATCCAGTCAGAAGCATGAAAAGTTGTCATGTTTACATGCATATGTAAATGCATACCTATAGATTTTTTCAAAATCATTCCCTGGGGTTTTTTTCTTCTGGTTTTAGACTGGTCTACATGAGTGTAAGTGGTAGGCAAACCTCAGAATTCCCTCACAGTCTGGGATTGTAAGCCTTATACTCTAGCCTGTCTGTATCTGCCAATATCATATACCACTTGTGTTCAAGATTTCTCTTACGGCATTTCCTCTGTCACAAGTAATAACCATGGGGACCATCAGGGACTACATTTGGGGGACTTTGACGTTAGTATGTTAATTGTATAGCTGGTGTGGAATTTGCCTACAGCAATATTGATATTAAGGCAACTATACAGTTATTTTAGTCCCAATTAATGAAATCATGTAAAGATATGATTAACTGTAAACGTATACTTAAAGTCCTATGACCACAATGGGTCTTAAGCATATGCTTAAGGTTTTCATGAGTTGAAGCATATAGCCTTACTTTATGTAATGAAGATTTAGAGATAAAGCAGCTGTAAATTAGACTGTTAAAAGTCAGTTTTTCATTGCCATCCCCTAAAAGCAAAATTACCCAATAAACTACCTTAATTATGGCTACAAGTGAATGCAGAAGCAAATGGCAGATGCAAAATTAGTTGCTGGGTTAAAACCCCTTTAAAACTTTGGCCTATATTTCTATGTAACAATTAATGTCTCATTAATAGCATCCAGAAAGATGGGAGACAATGAATAGTTAAGGTTTCTGAGTTCAGAATGCTTCTCTTCAGCCTAGGAAATTCATGTTGCATTTCCTCCTTTTGAATATGAGCTACTGGATTCTGTTATTCTTGTAACCACTGCACTATACCCCCAGCTCCTACATTAAACAAGACCATCCCCTATAACTAAACAAAAGCTAGTGTTTATGCTTAGATCTTGGAAAATGCGTGCATAATTTTCCAATTTACTGTACTTGAAATGCATTTAATTCTTATGATGCAGTGCTTTAGTCAATGTCTGCAAAATAATTTCCTTGAGCTTTCAAGTATTTCTTAATAAAATGAGAGAAATTTCCCTAACACTATGCTAATTAACAAATAAAATACATAAGGCTTTTGCTTCCCATTCTTTTACATTTTAATTAGAGATGGTAAAATCAACCTGATGAACCAACTCACTTTAAAAGAAAGAAAGAAAGAAAGAAAGAAAGAAAGAAAGAAAGAAAGAAAGAATTTACCCAAATCAAAAGGAAATTGAGGAATGTTTGAGAGAAATAAGGGTACAATAAACATAATGTAAATATTAATAACAGGAAAAATATTGAATTATATAAAAAAACTCATTAAATAATCAGTCACAGTGTTTGTTTACTTGTTTTTTATCCAATCACAGAGAATTCAGTAGAATTTTGTCCTAAAAGGATTTTCCTTCCCAATTTCTATGGGTCCAATCAGAGTCTGAACAAAATACAGGGTCGTGCACACAAACACCAGATCCAGTGACAATCAGGAGCCTGGGGCCATCCACAGATACAACAGATCAAATTCAGAGGAGTCCAAGAGTTTTAGAAGGGATATAAATACTCATGTTCAGATTATAAACAATGTCATGATTTTATTATGAGTCTCATGATATTTGGTGTTTTACTTAAAGCTCTAGCTCCTGGGGAAAAGCGACTACATAAGAATTTTAGCTTTCATTAGAAAAAAAGTTTCTACTAGCCCTCATGACAGAGAAATGTTTGAAAACACAACCTGAATGTATCTGAAAGTCTCAGAAACCAGAAGATAAACAAAAAGTGCCCAAACTTAATTTATTATTTAATATATTATTATTAATTATTATTATGATTTTAAACTTGTGATTTTTAAACCAATCTCGTGATCTTGGGGGGGCCTGACTCATAAATTTTGAACATTTACTGGTTGGCTAGACCACATAAACCAACTTCTGATGGTCCCTGTGGGATGATTACTCCATTATCACCTTCTTGCACCTTCCCCTAAAGCAGTTGTTAACTGGTCATCATCAAAGACAGGATAATTGACTAGATGAACCACTAGATGAACCACGGGTCTGATGGTATTTCCTATGTTCCATCCACACAGATGCCCCCTGCCTTGAGCTTTGTATCCCTGGTTTTCTTCCAGAGTACCTGGAATGGGACCATATTGAAACTAAACTGACAGTTTATCACAGCCAGTAACTTTCTCAAGGATCCACTAAAAAGAGGGTCCTCAAGAGGTGCAGCATGAACTGTAGGGAGCTGGCTGTCTTATATTTCCACTCTGTTCCATCAGGCTAATGGAAGGAAAGACAAGGTATATTCACTTTGGCCTGTCCACCCCTCCCCAGCCCAGCCTTTACCCCAGGGTCTGCAGAGTACCTTTGGTCGAATCTGTCGGCGAAAGGAAGATTCTGCTGCAGACCTGTCTGAGCCTCCTTCCCAGGGAGTGGGACATCTACACATAGATTTTGGGGACACAATATATTTACCATTTTGCTGTATCATTTTATTAAAAGGGAGAGCTCCTCTGACTACCCCTTTTTGTATTGGTTACACATAAGACTCCAGAATGCTATTGGAGCAGATGGACGTAAAAGAGCCAAAAGATCATTTCCAACACACCACAGATGGTGGATGCAGAATACTAGTCTGAGTCCACTACAGTCCTGGTTTTCACAGAAGAGAGAGCAGCAGTATAGCATTGTCAAAGGGATAGCTCAGTGGTTTGAGCATTGGCCTGCTAAACCCAGGGTTGTAAGTTCAATCCTTGAGGGGGCCACTTAGGGATCTGGGGCAAAATCAGTACTTAGTCCTGCTAGTGAAGGCAGGGGGCTGGACTCGATGACCTTTCAAGGTCCCTTCCAGTTCTAGGAGATGGGATATCTCCATTAATTTAAAATTTAAGTCGACCCAAGTTAATTGCACCTGAAGAGACTGGTACTCTCATGCTCAGTTATTTTGTGGGTGCAAACAAGACAGAACATGCACACTATATCAAAAGGTTATTAAAAAAAACTGGGTGGAACTCAGAAATAGCTAAAAGCAAAGAGCAGGTTGAGCCCAACCTGAAACTACAAAGCCCTGTTGGGAGTAAGCAGACAAATGTAACTTCTGGATGGCTTTTTGACACACACACAGATTGAGCATACGCAGTTGCTATGTTCCATCAGACTCTGTAATTGTACTTCATGTCTGATACTGTCTTGACAGCTATCTAAGGCTGAGGTACAGTAAAATAGTGGCTGAAGAGAACCTTTTACAGTTGGAGGCTTTTTAAAAGAAGCAACAGAACCCATGTGCGTTGAATCTCAGTTATATACCACTAAGCCTTATTAGGTTCACAATAAAGTATCTTAGAAGCTGTAATTATTAAAAGTTATTATAACCACTTAGTTGAGTATAAATCATATCGATATCACTAACCAGATATCTCTTTTTCAAAGTTGGGTTTGGATCTTACACAGAGATGATCTCATCAATATTTAAAAGTAGAGAGTATGTTTAATCACAGGGCAGGAGTTCTCAAACTCCTATTTCCTTCCTTGTTATTATTTTATAAGCCTTGACTCTTACCCGTTTTTCTTTCATTTATTTTTCAACCCTGGCTGATTTTCTGTGTATGCTGCACTGATGGTTGGTTGTTTATTCCCTGGATTTACTGCACGGCTGCATTGTCTCTTTTTTCTCATTCTTCCTGGGACATATTTCCCCTGCCAGGATCTTTCGTCCATGATGGTACTCCTGGGTCCTCTATTCTTATTGCACAGCAGCTCTACTATGTAAATAAGTTCCCTGGTCTCCAGTGGGTCCGTCTGATACTGCATCTGTGAAATAGATAGATACCCAGGGGCCGTCTGATACTGCATCTGTGAAATAGATAGATACCCAGTTGTTAGCCAAAAGGAGATCCTGATCCCTCAGCATTTGATCTGGTACCTGGACTTGTCAAAAGAAAATGGACAAATGCAAGTGCATCAGTAGCATATGCAGTAGTCTCTTGACCATTATGTCAAACTCTCTACAACCTCTCGCACTCACATTACTGTAAATGAAATGAACTGCAGCCCATCAGGGAACGTTGCAAAAATAAAAACACATTTCAACTTTCAAAACACATCAGTGTTTCATTATAAAGCAGAGATTTCATACCATGATGTATGTCTTCTGTGGGGCCATCAGGTCAGTTCAGGACCCTGATTTCTGTATTCAAGTGAGAGCATCCATCAGCAAGTAGAGGAAGTGGCACTGGCATGTGTTGCCCTGGCAACCAGTGTTGCCAAACAACAGACTTGGAATATTCTGTGGGGTTTAAACTTTCAGGCTGCTGAGTGACTGACTGAGGTGACAACAGAAACAATGCCTTTTGCTGGATGTTTTCATGATAGCAAGAACCAGATAATTTTTGCATAATTTTCAACCCCGTTCTCCCACCTTTGGGTTGTATCCTGTTTGCTCAGCATTGCAGTCACTGGTAGCACTATAATTAGTCTGAGCTCCAAATTCCATTCCAACTTCCTTTCTTCAGTTGCTCAGAACTGTCTCAAATTCTTTATGAGAGACAAAGTGGGTGAGATTATATCTTTTATTGGACAAACTAGAGATATTACCTCACTCACCTTGTCTCTCTAATTTCCTGGGACCATCATGGCTACAACTACACTGCATACATCAAATTCTTTCTGTAATTTTTCTAAGTATGGGCTCTGTGCAAAGATGAATTTGGGGAGAAAGGATATACAGAATCAGTTCATTATTTTTATTTGTGTCAATAGGATAAATTATATATTTCTTATATATTCTGCTTGGAAATTGTACACATATATTGCTCAAAGATGGCTGAAACTAAATACCTTAAATGTGGCTAGTTTTGCACATGTCTTATCAAGAAAGGGAAAATCGTTTAAATTTGAAATAAACTGGTATGGTGGGGACATCCTGGTTTTCTTTACTCACCTCCTTACTAAGGTATGAACCTCTTGATGCCCCTCCACCACCTTTAGGGAGGCAGGAATTTTCCTAGAAGTCATCACAACCCTCAGATGTATCCCCATAAATTTATCAGTTACCTAGTGGACAGAAGCACAGCCAGAATCGCTAAAAGAAATCATTAAATGACCTGAAGGGAGCTGCACGTATAAGTAATCCTAGCAACAATACTATGGAAGTACAACACACTGAATTCCAAATGCATAAATAGAAAAAAAAATTGCTACATATCCAAAAATCAAATAGTCTAACCTGTCCCACTGATCTTGCTCCATGACCCCACATTAAGAATTAGGTACCTTCAGCCCTTCTTTCATTAATGTCCAATGCATCAGTGCAGTATAAGTTTATAGTGTTGAATCCAGATAACCACTGCATCACCAGTCATTTGTGCTTGTAAGTCATGATGCTGATCAAGGCTTCTTTTGCTGTGGCTGGAGCTCTAGGCCAGGCTGCCTGGAATGGAAGATGCAGAGCTGCTGTCTAGTTCAGCATCCAGCAGACAACCTTACCTAAAATTACCCAATCCCTGCTGGATATGAGTATTGCCTACCCTGCATTGCCCACCCAACTTCATTAGGTACCAGATGACTATGCTTCTCCTGGCTGGGATCTTTCAAAATTGGGCCATATATGGGCACTATCCTTAACCACACTGAGGCAAGTGTTTTGCCAATTTCAGGGTATTCAGAACTCCTTTAAGCTAGTTTCTGGCTGGGTTTGGTTTGGGTGATTCCAGTAGCCTCTATCTGTAGGCTATTTGGTAACGCATCCAGGCTGCCCCTACGACTGCTCTGTGCTCAGCCTGTGTTGGAGCTTGTGTGTCTTTATAGCAGCACATATCCATAGCCTTTGTCACATTGTCTCCTCCCAGTCCCACCCACAGGCCTTCTTTCAATAGTAACTGGGTCAACCAACTGTCTCAGATCCAGGCGGCCTGTAAATCAGGTACCCATCGCTGCTTAGACATATCTGAGTTCCTGCTCTGGAGTGAGCATTTCCATCCTCCACTGGGACAGAGACCTGAGAGTAAGAACTCAAGCTGGGGTTTTCCGATAGCTATCTAGCCAACCGGGTCTTGGTGGTGGGGGGAGGGTAAAGAGAGACCATCTCTTCTCCTCTGGCTGGCTCATAACAAGTCAGGGCTGCAGGGCAGAACTGGCCCCTTCGTAGAACTATTATGTAAGTGTGGATAGAGTCCGCAATGGTCCAGTATTTTGAAAGTTATGAGGTTTGTTAAAAAAGCATAATTTTGGTTTTTTGAGTGGCACCTTCTTTCTCAGCAGATCTAGTCTGTTCAGACATATACAAAAACACATTTGCTGATTTGGGGGCACAAAATAAGTTCCTTTACTTTTTATTTCTTTATAGAGCCAGTGTAACTCAAAGAGTAAGCCAGATTATTTTCTGGCTCACCTGCTACCAACAGAGTTGTCAACTAAATTCTAGTTTAGGCATTTTACTTCAGAGTGCATAAAGGAATATATTGCAGCTCCAATCTATCTATCTTAGGTGCTTATATGTCCCCATCACTGTAGTATCTGAGTACCTTACAACCTTTAATATATTTATCCTCACAATACCCCTGTGATGGAGGGAAATACTATCATCACTATATAACAGAAGGGGACCTGAGCCACAAAGAGATATTTTCCTAAGGTCACACAGGAAGATTATAGCAGAGCAGGGACTTGAACACAGGTATTGCAAGTCCTAAACTAGTGTACTAACCACAGGATCATCCTGCCTCTCTTCTCATAGCTCTGTCAACAAATTTCCACCTAGAACTCAGATGAGGTTGGGCTCAGGATTATTAGTGTTGATACCTGCATACTGAGAACACATATTGAGTTTCAGACCCTAAGTTCATTCTGCAGCACTGCCAGTTAGACGAAAAACACTGACACATTTTTCTTTGTAAATAGCTTATTCACTCTGGAATTACCAAGAGAAACATTGTACCCCATTGTGTTCAATGTTTTCAGAGCAGAATTGCATTTCAGAATGCATTTGTTAAGGCGCTGTTTTAACGACACATTTTTAAAGACAATTTCAGTTAAAGATGCTTCAGTTAAAGGATTTGTCATTGAAGCAGGTCTGATGAGAATAAAGGTGTTATATAGATGATGTTCAAAAGAAAGACTCCCTCTTCATTATCCTGGAATTGTTGTTATCTACGTTTACTGGATCAAATTTAAACAATATGTTGTTTATACAAGAACTCAAAACAGGGGTGAGGACATCAGCAGCAGGCACTTCTGATTTACTACTTTATCCACTGTGAGTGCATGCCGATGAATGAGAGGTCAAGAACCAAGAAGTCATAATAATAGCATTGCAGAAGACGAGATAGGGATAGGTATAAATTGGCCATGAATAAATTCAGGCTGGAAATTAGAAGAAGGTTTCTAACCATCAGAAAAGGGATGTTATGCAACAGTCCTCCAATATGAATAGTGGGGGCAAACAGCCTAATCACTTTTAAGATGGCGTTTGCTAAGTTTATGAACAGGATTGTATTAAGGGTTGCCTGCAATAACAGGGGACTTGACTCGATGACCTGGGGGCACCTTCCTGTCCTATGTTCTTATGATTGGGAGAGCATGTGAGGATTCCTCTGACCATTCACAAAATAACAGTGTTCTTCACCCTGTGTATATGTACTGCAGGCTACTGGTGGATGATTATAGTAATGTTCATGCTGCTGTTAGTTTTACAAAGCATCTTCCATGGCACTGCATCAGATGCAGTCTTAGGGAATGTCTACACCGCAATGTAGCTGGCCCAGGTCACCTGACAGGCTCGTGGGGCTCATGCTGTACAGCTGAAAAATTGCTTTGTAAACGTTTGGGCCTGAGCTCTGCAACCCCATGATGGGGGATGGTCCCAGAGTCCGGGCGCCAGCCTGAGCCCAGACGTCTACACAGCAAGTTTTAGCCCTGTGAGCCTGGGTCAGCTGATGCCAGCCTGCTGCTGCCATGTCACAGGTGTTTTATTCCAGTGCAGATGTACTCTTAATGACCCCAGCACTACAAAACGGGTCAGCAACCTGTCACAGCATCCAGTCTGCTTTCCCAATGCCATGCAACAGTTACCTCAAGCAACTGATAGGAAGGTAAAAGCCCCAATTAAACTATAAAGCACATTCAAGCATTCAAGAGTAAGATCTAAACCATCCATCCATTTTGTACAGGTATTTTTTTTTATCCTAGTGTGTGTGGTGATATAAGGAAAGGTAGGTACAGTACAATGCCATTTACTTGCCTGGGTACTTGTTCTTCTGCTGCATGATACATGAAACTGCTGTTGAAGCCAAAGGGTTTTATTCATATCCTGTAGAGTAAGAACTGAGCCCAAGACTCTCCTTCCTGCTCTCTAATATTTCATTTACGGATATGCTGATTTGTATTTGGCTGCTTTTCAAATACAAACAAGTTATTTGTGCATGCGTTGCAAGTGGCCCCATTATTTCCTATTAATCAGTTTAGTAAACTAATTAGTCTTCCATTTATATTGTTCTGTTGATGTAATGCACTTTAGCAACTGTTTATGCAGGAGCCTGGTGAGGAACAAGCTGGATTAGTTCTATCTCAGCTTGTATTGCTGTTGTGTATGATGTGAATTCCATGCACCTTACTTTCTCTTGCTTTTCCCTCTGTGTCCTCAGTTGTTTAGCTAGGTCAGTTAGTCCATTTCTACTCCATTCAGAAGATGGAAGGCCAGATCCTCAGCTGCTACACATTGGCATAGCTCTGTTAATTTCAGTAGAACTACACCAGGGAGCAGCAACCTTTGGCCCGCGGCCTGCCAGGGTAAGCACCCTGGCAGGCCAGGCCGGTTTGTTTACCTGCCACATCTGCAGCTTCGGCCGATCGTGGCTCCCACTGGCCACGATTCAACGCTCCAGACCAATAGCGGCTGCGGGAAGCAGCACGGGCCAAGGGATGTGCTGGCCGCCGCTTCCCGGTGCCCCCATTGACCTGGAGCTGCGAACCGTGGCCAGTGGGAGCCGTGATCAGCCGAACCTGCGGACTCATCAGGTAAACAATCCAGCCTGGCCCGCCAGGGGGCTTACCCTGGCGGGCCGCATGCCAAAGGTTGCTGATCCCTGAACTACACTAACTTACCCCAGCTGAGGATCAAGCTTCCAGTCCTGCAAAGTGATCATACCAAATAGCTATCATACACCAGAAGCCTACAGTTCATTCAGGACATTCAGACTTCAGTGTCAGATACATGGCTGCAGATTTCTTATTTGGATCCAACAGATATTTCAGAGATAAGCTGCCAAAGTACTTCTGCTGGTCCCACTGTGGCTATAGGTACTGGCCTTTATATAACTCTGCACCCTTGCTCACCAGTGCCCACAGAGTTATTTAGAGATGAATAATCATGTCTTGTTCTTTTCTTCCCCTCTCCTCTCTAGCTACAATTGATCACATTTTTATTCTATTTTTTCTTTTATTTCATTCCTATGTCTACTTCTTCCTCTAAAATCAAATACGTGTCCTTATAATACCTGCCTATGAAGGTTTTAATCTTCCTCTGTACCTACAGGGGGTGAAACTAAAATCAAAACTAAAACCAGTAATGCTTTTTTGTTCTCAGAGTGGTAGTCGTGTTAGTCTGTATCAGCAAAAAGAATGAGGAGTACTAGTGACACCTTAGAGACTAACAAATTTATTTGGGCATAAGCTTTCGTGGGCTAAAACCCACTTCATTGGATGCATGCAGTGGAAAATACAACAGAAAGATATATATACACAGAGAACATGAAAAAATGGGTGTTGCCATACGAACTATAATGAGGCTAATCAATTAAGGTGGGCTATTATCAGCAGGAGGAAAAAAAAAACTTTTGTAGTGATAATCAGGATGGCCAGTTTCCAACAGTTGACAAGAAGGTGTGAGTAACAGTAGGGGAAGAAAATTAGCAAGGGGAAATAGTTTTTACTTTGTGTAATGACCCATCCACTCCCAGTCTTTATTCAAGCCTAATTTAATGGTGTCCAGTTTACAAATTAATTCCAATTCTGCAGTTTCTGATTGGAGTCTGTTTTTGAAGTTTTTTTGTTGGAGAATTGCAACTTTTAGGTCTGCAATTGAGTGACCAGGGAGGTTGATGATGATGTGCTGGAGAGGTTTTAATTGGGGGCTGAAGGTATTCTTCTTGGTATTCTTCTGGCTTGAGCTACATTGATGACATCATCATCTGGACCTGCATGAGAAACTGCAGAATTGGAATTAATTTGCAAACTGGACACCATTAAATTAGGCTTGAATAAAGACTGGGAAAGGATGGGTCATTACACAAAGTAAAAAATATTTCCCCATGCTAATTTTTCCCCTACTGTTACTCACACCTTGTCAACTGTTGGAAATGGGCCATCCTGATTATCACTACAAAAGTTTTTTTTTCCCTCCGCTGATAATAGCCCACCTTAATTGGTTTGGCTTGTTATAGTTGGTATGGCAACACCCATTTTTTCATGTTCTCTGTGTATATATATCTTCCTACTGTATTTTCCACTAAGTGCATCTGATGAAGTGGGTTTTAGCCCACGAAAGCTTATGCCCAAATAAATTTGTTAGTCTCTAAGGTGCCACAAGTACTCCTCGTTCCTTTTGTTCTGTTGCTGGCAAGGCAAAACACAATGATTGGGGCTAACAACCAAAATATGGCTGTACAAGGCCATCTCTTCTTTTGTATTCACTCACTAAGCAGAACATTAGTTTTGGACAAATGGAAAACTTTTTTCTGCTCATTCTTTTGGGACAGGGCATTAGTGAACACTTGGATTACTGACAGATCCCAGACAGGAGTTTTTTGCACATTCTTAATAGCTTCTAGGTACTTCTCTGATCATATACATGTTTTTTTCTTAATAAAAGCATATGCTTTCCATCACATATAAAAGAAACAGAACAAAAAATAATGTGATTAGTTCATGCAGTTTCACTGTCAAAAGTTTACACCTTGATGTACATCTTATAAAAGAATAAGATAGTAATTCTAGACTTCTAGAAATATTAGTCATATTAGTAAAACATTGGTCTAAGTAAACATTAGGGACTGATTTCTCTCTCACAGCATAAAAGTAACTCCCAGGGAAGTCAATGGGAATTATTTGTATTCTCTAGGGAAAGAATAGGATCTCAGGATCACTAGGAAAGAATGTGCAGTATCTCCTGGCTAGAACTGGTTGAAAAAAATGTAATGGAACCGGTTTCCATCTAAAAATGCAGTTTTGTCAATATCAAAATGTTACACAGACTCATAGACTTTAAGGCCAGAAGGGGCCACTATGATCATCTAGTCTGACCTCCTGCACATAGCATGCCACAGAACCTCACCCACCCACCCACTCCTATAATAGACCCCTAACCTCTGGCTGAGTTACTGAAGTCCTCAAATCATGCTTTAATGACTCCAAGATATTGAGAATCCACCATTTACAATAATTTAATCCCACAAGTGACCTTTGTCCCATGCTATAGAGGAGGGTAAAAAACACCCAGGGTCTCTGCCAATCTGACCCAGAGGAAAATTCCTTCAGTTAGACCCTGAGCATGTGGGCAAAACCCATCAAACACACACCTGGGAAAGAATTATCTGTAGTTACTCAGAGCCCTCCCTATCTAGTGTCCCTTTACTAACTCTTGGAGATATTTGCTGTTAGCAGTTGCAGATCAGCTACATGCAATTGTAGGCGGTCACATCATACCAGACCCTCCATAAACTTATCAAGCTCAGTATTGAAGCCAGTTAGGTTTTTTGCTCCCACTGCTCCTATTGGGAGGCTGTTCCAGAATTTCAGTCCTCTGATGGTTAGAAACCTTTGCCTAATTTCAACCCTAAACTTGTTGATGGCCAGTTTATATCCATCTGTTCTTGTGTCCATGTTTGCTCTTAACTTAAATAACTCCTCTCCTTCCCTGGTTTTTATCCCTCTGATGTATTTATAGAGAGCAATCATATCTCCCCTCAGCTCTTCGAGTCTCCTCTCATATCATGTTGATTACATTTTCTATGGGAAGAAGGCCTGATGAAATATTTTAAAATTTCTTGTTTCATTTTGAGAATGTCTAAAAGTTTGTTTAAATGTGATAAAAAAATCATATTGACATTATAATGTTTATGCTGTTTGTTTTGACTTTTATATTATATTATATAATAATTTTAATAAAACGTGTCTATTCTATTTTATATTATGTTTATATTGTTTATAATACATTAAGAAATTATAATAGAAAAGCCTTTACAAAAAATGTGTGTTAATTGATGTTAGGAATACGATGGCTATATGTTATACTAGTGTCTGGAACATTATGCAGATCATGCTTCCAATTGTACTTTTAATGAAAAAGAACTTAATAGGATAAAATTACCAAAATATATTGTTTACAGAATTCAGAGCTGCTTGCTAGTTTCCCCTTTCAGATGTGCTTCCTCCCTGCAATTACAACTGAGGATGTGACGGGTTCCCCCCTGGGTGCCACATGGAACTGGGGCACCGCTGAGCCTGCCTGACCCGCCAGCCTGGGCTCCCTTTCACAATGTGGTGCTGTGATAAGTTGCCAAGCTCTCCAAGCTTGCTCTGTCACCAGCATACTCATAGACAGGGACACACCCAACTGCAGCTTCACACACAGATGCTGAGATCAGCTCAGCTAAAGCACCTCCCAGTTGTTAAGGCCTGCACCCCCCCTCTGAAGTGTAAACCCAAAATTATACAGTCTTGTGCTGCACAGGGAACTGTACAGCATAAGCTCATAAAATTCACCCCCTCCCTCAATGTGGAGAGAGATATGTGGAGGAGTCCCAGAGAGATGGCTGTATTTTAAAGAAGCCTTATTGAGACGCAGGAACAAACCATCCCGATGTGCAGAAACAATAGCAAATATGGCTGGCAACCAGCTTGGCTTAACAGAGAAATCTTCAGTGAGTTTAAACACAAAAAGGAAGCTTACATGAAGTGGAAACTTGGACAGATGACTAGGGAGGAGTATAAAAATATTGATTGAGCATGAAGGGGTGTAATCAGGAAGGCCAAAGCACAATTGGATTTGCAGCTAGCAAGGGATAAGAAGGGTTTCTACAGGTATGTTAGCAACAAAAAGAAGGTAAAGGAAAGTGTGGAACCCTTACTGAATGGGAGAGGCAACCTAGTGAAAG
Organism: Malaclemys terrapin pileata; assembly: GCF_027887155.1. Lineage (NCBI taxonomy): Eukaryota > Metazoa > Chordata > Testudines > Emydidae > Malaclemys > Malaclemys terrapin. The sequence goes on along the minus strand of NC_071505.1, from coordinate 287,286,346 downwards.
ATGATGTGGGAAAAGCTGAAGTACTCAATGCTTTGTTTGCCTTGGTCTTCACAGACAAGGTCAGCTCCCAGACTGCCGCACTGGACAGCACAGTATGAAGAGTAGGTGAGCAGTCCTCAGTCATGAAAGAAGAGTCAACAGTGTGCCCTTGTGGCCAAGAAGTCTAATGGCATATTGGGCTGCATTAGTAGGAGCATTAACAGCAGATTGAGGGAAGTGACTATCCCCCTCTATTCACCACTGGTGAGGCCACATCTGGAGTACAGTGTCCAGTTTTGGACCCCACACTACAGAAGGGTTATGGACAATTTGGAGAGAGTCCAGCAGAGGGCAATGAAAATGATTAGGGGTCTAGGGCACATGACTTACGAGGAGAGGCTGAGGGAACTGGGCTTGTTTCTTCTGCAGAAGAGAAGAGTGAGGGGGGATTTGATAGCAGCCTTCAACTACCTGAAGGGGGTTCCAAAGAGGATGGAGCCAGGCTGTTCTCAGTGGTGGCAGATGAGAGAACAAGGGGCAATGGTCTCAAGTTGCAGTAGGGGAGTCTAGGTTGGATATTAGGAAAAACTATTTCACTGGGAGGGTGATGAAGCACTGGAATAGGTTACCTAGGGAGGTGGTGGAATCTCCATCCTTAGAGGTTTTTAAGGCCCAGCTTGACAAAACCCTGGCTGGGATGATTTAGTTGGGGTTGGTCCTGCTTTAAGCAAGGGGTTGGACTAGATGACCTCCTGAGATCTCTTCCAACACTAATCTTCTATGATATGCAACAGCTTTCTGCCCCAAGTTATAATTTCCACACACTGGTTTTAGACAAAACAAAGACAAGTTTTTTACCTACAAAAGATAGATTTTAATTGATTATAAATGATTATAAGTGATAACAGATCAAAGCAGATTACCTTAGTAAATAATCAAAACCGCAAACTGAGCTTAACACACTACATAGGTAGGCTATGAATCAGCAAATTCTCACCCTGAGTGATAAAAATGCTGGCAGATTCTTAATGCACAAGTTGCCTTGGCTTTTCCAGGTTTTCATATACAGGCTAAAAATCCCTCTAGCCTGGGACCATAATTTCCCAGTGCTTGCCCCTCAGGTGTGTTATTGTAGGGAGAGTGAGGTATCATCATGATGTCATTGTACATTGTATATCTGCTTCCCACTTCTGGAAAGCTCTTTCACTGTGACCTGGGTCGAACAGTTCCCACTGCGTAGTGCTATCTATGCGAGGTTTCTATTGTACACAGTTCCTGGGGTTATCCTTATGCTTTTGTGCATTTTCTAAATAAGCCATTAACATCGTTTGGCCTTTTTACTGTTCTACCTGAAAGGCTGCTTGTGGGTGTTTTCAACCTCATAACATGTTTCAGTAACACATACATAGCCAAACTTCATAACTTCATGTATGATGATAGCACATACAGTCCAATGAGATATTAATGTCTAGCATATCAAGACTTCTAGAATGATCCCTCACAAAGCATACTTTGTATAAACATATCCTAATTACATGACAATGATGAATATTGGGGTACCAGGGTATCACAGGGGACTTTCACTTTTCAGTAAAAAGATGATAAAGGATCTTTTTGCATTTTCTAAAACAAACTTTATCAAGAGCCAAGAGCTGAGAATTCTATTTCTAAATGAAAACCATAGCTGTGGTACCTAAGGCAGAAAGAAGCTGCTGGATTATAGATCATTCATAGCTAGTACTTGTAAGCCACAAAGGGCTGCTGGAAATGTTATATGGCCTCTTGAATGACAATTTTTTTAAAATTTAAACAGACCCAGGGCCATAGCTGATGGAAATGTTTACTGTGAACAATACATTCAATGAATGTAGCATATGTATCTGTTTATGAACAACAAGACCCTGGTTTCAACCCATAATGAAAATGTGATTGACTATTTCTGTCAAGTCTAAGCCCAACAAAAGCAGTGTGAAGTAATGTTAACTTTAAGACCATTCTTGCTTGAAAGAATTAGGGAGGAAAAAAGAAAACACATTGAAATAGGAGGGGAAAGAACACAGAAAGGCAGAAGAGAGAAGAACAAACAAGAGAGGTGCTGGAAGAATAAGCGAATGCAATAGGCTGCCCGATGGGAGGGGAAGGGGGATAAAAATAGAATGGATCTGGTGAGGGGAAGTACAGATCAATTGCCACACTAGAAAGCAGGCAAATATGCAATAAGCTAGTGCCTTCTCACTAGCTTAAAAGATATTTACAAACAAATAAATCCCATGAATCTCTCAGTTGATTTGCAATAGGAATCCTACTTTAAGTTTTATATGAAACCTATAAAAATAAAATCTTAATACCGGGTGGAAAAAAGAAATATATGGATATAGCCCAGCAGGTGGGTGCGTGGGTAATGCACACACCCAGGAATCAGGGCTCCTATAGTCTGCTCAGCCATTGCTTAACAGTCTGATATTGTGAAGTAGAGAGTATTTTCACCACCTGTGGAAATGTACTGGAATTGGGGATGCTCAACAACTGGCAGGATCAAGGTCTTCCAGTGCAAAATAAGTTCAATGACACTTATCTCACATTGATGATGACAGGTTAAGGAGTTGATCCTGCAATTGTGAATATTCATGTGAATATGTTTTACTCATATGAGTGAAGGTTGCAGGATCAGACCACTAATTAACAAATGTCATTAAAGTACTATAAGGTTCTTGGATAAAAGGTGTGTGAGAGTACAGAGTATTATAATTAAAACGTCCGATTTATTTCTACAAATTGGGCCTGGCCTTTATAAAATCAAAGTACCACAGCTCTGGACCCTGATAAACTTGAGAGAGATTTCTTCTCACAAAAGCCTTTTCATATTAAAGTGCTGTATTCTATATATTAACAAAGATAAAACAAGTTATCAGTTGACATTTTTGAAAGCTTAAGGATGCCTGAGGGAAATCTACTTTGCATTCTATACTTTTATACCAAAATGTACCATTCACCAGGTCTGCAGCGAATTATTTGCTACTCACTAGGCCAGGGATCGGCAACCTTTGGCACGTGCCTCACCAGGGGAAGCTCTTGGCGGGCCGGCCTGGTTTTTTTACCTGCCGCATCCGCAGGTTCGGCTGATTGCGGCTCCCACTGGCCGCGGTTCGCCACTCCAGGCCAATGGGGGCAGCGAGAAGTGGCAGCCAGCACATCCCTTGGCCCACGCCACTTCCTGCAGCCCCCATTGGCCTGGAGCGGTGAACTGCGGCCAGTGGGAGCCACGATCGGCTGAACCTGCGGACGTGGCAGGTAAACAAATCGGCTCAGCCCGCCAGGGGTCTTGCCCTGACAAGACGTGTGCCAAAGGTTGCTGATCCCTGCACTAGGCCTTGAAATCGCTGAACAACCTCAGGAAAGTTCTCCAAGAATATAATAATAATTAACCTCCCTTTAGGCCTAAATATTAATTTGTTAAAGTCAGATTAACCATTAAAAAAAAGATCAATAATTCCTGTCTCATTTCTAAAGAATTGCTCTTAGCCATATTAACTCAGGATGGGAAATGTAGGAGTAACATTCAGAACCACTGCTTTCCACCTTCTGGTTCTCAATCCTAGTCATATGGCTGAGATTTTTTAGACTGCAGGAATAAAAGCAGAAAGTGAAAGGTGCCATGGTTTATACACTACCTCTGGATAAAAAATAAAACACATTATTTTGTCACAAAAATCACAGCATTTGCAAAGTATTAGTCTTGAAGAAACATTGTGAGTCCCAAAAGAGTATTTTAAGTGCCTTTACTGAAAATGTTTTCTTCTTTTCTTCCAACATTAGACAGAAAGATTGTCAGATGGCAAGACTAGAAAGAAGGGGAGTCTGAGATATGCAACTCTGATGCTAATAAACAAATAAACACATTATTTTGCCAGTAAACTGCAGAACCTTTAAAATATTATACTTTAGGAACTTTTCTTAACTCCAAAAGAGCACATATTAGGTATCTGTCTTTTCTATTTTAGATGATTTCAAATTTAGACTTATTCTTGATAATTTTCCATTTTTAATTGTTTTATATGAATGATCACTTCACTAAGAGAAATATTCTGCTGCCACTAATTACACTGTTACCTTACTCTGCAAGTAGTCCATTGATATGGATCGGACTCTTCATAGAGTGAAGTACTACTCAATGGTGTCCGAATCTGGTTGTAAGCTGGACAGAATTATTATTATTTATTTATGCCTTAAAAAAACCTCCAAATCATGCTTGTATGCCAGGTGTGTATTTGCAAGCTCTCACAGCTTTATTCTACTTTGCATTATACAAGGATAGTTCCCATGGTAACTATTACATCATTTGGCACACATACTACCTGAGAAAAACAGAACAATTTAATAAAGAAACACACATCCACCATTGTGCAATCTGAATTGATTTAGCTATTGCATAATTATGTTTCATGAAACAAACAAAAGACTGCATCAGTTCTCAGTGTCAGTGTGACCACTTGTCTCTCAAAAGTTAACATTTGTCTCCAGTTCATCCCATGCCCAAACCTCCCTCTGCCACTCACATCTTAAAAAGCTTGACTCTGCTCAACTATTTTTAAAAATTGCACCCTTCTCCTATAACCTTCCCGTTTCCTGCCACATAATTTTGTTCTCCCTCCCTCCCCCCACCATCCCCGATACTAGAGCTGGGTGAAATTGGAGATTTAAAAAAAACCAAAACCACAAACTCATCCATGTGAATTTTGAAAAAAGCTGCAACAACAGTGGGAAAAGGAGGACATTTCCTTCCCACAAAATAAACACATAGAACTGGTAATTGACAAGTTCCTGATTTCTTCCCATCCCTGCCACTAAGGCCCAGCTCTTCAAAGTGAGTTAGGTGCCTAGCTCTCATTGATTTCAACTAGAGCTGGGTGTCTCAGTATCTTTTAATATCTAGGCCTAAGTGACTTTACTAGTTTGGACTGATTCACAGAGCAAAATCTTCACTGAGGTGTAATTAAGGCTGGGAGTATCAGTAATTTAAAGGCAAAAATCCTGATGAGAGTGTTGTATTTATAAAAACAAAACAAAAACTATTAAAAGGCAGGAAATCCACAGTTGAGGTTAACCTTAAAAGAAACTCAAATGTTTGAAAGGGTAGAAAGAAAGAGAGATTGGAAAGGCTGGAGTATGAGTATCACATTGTGCAGTGTAATTGAGACCAGTGAGTGATTGTGTCACCACTGCCCTGTAAACCTGGGTGCCTTAAATACTCTGATGTTGTGACTCACAGCCCAGACACCAACAGCCAGAAGACCCTGAGCGTCTGCATGGTGTGCAGCCATGGTTCAGCACTCTGACCCCAGTAGCCTGCCTAAAACACAATAGCCACATCCTGGTCTCCACCAACCTTGAGAACTACTTGCAGGGTGACCCCAACAAACTCCCAGTCCTGAATTTCCCCAAAACCATCTGTTTGAAGCATCCAGCTCTCTCCTGGAACTGACAGAATTAATAAAGTTTGTTGCTCTTTTAAAGAGACACAATCACAACAGCTCATTACTTTAACTGGCATTAACAATCAATTCAAACACAGCACTGGGTTGGTTTAGATTAAAAGTGAAACAAGTTTTCCCAAACTCGGTATTTGGTCCCCAGACTCAGGATAACCTCATGCTGTTCTTCCTCTCCGGTGGACTTCCTATTCCCTTGCTGATTCATATGTAAATGAAGGGCTTCCATTGTTTTGATTCCACCATGCTTAGTTTACATTGGGGTCAGGTAGATAGCTGCCTTCCATCCTGTCTGGGAGAAAACCTGTTTCTCTCCCTTTGGTTGGTCACAGATTTTAAATCATAATATCAGTGAATATTCATAATTTCTCATATAATGTTAATACACACATTTCAGAATTATATTATCACCAGTGTATCACCAGTTCACATATGATACCTTTCATGTCCCGCTTGAGCCATTGTTATTTGTTAATCTTTTCAGAAGGAACCCCTAGATAATAAAGCATGGCCCTTTTTGCTGCTGACAGCACCTAGCAGATGGCTTACAATAGGAATTGCAATAGTGGCAGGCGAGTGTGCATCTAGACTAGGGATCGGCAACCTTTGGCACGCATCCCGCCAGGGTAAGCACCCTGGCAGGCCGGGCCGGTTTGTTTACCTGCCGTGTCCACAGGTTCGGTCGATCACGGCTCCCACTGGCCGTGGTCCGCCGCTCCAGGCCAATGGGGGTGGCGGGAAGCGTCAGCCAGCACATCCCTCGGCCCGCGCCACTTCCCGCAGCCCCCATTGCCCTAGAGCTGCAAACTGCGGACAGTGGGAGCCACAATAGGCTGAACCTGCGGACACAGCAGGTATAAAAACTGGCCCAGCCCACCAGGGTGCTTACCCTGGTGAGCCGCGTGCCAAAGGTTGCCGATCCCTGGTCTAGACCCTCATTCAGGACCACACTTAAGCACATGTCTAAGTTCATCCTTGTGTGGCAAAGAAGTTCACTAGAGCCATTTGAAAAATGGGAGAAAAAATTCACAAAAGATTTTGAAATGTTGAAGTTTAATTCTGTGGGTTTCATTACTTCTGTTTTAATTGTTTATAAAATTATTTATTGAAAATGGTATTTTTTCTTTTCTGAAATTTTTATTTTTTTAAATTTTAAAACTTGTCCATTTCCTTTTATGCTCCCTTTTCTTCCTGATTTTCTCCCCCTTTTTTTCTTTCACCACTTTGCCACTGAAAATGGTGAAAACAAATTGAGAAGGGGGGGGGAGAAGCTATTTTTGTTTGTATTCTAATTTTTTTTAATGAAACGTTTGAAAAAAAGTTTTTTTTTTTTAAATTCTGACTTAATAAAGACCCTTTTTCGATTAAAATATTTTTCAGTTGACAATCTCTAAACTTAAACATGTTCTTAATGTTAAGCAAGTGTCATTTACTTCAATCATAGTTAATAGAGATGCTTTTCTGAATGGGTGTCCCTGTCTGTTACCCACTGCATGACCACTTCAGGGGAAGGTGCAAGAAAAATGAAAGCAGATTTTAAAAAGAGCTTAGCACCCAACATCTCCCACTTAGATGGGCAATTCTGGAATAAACTGGAGAAAGTCCTTCCTAACACCAGCAATGATTGACTTATGCCCTGGAGTTTGAGGGTTTATATTCCAGAACAATTTATTTTTTGAATCTACTACTTATTGTAACTATGGATGGTCTCATTATCCATGTAATGTCTTAATAATACAGCAATTAAAGAGTTTCAAAATGTTCATTGGTATAGTAATTTTCCTCTGGAGGTATTCCAGTCATTTGAGTCATAATTCAGCACTTTGAAAAATCCCAAATATGGATTTCTCTGTTAATAAGCATTTTAAAATTTCCTGCATATGTATTTAATATTTACCCAATAGGAAGTAATGGTTACACATTCATTGGTTATATGTAGCTTTATAATTTCAAATGCTTCTAGTTAGGTAGGAAAAATATATCCACTTGTGTCACTAGTGTTACAAGAGGCACAGAAATCAGGTACATAAAATCATCTATAATGAAGTACTCAACTCTCACTGTTCCTTGAGCCCTGAAACCTGGTCAGCATAGATGCAAACTCCTCAGAGTGTGTTTCTTGTTTGAACAAGGGAGTGTGAGTGGGGGAAGACTAACAACTTACTATGTATAGGAATACTCAGAGGGAATGAAAAAGAAGACATAAAATTAACCAATATCCACCCTTCCTACAGGGTCTGTTTAGCATTTATCTGTTTACTCAATATTTCTATGGCAGGGAGAGAGTGCTTCTCAAATTCCCATGAGGGCATTTTATCTTCCCAATGTTGGAAATGTTTTCCCAACCTTACACATCTTTAGAAGGCTTCCTTCACTACTGCCTGCTATTGGATTATCAACTTTTTTTTTTAAAGGCCCTCCAGATAATTTTTTAAAAGCAGGACAGATTGCATCTTCCTGTGGAAACACTGAAGGACCCGGGCCAAGGGGGAGGAGAGGTGTGAGATTCACCTCACAAAGGTCTCATGATGACCAGGAACAGAGTTTTCTCACTTCCACATGGAACAAGCAGAGGGATTCAATCCTCGGAAACCACAGATCCTTGGAGTCTGTGCAGATTTGGGGAATTGGATGCAGAACTTGTGCCTCTGCACTGGTTCCAGGACCTACTTTAGCTCCCTGACAGAGTATGTCTAATAAATCTGTGCTATTACATGCTTCTGAGCCCTTCTGTGCCTTGGAAGCTCTCTCCAAAGGGGATCCCACAGTGTGGAGGTGGCGCCACCACAAATTAATGCAGAATCAGGTCATATTAACTTTTCTGCAAATTTCTTATGAGGTTGGTAAGGAAGGGGATAATTTGCATTTAGCCAGCTTCACCCTCAACCCTTTATTCACATGTGGATCCTGCAAACAGTGAGATATACTCTGCTCATGAAGGATGGGGATGGTTCTGTGGAGTGGCTGACCTCCCTCTCCACGTTGGGATACTGGATGAATAGAAAGCTGTTGAAAGCTTCAGTAGCACACATAACCATAGAAATGTAGGCCTGGAAGGGACCTCAGTAGTTACCTGGTTCAGTCCCCTGCATTAAATGGAGTCTAGTAATAACTAGACCATACCTGATAGGTGTTTATCTAATCTGTTCTCAAAAACTTCCAATGACGGAGATTCCACAACCTCCCTAGTCCATTTGTTCCAGTGCTTAACCACCCTGACAGTTAGAAAGGTTTTCCTAATGTTCAACCTAAACCTCCTTTGCTGCAATTTAAGCCCATTGCTTCTTGTCCTATACTCAGAGTTTAAGGAGAACAATTTTTCACCCTCCTCCCTGTAACAACCTTTTATGTACTTGAAAACTACTATATGTCCCCAATTCAGTCTTCTATTCTCCAGACTAAAGGGATTACACAGGGTTTATCTGTCAAATGAAAATTATGATATCTCCTCTATTAGGCAGCAGGGACGGTGGTGTCTTGACTTGAGGCCCAAATGAGTTGAAGAAAGGTTTCATCACCACATTCTTCCCTGTGAGCAATCACTTTTCACTTGCTAGCTCCATGGTAATTCTCACAGCCAAAGCCATGGTCCTGCCAGCTTCTCCATGGAGACGGGGTCAAACTGGGTGGAGCAGCTTACAGGATTGGGGCCTGAATCTTCACTTAAACTCAGGATCAGTATTTTTGTATTAGAGTAAAACCAAGTGCTCGGCACTGCTGCAGTAGATCTGATTAACATGCTGACTCAGATGTTCACATGGCGTGTATTTTCAAAACTGGTGCAACTGAGATACTCAGTGCAATGTTTCATAGTTTCTTGTGATATTTTTAAAAGTAACAAAAATAGCAATGGCCAAAGGAAGTTTTAGAGAAAATAAGATTCATATAATTATGTGGATTTAGCTAAAATTATCACCAAAAAAATGAAGAAATTCTGAGTCGAGGATCCAACTTTGTCTTTTGTGCAAGGTAATGCAGAGGGGCAATGAGTATGAAACCCTAGCAGAGAAGTGTCTCAGTAAAAGCCAAGTTACTGATTCTGGATATATGACGGGGATACTAGCTTTTGTAACCCTGATCCAGATCAGCTGATTGGGGCCCAGAAATAAAGTTCAAGTGCCCCAGCACTCTTGTGAGTCAAACTGTTATAACAAATAGGAATTTTAGCTTCTGATCCTGCAATGTCTTGGACATGTGTAGAGTTCTGTGGCCATGCAGAGCCCTATTGGAGTCTGTGGGGTTCTGTATGGTGCGGCAACCCATCCACATACAATAATTTGTAGAACCGGGGCCTTAATTATCATAGAACCTGTGATTCCTAGGCACAGCAGGGTGAGTGAAGGATAAGGGCAAAGAGAAGACAAACTAGGGTAGGATGATCTTTCAGCAGTAAGAAGGGAATTGTGAAAACTTAAACAAAGTTATGTTTGTGACAGGAATAAATGTATTGTCCACATTAATATTTGTTGTGTTTGGCGTTGCATGAAAATTAGCTAAGCGGCCCCACCCATAACATTAAAAGAGGCATTTCTTTTTCAATATTTTTTTTCCAGTGGCACCGAAAAAGGAAGAAAGAAACTAAGATGAACAAAAGTTGCTTCCTTGATTAGTACAAGAGGCAACATTCTTACAGGTTTCCCACACTGCCAAGGTCAATATAAAGTTGACAGATTCCAAAAGTCCACAAAAGAAACAATGTCATAAACTTCTTTCTGCTAAATAGGGAATATTAATTTCTCCTTGATTAATGTGCACCACTCCCATGAGAGTTAATGAGGATTGCGCAAAAACTGAGGATAAAATAGACTCCTGTGTTTGTACTCTGATAAATCGCAATCTTACATTATCATCCCACAGGGGCTGTGCAACTACACTTCTGTTTTCTGGTTTCTGAATACCTCTTCTGATGGCCTAGTCAGGGCCTGTGGTGCTCCTCAGTGTGAGCTTGATCCTAGGCACTGTGAAGTTATTAGGACTTCCTGTAAGGTTTGGCAGAGATTGTTGCTGATGAATTTCCATACTAATGGAGATAGGAAAATGTCTATTTTGGTAAACGATGAGCCAAATTCTACTCCCACTTATACTAGTTTAAATTCTGCATAGTTACACTGACTTCAGTGGACATACTCTTGATTTGTGTGCCATGTAAACGAGTTCAAAATCAGGCCCGCTATTGCTTCTGTTATTTCTGTACCTGCCCTTGTCTTTCTGTGGTGGGTTGTTTTTTGGAGGGGCATATATTTCATCTTCTCCTGCCTTCAGTGCTGCCATTTGTACAGCTGTCCCTGTCTCTCCTGCTGCTATTTCTACATCTGCCCCTGCTTCAACTGCTGCCATTTGTGCATCTGCTTCGTGCTGTGCAACTTATATGGTTTTGTCAGTAGTAAGGGACAGTGAAGGTTATAATTTACTTTCCTCAGCACACACACAAACTCTCTCTCCTTATACTTATCCTGTCACTGTCCCATAGCTCATACATTTCTCTTTAGTATCCCAACATCTTTCTCTCCCACCAAAGAAGAAAAGAATTTACATATTAATTATAACTTGTCTAGTAAAAATGAAACAGACACCTGTAATTATGCAGAGGCACCACACACTTGCACATTGCTAAATCAATGATGAATGGAAAAGGGAGCTCATTAAAATGAATCACAAATTTACTGCATAATACATCTAGATTTGCAGAACATATTAATTCAATGGGGTTGAAATATGTGATATTAAATAGCATGTGTGAAGAAACCTTCAAGAGCAATTTAAATAATTATCCTAGTGCTGGGTAGTATATTGTTTGTTTGTTTGTTTTCCTCATGCCCAGTTACTAATGCCTGGATCCTAAAAGGTATTTAGGTACCTAACTATAGTTGATTTCAGTGGGAGCTAGGTTCCTAAATACCTTTTAGGATCTGAACCTGAATTCCTTAGTTAAATTACAAAATTCTGATTTACAAAACATGGTTTTCAGCAGAATTTGCCAAGCTAGGTTTATCACTTAGCACTGGGGCCTATCCTCTTCTCTCAGAATAATAATAATAATGCTTTGAACGTGTACAGTGCCTTCCCCTCAAGGTGTTGAAAACATATTACACATGTTAATGAATTAACCCTACAAGATAGGCATTATGATCTCTACTTTATGGATAGGAAAACAGAGGCACAGAGAGTTGGGTGAGCTACCCCCAATCCCATGGCCAAGGGATGAGGGGATTCTCTTAGGAGACGGGAATTAAAATCCCTTAGCCTGCATCAGGCTAAGTGGGAATTTTGAACCTGGCTCTCCCACATCCTGGGTGAATGCTCTAACCGCAAGGCTAAAGATTACGAGAGGCTGCTCATCCTCTGGAGGCATCTTGTGTGAGGGCAGAGCAAGGCAGGTGCAATGCCTAATTTAAGGTTCCCAACAGGGTTTAGATGTGAAATAGGCAGTTTTGCACATGCTCATTGGAAGACTTTTAAAGTACTTTACTGATGGAAACTTAGGCATCCACAAGGTTGGGAGGCAGCTGAACAGGGCTTTTTAGGATTTGAATTTTGGATTTATGCTCATAAAATGGCAGCTATTTGCCTAAATCCCTTTGTTGGTCTAACCCTCAGAATTTAAGACTTAAGGAGGGGCGCAAGGAGAGGTAAGGAAGGAAGTGGACGCAATGAGAGAAGTTTTGAGATGTGATTAGAAAAATGATGCTATCACTTCTGCCAGTGGCTGCATTAAGATGCAAAGCCATCATTTTGGAAAAGCCAAGTCTTCCTGGGGTTAGCGATCTCTCGAGTAACATCACAGACGAGAGCACGTTCAAGGTGCCAGAAGGCAAAGACAGTGAAAAGTGGGCTGATTAAGGAAATGATGACTGCCTTGAAATTGTCACAGTACAGTTGCTAATTAACAACTAAACTGAAGATAAGCTACTTTGAAAACATCAGCATGATTATATTACCGGGACCAAATTTCAAATTCCAATCAGAAAGACTTGAAAGAACTAGATTGTTTCTTTTAATTTATTTTCAAATTAAACATTATTGGTCCTGATTCCACTCTTAATTAAACTGGTGTTTGTTGCTGGAACAATTCCAAGGTAGTCAATGGAGTTACCCCAATGTGGAATCAGCAAAAGTGAGAGAAAAATCACAACCTATTGTTTAATGCGACCAAGAGTCCTGTGGCACCTTATAGACTAACAGATGTCTGTTAGTCTATAAGGTGCCACAGGACTCTGTCACTTTTTTACAGATCCAGACTAACACAGTTACCCCTCTGATTCTTGGCAACCTATTGTTTAATGTTATTTTAGGTAATTATGAGAGCACTGAAAATATAACCTGTAACTGTTAAAGTCCTGAGACTGGTTCTGCTCTACTGTACTACAGGGCATGCTGCCCCAAAGAAAGTGGGGAAGGAATAGGCACACAGCTCCATCTTCCCCAGTGGAGCTGGCTGCCTGTGAAATGGGGAGTAAGTTACACTCCGTCAAGTAGCCTGGTAGTAGGTCTGTGGCAGGTGTGTAGCTGGTAGTTCCAGGAGGCATTCTGCCTTCCTGATGTGGAATGCCTCCCTGTTCTGTTGGTGGCATGGTGTGATCTGCACCACAGCCATTGCAGAGCAATGGATTAATTGCAAAACTGAGTCCTTAGATTGTAATTACCTTGTGGTAAGTGTAGATTTATATATTAAGCTGTAGTGGTGGCATTGGGTTGATTTTTAAAGGTATTTAGGAGCCTAAAGATACAAGTAGGTTAGGGCATGTCTACACTACAATGTAAGCCCAGTGTTAGTGGGACTTGAGTCAGCAGACCCTGAGTTTGAAAACCCAGTGTTGGAGGGTATGTCTACACTGCAATGAAAAACCCATGGGCTTGAGTAATGGGCTGTTTAATTGCAGTGTAGACATTCAGGCTGGTGTTAAAGCCTGGGCTCGTGGACCCTGTGAGGCGGAGAGTCCCTGAGCTTGGGCTGCAGCCTGATCCCAGATATTTACACTGCAATTAAACAGTCTCTTAGTCCAAGACCTGCAAGCCCAAATCAGCTGGTGTGGGGCAGCTGCAGGTGTCTAACTTCAGTGTAGACATACCTTGAGTTTCAACACTGTTTGCCAACCCTAGATTAAGAATGTTTTAATCTGGGCCTGAACCTGGGATCTCGCGTCAACACTGCAATATGCAGACCTGAATCCAATCAGTGATATCCCAGCCTTCCTAGAGCTCTCCCGAAATGTGGCCACTCTCGCTCTTTTTCTCATAGTGAAATGAGAGAAAACTTAACTGTCCACATGTATGTTACAGGAAGTTTGAATAGACTGCCAACACATCCTGCTGAGCTGTCATTTTGGTCTGCACTCTCCCAGCAACCAGAGTCAGCAGCATGGTGGAGGCACCACATGAAGAACTTTTCTCACTTGTACTTTCACTCCTGTTTCAGGAAATGGACAGAGCTTCCATGTGACACCGGTGGATATTTGGCAGTGTTTCCTTATGCACAAAAGGTACCTGACAGAGCTCATGACAGAGCAGGAAGAGGAGAAGGACACAGACACAGCAGACTTGGACTGGCTGATGCTGTTCATAATACTTGGTATAGCTGCTGATTCCCCCTACTTAGACTGGCACTTCGTGAGCAAGATCACGAGCACAGTCTGGTGGGACCAGATTGTCTTCCAGACCTGGTATGACAAGCTGTGGGCCCAGAACTTTCACACAAAGAAAGCTACACTTCTGGAGCTCCATGAGCAGCTCGTCTCTAGCCACCAGTATAAAGAGACACACATGACAGTGGCCAAGGTGTTCCAGAAACAGGTTGTTATAACTATCTGGAAACTGGTTACCCCAAATTTCTATAGGTCTGTTGCCAACCAGTTTGGTGTTGGAAAGTCAACTGTGGGTAAAGTGGTTGCTCGAGATTTTTGAGGCAATCAGATGTGTGATTTATATCAGATGTGTGGCAGCTATAAAGTATATTCCTAAGGTAATATCTGTCTTTGAGAGAATGAAGTTTCCAAACTCCATCCATGGCCGTTGATGGGACTCATCTGCCCATAGTTTGCCTGCGGTAAGGAGCACTTGAGTAAATAAACTGAAAAGCATACTACTCCATTGAGATGCAGGCCCCTGTAGAGCACCAATGCTGATTTATGAACAGCAATATAGGCTGCTGTGGGAAAATTTATGACGCCATAGTTTTTCATTGATTGGGTGGACAGTCTGGGCCATTATTCTCACCAAATGGCATTGTCATAAAAGGAGTTACTGTCTCCACCACTATTCTGGGGGACCCCATGTAGACCCTTTTGCCTTGGCTTATGAAACCATACTCTGATCTCACAGGTCCTGGCAAAAGAATGTTTAATTGCACTCTCAGCAGATGTAGAGTGGTTCTTGAATGTGTGTTTGGCAGATTGAAATGCCACTGGAGATGTCTACAGACACATTTGGATTCCAGAATAATGAATGCAGTCTGCATTATTGTGGCTTGCTAGGCTCTTCAAACTCCAAGATTTAGCCATTTCCCCCTGAATGGAACTGTGACAGTGATGGACTGCTGAACCAGCCAGAAAGCACACCTACCACAGCTGGAGCTGGATGTACCTGGGCAACAGAAGTCAGGGATGCCTTGTGCTCCAACACTCTGGACTTGCATGGGCCAGTGGAAGAGGGATAATAGTACCTTTATAAATGCATTTGTGTGGGGGTAGAGATTGATTGCTTGTGGGAGTGGTATGATTGCCATGCAATGTTCTTATGAATGTCCTGACCACTCATCAGATGGAATGGGGGAGGAGGGAGGGTTGGTTCACAGAGTGGGTTGATGTAAAGAAGTGATTGATGTATGGATTGATGGCGCTAAACTGTACTGAGAAATAGTGTTTGCATATAAATTCCCAATTGTCCCTGATTATGTTTACACCTTTATTATTTGAAATACACATTCTGTAAATTTTCTTAATCAAATGAAAAGATTTATTTATAAAAATGTACTAGAAAAGTATATTAACCTATTGTCAGCTGCCATTACCACAATAAAACATCAGTAACAACAAACACTTTAGAAAAAGGAACAAAGTGCATGAAAAAGTGCAAATAGTGAAACTGTACAAGACAGAAACCCCCTACTGTTGCATGTTCTCTGCCCCCAGCCCATTCTCCTTTCCCTTCCTTCCGCATTTACTACACCCTTGGTGTCAGCGGAGAGAAGTGGAGGTGTCCATGGAGGAGGGATTCAATATGGAGGACTGCATATGGCACAGTTGCCCTGCCCAGCCACTCATAAGGCCTAATTGTATTGACTGTCCAGCTAGGGAGTTGTCCAAGCTGTTCCTGGGCTGCAGCATAGGGTACCCTGAAGAGGACTCAGACTATGAGGGGAGGGTGCAGCAGGAGCCAGTACTCTTGTGGCCATTAGTGGTAGCAGCCACTCTAGCAGTTCTTTCTGGTGAACTCTGTCCTCCTCCCTCAGACACCATTCTTGTGCAAAGCAAATGCCTGCTCCAATGCTTTAAACCTGTCCCCAGCCCAGGCTGTGCAGCCAGCTTGATCCTTCCTGCTTGCCTTTCACCATGCCTTTCCTCTAGCTGAACTCTGTCTTTGGTTTGGGATTGGCTTACTGGCCTTGTCCAGAACTTCAACCATAATTTAATCATTGACCCAGGCTTTGGCTGCACTGTGTGCAAGCTGTGGAGGTACTGCAGCCTGTAGAGGTTGAGGAGCCTAGAATAGGACAAGACACAGAGGGTTATTGTCTCAAATAGCACAGTGCCGGAGCAGTAATCTTTGTGGAATTCCAAGGACATAAAATGTTGCTTTTCTAAACTGAACTTCAATATATTATGAGAGGGATGTTTCAGACCACAGAAACTCCCTGGACACAGCCAGGTTATTCACAGGAAAAGAAGGGCAGAGACAAGGGCAAGTTAAAAATCACAGCTGCTTTTTAAAAATAAATTGCAGAACAATTTGGCTTTGGGAGAGTGGTCAGTGGCAATGCTATGAAAGCTTTTTCTATCATTTCAGCTATCCCACATTTTGGAGGACATAACAATTCTTGTGGTGCCTGAATGACAAAGAGGGGTGTTAGTCCAAGCTGACAGTGGGAAACCATCAGTGTATGCATGCTACCAACGTATTCAAATGTATATTGACTGAACAGCCCACCTGTGACTGGAATGGGCTGGTCAGCTATCAAGTTGGCCCTGGAAAATATGCCCTAACTCAAAATATGACTACCTATGTGGAGTTCCTGCTTCAGGAAAAGTTTGTAGCTGTCAGCACCTAGGACTGGGTTAGAATTCATGTGGGAATCCACTGGATGCTGTGTTAGCTTCCAAATAGTTTAGTTTGTTATGACTGTGTGCAAACACAGAACTCCACTGCCATCTTCTTTATACCACCCCCTAGCATATTTCTGGACAAAATTTTAAACCCCAGTCGTATTTGGGACAAATGATTTAGTCACTTATGCACTGCATGGACAGCATTTACCTGAAATGGCCTAGATTTGTAAATGGAACACATTTCCACACTCCCCTCCCCAGTCCCCAGTTCCCTGTTTTCAGGAGGTCCATTACAGTGTTGAGTGGTTCAGAGGGACGTATCGACAGGAATGGAAATGTAAACTTATTATTTTTAATAAACAGGAATGCACTAATAAAATCTGTGTTTCTCCAGTAAAAATTCACTTTTTAAGGTGTTTTTAAAATGTTTGCATTTGCC
The DNA here is from genome assembly GCF_027887155.1 of Malaclemys terrapin pileata. Taxonomy (NCBI): domain Eukaryota; kingdom Metazoa; phylum Chordata; order Testudines; family Emydidae; genus Malaclemys; species Malaclemys terrapin. The sequence continues at coordinate 287,269,178 of NC_071505.1, read as the reverse complement.
GGTCGCCATTTTGAATTCCAAATAGTTGGTGGCAGCAGGAGGACCCCAAGGTGCTGGGATACTATCACCATTAATGTATACACGCTGCTTGCTGGGGCTTGTAATAACTTTTGCATTGCTTCATTGAAAAGAAATCCCTCCAATTCCCATATTAATAAACATGAAAATGGAGCCAGAAACTTACCTGGCTCCAAGGTGGCTTCTGCCTCTGCTGTTTCTGTTGTGGGTTGCATGGTGGGCCATTCTTCAGGATGGGTATCAAAGAGTTCCTCTGAGAGCAGCCCTGTGATGTGCTACAGCTGATTCTGTGGCAAAGCCTCCTCTGGAACCAGTATCGGCATCAGAGTCACTTTAGCTGGCCTCATTTGGCACCTGCTGCTGGCTCCCATCATGGTGCCAGAAGGTTGCTATCCCAGGTCATTGTGCACCACACTCAGCTCAGTACCCAGCACTCAGTCAAACTCATCATAAAATGGGCATGATGATGGTGAGTTGCCTGTGGTACAGTTCTGGTCTCTGGCTTCCCGGTAGTTGGTCTTGAGCCATTTAAACCGCTCCCTGTCCTGTAAATTTCCAACACTGCCAGCTTCTTCACTATTTGTTGGTCTGAATGGTCAAACCTGACTCTCTGACTAAAAAGCCACTGTTTTGTTGGCCTTGCACCAAGGACTAACCAAAATATGGATATGCGTTCGTGACCATGAAGCAGTGCACTTTCCTAAGGATGTCTTCTGGTCCATTGCAAATGCAGAAGGTTCTTAGAAGGTGTCTTTGCAACTTGGTGATCAGAATAAAATGGAAGGGTTTAATGCTCACTTGTCAAGCTACTAAACTACAACAAGGAAGGTTGCCTCCATTTGCCTGGAATCAATTGGTAATTCTTTGGAGAGAGAGGACAAAGGAAGTTGGCACATGAGATTGTGGGATACTTTTGGCAGACTCCCAGGACCCAAGACCAGGGGGCCGCGTCTACACTGCAAAGCTATAGGCTTGAACCATTGGTCCTGGCTTGATTCGAGTTCAAACCCTCCACCCTTGCAGGCTCCAAGGACTCTGGGTCTAAGACTGAGTCCGAGAGATTTGTATGCAGATAGGAGGTGGTTTGGGCTCAAGCATGAGTCGGAGCCTGGGTTTATATTGCAGTATAGACATAACCTCAGAAATCTAAATAAATGTATGGATTTTTAAAACAGCTCAGTTCCCATTTAGGAACCTAAATGAAGTGAGTGGATGTACATAGTGATCAATTCCCAGCAGCTCATAAGAAAACCGTGGGAGGTGCTGAGTGCTTTTGAAAATCCCTCCCTATAATAATGAGAGTTTATGTATATTATTTAATAGCAATTCATTTACTGGACCCCAGTGAATTCTACTTTTTTGGGGTCTTGGAATTCCTCCCTTTGGATTTTTTCTTTCCTGGGGATACACAATCTGAAAGGTTTAGCCCCCTTCCCAGACATGATGTAAAGTGAATCTTCTATTACCTCAATTAAGAATTTTCCAGACCATTTTCATCATTGAGAGAGAATCAAATTATATTCCTTTGACACAACAGGCTCCTCTAGCCTTTCCGTGTGCTGAGCCACCTTTCAAGGCCAAGTGGAGAGTCCATTCAAATAGTTATAAATGATTAATTTGTTTAATTCACACCTATTCTTTTGTTTTCTCATTTCACATAGGACTGACATGCTTTTGCTATTCTATTTTTCAGGTGGTTTCATATTTGGTTTATGCCCACAAAAGACAAAAGGAATGAAGATGTTACAATCAGGCCATTACCTTGTAATTCTCTTCCTGGCCAAAAAAGAAAGAAATTGACTAGATCAATAATAGAGGGAGTCTCTTAAATTTTATATACATATATATAATTTATCTCCATTAATGTGCATAAATAATAAGGGTAGAATCTAGAACTGCTCATGAGCAACACTAAAGGATCACAGCAGGGTTTTTCTTTTAATTGTAAGTTCTAATGAAAATATTACATTTTAAAGTTGTTTTATATTTGATGGAAATTTTGCTTAAATATTTTTAACTCAGCATAATCACAGCAGATATACTGATGCAATATTTCCTACAGGAAAACATTAATGCATGCTGCAAAAAGTGCTCATCAGATTTGTGTGCTGCATGGCAACAACATATGAACATATGACATTTCTCATGTCTTCAGTATAGTGTAATTGGTAGGTGACATAACATTGACACTGAGTGCTTTCAAATTATCTTTCATATTTAGGCCTTCTATATTTACATGATGGACAGTGTGGTATTCAATACTTTCTCAAAACAAAATTAGACTAAAAAATAGCAGTTTTCAGTCAATATGTACTTTTGGAAATGACAGTTTTAATCTTTTCAGGGTCTGCTGATAATGGATGTTCAAAGATTCTTTCATCAAAAGTGACCTCTAGACCTCTGGATTCTAAACCGGGAAATGCTTCAAAATAAGGAACATTCATCTGAGCCGAAATAATAATGAAATAGTGACCATTAGGTCAATCAGCTTAAAACCCCCCCAAAGCTATGTCTTGCCTTCTTGCCATTTTATTTGGCAAAAGCATAGTGGGGTGGGTTAACCTCAGCTTTACTTTTCAATAAATGCATTAATTACAATTGGAGAGATTTATTTCATTCCTAGGTGTTCTAATGTGTTTTTTTTATTTTAGAGCTGAGTCCTTCTGTAAGATGTGGTTTACAAAGTTTGCAAATTAGTATTGGTATTAGCCACCTAATAAAAGGGTTAATTATCCCAGTGTGATTAGTGAATACTTTCAGTGAATAAATATGGTGATTTTTATTCATAGAGTCATCTTATTCATTGCTCCTTGGGGTATGTCTACACTACGGGATTACTCCGAATTTACAGAATTCGATTTGTGCCAACCGATTGTATAAAGTCAAGTGCATGCGGCCACACTAAGCACATTAATTTGGCGGTGTGCGTCCATGTACCGAGGCTAGCGTCGACTTCCGGAGCATTGCACTGTGGGTAGCTATCCCATAGCTATCCCATAGTTCCCCCAGTCTCTCACGCCCATTAGAATTCTAGGTTGAGATCCCAGTGCCTGATGGGGACAAAAAATTGTCACGGGTGGTTATGGGTAAATGTTGTCAGTCAATCCTCCCTCCGTGAAAGCAACAGCAGACAATCATTTTGCGGCCTTTTCCCTGGATTGCTCGGGCAGACGCCATAGCACGGCAACCATGGAGCCCATTCAGCCTTTTTTCACTGTCTCCGTATGTCTACTGGATGATGCTGACAGACGCGGTACTGCAGCACTACACAGCAACATCCCCTTGCCTTTGCTAGTTAGCAAAGACGGTTACCAGCCATACTGTACCATCTGCTGCTTTGCAAGTTGGCAAAGACGGTTACCAGTCATACTGTACCGTCTGCTGCTGTCATGGGTGCTCCTGGCCGGCCTTGGTGAGGTCGGTTGGGGGCGCCTGGACAAAAATGGGAATGACTCCCCAGGTCATTCTCTTCTTTAAGTTTTGTCTAATGGAAAGTTAGTCCTGCCTAGAATATCAGGCAGGCCTACTAAAGAACCAGAGAGGCAAATGGACGCTCCGGGTCAGAGCCCCAGACATCCCACAGAAATGATGAGCTGTATGCCATTCTAGGAGGTGCCCCTACAACAACCCCACCCATTGCTTCCCTCCTCACCCACCCCTCCAGGGCTACCTTGGCAGTTATCCCCCCATTTGTGTGATGAAGTAATAAAGAATGCATGAATTTGAAACAACACTGACTTTATTGCCTCTGCAAGCAGAGATCAAAGGGGGGAGGGGAGGGTGGTTGGCTTACAGCGAAGTCGAGTGAACCACCATTCTGCACTTGCTCAGCCTATAGCTGAAAATGGGAATCTGTGATAAGCACTAGGATAAAAGCACAGGCAGGACTGAATCTCCATTTGTGTGTGGGCCTTTGGTTGACACTGGTAAAATACAAAATGTCCCAGGATATGTATGTTGGGGGACAGTTCTAAACGGCAGCTTTATTTTTTAATTTGCAGCAAAATGTAGAGGTCTAAGTATCTGATTTTGAGCCCTGGGAGCAAGGAGTAGGCTGGGGTAGGTGCGACTGCGCGGTGCTGCCGACTGGGAGAGCAGCCTGAGGCAGAAGCCTCCAGCTGGCATGATATTCCAGGCAGGACTGAAACTCCATTACACAAAACTTAAAGACGAGAATGACCTGGAGTCATTCCCTTTTTTGTCCAGGCGCCCCCAACCGACCTCACCAAGACCAGCCAGGAGCACCCATGTCTGCCCAGGCGCCCCCAACTGACCTTACTGAGGCCAGTCAGGAGCACCCACGGGACGACGATGACAGTTACCAGTCATACTGCACCATCTGCCATCCGCAAGGCAAGGCAAGGCAAGGCAAGGCAAGGCAAGGCAAGGGGATGCTGCTGTGTAGTGCTGCAGCACCGTGTCTGCCAGCAGCATCCAGTAGATATACGGTGACAGTGAAAAATGGCGAGAAACTATTTTTTTCCCTTTGCTTTCACGGGGGGGCGGGGACTGACAACATATACCCTGAACCACCCGCGACAATGTTTTTGACCCTTCAGGCATTGGGAACGCAACCCAGAATTCAAATGGTTTTCGGAGAGTGCGGGAACTGTGGGATAGCTACAGTGGTCAGTCACCCCTCCCTCCGTGAGCGTCCATTTGATTCTTTGGCTTTCTGGTACGCTTGTCTCAGCTCCTTAAGTTTCACGCAGCACTGTGTTGAGTCCCTGTCGTGGCCTCTGTCCATCATGGCCTTGGAGATTTTTTTCAATGTTTTGGCATTTCATATTTTGGAACAGAGTTCTGATAGAACAGATTCATCTCCCCATACAGAGATCAGGTTCAGTATCTCCCGTACAGTCCATGCTGGAGCTCTTTTTTGATTCTGGCTGTGCTGATGAGCTCTGCATGGTCACCTGTGCTGATCAGCACTCCACACTGGGCAAACATGAAATGAAATTCAAAAGTTCGCGGGGTTTTTCCAGTCTACCTGGCCAGTGCATCTGAATTCAGATTGCTGTCCAGAGCGGTCACAATGGTGCACTGTGGGGTAGTTTCCGGAGGCCAATACCATCGAATTGCGGCCACACTAACCCTAATTCGAAATGGCAATGTCGATTTCGGCGCTACTCCCCTCGTCAGGGAGGAGTACAGGAATCGATTTTAAGAGCCCTTTATGTCAAAGTAAATGGCTTCGTTGTGTGAACGGGTGCAGGGTTAATTCGATTTAACGCTGCTAAATTCGAACTAAACTTGTAGTGTAGACCAGGCCTTTGTGTTCTGATGTAGGTCAGCATTGCCATGACTGGCTGATGTGCTTCTTTACCAATGGGCACACCTCTGGCCAAATGCCCAAGATATGACAACATGCAAAGGTCACTGCCATCCTGAAACCAGGGAAAACAGCTGATAATCTGAAAAAATAACGGATAATATCATTGCTATGCATAACATACGAGTTCTTCTAGAGTTACTCTAGAGACTTACAGCCAACTTTGAGGGCTAAATTGCTAAACAGCATTCTGTGTTCAAACTGGGGCAAAAGCACCTCCGATCAGGTAATTACACTAACAATCCACATAAAAGTTGGCTACCAAAGCAGTCTCAAAACAACAATGGCCTTTGTGGACCTGTCCTTGGCATATGATACAGCTTGGTGGGATGTTCTGCTTCTGAAAGTGTTGAAAATATTGTGTTTCAGAACAACACTGTGCCTACTGAATGTCATGCTCACCAACAAGTTTCATGTACATCTAATGGAATAGACCAGCAGAACTTGTCTATTGAGCAACAGGCTCCCACAGAGCTCCACCTTGGCACCATCACTATTTAATATTTATAGCAGTAACATGTCATTGACCCAGTGATGGAAAAGCTACACCACTCATCTCCACTCCACTCCACCACTCCACATACATAAATAGATAAATGTATATGCCCAACATAACGCTAGGTAAAATTCTGCATGTTAAACTGATTTTCCCTGTGAATTTGTGCATTCTGAAACACCAAAACTGAAAGTGAAATATGTGGGGAGGGGAGAGGCAAATCCATGTGGACTGAAGCTAAAAATACAGCCTGACAATGGAACGTAGGCAGTAGACATGACAAAGAGGGCCAGCAGCCTAGATAGGTCTGCAAGCACCAATCGTGGTAAGTGTAGTGGTAATACAACATAAATATAAGATTAATGGATTTTTAAGGCCATAAGTGAACATTTGCTTGCCTAGTCTAATCTCCTGCATAACTCAGGCCATGTTTCATTTTCCACTTCCACTGCAAAGGCTGCCCCAGTATTTGAACATGGGACCTTTTGCACCATAAACAAGACCATACTGTTAAGCCCCCACTTTTTACCACTTTTTTACAGATTATATAGCATTTGAACATGCAACCACTTTTATGACTATCCAGAAACATCCCACAGTTCTACCAGACCATTCTATTGAGCTTGTGCACTGTAGCAGTGACTACAACAGAAAAATAACTCTCAAGCATATGTAGACTGAAAGAGGGTGCTTGCATATTTTTATAAAATTTCTTCTGCATGAGCTATATCCTTCCCTACATTAGAAATAGCCAGGGTGGGGGAAGAGAAATAGGCTACTCAGAATCTCACACCCTCTCTGCTCCAGCTTTACATCACCAATTCCCAAATCATCACGTTTATTGTTCTCCTACAGGATGTGCTATTACAGACAAAGTTTGATGGCTAAAGATACCAGCTAAAGTAAAAGAAAAATACCTCTAGCGACCTTACTTGCTAGGTAGAGGAAAGGTAAATACAATTACATTCTGAAAAACAACCCTTGAGTGCCCAAGAGGCCTGGATTTTGAGAGGCCAAGAGGCCTGGATTTTTCCCCGTTATCCATCACCAACAGCAGCTTTGACTTTATTCAGGATCACATCAGTGGGGTTACACCATCAAAGAATTTGGTCCCAAATGCTCGCTCTAGAATTCTCAGATTACTGCAATTTCAGTTTTTCTGCAAAAGTTCCACAAAAAGAAAATAAACATTTTATTCCAATTCTATTGGCCTTATGCTATAGTGCTATAGTTTAAGGGATGAAACCATTCCTGGAGTATTGCATTCTACTTTGTTGTTTTAACACAGATTGTGTTAAGTAATGACTGATTGGATAACTCATGGGACGGTGTATTACAAGTGGACAGAAACATGTGATGAGGCATGATGGAGTGGAGATCTTAAAGGGGAAAAGATTAAAGAAAAGCAGTGTTACCTTGGGCCAAACTGTGACTTGTTAGTCCTGCTGGTGAGCCATTATGACTGTCATGTGAGTAACTGCTAACCAATGGGAGCAATGGAGTCACGCTGGCCATTGCCTATTAGAGAAGTAGTAAGACTTTGTTTTGCCAAGACCACTATCTGAATTCAGCTTTCAGCCCACATTTCTGCCCGAGGAAGGATACACAGATTAACAATAACCTTGACATTTGGGTGGAGATTTTCAAAAGTGCCTAAGGAATTTCAGGAGCACAAGTCTCATTGACTTTCTGTGAGAACTTTTTTATTTTTTACCACTTATATTGCAGAGGACCTGGAGGCATAAGCCAAGTTTAGGCTAGACACTGTTAATATAAGGCCAGACTGTGATACCCTGACTGCTGTATATACTTTACTCAACAAAGGGTCCCACTGATTTCAAGGGACATTTGTGAAGTAAGGAGTTATTCTGCATATCATGCTCTGGCCCATAAGGCAAATGACAATCTCTCCTCTAAGGATCTTACAATCTCTAAGACATGACATTGTACGTGGATGACAAATATCCAAGTGTGGGGTCCCAGGAGGAAGGGATAACAATAAGATGTTGTAGCATAGATTAGCTATGTGCACAATTTATAGCTTGTTGGCAGCAGTAATCTTAGCAGTTTCAAGTCACCGCTTGCTTTGCCATTTTCAGAAGGTAGTTTTCTGTATGAATTTACAGTAGAAGTAAGTTTTAAGGAGGGACTCAAAGGTCAGGATGGTAGAGGACAAGGGTCAAGAGGTAAAGATGTCTGTTTCACTCTTCAGTGCCCTACCTGAGCAAATTCTACACCCCTTCCTGCAAACTGGTCAGAATGAGTAACAAACACTTATTTGTGCCATAGACACGGTGATTAGAGGTAGCAGAATCAGGCTGTTTCGGGGCAGAAGCATCAACATCTTTGGATAAGCAACATACCTAGTTCTGCACACTGCAGTGAACAGGAAATACTTCTGCAGTGACAGCCAGCATTGGGAAGGATAGCTGAGGAAGGTGTATACATTTGTCACTGTTTGGTGGGACAAAAGCTAAATCAAAACTAATAAAACTGGCAATAGCTTATGTATTAGTATTTAGCTCCAAACACCAACCAAAGAAAAAGAGAAAAATGATTTTTTGTTCCTCCATCCTAGTTTCCTTTGTCCAGTGGAGAAGAATTTCTGGAGTTATTCCAAAATGAAGATCTCCTACCTGCTTGTGTTCAGTGCTATCAGCAACTCCACCAGGCCTATTTGACTTTTAAAAATGTCCTATAGGAGTGTGCTCTCAGACACTGCAAACCCGAATGGGAATGTCTGGTTAACAAATGTCTGCTGGTAAGAAAATTAGCCCAATGAGCTGTCTGTGTCCATGCATATACGTGAATCTCCCTGTTTCATTCTCCTCCACTCTCAGAGCAGAGGAAAGAAAATAAATTGTTACTTTCCCCCTCTTTCCTCTTCTAGTAGGTGACTGTTATAGACCGAACAGGCTATATGTAAATGCAAGCTATTATATTTTTCTAACTATTTTTAGGATACATTCTGAACTACTTAGTTTTATTATATCATTACTAAGGCTTCAAGCCAAATAAATAAGGAATTCAGGATTCATAATCATATTTTTCATAATAATCATTTTATCTGTACATAGCAGGTGGAATCTTGCCCCCACTAAAGTTAATGGAAGTTTTGCTATTGACTTCAATGGGGCCAAGATTTCACCTAGTCTCTCTCTTTCTAGAAGCATTAATACAGACTATAAACAAGGATCACTTCATCCAACACTGAAGTGCAACCTCTTATGGGGTGAAATTGAGCAGCAACTGTTTAACAGTGTATTATAATGCTTCATGAGAAGTGAAGAATGAATTATTCATTAAAACCTCAGTGTAGGAAAAGAACTGTTGCAAATCTTGTCTAAGATCTGCAGATGGGTTTAGGGCATATGAGCCCTGATTCTGTGACTGATAGCACATGGTCTGGCTGCTGCACCTACTGTGTTGCTTTCAATGGAGTTCCATGTGGTGCAGCAGTCAGTCCATGCATTAGCATGTGCAGGATCAGAGCCGTAGTTAGGTCTCACATATGTTGCAACATGGCAATGTGATTTAACTATGTTGTTACATAGCCATGTAGATCATTGACCAGTTTGATGTAGTGTAAAGGGGACCTAAAGTATGCACATCACACTCTTTACTTCTACAGTCCTGTTATACTGGGTTCTAGAGAATAGCACTGGGCTAAAGTGTACTATGACTCAAGAGGATCAAAAGTTTAGTGTCGTGAATTTAGATGATTGGCACAGTTTGGTGAGCTATATCTTAAGTAGTATAATCTCAGTAGGGAGGTCTCGTTTTGTGCAAGTCTTCTTGATTATACTCCACAAATCAATTTACCAAAAGGAACTAGTATAGGGGGTATGGCCTGTTTTGTTTTGGGGGCTGTTTGGGTTGAATCTTTTGACCCTTCATGACAATGGAATGTAATGAATTTGTAATTTGAGGCTGAACATGTACATCTAGTGACAGAGCTGAAATTGCCATTGGTAAAGTGAACAATTTGTAAGTCATAATTTGCAGCATTGCAGGCAGACTGTAAATAAACAGGGAAAAAAACCCTGAAGTGTTTATTTGAAGAAAAGGGCAAAATGTACATTTGAACTGTTTGTAAGTCAAAGAAAGGTAAACATCTTCTCAAAAACACATTGTAGCTTTAAAATTGAGGGGAGGGAGTAATAAAGGGCTGTCAGCACAGGGCAGATGTTGATCCTGATGATTTTACCCTTGCTTCCATTTGAGAACCAATTAAAAATTTGAGAACTGGAATAATAATAATAAGTACAATCCATCATATATTTGTATTGCATATTTACATTGCACAATATTGCACAGTTATAATGAAATTGTCCAATTATTTTTCAGTATGTAATTACAAACAATTCATCAATATTACAATAGCACTCAGAGGTCCTAGTTGATATCAGGGCCTCCTTACTGCTCAAATATATGAAAATGGGTTTCCCACTCCAAAGAGATTACACATTATACTGATTTGAACATCTAGGGCTAACCTGTGGGATTTCCAAAAATCTTGTGTATAAGGCACTGGGCAGTTGCATTGCGCTTGGAGTAGCACATAGAATAAATTATATTGCTGTACTATTCCCTCCCAGCTTTCTCCTTGCTCTGTAGCAGGAGTAGCAATTTGCTGTGAGGCTGGTGTTACCAACAGCAAATTCTAACATACTCCACACAAGCTTGAAGTTGCTACTGGGCTGGAGGTGATGAAGGGGTGGTGCCAAAGTTCCACCCATTGTCTGTACTTGCCCACCCATTCTCATTCAACCCGCTCGGGAGGGGGTGGGGAATATTGGGAGCACATTGACCACTTATGGCACTAATACATGCAGTGGGCTCTCTAGCCTTTTTTTGAAATCTAACCCACAAAATGTATTTTAAGGTGGATGTCATCTTTTTTTTTTTTTAATTTCATTTTGTTTCAGTTTTCTTAGGAACAGTTACAGTTAGATTTGGCAGCAAGTGACAAGCTGTGCACACATCACAAGGGCCTCAGCGTTCAGCTTTAGAACATCAACCCATGTAAACAACTGTTGTGGAAGAAACTATATCGTTTGTTTATCCTTTGTCTTGGAAACAAAACAATACACAGGCAGATGGTAGCTAGAAGGACGGACAAAAACTAGAGATAAATAGCATTTTCTAGGCACTGGTGAGTAATTTTTAGGAACCAGAAGTACGTACAAAGTGCCTAATAATAGAAACTTCATGTACAGTAGAAGCCAATGTTAAAAATATAATGAACTGGCCTGCAAAGCCCTGGAGCTGGGGGAATGCAAAGGTGGCATACAACACAGGTCAGGCAGGTTCAGTGGTACATAGATAGCATTGGCCACACAGAGATACCAGTTTTGCTGCAGACCTTGACTCTAAAATAACTGTTGATATTATGTGGTATCTCCTGGCAAATATTAACATTTTAATGGCAATCATTCTAGATATAATCTAACAGAAGGCCTGCTCCTGTTCCCAGTGAAGTTAATAAATATACTTATCATTTGTATTGCACTATCACCTGGAGTCCGCAGCTGAGATTGGGACCCCATTTTACTAGATACCAAAACACATGGGAAGAGACAGTCCTTGTGCTGAAAGTTGTATAATCTAAATAGCTAAGGCAGTGAGAGAGAGGATGTGTTATCATCCTTATTTTATAGATGAGGGATTGGACAATTAAGAGACTTTCCATAGATCAAACAGAAAATCTGTGGGAGACACCAGACACTGAAGCCAGCTCTTTGGTGTTCAAATGCAGTTCATTAACCACAAGGGCATCCTTACTCTTCACTGACATCAAAGGAAGCAGGATTAAGCCCATATTATCTTCAATTTAATGGATTTATTTGTGTAATGAAGGAAAGGCAGGACTAACACATCTTGGTACATAATTTATAATCCATAACCATACTCACACTGGGTGGTTCAACCAGAGTAATTTACAGCTAACTAGCTCTAAAAAAAGTTGGCTTTGTCACAGAAATTTGTATTGTACAACATTAAGAATGTAGGGCAAAATTTGATCATCTCCAGCAGATCAGGAGCACGAGGCCTAGCCACCACTTATGTCCTACTTAAGGCAAAGATTTTTGCAGGCCTTTTGTTGATAATGGGCAGCAGGTTTAAAGCAAATAAAAGGAAGTTCTTCTTCACACAGTGCACAGTCAACCTGTGGAACTCCTTGCCTGAGGAGGTTGTGAAGGCTAGGGACCATAATAGGGTTTAAAGAGAACTAGATAAATGCATGGAAGTTAAATCCATTAATGGCTATTAGCCAGGATGGGCAAGGAATGGTGTCCCTAGCCATTGTTTGTCAGAGGGTGGAGATGGATGGCAGGAGAGAGATCACTTGATCATTACCTGTTAGGTTCACTCCCTCTGGTACACCTGGCACTGGTCACTGTCAGTAGACAGGATACTGGGCTGGATGGACCTTTGGTCTGACCCAGTATGGCCGTTCTTATGTTGTTCTTATGACTGTTGGATCAGCTGTGTATTTGCCTTTTAACCCAAAATCTGGGTGACTGAGTCTCCACAATACCCATTAACTTCCATAAAAGTTGTGGGTGCTCAAGACTACTCAGATCAGGTCAATCTACGTTATGCAAACTTGGCTGAAGAGCCACACTAATCTTTTATAGCTGTCTTGACACACTTGCCTTTCTGAATGAAGCTTCCTTGCAACAGAGTGCTCTATGTGCTGCTATATAAGGCCTGGCCTACACTAGGAAGTTAGGTCGGTATAACTACGTAGCTCAGAAGTGTGAGAAAACCACACCCCTCCACCAATTTAACCTCCAGTATAGACAGTGCTAGGTTGACAGGAGAATTCTCCTGTCAATCTAGCCACTGCTTCCTGGGTAAGTGGAGTACCTATGTTGACAGGAGAAGCCCTCGATCGCATAGGTAGCAGCACTTCATGAAGTAAGTGGCACCACTACAGCCTTTTAAATGTAAACAAGCCCTAATGATATTTATATAAACTGGGTTTACTTAGTCCTAACATTTTTTTATAAATGTACCATAAATGGCTCAGAGTTTTAATATCAGCTGAGATTTATCTCTGCTGAGAATGTTGTCCTCATCAAGGCACAAGATTTGTTTGTTTTGCTTGGTTTGGTTTAAAGTTAAATCTGAGGACAGTTACTGTTTAGTAAAGAAAACATTACTGGTTATATAACAGAGAGAGCTAGGTCATCCGAGGTACTTTAACTGACTAGCCAAAATACAGGCTGTCCTGCTATAGGGCTGCTAAACAAAACAGAAATTTGAATACTTCAGTGAGAGAGAGAGAGAGGATTTCCTAAAGGCCTTGCTTTTAGCAAGGGAAGAACTAACTGTGTGTTAGTGTGTGTGCACATGTGTGTGTGTTGATGAAGTAGGTTGCATTCCTATATTACAAATGAGGGCCAAGAGGTCTGGGAAGGTTTGTATTCAGGGAGGGACTGTTATCTAGGGCAGCACCTGGTTGATCAAAGTGAGATCATGCAGTTCAGAGCTCCAGGGGTTTAAGCACTGATAGCAGGCTGATGTGATGGGGATCTTCTACACAGGAAACTATTACTAGAAACACTTCATAAGCTATGAGGGGGCTAGGGAAGGAATAAAGAGAGAGAGAATGGTAAATAAGTGATTAATGTTATGTATAATCTGTATTTTCCTTAATATGGAATTATCTTTATTCAATGCAGATATGCCCTCCAGACTATGCTGTGTCTTGTAAAGGAACCTCTTAATAGTAGCCTCTGGGAATGGGCACCATGTTGACTATTTTTTCCAAATGTCCCACCTATTATTTTTATTCAAGTCTAGTATCACTAATATTCTGGTTCTATGTCTACCGCTGAACACTATACTCTCTGCCAACGTACCTAGAGATGCTTAAACCACTAGGCCTTTTCTCTCTGCTACCAGCCACAACTGGGAGAATGTTTCCCATTGTGGCTAGACCAGTGGTCCTCAAACTTTTTACTTTGCACACCTCCTTGCCCCTGTGTGTGCCCCACCACAGTCATGGTTGGAACCCGGGACTGGCTGGGGGGCCATAGTTGGGGCCGTGGCTGGGAGCAGGGCCATGGTCAGGGCTGGGGGCTGAGGCAGGGGCCAGAGTTGTGGCTGGGCTGGGAGCCAGGAACTGAGGCTGGGGCCATAGCTGGGGGCAGCATCAGAGCCGGGAGTGAATTCACAGCCGGGGGCTGAGGCTAGGGACAGGGATGGGTGCAGGGTGAGGGCCCAAGGCTGGGGGTGGGGCTAGGGCCATGGCCGGAGTGGAGCGACGGCTGTGCTGGCAGCCTGGACCACAGCCACAGAGACACAGCTTGGCAGGGAGTGGAGCCATGGCTGGGAGCTGGGGCTGGGGCCACGGCTAGGGGCAGAGCAGGACTGGGTGGTGCTCTGTCCTCACCCCTTGTGGGGGCTGGCCTGGGCCACACCACGTCCCCTCAAATGTTTCTCTATGCCCTCCTAGGGGGGCGCGGCCCATAGTTTGGGGACCACTGGGCTAGACACTCACATGCTAGCTCTGCTTGACAGTACAGGCGGGGTCGCACAAGTGGTAGCTTGGGCCAGGAGGTCTGGGAAGGTTTGTATTCAGATGGCTAGCCCAAGATTCTACTTAGGCTACCCTTGTGTTCCACCCACAGACTTGTTGAGGGGATACGAAAAGAAGATCCTTCAGTCATTGGAATCAATCCCTTTATAGCAGTGGCCATTCCAGCCAACCTCCCCATAAGGCAAGATGAGGGGGAAAGAGCTAATCTGCTCTTCCAACTATCAGGAAGAAAAGGCTGAAGAGAAAAAGCCAGCAATATTATCTGGGAAAGGTGAATATCAAATTCTTTTGAAATCTGAGTGATGGACCCCAAATTTATTCCTCAAGTCTAAATGTGGAACCCATTCATACATATCATATGGAATTCAAGGTGCTGATGGCTTTTGGTCTATAAAATCCTTTTCGTCACAGGCCTGGCCCCTGCCCCTCCTCCTCCACATGAGGCCCTCCCTCCCGGCAAGGACAAAAGCTGGAGCTTGGGCCAGGTAAGAGTGAACCAGGGAGCCCGGGCAGCTCTGTGGAGCTGCAGACCCTCCACCTGCCTGATGTGGGGCGGGGCGGGTGGCCTGAGAGCAGTCCCTGGCCCATGTCTCCAGCTTGGACAGGGAGCGGGGCCTGAAGGGGAAGAGGAGGGGTAAGGGTAAGGCTCTGGAGGGGGCGGGGCCTCGTGCTTCCCTCCCACACACACACACGTTTAGGAAGAGTCCGTCGCTAATTTCCTGCAAATCTGTGGATATCCACTTCATATCCACTGACCATTTTTGCGGATAGTGGATCGGATGCAGGTACAACCGTGCAGGGCTCTACTCAGCAGTGGCGCCTGGCCCACGGTGTCCAGCTCGGGCAGCCCGGGGGGGGTGCAGCGCGCTCAGGGCCAATGACTGGGGCTGGGTCGCAGGTCAGAGTCAGGGTTGTCCAGCACCCACTTGCCACGACAGCTTGGGCCCCTCAGACAGCACCAGCTTTCCCACCATGGCCTGACCTGACAGCACTGGCCATGCTCCCAGTCCTGGGCCCAGGCCACTGGCTCCTGGGCAGCAGGGCCCACCCCCAGCCAAGGGGATTGGAGCTGGCCTGGCCCTGGCACCCCACTCCTCCAATCCACTGTGATGCAACATTCACTGCTCCTGCCATGTGCCATTGCTCGCAAGACCCCGGGAGCAGCATGCAATGCGACGCCCCTTCCCCCCAGCCCTCCCCTCTGTACCGCCTCTTCTCCTTGAGACCCCGCCCCTGCGCTGTCCCTTACCTCCAGTCCCCACCCTCATACTGCCTCTTTCCTACAACACTTTGCCCCATCCCCACCCCGCTAGCCCTTGTGAGATGGTTTGCTGCTGCGGATGCAGATACAGGTAAAAGACAGCTGGCTGATCGTGGGTTGGATTGCGGGTTGATCCTGGCAGGTGCAGATCCATCGCTCCTGGTCTACACTGCATCTGGGAATGAGCCTTCCACCCTGGGTCCACAGTCTTATGCTAGCAGGGATGACTCCTCTTTAGTTACTACAAAATAACTTTTTCAGTACAACAGGTTCAATTTCAGAAGAAAAGTATTTCTATTAATATTGCAATGAAAAAATGAATTGGTTTAACTCTCAATGATTTCTGCAAATACCAACTGGTTGAGTTCAATATCTCTAGCTGTGAGAGAGAATTTTATTGCAAATAAAAAGAAACAGGAAGGATAACTGGTATTTTCTACAAAATAAACACGTTAGCAGGTAAGTTTTCCAGGTAGCGTTTAATCATATTTTTGAAATGCATTCCAAAATGTACTGTCCCCCACCCTACCCCACATCCCCAAATTTCCTGTTATAATGTCTTTGCTGCATAGAAAAAAAAAAGTCATGCAAGACTTTAAGGGCAAAGTGGCCTTTTTTTCTTACACATAACAATACTAAGATGGACGTGAATTTGCAAAAGTAAAAAGAAATGATTGTGAATCTGCTTAAAAGGCTGCATTTTCTCGGTGAGGGGGAAACTCAAGCAACTTTTTCATCCATTTGAAACTCGATTTTGCAGAATGTACTTTGAGCCAAATTTCCTAAATGATGACAATGCAGGGCTAGAGCGTGACCAGGATTTCATGCCACACAAGGGTGTGAAGGGATATAACTCCCCTTAAGCTAGGGTACCCAGGCCCTGGGTTCAGGTGTGTAGGAATAGGCAGCTGCTATATGTCTGCTTACCTTCACCCTGGAGCAGGGGTATGGAATGGATGGAGCCTGGCTCCAAACCTGTTTCTTCCTGCTTCACTCACTGCCCGGCACAGCTGAATAAGTGTAGGGAAAGCAGCAATTTACTGCTAGTATACACCAGCAATAAATTACTACCCCCTCACTAGGTACAAGCAGAAAATAGGGGAGGGATTGTGCCTCCGGGTGTGTCCCCTGGAGCCACTCATAGGGTGGGGCAGTTTACACACAATTCCCTGCTCAGGACTGCATCTAAAATCAGAATTTGGTCCAAAGTGAGCTAATGATCAAAGCTGGCTAAATCAATGGGACTTGCAGTTACTCAGGATCAGGCCTTCTATTTGCAGGCAAGGCAGCTTTTGATAGTTCATACACGCACACACATTCAGCCACAGTTCCTCTTCTGAGCTCATCCCCAGGCACCGAGCAGCTTCTGAGGCAGAAGTCTTCTTTGGAACAGAGGCCTAAGGTTTTACATTGACTGCAACAACTACAGTGAAGATTTTGCCATTAAGCCATGCTGAATTTTTCGGAACACGCCACTGAACTCTGTTTAAGCATTCTTCATGTACTCCCTTTAACTGTAGCAGTGCCAAGCCTGAACTGGGAGCTCTGTCCTTCATTACACTCCTCACTTTGCTGCTTGCTCCCCTTCAGGAGTTAGCTTGCACCCAGGTTCAATTTCTTTCTCCAGGTCACATAGTAGGTGGGCTTCTTTGTGACATTGCATAGTCCATATTTTTCTTTACTGGAGCATACACAGTATGATTTTATGGCAGAGCATAATTTGCAATTCTCAGCCTCCAGTGAAAATGAATTGCTTGTCCTGCTGTGGCTTCCAAAAAGCCTTTCCCATAGTATTTTGTAATAAACTTGATTAGGATATATTAAATCCTCTCAGTTTAGTTTTAAGAGAAAAGGAGACAAATATTAAAAGCAGTTGGAGTGGCAGGTGAAAGGTGGCTGAATTTCACAAATGGTTTCAATTTCAATACAGGTATGTCAGTTTTTCATGGGGAGATGGATTTCAGTAGCACTTCCCACCTGTGGAAATTCTGGTGTTCATTTTTAATTTTTAATTAAAACCCAACCCAATATTAAATCAACAATGTTAAACATTTTCGGCCTCATTCCCATCTAGACTAAATCCCCGGTACACTGCTCCATCCATGTCCAGGTTTAATATAAATGAGCATCAGGCCTTTCCCACTTTAATTTTTGAACATAAAAACCAAAAGCTTAATAGTAAAATGAGATGAATGAATATCTACTTAAAGATCCAAATATGTCTGGTGATTTTCAGTGCCCAACTTGAGACACCGTAGAGGAGCTTGATGTTCGTAAAATGTTGAGCTATCATTGTTTGACAGGCTAGCATCATTAATGTGTCTCAGAAATTTCCCCAAAAGTTTGAGGCACCCCAAATCCACGCATCACCTGTTAAAAATCTTGGTCTGGGGGCTCTGAGTCTAGACAAGGGGTCAGCAGGAGGTAAGATCCTAAAAGCTGTGCAAAGTAATATCTAATACAATATCTAAATTTGAGTAATATTAACAATAATATAATTAATGAGCAAACAGACTGAGTTAGATATTTTTTGCGATACTCATTTATCAAGGTCTTGTAAAAGCAGCATGTCTGCTTACACTGCCTATCATAAAACAATAAAAGCCTCTTGCTTCAAGGCATGAGCTGATCACCAGCTGTGGTTGGTAAGAAATTTCCCCATGGTATGGTACTTCTCAAGTCACATGCATTGTGGAGTTAGTAAACTTTCCCTTGAAACATCTGGAATTAGTCATAGACATAGACAGAATGCTGGACTAAATGGACCATTGATCTTTTTCAGTAAAGCATTTCCTATGTCCCAAAAGAAATTTAAACTTTTAATATGAATGAGGTCGTGGGGTAAATGGGATTAGGAAAAATTCTGCCAATTACCATTTATGATAATGGCATCCCTTCACATAGGACTGTGTCCAGCCATGCTGCTGCAGGATTTATTGGTGGGTGGGGATGGGAATGGGAATGTCATGAAGCCATGTTCTGATAACACATCAGATTCGTAAAGTCATCCTGGTAATGAGTTCAACTGAACACATGCAGTATCAGGGAACAAAATTGTTGTATCCTTGGGGGTAGCAGTTTTAGGAAGAATCACTGGAGACACAGAGAGCTGTAAACCTTACACCAGCCATTTATTGCCACACACTGAACTAAACAAGAACCAGCCAAAACTGGCTGGGCTATCCCCTAATAATCTAACTCAGTTGCCATAGCAACAACAAAATTCTATTGCCACGACAACCAATACACATTTCTGCCTCCTTAATAAGGACATCCCCTAAATAAAACAAACACTAAACTAGAGAAGGAGGGTAGACTGCCTCCGTTCCCGGCTAAACCTCAGGGATTATTTTGCCCCATAACCATGGGTTCGCCCTAGCTAAAGATCCAGCCATTGAGAAGGCCTTCTATTTCTAGGTGGATTACAGTGGACTTCTGGTGTTGTTGCACCCGAAAGTGTTGGGCGTGGGCCTGACAATGGGCTCAGGATTCGTAGGGCGAATGGGTGAGTATGTGGTATCAGCTCGTTCCGGGCAGAAGGGTTTCTCTGCCACCAGCAGTAATGGAGGGGAAAAGTCAGGAACAGGTGACTCTTGATTCTGTGTCTCGCTGGCAGTGGTGAAGTCAGGTAGCTCAACTGAAGATGTGTCCTGAGGACCAGTATGACCTGGCAGCAGCTGATCTACATGTCGCCGCCAGGTGAGATCCTCTGCAGTCCAGACTGTGTAGGAAACAGGTCCCGTTTGAGTGATAACAGTGGCAGGGACTCATTTAGCTCCAGAAGTATAATTCCGAGCCAAAACTGACTGTCCCAGGCTAAAGGTTCAGTCTTTTGCTCTGGGTGCATGCCTGATGACTTGATCTTGCTGATGATGTTGCACAATTTATCGGGGTTCAGAAGGTTTCAGCAGATCAAAGCAAGTGTGCAGCTGTCGTCCCATCATTAGAAAGGCCATGGATGCCTTGGTCGTAGCATGAGGTGTGTTTCTGTAGGATACTAAGAAGATGTCCAGACGCTTTTGAATGGATAATTGTCCCCATGTTGATTTCAAAGCTTGTTTCATTGTCTGCACAAATCTTTCAGCTAATTCATTGGTGGATGGATGATATGGTGCTGAAGTGATGTGGTTTATCCCATTTGTCTTTATAAAATTTTGAAATTCCTGAGAGACAAACTGCAATCCGTTGTCACTCACAAGTTGTTCTGGCAGACCAAAATGACTAGAGTCCTCGTAGTTCTTGAATAGTGCTCCTGCAGTAGTGGACTGCATTATAGAGACTTCTGGCCATTTAGAATGGGCATCTACTACAATCAAGAACATGCTTCCTTCAAGTGGCCATTGAAGTTAATGTGAATACATTGCCACGGGTTTTCAGGCCAGTTCCATGGGTATAGGGGTGCCCACTAGGGTGCATTCCTCACACCCTGACATGACATACAAGCTCTTGCCTTCTCTTCAATAGCACTGTCCAATCCAGGCCACCAAAAATAGCTTTGTGCAATTTCCTTCATGCGCACTATTCCACAGTGACTGGAATATAGCTGTTCTAATGTCTGTGATCTCAGTGGTGGTGGAATAATGACACATCTCCCCCACAACAAACAATCAGATTGGATCGATAACTCTGTCCGCCTGGACAGGTAGGTAACAAGATCGGATGAGACCATAGAGGTTCTTGGAGATGTTCCATGCATCACCAGGTCCATAACTTGGGCCAATACTGAGTCAACCTGGTTTCCTGAGTAGCGGTGATTGGTGTATTCTCTACCTGTTCAAAGTAAAAGATTTCCTTCGGGGCAATATCTCAATGTTTGACTGGTAAAGGCAGCCTTGAGAGACCATCTGCATTGCTGTGCAGAGTGGATTTCCAATATTTGATTTCATATGTGTGTGCAGAAAGCAACAATGCCCAATGTTGCATACGACTAGCAGCTAATTGGGGAATGCCTGAGTGGGGTCCAAAAATTGAAGTCAGGGGTCGATGGTCTGTGAGAAGAGTAAACTTCCATCTGAACAGGTACTGATGAAACTTCCGAATTCCAAAAACGATTCCCAATGCCTTACGTTCGATTTGGGCACAGTTAGTTTCTGCTTTGCTTAGAGTGCATGAACATTCCTGACTCCCCACAGTTTTGTGGGTAGGTTCTTGTGACACCTTATGCATCCTAGGGGATGCACCAATGGATTGCGCCTCCTTTGTTGCCAGTTCCATAGAGACTGCAATGTCAACATCCTTCTGTAAGGTAAGCTGAGCCTCTGTCAATAGGTGCCTCCATATAGCTTCACTGTGCAAGCCACATACTAACCTGTCACGTAGGGTGTCATTTAGTATCTCCTTAAATTCACAGTGTTCCACAAGCTTTCTTGAAGTTGCTACAAATTGTACAACTGTTTTGTCTTCTTTCTGGTCTCTTTTGTGGAACCTATATGTTTCAGCAATTACCAATGGTTTTGGAGAAAAACGGGATCCCAGGATTTCCACAATGTCAGTGTAAATTTCGTCTCTGGCTTAACAGGGTGTAGTAAGCTGAATAGCAGGGAGTAGGTCTTAGCCCCTACAGCACTTAAGAATATTGGCACCTCCTTCTCTTTTGTAATGTCATTTGCATTAAAAAAAAAACCTCAAAACACTCAGTATATACATGCCATTGCACTATAGTTTCCTCAAAAGGTTCCATTGGCCCTGTAAGTGTAGCCATGGTTTTAGTTTCAGTTTGCACAATCAGTGCAAACACGCCATTCTTACCCACTTCCAGCAGCAAAAAAGGTTCTTTTTGTACCTTGACTTCTACTTCCTTCTGTTGCTGGGGCAGCACAGACATCCCACCCTTGTCGCCACATTGTCGTATCCTTGGGGTAGCAGTTTTAGAAAGAAATCACTGGAGACACAGAGAGCTGTAAACCTTACAACCAGCCATTTATTGCCACACACTGAACTAAACAAGAACCAGCCAAAACTGGCTGGGCTATTCCTTAATAATCTAACTCAGTTGCCATAGCAACAACAAAATTCTATTACCACGATAACCAAATACACAACAAAAATACAGGAACACAGAAGCCAACAATGAAAGAAAACCTTAATCTGCAAGTCCAGAACTGTAGGACCTGCCACTTTAGTTCTTCTCTTTTCTTCTGCCTTTCTTCATATTTTGCAACCATTTTCTTTCTTCTTCCCTCCACTTTAGTTCTTCTATTCCCATCAACTTCCCCTTCTACATGATTTCCCAGTAACACATGTTATACTGTATGAATCAGTAGCAAATTGACTTGATTTTGCCAGCTTCCCTTGCATGCAGATGCAAAGAGCAATGAAGCCTTGCATTACAACAAAGCAGATAAAAAATTGCCAATAGCAAAATGCTTAGAGTTCTGGGTTTTGTGCTATGGATGAAACTACGACATATGTTTCTACTTCAGTTTTATTTCAGGAGGTGAAGCTATGTTTCCAGAATACACTATTCATTAATCCATTGTGTCATGCAGTTCTGCTAACACACAAATGTATTTCAAAAGTTTGCTCACCAGTACCACCATACTGTGTCTTCCTTTCTCTTGTCCTCATGTTTAAAACACAAAGCATCCTCCCAGAGACTCATCTGTACTCATTTTTTTCTGTCAGCCACTAATTTGTCTTTCTAATCTCCAGTGTTCCTTCTCAGACTGTCAATATCTCTCCTTGAACCTTAATTTTCTAACTAAAGCTGTTTATTGATGTATTACTTTTTTCAGTTGAGTATCCCATCAATATACCTGTGTGATAAGAATATAAGGAGTGATGGTGTCTCTGATTTTTGTTGACTCAGGGCTCCTGTGGTCTCTACTTTGATAACTCTGGAGTTTTAAATTTGAAGGGTTTTTTTATACAGTTAAAATATTTAGTATTCTTAAAGTTTAGGCTACAGAAGTTTATTTTTAAAAATTCAGACCAAGAGTCTTGTTGAACTACTTTAAAAAATTATCCAAATTCACTTAAATTATGCTTGTTAGTAGTACTGGTGGTGGAGACTTTCTGAGACTTTATTTCTACATCACATCTACAGCAATCACTGTCAGTCGTTGACTTTCTTCATCCAGTGTGAAATTACCAGGTACCCTCTTTGACTCACTTAATGATTACAGTTTTATATTTTTTGTTTTGGACCTCAAAATAGCCCATGTTCTGTGAAAAACAAGAGTGCTTTTCTAAACACATCAGTCAAAACTGATGGACTTCATAAGATCCCAGATGCAGATTTACTATGGGGATATTTTGATTCTGAATTTTAATAGACTTGAGGATGCCTCTGTCTCCAGTGCAGAGTTAAAACCAAATATAGGTCCTAGCTTGCTCCTGAGTTAATTATAATAATGAAGCAGCACAGTGTTGTGGAATAAGACAGAGAGTGAAAAGCTATGTCTATATTACCCTGCAGTTTGGACTGCGGGGGTGTGAATAGCAGTACCCACCAGAGTTCTGCGCTATAACTCCTCCGTGTTGATGCTGTGGGCATTAACTGAAAAGGTGCTAGTTTTCAAGAAATGTCATGCTGTTTAAAGAGAACTAAGTTAACACACACTAGGAACCTTTTAGTTCTTGCCCACAGCGCCACACGGGCAATTACAGCACAGCACTTTGGTATACACAGCCATTAACACATCCCACCCCATAGTCCAAACTGTGGGGCAGTGTAGACAAGCCCAGAGAGATAGAGGGGAGAGGAGGAAGGGAGAGATTGGAAATATTCAGATAAGGCCCGATCGAAAGTCCATTGAAGTGCATGGAAAGATTCCCATTAACATCAATGGACTATGGATCGGTTCCATATTGCATTATGTGCTTTGTATCTATAAAAATATAGTATAAAAGTAATATTGGGTTAAAATGAATTTCTCAATGTAAAAAACAAGACAAGAGTACTTGGAATCTTGGTAACAGCAGTATTTGTTTTGTTTTTTTCTACTGTGGTGCTGTATTATTTATGTATTATAACACTGCTGTGCATTGAAAGTGAATGATCAGGCAGCAGATGGGCACCAATTAAAGATATTCACATAGCAACCAAGCAGGATTAGAGGCATGGTCATGAGAAGACAGGGTCATTGGATGCAGAGCAGTGGCAGAAAAATAGTGTTGTAGGTTGTATTAAATCTTATTGAAACTGATGGGTGTAACAGCCGCCCTTCATTGGGATAATTGAAGCAGTTAAGTTCCTTGATGGAACTAGATAGCTGAGACAATAGCAGCCTCTGCCCAAAACAAAGCCACCTGCAAGACACATGTGTGCAGAGGGGTTTTACTGGATATTGTTTTGTGAAGGTTTGCGTATATGTGAAAGAAAGGAAGAAAAAAGACCAGAGAAAGCAGAGAGAGAAGGTAGCAAATAGGCACCAGATACAGCCACAAAAGTAGATAGAATGGCCCTAAGAAAAACCTAAGGCCTGGTCTACACTACGAGTTTAGGTCGACTTTATCAGCGTTAAATTGAATTAAGCCTGGACACTTTCACACGACGAAGCCCTTTCTTTCGACTTAAAGGGCCCTTTAAACCGGTTTCTTTACTCCACCTCCGACAAGGGCATTAGCGATAAAATCGGCCTTAGCGGGTCGGAATTGGGGTAGTGTGGACAGAATTCAACGTTATTGGCCTCCGGGAGCTATCCCACAGTGCTTCATTGTGACCGCTCTGGACAGCACTCTCAACTCAGATGCACTGACCAGGTAGACAGGAAAAGCCCCACGAACGTTTAAATTTCATTTCCTGTTTGCCCAGCGTGGAGAGCACAGGTGACCACGCAGAGCTCATCAGCACAGGTAACCGTGATGGAGTCCCAGGATCGCAAAAGACCTCCAGCATGAACCGAATGGGAGGTACGGGATCTGCTCGCCATATGGGGAGATGAATCAGTGCTAGTTGAACTCTGTAGCAGTAAAAGAAACGGAAAAATATTAGAAAAGGTCTCCAAGGCCATGAAGGACAGAGGCCATAACAGGGACGCACAGCAGTGCCGCATGAAAATTAAGGAGCTACGGCAAGCCTACCACAAAGCCAGAGAAGCAAACGGAAGGTCCGGGGCAGAGCCGCAAACTTGCCACTTCTACGCGGAGCTGCATGCCATTCTAGGGGGTGCAGCCACCACTACTCCAAACGTGTGCTATGACTCCCTCACTGGAGAAACACACAGGGAAGAGGGTTTGGGGTACGAGGAAGATGAGGATGGAGGTAATGTAGATAGCTCACAGCAGCAAGGAAGCGGAGAAACCAGTTTCCCCAACAGCCAGGATATGTTTGTCACCCTGGACCTGGAACCAGTAACCCCCGAACTCACCCAAGACCCTGAGGGCACACAGGGGACCTCTGGTGAGTGTACCTCTGTAAATATTACACATAGTTTAAAAGCAAGCGTGTTTAATGATTAATGATTAATTTGCCCTGGCAATCGCGGCCAGTACAGCTATTGGAAAAGTCTGTTAACGTGTATGGGGATGGAACGGAAATCCTCCAGGGACATCTCCAGAAAGCTCTCCTTCATGTACTCCCAAAGCCTTTGCAAAAGGTTTCTGGGGAGGGCTGCCTTATCCCGTCCGCCATGGTAGGACACTTTACCATGCCAGGCCAGTAGCACATAGACTGGAATCATTGCATAACAAAGCATTGTAGCGTATGGTCCCGGTGTTTGCTGGCATGCAGACAACATCCATTCCTTATTGCTCTTTGTTATCCTCAGGAGAGTGATATCATTCACGGTCACCTGGTTGAAATGGGGCGATTTTATGAAGGGGAAATTCAGAGGTGCCCGTTCCTGCTCTGCTGAACAGAAATGTTCCCCGCTGTTAGCCACGCGGTGGGGGGAGGGGTGAAGTGATCATCCCAGAGAATTGGGTGTGGGGGAGGAGGGGGGTTAGTTGGGTTTGTGCTGCATGTTAACCCGGAAACCACAGCCCCTCCTTTTACATTGCAAACCCATTTTAAATGGCCACCCCAATTCATGCTTGATATGGGAAATGAGGCGGCTGCTGTTTGAAACCATTCCCACATGTTAAGAAGGTTAAAAAAGCCAAAAGACTGTGGCTTACCATGGCTGCCTGCAAGCCGAAATCTGTTGCCTGGCACTGCGTGAGTGATCTCTCACATCAAACTGGCAGGCCCTCACTATAAGAGGAAAAATGCAACCTTGTAACGAAAGCACATGAGCTGTGTAATGTGAACAGCAAAATTTAACATGAAAGAGTGTACCCATTGTTCTCTAAAATGTGTCTTTTTTTAACCACCTCTCCCTTCTCCTCCACCAGCTGCAAATGTTTCTCCTTCACAGAGGCTAGTGAAGATTAGAAAGAGAAAACGGAGGATGCGGGACGGTATGTTCACAAAGCTCCAGATGTCCTCCCACGCTGAAAGACCACAGCAGAATGCGTGGAGGCAGTCAATGTCAGAGTGCAAAAAAGCACAATATGAATGAGAGGAGAGGTGGCGGGCTGAATGGCGGGCTGAAGAGAGTAAGTGGAGGGATGAAGAGGATAGGTGGCATCAGCTTGCTGACAGAAGGCAAGAGTCGATGCTCCGGCTGCTGGAGCATCAAACTGATATGCTCCAGCGTATGGTTGAGCTGCAGAAAAGGCAGCAGGAGCAGAGACCGCCGCTACAGCCCCTGTGTAACCAACAGCCCTCCTCTCCAAGTTCCATAGCCTCCTCACCCAGACACCCAAGAACACGGTGGGGGGGCCTCCGGCCACCCAGTCACTCCACCCCAGATGATTGCCCGAGCATCAGAAGGCTGACCTTCAATAAGAGTTAAAGTTTTAAAATGCAGTGTGTCCTTTTCCTTCCCTCCTCCCACACCCATCCCAGGCTACCTTGGCAATTATCCCCCTAGTTGTGTGATGAATTAATAAAGAATGCATGAATGTGAAGTAACAATGACTTTATTGCCTCTGCAAGCGGTGCTCGAAGTGGGGAGGGCAGGGTGGGGTGGTTGGTTTACAGGGAAGTAGAGTGAACCGGGTGGGGGGGCGGAGGGTTCATCAAGGAGAAACAAACAGAAGTTTCACACCGTAGCCTGGCCAGTCACAAAACTCATTTTCAAAGTTTCTCTAATGCGCACTGCACCCTGCTGTGCTCCTCTAACCGCCCTGGTGTCTGGCTGCACATAATCAGCGGCCAGGCGATTTGCCTCAACCTCCCACCCCGCCATAAATGTCTCCCCCTTACTCTCACAGCTATTGTGGAGCGCTCAGCAAGCAGCAATAACAAAGGGGATATTCTTTTCGCTGATGTCTGAGCGAGTCAGTAAGCTGCGCCAGCGCGCTTTTAAATGTCCAAATGCACATTCCACCACCATTCGGCACTTGCTTAGCCTGTAGTTGAACAGGTCCTGATTCCTGTCCAGGCTGCCTGTGTACGGCTTCATGAGCCATGGCATTAAGGGTTAGGCTGGGTCCCCAAGGATCACAATAGGCATTTCAACATCCCCAACGGTTACTTTCTGGTCCAGGAAGAAAGTCCCTTCCTCCAGCTTTCGAAACAGAGCAGAGTTCCTGAAGACGCGAGCATCATGTACCTTTCCCGGCCATCCCATGTTGATGTTAGTGAAACATCCCTTGTGATCCACCAGGGCTTGCAGTAGCATTGAAAAGTACCCCTTGCGGTTTAAGTACTCGGTGGCTTGGTGCTCCGGTGCCAAGATAGGGATATGGATTCCGTCTATGGCCCCACCACAGTTTGGGAATCCCATTGCAGCAAAGCCATCCACTATGGCCTGCACGTTTCCCAGAGTCACTACCCTTGATATCACCAGGTCTTTCATTGCCCTGGCAACTTGGATCACAGCAGCCCCCACAGTAGATTTGCCCACTCCAAATTGATTCCCGACTGACCGGTAGCTGTCTGGCGTTGCAAGCTTCCACAGGGCTATCGCCACTCGCTTCTCAACTGTGAGGGCTGCTCTCATCCTGGTATTCTGGCGCTTCAGGGCAGGGGAAAGCAAGTCACAAAGTTCCATGAAAGTGCCCTTACGCATGCGAAAGTTTCGCAGCCACTGGGAATAGTCCCACACCTGCAGCACGATGCGATCCCACTAGTCTGTGCTTTTTTTCCGTGCCCAGAATCAGCGTTCCACGGCATGAACCTGCCCCAGTAACACCATGATTTCCACATTGCTGGGGCCTGTGCCTTGTGAGAGGTCTATGTCCATGTCAATTTCCTCATCACTCTCATCGCCGTGCTGCAATCGCCTCCTCGGCTGGTCCGGGTTTCGCTTTGGCATGTCCTGGCTCTGCATATACTCCAGGACAATGCACATGGTGTTCATAGTGCTCATAATTGCCGCGGTGATCTGAGCGGGCTCCATGATCCCAGTGCTAGCTATGGCGCCTGGTCTGAAAAAAGGTGCGAAACTAGTATCTGACGGACCAGGGGAAGGAGGGAGAAAGGGAGGGCCAAGTGACGACATGGCGTACAAGTACAGGGAATTAAAATCAAGAAAGGTGGCTGTGCATCAGGGAGAAACACAAACAACTGTCACACAGAATGCCCCACCCCCCAAAGATTAAACTCAAAATCCATTGGTTTAGCAGGCCGTTGATTTCACGGAGGGAGGGGAAGCAAATGAATACAGAACAAATCTATTTTTTACATCTTAAGCTGGCAGCTGACGGTGCAGCATGACTGATAGCCACTGCAGTATGACGACAATGGATACCAGTCGTAATATACCATCTTCTGCCAAAAGGCAAGGGGCTGCTGCTGTGTAGCAATGCAGCCCCACGTCTGCCAGCCCCACGTCTGCCAGCACCCAGATCGCCCTCGGCCTCTTCTGGGTGCTTAGCAGAAAATACTGGCCGATTGGCAGAAAATAGCATACTACGACTCATAGCTATCATCATCGAGACAGTTGCATGTCTGCCCAGGTGCCCATGATTGACAGCCACTGCAGTACGACGACGATAGATACCAATAGTAATATACCATCTTCTACCGAAAGGCAAGGGGCTGGTGCAATGCAGCCCTACGGCTGCCAGCCCAACGGCTACAAGTCATGCTGAACCGTCTACCGCCAAAAGGCAGTTAGCTGCTGCTGCTGTGTAGCAATGCAGTACCACGTCTGCCGGCACCCAGATGACATATGGTGATGGTGAGCTGATCTGAGCGGGCTTCATGCTTGCCGTGGTATGTTGTCTGCACAGGTAACCCAGGTAAAAAGGCGCGAATCTATTGTCTGCCGGTGCTCTGATGGAGGGGGAGGGGCCTGACGACATGTACCCAGAACCCCCCGCGACACTGTTTTGCATCATTCAGGCATTGGGATCTCAACCCAGAATTCCAATGGGCGGCGGAGACTGCGGGAACTGTGGGATAGCTACCCATAGTGCAATGCTCTGGAAGTCGACGCTAGCCTTGGTACTGTGGACGCGGTCCGCCGACTAGAGCACTTAGAGCATTTTATGTGGGGACACAAACAATCGGCTGTATACAACCGATTTTTATAAAACCGGCTTCTATAAATTCAACCTAATTTCGTAGTGTAGACATACCCTAAGACAAGAACTTGTGGGCCAAATGCTGGCTAGAAAGGGGCTTAGAGATGTGAGCAAAGAAAAAGTCTCCTACAGTTTGATTCCTCCTGTGTTCAGGGAAACTGGACTTCGTACATTTTGTGTACTTAAACAGTATTGGTTCAAAGAACCTGGATCGTTCATCAATTTTTCCTCCTAATCAGAACCCACAGGACCCCCCAAAACTGGCTAACAGCTCATGTCAAAAAGGGCTAATGGTAGTAACCTCTGATCTCAAATGTTGAACAAAATATTAGCTTAACAGTCAAGCATGATCAGGATTTAATAGAATAATAGAAATGTAGGGCTGGAAGGGATCTTGAGAAGTTATCAAGTTGAGCCTCCTGTATACCTAGAACAGTATACTAAGAGCATCCCTGACAAGTGTTTGTCCAGTGTTTATTCTTAAAAAAACCCAGTGATAGGGATTCCACCATAGGCACCGACTCCGTGGGTGCTCTGGGGCTGGAGCACCCAGAGGGAAAAATAAGTGGGTGCTCTGCACCCACCAGCAGCCAAGCTCGCCTCACCCCCACCCCACCTCACCTTCTCTCCCCCTGAGTGTGCTCCATCCCCGCTCCTCCGCCTAGCTCTGAGTGCTTCCCGACGCCAAACAGCTGTTTGGTGGCACTTAGGACTTTCCAGGAGGGAGGGGGAGGAGCAAGAACACGACACACTCAGAGGATGGGGCAGAGAAGAGGGGAGGCAGGAGCAGGGACATGGGGGAAGAGGGTAGAATGGTGGCAGGGTGAGTGGGGCCGGGAGGCAGGGGGGTCGAGCACCTACTGGGAACAGTGGAAGGTGGCGCCTATGGATTCCACAACCTCCCTTAGGAGTCTATTCCAGATCTTAACTCCCCTTATAGTTAGAAAGTATTTTCCCAATATCTAACTTAAATTTCCCTTATTGCAGATTAACCCCATTACTTCTTGTCCTACCTTCAATGGACATGGAGAACAGTTGTGCACAGTACTCTTTATAACAGCCCTTAATATATCTGAAGACTGTTAACAGGTCCCCCCCTCAGTCTTCTTTTCTCAAGACTAAACAACCCCTGTTTTTAACCTTTCCTCATAGGCCAGGGTTTGAAAACCTTTTTTTATAATTTTTATTGCTCTCAATTTCACATTTCCTAAAGTGTGGCACCCAGAACTGAATACAGTACTCCAGTTGATAATTATCTCCCATGTCTTACAAACATTTCTTTTAATAAACCAAAGAATATTAGCCTTTTTTTTTTGCATCTGCATCACAATGTTGATTTGTATTCAATTTATGATCCACAATAACCTTAAGATCCTTTTCAGCAGTACTATCACCTTGCCAGTTATTCCCTATTTTGTAGTTGTGCATTTATTTTTTTTCCTTCCTAATTGATGTACATTCCACTTGTCTTTGCGGAATTTCCTCTTGTTGATTTCAGAACAATTCTCCAGTTTGTCAAGGTGGTTTTGAATTCTCCAAAGTGCTTGCATGATGCATCACATCGACTTCTTCTTCCCTATCCACTTGGCCAGTAACCCTGTCAAAAATGGAAATTAGTTTGGTTGGCATGATTTGGTCTTGACAAAGCTGTACTGGCTATTCCTGTTAACTGTACTATCCTCTAAGTACTTAAAAATTGATTGTTTAATATTTTGTACCAGTATCTTTCTATCTGTATCTTGCAGTGTCTAAGTTAGGCACTTTAATTCCCTACATAAGAACGGCCATACTGGTCAGACCAAAGGTCCATCTAGCCCAGTATCCTGTCTTCCAACAGTGGCCAATGCCAGGTGCCCTATAGGGAATTAACAGAACAGGTAATCATCAAGTGATCCATTCCATGTCACCCATTCCTAGCGTCTTGCAAACAGAGGCTAGGGATACCATCCCTGCCCATCCTGGCTAATAGCCATTGATGGACCTATCCTCCATGAATTTATCAAGTTCTTTTTTGAACCATTATAGTCTTGGCCTTCACAACATCCTCTGGCAAAGAGTTGCACAGGTTGACTGTGCGTTGTGTGTGAAGAAATACTTCCTTTTGTTTGTTTTAAACCTGCTGCCTATTAATTTCATTTGGTGACCCCTAGTTCTTGTGTTATGAGAAGAAGTAAATAACACTTCCTTATTTACTTCCTCCACACCAGTCATGATTTTATAGACATCTATCATATCCCCCCTTAATCATCTCTTTTCCAAGCTGAAAAGTCCCAGTATTATTAATCGCTCCTCATATGGAAGGCATTCCATATCCTAATAATTTTGATGCACTTTTCTGAACTTTTTCCATGCCAATTTATCTTTTTTTTAAAATGGAATGATCACATCTGCATGCAGTATTCAAGATATGGGTATACTATGGATTTATATAGAAGCAATATGATATTTTCTGTCTTATTATCTATCCCCTTTCTTAATGATTCCCAACATTCTGTTCACTTTTCTGACTGCCTCTGCACATTGAGTGGATGTTTTCAGAGAACTATCTACAATGATTCCAAGATCTCTTTCTTGAATGGTAACAGCTAATTTAGACCCCATCATTTTATATGTATAGGTGGGATTATGTTTTCAATGTGCATTACTTTGCATTTATCAACATTGAATTGCATCTGCCATTTTGTTGCCCAGTCACCCAGTTTTGTGAGATCCTTTTGTAGCTCTTGGTAGTCTGCTTGGCACTTAACTATCTTGAGTAATTTTGTATCATCTGCAAATTTTGCCACCTCAGTATTTACTCCTTTTTCCAGATCATCTATGAATATGTTGAATAGGACTGGTCCCAGTACAGACCCCTGGGGGACACCACTATTTACTTCTCTCCATTCTGAAAACTGACCATTTTTTCCCACCCTTTGTTTCCTATCTTGTAACATGTTACCAATACATGAGAGGACCTTCCCTCTTTTCCTGTGACAGTTTACTTTGCATAAGAACCTTTAGTGAGGGACCTTGTCAAAGGCTTTCTGAAAATCTAAATAGGCTATATCCACTGGCTCCCCCTTGTCCAGATGCTTGTTGACCTCCCTCAAAAATTCTAGTTGACTGGAAATGCATGATTTCTCTTTACAAAAAACTATGTTCACTCTTCCCCAACAAATTATGTTCATTTATGTGTCTGACAATTGTGTTCTTTACTACATTTTCAACCAGTTTGCCCGGTATCTGTTTAAAAATTGGCATTGAATTAGCTATTCTCCAGTCATTTGGTACAGAAACTGATTTAAATGATAGGTTACAAACTATAGTTAGTAGTTCTGCAATTTCACACTTCAGAACTAAGTCCCCCATTACAACAAGGTCTTGTATTTTGGATATTTAAGTTGTTTATTCTAGATATGCCTCATCCACCTCCTATTCTGGATTTGGTAGTCTATAGTAGACTGTACCCTGACATCACCTCTATTTTTTACCCCTCTTATATTTATCCAGAGACCTTCAACTGGTCTGCCTCCCACTCCCTTCTGGACCTCAGAACAAGTATATATGTTCTTAATGTATACTGCAACACATCCTCCCTTTTTACTCTGCTTGTCTTTCATTAACAAGCTATTTATGATGGCATGGCAGCATGTGGTAACATAGTGTAGAAAAGGGCAAAATGTGATAGCTGATCTGAACATAGGAGTGAGATGGAACTAATCTCTGTCTTGAAAAGTGGAACAGAGGGTCTTATAATCAAGGGAAAGTTTTTAGCTAGTGAAAATAGAAAACATCAAAATCATGCATTAAATCGGCTACTGATCTGGGCTGGGAAGAGGGGGATAAAAACAATGTTAATCTTTGTATTATTTTTTTCCTTTCCTTAACAGCATTGTTCTTGTTAAAGCGAAATCCTTGCAAATGTCAGAAGAGGTTGGAAGGAGGTGCACCATTCTATACTTCACTTTAATTTGTGATTTTTGCATTGAGCTACACAAAGTTCAAACTTCAGCCCATTAAGAACTATTCTCTCCCCACCCCCCCTTCAGACTTGAAGGGCAACATTTCTAAAAGGAAGATATAATTGTGAGAGAAGCATTTATAGGAGCAGAAGAATGGGGAAATGCAGGGTCCAGGTTAGAAGGATCATCAATAGACTTCATGATGGTTGGAGGGAGGAAGGAAGGTTGGAGATACTGATGACGAGCATATTATTTATGAATAAATAATAACCAATTTAGCATCTAGATTCCCTGGTGAGCAAAACAAGAAGGCTCAGATAGAGTTTGCATAGGAGGTGGAAGGGAGAAGTGCACAGAGAAAAGAGTAAGTGAAAGAGAGGAGCACAAAAAGCTTGCACATCTCTGGATGAGCTTTGAGTAAGCAGTTCAGCCTTTGGATATGTGCTATATCTAAAATGAACTGAACCAGGGTATCTTGCATGTTAAATAGTCCTACTGACTATCCAGGGATGCCGTAGGCACCCCCAGGGCTTTAAAATTGGCAGTGTCTCACAGTAGGTCTACACTGGAGAATGGCGAAGAAGAACCATTTAAGTCTAATATTCAGTTTAGAATAGTTTTCTTAACACGCTGCGCACCCTGGTATAAAAATCTTTGTATGCATATTTCCTGCTCCCTGCACTGTGCATCAGCTGCTACTTTTCCCCTCCAGGGGCAACAGAGATTAAGCACTCCTATTCTGCTGAACAGGATACAGGACTTCCCTCCATGCACTCAGAGTAGTTGAGTAGGATCTCCTTTAAGCTTTACCTCAACCACTTAGTACATGGTAAAGGTAGCATGCCTGGTCTACACTAGACTTTTCAAATGTATTAGCTAAAACAATCTACTAGTACAATTTTAAATCATAGTCTAGCCTGATTATAGTCAGGCTAGACTATGATTTAAAGTTGTATTAGTAGATTGTTTTAGCTAATACATTTGAAAAGTCTAGTGTAGACCAGGCATGCTACCTTTACCATGAAAATAATGAGAGAGTGTGTGACGTTGCACTCCATATGATTTAATGAAAATATGCTAATGAGTGTGAATATAATGTAACTGGAATATGCTTCATGCAAAAGGTCTCTTCTAAGGTATCATTACAAAGCTTATAATCTCCTGAAAGTGGTCATCCTATTTGTATGTATGTATAATTCTTGTATCTGAAACTAGAAATACGAAATATAACTCTGAGGTCCTATTGTAATTATGCAAAGTGTGGGCCATTAATGGTGGTTTGGAATCTTGATGGCTTCCATTAACCAGGAA
This sequence comes from Malaclemys terrapin pileata, assembly GCF_027887155.1. Taxonomy (NCBI): domain Eukaryota; kingdom Metazoa; phylum Chordata; order Testudines; family Emydidae; genus Malaclemys; species Malaclemys terrapin. The sequence goes on along the minus strand of NC_071505.1, from coordinate 287,234,807 downwards.
AATTTACTGTAGATGGCTCTGTTAACTTGTAAGTCTTCCTGTATACATGTGTTCTGGCAAGTGGGTAATGAAGTCTTACAGTGAAATGTGATCATGTCACCTGAACTGGAATCCATCTTTAATCTGGTGCTTTTCCATTTAGAAGTAAGGGTGGGAATCCAGAGAGGGACAAAGGATTCCCGCCTTGTGCAAAAGATATATAAAGGGATAAAAGGGGCTGCAGTCATGAGAAATCCCCTAGCTACCAGCTGAGCTGGAAAATGGACTGTACCAGGGGAAGGAATTGGGACCAGACTAGAAGGAGGCTAGTCTGTCAAAGAAGCTTATTGAAACATCTCTGAGGGTGAGATTTACCTGCATTTAGTTTTTACAGTATTAGGCTTAGACTTGCGTGTTTTATTTTATTTTGCATGGTAATTTACTTTGTTCTAGCTGTTATTACTTGGAACCACTTAAATCCTACCTTTTGTATTTAATAAAATCACTTTTTACGTATTAATTAACCCAGAGTATGTATTAATACCTCGGGGGTGGGGGACAAACAACTGTGCATATCTCTCTATCAGTGTTATAGAGGGCAAACAATTTATGAGTTTACCCTGTATCAGTTTTATACAGGGTAAAACAGATTTATTTGGGGTTTGGACCCAATTAGGACCTGGGCATCTGAATGCTGCAGACAGGAGCACTTCTTAAGCTGTTTTCAGTTAAGCCTGCAACTTGTGGGAGACATGGTTCAGACTTGGATCTGTGTTTGCAGCAGGCAAGTGTGTCTGGCTCTAACAAGGCATGGCACTGGAGTCCCAAGCTGGCAGGGAAAATGGGCTCAGAAGTAGTCTAGGCACATCAGGTGGCAGTCCTAAAGGGGCTTCTGTGACTCAACCCATCACAAGGGGTTCCCAAACTTGGTTCACAGCTTGTTCAGGGTAAGCATCTGGTGGACTGTGAGATGCTTTGTTTACCTGAGCAGCCGCTTGCAGCTCCCAGTGGCCACGGTTCACCGTTCCCAGCCAATGGGAGCTGCGGGAAGTGGTGGCCCGATCTGCACCGCTTCCGGCAGCTCCCATTTGTAGAGATGCATAGCTCCCGAATCGCCAGTCCACAGGCGCGGCAAACTGCTCCCATGGCTACGAGGCAGGAGTGACCTTCAATCCAGCGTTTGTGTTTGGGAAACTTATTTGGCTGATTTGATTGTACCCTCGCAGCTGGTGTTCACGCGCTCAAGAGATGGGTTCGTTATCTTATGTGCATGTATACTGCCTGGCTCTTCTATGCGCAAGAATGTAACCACTAAGAAGAGTTGTAAACAAAGTAAGGAGAGAAATAAAAACCCCAGGAAAAGTTTTCCTGAGAGGCTTTTTGCAAGAGGCTTGTAAAGCTCTCTAGCTACCACAGACTGGCGTTCTGTTTCCTTTCCTGCGTCGTCACCACAGCTGGTGACCCCGACGTGATACCCCTCTACTCACCGGCTGGATACGCCGAGCGCGCCCGCGGCTGTTTGCCGCCCCTTATTCGTGAGTATGGGGGGGAAACTTTCCAGTGCCCAGAAGGAGCACGCAAGAGAGTTACAAGAGATTATACGACAGCGATCATGTGTCGCTGTCCCGGTCGCTCATATTGAGGACCTCCTAAGGGAAATAGATCGCCAGTGCCCCTGGTATCCAGACTGCGGGTCATTGCAGCTTTTTGATTGGATACAGATTGGGATCACCTTGTATAGTAAACCCCGTGCCCCAGTTCAGTGCCTGCTGCTCTGGCAGCGTTGTAAGGAGGCACTGGAGGGGATCGGCCCCAACAGCCCCAAGCCGGTCCCCCTTTTGCCCCCAGGTGATGGGCCACCCCCCTCCTGCCCACAGCTGACCCTCCCTGCGCCGCCGCCCGTGGCGGCGCCCCCCTGCCTACCGGTCGGGCAGGGGGGCGCTGTCGCCGCGGCGGTGCGGCAAGCGCGTGAGGCCGGTCTCTTGACCGATGAGGAATCCAAGTGTGGGTTCGAGGCGTTTCCCGTCTCTTGGCGGGATAATGGAAATGGGGGGCAGATAGTGGACTGGGAGGCTCTCCCCTACTCAGTTCTGCGCGAGCTCCGCAAGGCAGTTCGTGAGACCGGGGTGCGGTCCACTTTCACCCTGGGGATCTTGGAAGGTGTGTCAAACAGTTACTTCTTGCTCCCCCAAGATTGGAAAGACATGTGTCGCATGGTGCTGTCTCCCGCGCAATACGTTGTGTGGGATAGCGAGTACCAGCGAGAGGCGCTTGCAGCAGCAGCGCAAGGTGGGGGGGCTTATCTTGCTGAGCAGTTATATGGCACAGGGCAGTTTTCGAGCATCCCCGAGCAGGCGGCGGGCACGCCCCGGGTAGCTTTTCCCATCATTGGCCAGTGTGTCCGTCGCGCGTTCCGCAGGGTCCCCGCTGCAGGCGAGTCCTCTAAGTCCTTTGCGGTTACTCGGCAGGGTGCCACCGAACCATTCCACCAGTTTATTGACCGCCTCCAAGAGGCAGTCCAGAGGCAGATTGATAACCCGCAAGCCCAGACTGAACTAATGATAAAATTGGCTTACGAAAATGCCAATGCAGACTGCCGCCGTGCCATGCAGGCAGTGGTCGGGCGCCCCGGGTATACCCTGGCAGAATTGCTGCAGGCGTGTGCTGACGTAGGCACTCAGACCCATCAGATGGCCCTGCTGGCAGCTGCCCTGCACAAGGGGCAGAAGCCTCAGGGGAACTGCTTTAACTGCCAGAAGCCCGGACATTTTTGGCGGGAGTGTCGGGCCCCTGCGGGGGGCATGTGTAAAAACAAACCCAAGCCCCGGACAGACCAGAGGCCCCGCACGCTGTGTCCGAAATGCAAAAAGGGCTACCATTGGGCTGCGCAGTGTCGCTTGGCCGGGGGTGACAGCCGGGTCTTGGCTGCTAACCGAGACAACCCCCCGGGAAACTAGTAGGCGGGCCTGCGACCAGCCCGAGACCCAAGGCCGCGCCCCTCTCCGTGCACGACGCCCCCGCCGCCACAAGGGGCAGTGCGGGGATTGACCTTGTTAATCAGGAAAATATGGATATCACTCTCCCCGGGGAGGTCCTCCTCATGCCGTCCCAGATTCAGGGCCCGCTGCCGGAGGGCATGGTGGGCCTTGTCCTACCCCGCTCGTCCGCCAGCAAGCAGGGCCTGTTTGTGGTGCCTGGGGTGGTGGATTCGGACTATGGTGGAATTATCCATGTTCAACTGTGGAGTCATCTCCCGAAACGGCTGTTTCAGGGAGATGCCTGGGCGCAACTCATACTTGTGCCCTACTCCCTTCCGGCAGGGGGAAGAAACGTTCCCCGAACCGGAGGCTTCGGGTCCACCGACCAGCGCACTATTCACCCACAAGTGGCAGCAGTTGTTAAAGACATTGGAGCACCCCAACCCAAACGCATTTACTGCCTCAACGATCAGCCGTTCGAGGGTGTTATCGACTCTGGGGCAGACATTACCGTCATTGCCGCTGCGCAGTGGCCCGCCCATTGGCCCACAGAGCAGGCTCCGGCAGTTTGGGGTGTGGGCGGGGCACAGGACTCACAACGAAGTGCCCGATGGTTGGAGGTTAGGGCGCCCCAAGGCATCCGCCGCGCCCGTATCCGGCCTATCATTCTCCCCGTCCACCTCAACCTGTGGGGCCGTGATTTATTGACACAGTTCACTGCCACCATCCATATCAATGATTAGGCATACGGCCCTCCCCCTCCGTTGGCTCACTGACGAACCCGTATGGGTTGCGCAGTGGCCGCTTCCTTTAGAAAAGCTGGAGGCCCTCCAGCACTTGGTTAATGACCAGCTGAAGGCAGGACGTTTGGAGGAGTCCACTAGCCCCTTTAATACCCCCGTGTTTGTGATTAAAAAGAAATCTGGCAAGTGGCGCCTCCTGCAGGACCTTCGCGCCATTAACAAAATTATACAGCCTATGGGTCCCCTGCAGTGTGGTACCCCTAATCCCAACCTTATTCCCTGTGATTACCGGTTATTTGTAATAGATTTAAAGGATTGTTTTTTTACCATCCCCTTGCACCCTGAGGACCGGGTGCACTTTGCCTTCACTGTTCCGGTTTTGAATCACTCCCAGCCCACTCCACGCTATCAGTGGAATGTGCTCCCTCAAGGCATGTTGAATAGCCCCACCTTGTGTCAGCATTTTGTTGCGCAGGCCCTACGGCCCTTCCGCGCAGCACACCCAGATGCCTTAATTTACCACTACATGGATGACATCCTGGTGGCTCACCCCGTCCTCCCTGATGACTGGCTGGACGAACTGCGCCACCAGCTTGCGGCGTGTGGCCTGGTTGTGGCACCGGACAAGATCCAGCGTCAGCCACCCTTTTTGTATCTTGGTCACCGCATGCTCCAGTCATATGCCCGTCCAGTTTGTCCCGAGTTGGTATTGCCCAACCCTCTTACGTTTGTACAGCTTCAACAGTTATTGGGGTCCCTTAATTGGATTCGTCCTTTTTGCCCTCTGACTACCTCCATGCTGTCCCCTCTTTTTTCTGGCCTTCGGCAGGGCCGTCTCCCCGGAGATATCATTCCCGTTTCCCAGGAACAGCGCCAAGCGGTCACCCTCATTAACCAGACCCTGGCCCAGGTGTGGGTCGACCGCCGAGAAAGGGAACAGCCCCTTTTTGCCATTTTGCTTCCCACACTCTCACAACCGACAGCTGTCCTCGCCCAGGAGGGGGCGGCAGCGCGTCTTCGTTTAATTGAATGGATTTATTTGACCCACTCCCCTCCGCATACTATTCAGACACTCCCTCAACAGGCCGCAGAGCTGATTTTTAAAGTGCGAGAACGGTCCCGTACCCTCTTGGGTTGGGACCCCGTTGCCATTATTGTCCCCATCCCGGCTAAAGACTGGGAACGCACTGTCTCTTGCAGTGCCACCCTCCAATTGTCTCTTGCTGACTATGTTGGGGAAGTTAAATATCACATTCCCCCTGACCCCCGTCTTTCATTCCTACAACAACGTTGCCTTCACCTCCGGCCGTCCTTGTCAACCGTCCCCATTAAGGATGCACTTACCCTTTTTACGGACGGCGGCCCAACACGAGGTGCGGTCAGCTGGCAGGTGCAAGGCACTTGGCAAGTCCGCTTTACCCTGCCTCAGCGCTCCCCACAGCGCGCAGAGTTGGCTGCTGTCATCCTGGCCTGCCGATGCTTCCAGGATGACCCTTTTAATTTGATTACTGACAGTCTTTATGTTACTAATGTTCTTAAGTCTCTTCCAGGTTCCTATGTGTCGCCCTCCTGTGATGACAATTTGTTGGCCCTTTTTCTTACCCTGCAACAGCTCCTTTCCTCCCGCTCTAGCCCACTGTTTGTGGCACACATTCGCAGTCACACCACACTACCGGGCCTATTAACAGAAGGCAACACGGTGGCCGACCAGGCGGTCAAATCGGTGGCCTCAATTTTTTCCTCCCCAATCGAAAGCCACGCCTTTTTTCATCAATCCGCCAAGGCCCTTGCCAAGCAGTTCACTCTCCCATTGTATCAGGCGCAGGCCATTGTTCGCCAGTGTGACCTTTGCGCTTCTCTCTCCAATAGCCCGGAGGTAGGGGTTAACCCTCGTGGAACCTCGGCCAACCAGCTCTGGCAAATGGATGTTACACATTTCCCTCCCTTTGCCCCCTGGCAGTATCTTCACGTGTGTGTAGATACCTTTTCCCATTATGTGTGGGTCACCCCCCAGAAGGGTGAGGCCTCTCGTCATGTTATTAATCACATGATTCGCGCTATGGCAATCATGGGTCACCCATCCCATCTTAAGACCGACAACGGCCCCGCCTACTGTAGCTCGGCCTTTGCCTCCTTCTGTACCACGTGGGACATTGTCCACACGTTTGGTATCCCGTATAACCCCACAGGCCAGGCCATTGTGGAACGAGCCAATCGTGCGCTCAAACAAGCCCTGGTCCGCCAAAAACAGAAAGGGGGGATTCCCGTAGGCCTTCCTCCCCGCCAGGAATGGCTGGCTGCAGTGCTTTTTACCCTGAATCATTTGAATTTGACTGACAACTACTCTGCAGCAGAATGTCATTTTCGCAGCTACCAGGCCTTGCCCCGCCCCTTTGTTAAATATCGCAAGGCCCCAGACCCTCAGTGGCATGGCCCAGTGCCCCTTATAACGTGGGGACGAGGGCATGCTGCCGTTTCTCTTCCTACAGGTCCGTTGTGGGTCCCGGCGCGTAACGTCCGCCCGTGGCACGGCGATGGCCTGGCACCAGGGACTATCGAACCCCATTCCACAGTTCAACCTACATCTGCAGGATCCCGAGCGTCCTCGCCAGCGCCCCCCGCGGGGGCCCCCGCAGCGCATAACCTGGGGACAGGTTAAAGCCCTTTCATTGCAAGCCGAGCAGCTGCAAGTGCAGCAGCAGCTAGAACCTACCGCAGAAAATTACCTTGTGACATTGTTAGCTTGCCTTAATGCTAATTCACTCCTTATTTTGTGTGTATTGGGGAGTTTCCTGTTGGCCCCTAGCTGCCAAGGCGAACCCCAGATGGAGCAGCGGCTGCAGTTTAACACCTGGGTCCACCTGGCAGAAGTATTAAATCAATCTGATTTCTGCCTGGCTGTTGCCCCGGAAATGCAAGGTCTGTTAAGTACCTGCCTTGTTCCTGTCTGTAAACCACCCAGCAACATCTGGGGTGTGAGACAGTGAAAGAAATGTGCTGTTTTAAGCTTGCTGATAATAGTTTTGTATGTAATAGCAAATTGATATGCTGAAATGCTATGCTTAAGTCATCCGCCAAGACGTTTTTCTTCCTTGGTAGGATTATATTTAGTTATAGCCACCCTTAGAGTGGATGAAGACCCTTTTATAGTATGGGGTCCTAGTTTTGATGTTTGACGTTTTACTTTGCTGCTTTGTTTAATGTATACCCAATCTAGTGGCATTGTGTATGCTACCCTGCGAGAGTGTTTTGTTTAAACACCGCATTTATAAAATAAAACAGGGGGAGATGTAGAGATGCATAGCTCCCGAATCGCCAGTCCACAGGCGCGGCAAACTGCTCCCATGGCTACGAGGCAGGAGTGACCTTCAATCCAGCGTTTGTGTTTGGGAAACTTATTTGGCTGATTTGATTGTACCCTCGCAGCTGGTGTTCACGCGCTCAAGAGATGGGTTCGTTATCTTATGTGCATGTATACTGCCTGGCTCTTCTATGCGCAAGAATGTAACCACTAAGAAGAGTTGTAAACAAAGTAAGGAGAGAAATAAAAACCCCAGGAAAAGTTTTCCTGAGAGGCTTTTTGCAAGAGGCTTGTAAAGCTCTCTAGCTACCACAGACCTGGCGTTCTGTTTCCTTTCCTGCGTCGTCACCACACCCATTGGCCAGGAACGTCGAACTGTGGCCACTGGGAGCTGGGAGCGGCCATACCTGAGGACGCTCAGATAAACAAACTGTCTCATGGCCCACCAGGGGCTTACCCTGAACAAGCTGCAAACCAAGTTTGGGAACCCCTGTTCTAGCACATATCCATAACTTTTTCCACTCATGCCATACATACTTTATGCAAGCACATTAATGATCAGCGAGTTATTCATTTTCCAGTGATCTATTACACGCCATCTTTTGAGTATATATCATGACAACAGTGTGTTAGGGGTGGTGAATATGTCAGGACTGAGATGAGTTGCTGTCACAGAGTAGTGAACCACCAATGGGCCTCAGTGTCACAGTCAGGTTGTTCTGGCTCACCATACAATAGCTTGGTGACGATTATATACAGAATTTCAGAATATTGGTTCCAGTTATTTCTTTGATTGGATCACTACAGAGACTTCTAAACAACTGGTGATAATATCTCCTGCTGCCCACCTGTTTTCTGACCATTACCAAAATGCAATAACGGGAAGCTTCCCCCCCCCCATTTAGCCGTTTATCTCTGGAGTTTCTTACTCCAAGATTGTCAAAAGGGTTCTGCAATTTTCTATTTTTAAAATCTCAACTGATTGGGACTGTCTCTCTTCCCCACCCCCACAACTCCTTCTTTTATAATTGCTAGCATAGCATCCAAAACAATTATTTCTATGTACTTCTTGTAGAATGACTAACTCAGAGAATTAGTAGTAAGGTGGAGAACTGTACTTGTAGCTCACTAGTTTAAATCTGGCCCAGGTCAGTAAAAAACAGAAGTTGTACTATCTGGCAGCTCTTTGGGCTATGTGATACTCCTGAGGGCATTCTGTGCTCCCCCCTCCCCCCCAAAAAAATCTGTGCCAAAAGATTAAAAATTCTGCACACAGTATTTTAAAATTCCGCAAAATTCTGCAAATTTTATTTGTCAAATAAATGTGGAGGGTCCAGCATGCATTGGGAAGCACAGGCCACTGGCTGCACAGAGGTGAGAGATCATTGTGCAGGTCTCCAACCCGGGACACGGATTCAGCGATGAGGCTGCATCCAACCCTTACATAGTGCAAGGACTGGGCCTGTCCTAGAAACACCCCAGGGCCCTGCCCCTCCATGCCAGGTGCACCAGGTCTGGGCAGGCAGGTTCAGGAAGGCAGGATCCAAGTGTGGAGGGGCTTAGTGTGGGAGGATCCAGGTGGGGGTTGAGAGGGTTCTGTATGGGGCAATCTGGGTGCAGGTGACTTAATGTGGGATCTGGGTGCAGGGGTATCTGGATGCACAGAGGCTTATTTGTGGGGGGGAGGTTCTGGGTGCAATGGTAATGGGACTCTGCAGGAGGGTCCAGGTGAAGGTGATTGGGAATCAGTGGGGGGGTCTGGGTGTGGAGAGGATAGAGCTTGGCAGAGGGGGTCTGGGTGTGGAGAGCTCAGTGGGGGGTCCAGATTCTGGGGGAGTGGGGCTCAGTGGGGTGGGGATCCCGGTGCAGGTGGCTCGTTGGGTCCAGGTTCAGGGGGAGTGGGGCTTGTCAGGGGGGTTCTGGGTGCAGGGGTGATGCTTTGCAGGAGGGTCTTTTATGAGGGGGCCTGGATGCACAGGGGTTGGGTGGCTGGGGGAGCAGCTCCCCATACAGTGATCCCTCTCCCTGCAGCTGAGGAGTGATGGGTGCAGGAAGTGTGGGGAGCGGGCAGTTTGCAGAGTTTTCTACAGCTGGGGAAGAAATCTGGGGGTGGGTCTGACACAGCCTCTGACACAGAGGAAGAGGAAATCCTGTTCTCCCCAGCCCAACCAGCCAGGGTAGGAGCCCATGGTAGGAGCCACCAGCCAGGTCTTTCCCAGTCCTGCCCCCTACCTCACAGTGATTTACCTCTCTGCTGGCTGCCCTGGGCATCCAAAACATACTGCTTGGGAGGGTCACATGATCACTCTTGTGGCTTCCTTTTGCTTCCCCGTCAGAAAGTCATTTTTCTGCGGGGAAGCAAAGAAATCTGCAAGGGACATTAATTCTGTACATGCGCAGTGGTGCAGAATTCCCCCAGGAGTAACAATGTGAAGTGAATTGATGATCTCAGTCTAATTCCTAGAGGACAAGATATCTACTAGAGCTCACTGAATAACTGTTTTTGTTTGTTTGTTTGTTTTTTAGTTGACTGCCGGTTCTGAAAAATAATAAATTAATAAATGGGTTAGATTAAAACTGAAACTGAAAATTCCAAAAATAAATTGGCCAAATGAAAAGGTCAACACATTTTTTGTTTTGGATCAGATGAAAGGTTTTGTTCAACTCAAAATGAAGTGTTTGGTATCTAAGCACTTTTTACAATAAAAGGAAAGGAAATGAAGGGCTAAATTCACAAAATGGCTGGTGAAGGGAGGGTGCAAAATGTCTAGGCCAGGAGAGGCCGAAGCTCCCTAAAAGTGGACCATGGCCCCATGTGGACCAAACCATGGTCCCGCCTCCCTGTGCCTCCTGTCAGGGCTGGCTCCAGCATTTCTGCCACCCCAAGCAAAAAAAAAAAAAAAAGCTGCGATTAGAATCGCGACCAGCGGCGGCAATAGGGGGGAAAAAATAAAAAGCCGCAATCGGCGGCGGCAGTTTGGCGGCAGGTCCTTCGCTCCTAGAGAGAGTGAGGTACCTGCCGCCTCGGAATTGCAGCATATGCCATCCCTCTCCCTTGGCCGCCCCAAACACCTGCTTGTTAAGCTGGTGCCTGGAGCCGGCCCTGCCTCCTGTCCCGCCCTGTTCCAGCACCCCTAGCCAAGACTGTGGCTTTTAGCCCAGTAGTTAGGGCACTCCCTTGGGATGTGAAAAACTTATGTTCAATTCCCTCTTCCCTGCTGGCTATAGATCAGAAATTTAAACTTAGGTCTCCCACATTGTGGGCAAATGCCAACATCTTTTCATGCTCTTTTGTTGAAGTTGCTTTTAGTTTGTAATGTTGTCAATCCAGCACCTTCTATAAATCCTAAAATTTGCTTTAAAGAGAGAGAGAATATCTTTGCCGTGTTTCATAGCAAGGCCTGGTTTAAAAAAAAAAAAGATCTGCTGGGGTTTGGAAAAAGGGTTTTGTAATGATGCCAAGAGATACTGCTCCTATTCAGATAGGATATTCTACAGCACCTTGGGCAGGTAGTTAATATTACTGCTTTCCTTCTCTGTCTTGAAGTTGGTCACCTACTCTAAGAAACACTGAAATCAAAAAGAAGGTCAACACTGACACATTCATACATCAAAGGGTTTCAGAGTGATAACAAGACTTTTAATCAGCCCCCAGTTGTTTACTGACAGCAGGAGATCTGAACCAGCCATTTAGCAGGTTAGAAGGTAATCATGCACAGCTAATTGGTGCTCCTGGAATACCACTTTTGGTAATATATGGAATCCTACTTTGAGACTAATCCCTGTTTTAGATGTTCAAGGTCTGAGTTGTAGAAGAGCAGCTTTTCGGTGGAACATACATATGCTTCACTAGGCAACAGAAATTGACCAAAACTGAAAGAGAATAAAGGCCTCAAAAGAAAAATATATCAATAGAAAACCACCAGATAATCCAACACTGAGATATATTAAAAGTCCCAAATGTTCACAATGTGTATTCCAATTACATATTGCCTGCAGGTGCTCAACAAGAGAGGAGAGCAATAAACACTTCAAATCACTGAAACATCTAACTAATCCTATGTCATGCCAGCAAATACTGCAGTTCAAAGAAAAGGCTTCACATCTCAAAACTATACTTATATTTTAAGTGGTTTAATATGATTGATAGGTGAATAAAAAGAATTAAACCCCCCAGACATTTCAGCCACTCACTGATTGGGTCAGGCAAGGAAAAGTTCAAAGGTGATTTCTTCATTTTTCTCCTACTTACAATGATTTAACATGTGAGTACATTTACTATACTATTATACTGCAATACAAAATTACTCAAGATAATTAAGTCCAAAGCTGACTGTTAAGAATTACAAAGGGATCTTGCAAAACTGGGTGACTGGGCAACAGAATGGCAGATGAAATTCAATATTGATAAATGCAAAGTAATGCACATTGGGTCTAAATTAGCTGTTACCACTCAAGAAAGAGATCTTGGAATCATTGTGGATAGTTCTCTGAAATCATAGACTCAATGTGCAGCGGCAGTCAAAAAAGTGAACAGAATGTTGGGAATCATTAAGAAAGGGAAAGATAATAAGACAGAAAATATCAGAATGCCACAATATAAATGCATGGTATGCCCACACCTTAAATACTGCATGCAGTTTTGGTTGCCCCATCTGAACATATATTGGAATTGGAAAAGGTACAGAGAAGAGCAAATACAATGATTACGGGTATGAAAGAGCTTTTATATCTGGAGAGATTAAAAAGACTAGGACTGTTAGGCTTAGAAAATGACGACTGAGGGGAGATATAATAGAGGTCTATAAAATCATGAATGGTGTGGAGTAAGTTAATAAGGAAGGCTATTTACCCCTTCACATAACAGAAGAACTAGGGATCACCTGATGGAATTAGTAGGCAGCAGGTTTAAAACAAACATAAGGAAGTACTTCTTCACACAACGCACAGTCAACCTGTGGAACTCATTGTCAGGTGATGTTGTGAAGGCCAAAACTATAACTGAGTTAAAAAAGAATTGGATAACTTCATTGAGGGTAGGTCCACCAACTGCTATTAGCCAATGTGGTCAAGGATGCAACTCCACACTCTGGGTGTCAGTAAACCACCGAATCCCAGAAGCTGGGACTGGATGATAGGGGATGGATCACGCACTACTTGCTCCATTCTGTTCATCCCCTCTGACACATCAGGCACTGGCCACTGTCAGAAGACAGGATACTGTGCTAGATGGATCATTAGTCAAACCGAGTATGGCCATTCTTATGTACTATATCATTTCTGAACTTCTTGCTGGAGTGGTAGAGTATTTGTTAGAAGTTAAGAAGAACACACAGACCAATAAAAACATGTCTTCTGTAAACTGAGATGAGGAACTGAATCTCAAATCAGGTATTGGTTCTATCCATCTATCTATCATTCTATTTATTGTTCCATCTCTATGTTATATATCTGCCAGTCACCTTTTTATTCCAGGAGGTCATAGTTTTCAGTTAAATTTAAAGAAAAAAAAGTCAAGACCTCAGCAAAAATAAAATCCGCTGTGTGTGTGACTGTTTTTTGTGAGAACTTTAGTTATTTGCCTCTTGTTAGTAGGCTTGGAAGGCAGAGCAAGATGGTGATGACAACAACAACAACAAAACATACTAAAAGCATCTGCAGAAGTTTTTTTTTTTTTTTAAAGTGGTGTTGAAAAGAGCTGTGCAAAATAAATAAATAAATGTTTCAGATTTAAGGGGAAACCAGGAAAAAATGCTGACTTTTCTGCTGTTTGTCTGATAAGGTGAAAAATCCAGGCTTTTGCTGGTGTAGTGTCCTGGGTGCTTAAGAGAAAAAACATTTGCTTGGAAAAACACAAAGTGTGTACATCATTAAAGAGGGTGGCACTGAAAGACAGCTTACATTTCCACACACACACACCCCCAATACCACCCTTTTTGGCCTGAATCAATACTCATCGGCTTTCACACTCAACAGAAGAGTTTGGCAAGGAAGGAATCTTGGCTAGCCCAGAGAAAACTGAAATATTGATAAAGAAAATGAGAGAGAGAGAGAGAGAGAGAGAGAGAGAGAGAGAGAGAGAGAGAGAGAGAGAGAGAGATTTAGCAATTTTATCATTAGATCTAGTTAGACCTGACTGGAAAGTAGGATGTTTTCCAGAACAGAAAACATTGATTTTTCAGCAAAATATTGAAAACTGAAATATTTCATATGAAAACTTTTTGGTTTTACAGAGTTCTTTTTGGATGGAAGATTACATTTTCAGCAGAAAACAGGCACTTTTCACACACAAAAATTGTTTTGTCAAGCCCAATTTTCCATCAACAATGGTTTTGACATAACATTTTCGACCAACCCTAAATATTGTAAATAGGTTACATTTTTCATGAACTCCATCTCTTTTCACGTAGTGCTGAGCAGAACACAATTTACTTGACAGTGTTAGCCATATGCTATTTTGCATATTTTTACTCTATTGTATTTGAAATTCGAGCTGTGTTGTGATGTCAGAGTTGTAAGTCACAAAAACTGTTCCCCTCCTTGCCCCCTCGTCTCTCACAGGATAAGTGGGGAAAAACTTCTGCCTTGATCACCTTCATCTGTGAATTTAACATTTTATATATATTGTGACAGACCCAGACCAATCGGGTACAGGAGTCTGGTAGAGGGCAAATATACTGGTCACTGGATGAGTAGTTTTCTGTTCGCTGAGTGACCAGAGCAGGAGCTGCACTAGAGTAATCAGGAACCTGCTAGAACCAGTTAAGGCAGGCAGGCTAATTAGGACACCTGGAGCCAATTAAGAAGAAGCTGCTAGAATCAATTAAGGCAGGCTAATCAGGGCTCCTAGGTTTTAAAAAGAGCTCACTTCACTTTGTGATGTGAGTGTGAGGAGCTGGGAGCAAGAGGTGCAAGGAGCTGAGAGTGAGAGGGTGTGCTGCTGGAGGACTGAGGAGCACAAGCGTTATCAGACACCAGGAGGAAGGTCCTGTGGTGAGAATAAGGAAGGTGTTTGGAGGAGGCCATGGGGAAGTAGCCCAGGGAGTTGTAGCTGTCATGCAGCTGTTACAGGAGGCACTAGAGATAGCTGCAGTCCACAGGGCCCTGGGCTGGAACCCGGAGTAGAGGGTGGGCCCAGGTTCCCCTCAAACCTCCCAATTGACCTGGACTGTGGGTTCTTCCAGAGGGGAAGGTCTCTGGGCTGTTCCCCAACCCACATGGTGAATCTCTGAGGCAAGAAAATCTGCCAATAAGCGCAGGACCCACCAAGATAGAGGAGGAACTTTGTCACAAAATATATATATACTCACTGATTCTTAAGTTCACTTTCCATGAGTGTTTGTGCCAATAAAACTTTATCAGTCAAATGTTAAAAATTCACATAAATATTTGCAGGCATTTTTTGCTTTATTCACCTTGTTTTACTGTCTATACTGTGGTATGTAGATGCCTTATTTTGTATTCTTTAATTGTACATAAAATGAGCACATAATTGCTCTTTTGAATCTCTTTGTAGGGGAGGGAGAATTAGAGGAAAAGTATAGGAAATCAATCTGAGTTATGTGCCTAGGCACTTTTGAAAATCCCCAAAGGCATTTCTTTGTGTCTTTAGGTGCCTAGACATATTTAAACATCTAACCCTCAGAGACTGTGATTATGGTAACAAAAAAGATCAAAAAGGGAAAACAAATGGGGCAAGTATGAGGATGGGAACACAGCCAAAAATGCCCAAAGCTTTTTCCAACTGGAAACATGCAAAGTAAAAAACAAAACACATAACAGAAGGACAATAATCCTTCAAGCTATGATCCTCAGGGGGATCCACTAGCTCAGTCCCCAGTGCTCATGTAGAAAGCCCCTGAATGGGACCCTGCATGAGTGTAGGGTTCTGAGCTGGCAGATCCCAATTCAGGATCAAGGGATTTAGGCCCCAATGCTGCAAGCTCTTCACTGCAGGCAGACCCCTAGGCTCTCACAGAGCCTTAGTTAAAACAAGTGGGCTCTATGTAGGTACAGTGGGGCTTCAGATGAGCATCAGGGTCTGTCTGTACTGAGCAAGTTGCAGGATTAGGGACCTGTATTGTAAACCGCTTGGGAATAGACCTAGTTTGTAGTTTGCCTTTAGTACCCATTCAAAGTAAGGACTGCACCTCAGAGGTGAAATCCTGGCCCCACTAAACTCAATGGCAACACTCCTGATTTCACCTCACATTTCCTAAAAAGAGCAGGACCAGGGTCTTAGTTATGTTTATAATAAAATACACTTGGCACAGGAAACAAATTTTTCATTTATTCTTCCAGAAGAAAAATAAATTGTTGGAACTGCATCACTCTGCATTCTTGTTACCACAGTGAGTTGCATTTTCTTGGAATTGGTCCACAAATGAAAATGCAATTTAGTTTTTGATTGAGTGTTTTTCACATTGAATTTCACTTTAGATTTTCTCTAGCTTTTTTAAACCAACAGTATGACTTCCTTCCATTTACTAACTCTTCGAATAGCAAAGAAAACAGAGCAGCAGCTACGATATTTGTAGACTTAAGGATGATAGTGTTGTTTATTCCTTGTCGGGTTGGTCTGACTTGGCCTTGGATGTGAAAAACAATGTATTATGCTGGAGAATTATGCTTGATTCACCCCTTCTGGGATAGAGGGGTGAAGATTTCACCATCTAGCAGCTGCAGAGAATAAGTGATTCAGCCCAAGAGAGGGCTGATGAAGGTACAATTATCTTTCTCCACCAGGATTTCTGTCAGGAAAGAATAGCTATAATTTATGGCAAGGTATCTATAGAAGCTATTACAGGCTGGTCCAGTCTCTGTAGATTATATTGAAGACTGTGTTTAAAATTACAATATATTACTTTAAATTCTAACTGGTTTTCTTGTCCTCCTTGCAGGCTAGGGGGAACTGAGGAACAGTGTATGATCTGGGTCCTCAACAGCCAGTCTGCAAAAATGCCAATCTGGAGCAAAGTGGGTTGTGTTGTGACTATCTGCCTTAGGTAGCATCCTGCTATGTCACTCTCTGTATTTGGTCGTTTTGTGTTTAGATTTAGATTCTAAAAATTAAAGTGGTGTTATGTTGCAACCTTTCTGGAAGGGTATTTATGTTTTGATTGTAATTCTCTCTGTGCATATAAGTCCTACTCTTGACAGTCACCCGTCCATTGTAAATAGACCCACCTGCTTCTAAGCCCATTGGGTCTGAATGGAACATAATCAATGTTTCTAGGTCTGAGTTTCTAGGGTGTACTCCCAGACTCAGACCTGTTGTCTGAGTCCTTCCTTGACATAGGACTTCTTAGTCCAGCCACCCTAATCTCCAGGAGCAGTGTCTCTAACATATGGAAATATACCTATCTCATAGAGCTGGAAGGGACCTTGAAAGGTCATTGAGCCCAGCCCTCTGCCTTCACTAGCAGGACCAAGTACTGATTTTTGTCCCAGATCCCTAAGTGGCCCTCTCAAGGATTAAACTCTCAACCCTGAGTTTAGCAGGCCAATGCTCAAACCACTGAGCTCTCCCCCGATCACCTGAGCCCCCAGCTGCTTACCTGTGCTCCCTCAGAGCATTCAGGCAACCAAGTTAGCCCCTTTGGGGACAGTGCGAAAGAAAAGCAGGGTGCACGGGCTTAATGAAAGAATTTCTTCACCCAGTCACTTTATGCTTTAAAAAGCCTCAAGAGTTATAAATCTTTGCAAAATAAATCCTGAAATGTACCTTCCCCCGTCTGATCTGACCCCTTCTGTGAGTCTCAGGTCTGGTCAGTCTTTCAGACTAGGCAGAGTCCTTCCTGCTTTCTCTGGCCTTGGCTACACTGGCAATTCACAGTGCTGCACTTGCTGCGCTCAGGGGTGTGAAAAAACACCCCCCCTGAGTGCAGCGAGCGCAGCGCTGTAAAGCGCCAGTGTAATCAGCGCCTGCAGTGCTGCACGCTCTCTCACAGTGCTGCAAGCTATTCCCCTTGGAGAGGTGGAGTACTTGCAGTGCTGCGAGAGAGCTCTCGCAGCACTGGCGGCACGACTACACTCGTGCTTTGCTGTGAATCCACGAGTGTAGCCAAGGCCTCTGTCTCCAGCCCATCTTCTTGCATGTTGCAATGGATAATCCCCTTTCAAAGAAGAGTGTTCTTCCTTAAATAGAGTCTCTCTTCCTTTGGCCATGTGATAGGGCTGAGAAGCTGAAGATTCACTTGTCCCTGTGAAGGGAATCTATTGTTCCATGGGTTGGGCCAGTAATTGACAGACAATCCAAGCTGATGGCCCTAGATTATTTTTTGATGGCTTCTGAATCATAGTCATTCAATGAGGTGTCAAGCACCCTTTCCCCACAGAGTACCTGTCTGGAATACATCATAATAACCTGGCTCTGGGAAATATTAGAAAAGTTTTCAAACCTTAATCTAAAATGGACATTATATTTGGAGCTGATTGAATAATTGATTTTTTTGTTTGTTTGATGGGGTGGGCAGGGTGTAAAACTGAACCAGATGTCCAAATATGTTTAATTATAACCAGTAAAGAGATTGAAATCCAGTCATTTTCCTGGTTAATGTTAGGGAGTGATTCAAGGAGTCTGTGGCATAATTTGGAATGCAGGAGTCCTTCAAACAGATTAAAATCCAATCTGGTCCCTGGCTGTATTATCAGGATAGGAATAAACACAACACTGGCATAAATGTACCGTGGACAAAACTTTCGAACCAAGGCACCTAACACTAGGCTCCTAAATAACTGGTGGTTAAGGGGGAAGATTTTCAAAGTACCTGAAGAAATGATGAGCACAATTCTCTTTTAATGTTAACAGGACACAGACTCCTAAATCCCTTAGCTGCTTTTGAAAATCTCCAGATTCAGTTTGCAGAGTCCATTCACAGGAACAGGCATAGAAGACTTGCTGCAGATTGCAGTTTGGGTTTTGCATAACAGCAAGCTTCCAAAACGAACGCCCACTCTCCTTCTCCATGGAAGTTCCCCCAGTCATGCTTTCCTCTGGGTCTCCAGCTCACCTGACATCTACTGAGTCCTGGGTTCTATGCAAATTGTTCACTGGGCTCTAGCCTTCACCTGCCCATTGTCACTGGTTGATGACTGCACTCTAGTCTGCTGTAATAACAGGGAATGTCTCCTTTGATATAAACTAACAATAAAATTACTTCCTTTCCTTTTTCTTGATTAATTCTGCATCCCCTATGTGCATATTTACCTGGATAGATCAGAAAACCATTTCTCAGGAAATGAACAAATTTACACAGCACTTATCTTAAGCAGACAGTGGTGAAATTGGCAAACTGATTTTCAGACTCTTATTGTTTGTGGGCATATTGTGTGTCCGCTTTTGTGTTTCAATATTCTGCTTCAGTCTTTAGAAAATGTAAGTCCTAGTGCAAGTTAGAAATGGTTTGTGAGAATATTTTTGCCTGTCTGTATCATCAAGGCTAATGCAGTTAGATGATGACCCTGAATTTTGTCTCAGAGTGACAAGTACTCGCATGTCCTGATATACCTCTCAAATATATTTCATAAAATATAATCAGAATTTAAATGGCCAGTAAACAAGTTATAAATTACAGGAACAGAAGGATTTTCTTGTTTTATCAAAAAGAAGACTAATAGGCAACAAAGAATTCAAGAGGAAGAGTCATGAAGTCACTTAGCTACACATAATGGATAATAATGATTAACAGGAATGGAAGAAGGAAGGAAGGTACTTAAAATTAAAAGTGCTCAAGAAGACTGCAGTGGTTGATAGAACCAAATGCATCACTGAAGTCTCAAAGGATGAACACAGAGGGTGAACATCAGATGACAGAAGATTATTGACCAGCAGCATGGAATGAATACTGGATAAAATTATCAACTGCCTGTACATTATTGAACGTATAATTCAAGAATATTGTGAGTGAAGGATTTGCCTTTGTGAGTGGGCCTTATATAGGGCATGCAAGGGAAAAGGAGGCTCCTTGCCCATTGCCCTCTCACATATCCTTAGAAGGGCCATTCAGTATGGCCCTAAACAAATCTGAAAAGTACCATTTAGATATAGACATTTTCACTGCTGCTGTGATAGCTACCATCTTGGCTGACGTATTGTGGCTTAAACTGGGGTCCTATTGGGCTGAAAACATGTGATCATGAGCTAATTCAGTTTAAACTACACAGAAGGATAAACAAAAATAGGTCTAACTAGGGTCTTTGAGTTCAAAAAAGAAAACTTTTTAAAAAATTAAGGGAAGTAGTCATAGGTGCCGGCTTCTTCCTTGCCCCAGGCAGGGGTGTGCAAACACTTTCCTTTCCCAGGGCCTGCGCCCACTTCACCCCTTCTCCCAAGCCCCCACCTCTGCCCCACATCTTCCTGCCCAGTTCCTCCCATCCCCCGTGCTCTTCCTGCATGCCACAGGACAGCTGGTTGTGGTGGGCAGGAGGCACTGGGAGGGAGGGGAAGAAGTTGATCAGCAGAGCTGCCGGTGGGTGGGAGTTGCTGGGGTGGAGGGGTGGAGCTGGCTGCCAGTGCATGCTAAGCACCCACTAATTTTTTTCTGTGGGTGCTCCAGGAGTCCGCACCTATGGAAGTAGTTAAGGAAGTGGACTGGACTGAAGAACTCAAGGATCTGAATGTGGAGGAGGCTTGGAACTACTTTAAGTCAAAGTTGCAGAAGCTATCTGAAGCCTGTATCCCAAGCCAAGGAAAAAAAATCATTAGGAAACATTGCAGATCAAATTGGATGAACAAGCATCCAAATAGATTATTGAACGGAAGCAGAAAGCCTACAAGAAATGGAAGATGGAAGGAATCAGCAAGGAAAGCAACTTCTTGGAGGTCAGAAAGTGCAGGGATAAAGTGAGAATCATCAAAAGCCAAGCAGAGGTGGACCTTGCAAAGGGAATTAAAACCAATAGTAAAAGGTTCTATAGCCATATAAATAAAAAGAAAACAAGGAAAGAAGAAGAAGCAGTGGGACTGTTAATCACTGAGTATGGAATGGAGATTAAAGATGGTATAGGCATGGCCCAACACCTAACACCTCCCAACACCTCCCTCTGGAGCACCTGGAGAGGTGATTTGCTGGTTTAAACTAGAGTAAATGGTGTATTCTCTGTAACTTGAAGTGTTTAAATCAGGGGTCGGCAACATTCGGCACGCGGCTCGCCAGGGTAAGGACCCTGGCGGCCCAGGCCAGTTTTATTTATCTGCTGACGCGGCAGGTTCGGCCAATCATGGCCCCCACTGGCCGCGGTTTGCCGTCCCAGGCCAATGTGGGTGGCGAGAAGCGGCACGGGCGAGCAATGTGCTGGCCACAGCTTCTCGCCGCCCCCATTGGCCCGGGATGGCGAATCGCAGCCAGTGGGGGCAGCGATCGGCCGAACCTGCCGCTTCAGCAGGTAAATAAAACTGGCCCGGCCCGCCAGGGTGCTTGCCCAGCCCGCCAGGGTGCTTACCCTGGCGAGCCACATGCCGAATGTTGCCGACCCCTGGTTTAAATCATAATTTGAGGAGTTCAGTAACTCTGCCAGAAGTTATGGGTATATGACAGGAGTGGGTGGGTGAGGTTTCGTGGGGTGCAATGTGCAGGAGGTCAGACTAGATGATCACGATGGGTCTTTCTGGGCTTAAAGTCTGAGTTTCTAAATCTTGAGCTATAGATATAGGCGCTGTAGCTGGTGCTGGAACAGACTTGTATCCACTGTGAATTTGGCAAAGAGGAAGACCTGTGACTCATCCACCAGTCACTTACACTTGCATTATTTATTTATTTCCTGTTCTTCAGTCTCCCTGCCACGAGGACAAGTCTCTTCCTGCCTCACTGACCCTAAGAATACCCCCAGTGCTAGATGACTAGGGACTCCATGGTATGTAGCAGTGAATTTCAGCTTGCCTGACCACTCACTGTTGTCAAAAACTGTATCTCAAGCCCCCATTCAGAAACGCGGGAATACTAAATACCTCCGGCTTCTCTTGATAGGCAATAGTCCACCACTGCAAGAACTGAGTTCATTGTACAAACAAATAAAACTGGGGGAAATAAAGGCCCAGAATAAACTGGGAGAAATAGAGGCCCAGAATAAACGTAGGAAAGCCACTCATATCTGTACATATCTACTAAGACTCTCTTCCCCACTGCTCAGGGTGTCTTGATGCTATTCTTAAACTCAATCCCCACCATTCATGCTATGAGTATCCAACAAGGATTATCCACTTCTCTCCTCCGCCACGCCCCTATTCACTGTTTGTTATTCAGGGATGGCAAAGTCCAGAGTTCAGGAAAGTCCATCATCTAAAGGAGGTACTACCTGGTCTGGTCCAGGGACTCTGCCACCTATCCCAAGAGTAAAATTACAGCTCTTAATTAATTGCAAGGTGAAGACCCCTCACCACAGTTCTTCAGTTTGAGAGTGTCCTCTGATATTTCAGCAAAAACACCTCCTGCCTCAAAGCTACCTCTTGTTTGCGAAGCCTGCCTCTGTGCCATCTTTTCACAAAATCTTCAGAAAAAAATTACTGCTGTATCGGACCATGGGATATACAATTACCAGAAGTGCTCTGCTACTCCCATATACTAGCAAGGTTTTGTTATTGTTCAGACTTTGTAAAAAGCAACAGAGGGTCCTGTGGCACCTCTGATACTGTTCAGACTTTGTTACCCAAATGCGCCAGCATGCAGTTATGGTCAGAGTGACCCTTCATCTCTTGGTACATTTAGTTCAGTTCTCTTGCCCTTTCATCACTCAATGAGGATAATAATGTTTTATTGCTTCAAAATTATAACTTAACTGAATGTTAACTAAAATGCCCAAGGTTGTCACATAACAGAAATGCAAACGAGGCCTGGCCCATTCAGTCATTTCCCCTTGGTGATGAACTGATGCTGGCAGAGAGCTCCTTTCCCAATGGAGCTTCTGTCCATGGAGTTCTCCAACAGCTCTGAGCAGTTTTACTAGCTGTTCACCAACATGTGTCAATAGCAAGCTCTCTGCTCTCTACAGCTTCAGGTTCGAGGGCTTACAGTATAGTGCACAGAGAATCAAATAATTATCGGCCAGGTAGGAATTCAGGAATTGTAAAATTGTAATAGTGTAACCCACACTAGTCAGTGTTTGTTAACCCTCCATGCTGATTCGCAGAGTAGATGAATGGTTACAACCCTCAAATATAAAGCTTTGGTTCTTTAGCTCAAGCTGTAGCAGCTCATGCTTTTAGCTGGAGATCCCTGATTTAAGGCCCAGAGTGCAAGCCAAGATAGCAGCCATCACAGTAGGTTAATATAAAGTCACATGACAAAGTATAAAAAACCTCAGCATAATTCTGATCATACAGCACACTTTGAGTATCATTTTGTTATATTTTCCAAGATTTTTCTACCATCTAGAGCTTCAGATGTATTTTTGTGTGATGTGAAGTCAATGGAGTTCCAGAAGTATACAGCTGTAATAATACAGAGAAGAATCAGGTTTAGAGCTTGTATCTAAAGTATCAAAGACACAGGCAATACCTACCAGAGGCCTTAATAAGGGCTAATGGGTTTTGGATCAGGCCCTTAAGGCACAATTCTTCAACCTTTATTTAAACTAAATAGTACTTATGCAAACAGTTCCATTGACTTGAAAGGGATTGTTCATGTGAGTAAATACAATTAAGCATAAGCAAGGGATGCAGAATGAGGCTTGAAAATAAGTAATCATCATGGTTTATTTAATACAAGGTTGGAGCATACTTCTTGCCTCTTCCACTGCATTTTAGCCTGGTCCGACATGCGAGAACCAAAAATCCTGGAAAAAAATGCAGTAATTTCACATGGAAATAAAAACATTTTCGGAAACGCTGGGTGACACCAGCAGGTGTACCCAGCAACATTCTAAGCAAAAATTATTATTTTAAGTGGATATGAAGGACAAAATCTAAAACTTGAATAATGCATACAAGATGGCTTCTGGAGATGCTGCTGGAGCTCTTGCAGTGCCCAGGGTCATATAAACATGTGAGCTTAAAATATAGATGCCTCACAATAGAGTAACCGAAGCTGTTAGCATTTAGAGACAAATGAAATTTTTCAAGCATATAATAAAAAATGTAGACAGGATACCTTACTATTTAGCTATTGTAAAGGTGTCAATGGCAGCTGCAAGGACCAAGTTGAATAATATGTCTCGTGACCACTTCTAAACTAAATATCATATGCGGCTCAATCCTTCACCTAACACTTAATTCACCCCCTGGTTAAGAATTTTAAATCTAAATCTCATTAAACTCCCAGTGTCTTTGGAAATATGGAAAACGACAACGTTCATAGGGGGAGACAAAATCAAACAAAATGATCGCAGCCCGAAAATGAAGGGGACACAGCAAACCAATTTCTTCCCAGCCTTTTAATCTGTCCAGGTTCTTGTGGGCCCATTCTATAGATAAAACACACAGTTGCAACACACCTGTGATCTTATTTCCAAAATCCCACTAGCTCAGTGGTGGTTATGTGGGTGCTAAGATGGAAGCTTTCTCAACTTGTCTGCTTCAGTCCAGGGCCTTGGGATCTGTGGTTGCTCCAAAATGCAACTACCTGGTCCAGTCCCACAGTGTCCAATCCACTCCACTCCACATCCTGCAGAATCCCTACACTTACTTCAATCTTGTCCAGTTCAATTAATTCTATACAGAATTCAGCATCTCTTGTTAAAAAGCATAAATCCAAGACAGACTCCTGAAGACTCCTTGCTTCTGGTGCCTAGACAAACCCCATCTGTTCTAAGTTTCCTTCTTGAATGTTGGGCTATGAACCCAGAATCCACCACCTTTCAGGGCAGAGTGACTCATTTTCTCCAGGTTAAATCTTGTATAATTCATATGCCCTTTCATAAATGCAGTTACATTAATAAATTATAATAATTCATAAAATCAGAACACAAACTATAAAATTAGGTAATAAGACACATTATAGGAAACTTTGGGTAACCAAAAGTGATACTTTAAATAATAAATAAAGCCTATCAGCAAGTAGGCTTCTTCCTTTTCTTCCACAGGGGGTGGCAGAGTTCCATCCTCTAAACTAGGGATCGGCAACCTTTGGCACGCGGCCCATCAGGGAAATCTGCTGGAGGGCTGGGACAGTTTGTTTACCTGCAGCATCCACAGGTTCGGATGATCGCGGCTCCCACTGGCTGCGGTTCGCTGTTCCAGGCCAATGGAGGCTGTGGGAAGCGGCGGCCAGCACATCCCTTGGCCTGCACCGCTTCCCACAGCCCCCATTGGCCTGGAACGGTGAACTGTGGCCAATGGGAGCTATGATCGGCCGAACCTGCAGATGCTGCATGTAAACAAACTGTCCCGGTCCGCCAGCAGATTCCCTGACAGGCCGTATGCCAAAGGTTGCCAATCCCTGCTCTAAACTGTTTTACTCAGGGGCTTACATATGTTGGCTCATATTTTCAAAGTTAGAGCTGTGTAATGGCATACTGTATGCAACCCCCATAGTGCATGTACAGATTTCTGCACACCTGTAGCCAAGTATCTGCTTAACTGGCCCTGTGCACATATAAATGAATGATTTGTGTGCACATAAGAAATTAGGCACCTGCAAATGTATATATGCAATTTTACATGCCTAACCTTGGAAATATAACCTTGTTATGGAGACATTGGTAAGAACTGTATGGTTAGGGTTGCAACCATGCACCATGTAGCAGTGATGCCAGGCAACAGAGGAGGGGTGATACCAAAGATAGAAAGACGGAGTGGGATCACAAAGAGCTGCAAGATTTGTGGACCAAATCTACAGCTTACCGTGCAGGGGGTGGAAGGGAATCTCAAAGAGGTTTTCTTTCTATTCTATTAACTCCTCCCGTGGGTTTTCCTGTAGGAAGAAGTGAGCAAACCCTTTGTTTTCTGTGTACAGCCCACCTAACTCTATAATTAAAGTGTTAGTATTTGGCAATTCTAATCTTTAAAAATGTGTTCATGTATCAGTACCTTGGTAAAAATCAATTATAGTTACTGCACTTATATAAGTGATTAACTTTTTGAAACAAATATTTGAAACCTTTTAAAATAAATTCGTTGTAATTCAGAAATGCAAATGTCATGTTTATTGGGGTCTACATCTTGGGGTCAGAAATAAGATTATTAATGGAAGCTTTAATGTTAATTTTTCACTTCTAAATATTTGTCTAAGGGTATTAGAATATCTATCTATCTCCCATCCCTCATTATTTCTATATATTTCTATATTAAGATTTAGTTAATGTTAACATTTTTGATATTTCTTTTTTTAAAAACTTATGACACTGCAGCAAATTTAACTCTAAATTGAGATTTAAAAAAAATCTGTGAAAATGCATGTGTGTACAGTAACTATAAATACATAAAGAAACATAGAGAGATGTACAATTAGGCACACTTAAAAGTTCATTTTAGTTTTAGAGCTGTTATTGGTTCACTGGATACCCCCCATACTTAAAATGGGGAACACTAATAGAATGGGTAATATTTCTAGAACCAGAATGAATGTTTTAAGTCTACTCACTGTTATCTATGCATCTGCGTGCTCTCAAACTTAAAAGGCTGGGATTATTTTATTGATTTAAAATCTGCAGTAATAAAACGAATCACACCTGGTTTAAACCTCATATATTCCCAAGCATACAATATAAACACCTACAAAATCCATGCTACAATAATTACCAGTGCCCCTACAGCACTCTTCCTACATTATACATTATTAAAAGGATCTATCCCAAAAAATGATCTCCTATAAATTGTAGAACAAATGTAAACTGATATTCACCAACAAGACTCAAATAGCAAACATTAACAACAGGAATTTCCTTCCCTTTCTTTTTAACTCTTTCTGTATGTATTATAATCTTTCAGGGCTCCATTGTGAACCTGTTAATTGCAATGATGTGAAGTTATTCAGATAAGTAGTCTATTTAACTACTCCTGTGAATAACTGCTCCTCCCTATAAAAGGTCCATAAATCTGGCTGTGATGGGGTGGACTAGGCCCAGAGGCCCCCTGCTGGAGGCTTCGTGGCCCTGCCACATCCTGCCCTAGAAAAGGGCAGTGGGGAGAGTCAGCCAAGCTGCCTAGAGTGGCTGTGTGGGACTCAGCCTGCTGGGCCCTGATTTGCAACCCTTCTGATTGGCTATTATAAAAAGAGCCCTGCGTAGATACAAAATTTATATCCCACTCCTGCCCACTGGGGCAGGCACCAGGCACACCAGCAGCTGTCCCTGGTTGCACTAGTGCAAGTAGCTCGCACGCTCCCAGACAGGAGACTGGGGGCAGCACAGCCACGCAGGAGGAGCTGCCCAGGCTAGGTGTCTAGTATCAGAGGAGTAGCCGTGTTAGTCTGGATCTGACGAAGTGGGCATTCAGCCATGAAAGCTTATGCTCCAATACATCTGTTAGTCTTAAAGGTGCCACAGGACCCTCTGTTGCTTTTTTCCAGGCTAGGTATTGGCTCCTGCGAGCGGTGGCCTGACTTGCTGCTGCTTTCGTCACTGTGGTTCCTGGTAGAGCCCTGCAGCTCCATGGATATCTGCTTTATATCCATAGAAACCCACAATTTTGTATCCATGCAGGGCTCTATACAGGTCCAGAGTGAGTTCAGGTCCTTGTTGGAGCTGGGGGAATGCGGATAGTGTGCCTGGATGGCAGAGGGAGCTATAGGACCTCAGACTGGCAGAGATTGGTGGGGAGCATGAAGGAGCTCTGGACTGGCTGCTGGCACTGAACCAGGACAATGCCCTGAGGTAAGGGTGAAGAATGTGCTGGGGCCATGGGAAGTTGTCCAGGAAACTGTAGAAGTGACACAATTTATTTAAGGAGATGTGGCAGATGGCTGCTGGGCTGGGATCTAGAGTAGTGGGTGGGCCTGGATCCTCCCCTTACCCGTCCCCCATACCCACTTGGGAATTGGCCTGGACTATTGATGCACCCTAGAAGGGGGAACTGAACTCTATTAGTGGTCCAGCAGGAGAGCTGTGGCCAGAAAGGCCCTGAGAGTGTGAAGACATTGCCTCTATGGAGGGACCCTGGGGCCCCGCTCTCTATCACAGCATGTACAATTTGAGAGATCCCAGAAGGGGCTGGGAGACAGGTCGAACCAGGGTATTGCAATAGGTCCTGATGGATTGATTGAGGAGCGAGCCCAGGGGTAGGTCTGCAGAAATAGAGATGATACAGAGGGCACTAAGAGAGGCTTCTGTTGGACTTGTATCCCAGAAAGGGTTTGCTTTTTATTTCACATACAGACTGCATGTGACTCAGCAAGAGGGCTGAGTTGCTGAAGACTCACCGCAAGGCAGAGAGAAAGTGCAGGCACATGCTGTGACGAACTGGGCCTGTTCTTACTGTGGTCTGTGAATGCTGACAGGGGAGTGTGGCTAGGATAGTCTGCATTGGGGGATGGGAGTCTGCCCGAAGGCAAATACCTGAGCGTGTAACATGAGAACCCAGGAAGGGGTTGGAGGCCAGGTGACACCTTGGCCCGGGAAACTGAACAAAGGCGGTGGGAGGGGTCGCTGAAGGCAGAGTGCTGGAAGCGGGCTGGAGAGATGGCTGGGAGGCAGAGATGGCTCTGACCCCCCAAAGGGGGGTGGGCTGGGATGCCCTGGGACCCCAAGCTGGACCTAACTGAGGGGGGCCCTGTTGTCTGTGCCTGCAAGACCTGTCTTGGACTGTATTCCTGTCATCCAAATAAACCTTCTGCTTTACTGGCTGGCTGAGAGTCATGATGAATCGCAGGAAGCCGGGGGTGCAGGGCCCTGAGTTCCCCAATACTCCGTGACAACTGGTGGCAGCGGCGGGATCTACTGCACCCCGTGGACAGCGCTTCCTGCAGTAAGTGACTGGGGAGCAGTAAAACGAAGGGGGATTGACGGGGACCAGGCGTGCTGAAGAGTGAGAGAGAGACGGTTATTACCCAGAGAGGTGGTGACCTCGAGAAGGGCTGGCACACTAGGGGTCCCCCTGGGAACTGTGGGGAGCTGTGAGCACACAGGCCGGTGAGTGGCCAGCAGGAAGATGTATGCCAAGCGGCTTAAGAGCGACCTGGTGGAGCTGTGCAAGCAGAGGGGGCTGCGCAGTGGGAGGCTCACCGAAGAACAGCTCATTGCCCGGCTGGAGGCGGAAGATCGCGCGAATGAACTGATCCCTGTGTCTCAGGGAAGCAGCCTGGCAAATGCAGCGCAGGCACCAGTGTCTGTCCCAGCTGGGAGTGGTCAGCCGGCTGCTGAGGGCTTCCCGAGACCCCTCCTTCCTATGCCTAGGGGAAGGGTGGGGAGGAGCCCAGCAAATACCGAGGGCGCCGTGACCCCCCCGGCCAGCAGGGGATCCTCCCGGCGAAGCTCGCCGGCCAGCAGAGGATCCTCCCGGCGACGTTCGGCATCCGTGGAGCGGAATTGGCTGGAATGGGAGAAAGAGCTAAAACTTAGAGAGCTGGAGGATCGTGAACAAGAGAGACAGCGTGAAGAGAGACAGCATCAGCATGAAGAGAGACAGCGTCAGCATGAACGGGAGGAGAAAGAGAGACAGAGACAGCATGAACGGGAGGAGAAAGAGAGACAGAGACAGCATGAAGAGAGACAGCGTCAGCATGAACTGGAACTGGCGAGATTGAAGGGCAGCGAACCCCTGGCTGCGGTGAGTGAGGGGGGACCCAGGACTGCACGGAGCTTTGATAAGTGCATCATGGCCCCACACAAGGAGGGGGAGGACATGGATGACTTCCTGGAGGCCTTTGACACGGCCTGCGAGCTGCACCGGGTTGATCCCGCGGACAGACTCCGGGTCCTTACCCCCTTACTGGACCCCAAAGCCGTGGCATTGTACCGCCAACTGGAAGAGGCAGAGAAAGGGGACTACGAACTATTCAAAAAGGCCCTGCTACGTGAGTTTGGGCTGACTCCTGAGATGTACCAGGAAAGGTTCCGGAGTCAGGATAAAACCCCTGAGATCTCATATCTGCAACTAGCCGTCCGCATGGAAGGATACGCCAGCAAGTGGGCTGATGGGGCCCAGACGAAGGAGGACCTGGTCAAACTGCTGGTACTGGAGCAACTGTATGAGCGGTGCCCATCCGACCTGAGGCTGTGGTTGGTGGACAGAAAGCCAGAGAACCCGCGACATGCAGGCCGGCTGGCCGATGAGTTTGTAAAGAGCCGGTCAGGAGATAACAGGGAGGAGTCCCAAAGGAACAGTCCCACCACAACGCAGAGAGAGAGTCACCATGGGACCTCCCCATGGGAAAATACAGAAAAAACCCATCAAAGGGTAACATCCGGCGTCAGGACCATCCGACCCACTCGGGGGGGACCCATGGGACAGGGGCTGCTACCACTGTGGCCAAAAAGGCCACATACGGGCCCAGTGCCCCAGGCTCAGGGACAGACTGAGCAGACCGAACCCACAGAGGGTTGACTGGGTAGAGACCCAGCCCGGCGAGAGGCAGCATTCCCAGGGAAGGGGGGCTGGCAGAGTACCACCTGCTAAGGAGGGAGGAGAGCTCCAGGCCAGCTCCTCTAGGGGGCTGGATGCTCCAGACTCAGGGTTTTTGGTTTATACGGTGGGCGCGGGGCTGTCCCTCCAGAGAGAGTACCTTGTTCCCCTGGAGGTGGATGGGAGGAAGGTCAATGGATACTGGGATATGGGCGCAGAGGTGACGCTGGCCCGGCCCGAGGTGGTGGCCCCAGATCAGGTGGTGCCCAACACCTACCTGACCCTGACGGGGGTGGGCGGAACACCAGTCAAAGTGCCCGTGGCAAGGTACACCTGAAGTGGGGGGCCAAGGAGGGCCCCAAGGATGTGGGGGTACACCCGTATTTGCCCACTGAGGTATTGATGGGGGGGGACCTGGAGAACTGGCCAAGCAACCCCCAAAGGGCACTGGTTGTGACCCGCAGTCAGAGCCGGCGAGGGGCACTGCGCCCTGGCCTTGGGGGGGGGTGCCTTGCCTGAGGCGCAGGACCCTAACCTGGTGGGGAGGGAACGCCCAGGGACACGGCTCAGGGAGGCTGCAGCTTCAGACCCAGCGGGTGAGAAAGAGCAGGTGGCCATCCCTGTCCCAGCTGCTGAGTTCCAGGCCGAGTTACAGAGAGATCCCTCCTTGCGGAAGATAAGGGACCTGGCCGACCTCAATGCGGTACAGACCATGGGACGAGGTGGCCGGAAAAGGTTCCTGTGGGAGAAGGGGTTCCTGTACCGAGAATGGGCTCCCCCAGGGAAAATGGAGTCAGGGGGGATCAGGAGGCAGCTGGTGGTACCCCAGAAGTATCGCCGCCAGCTGCTGTGCCGGGCCCATGACATTCCTCTCTCAGGGCACCAGGGAACCTGGCGTACCCAGCAGAGGCTGCTACGGAGCTTTTACTGGCCTGGGGTCTTTGTTACTGTCCGACAGGACTGCGGATCCTGTGACCCCTGTCAGAGGGGGAGGAAGGCCTGGGACAAGGGGAAAACAGCTTTAGGACCCTTGCCCAGCATAAAGGATCCTTTCCGGAGGGTGGCCAAGGTTAAAAGGGCGGCTCTAAACCAAGAGAGCCCAAAGCACAGACCTCCAGACTGGAGCGCTGGGAGAAGACCACAGCCCAGTTGGAACCCCAGAGGTATGGGGGTGGGAAAAGGGCACAGGCCGCATAAACCTTCCCACATGCGAACTGCGACGGCCATCAAGCCCCCCCCGACCTAAGGGGGGGGGTGAAACTGGAGAGGCCTGGTGTAATTCTCACCAAGGAATGGGAGGGATGCGGGGGCATCCATGGGAACGGGGGTAGGTTCGAACTTCCCCGGGTCACTGGCTAAAGTGACCCTGCTCAGTTCGGTCTCGAAGGGGGGAGATGTGACGAACTGGGCCTGTTCTTACTGTGGTCTGTGAATGCTGACAGGGGAGTGTGGCTAGGATAGTCTGCATTGGGGGATGGGAGTCTGCCCGAAGGCAAATACCTGAGCGTGTAACATGAGAACCCAGGAAGGGGTTGGAGGCCAGGTGACACCTTGGCCCGGGAAACTGAACAAAGGCGGTGGGAGGGGTCGCTGAAGGCAGAGTGCTGGAAGCGGGCTGGAGAGATGGCTGGGAGGCAGAGATGGCTCTGACCCCCCAAAGGGGGGTGGGCTGGGATGCCCTGGGACCCCAAGCTGGACCTAACTGAGGGGGGCCCTGTTGTCTGTGCCTGCAAGACCTGTCTTGGACTGTATTCCTGTCATCCAAATAAACCTTCTGCTTTACTGGCTGGCTGAGAGTCATGATGAATCGCAGGAAGCCGGGGGTGCAGGGCCCTGAGTTCCCCAATACTCCGTGACACATGCACTCTGCCAAGGAGGCTGCTTACGAGAGGTGAATGCCACCCCATTACACTGGCTCTTATCTATTTTTAAATGGAGTACTGTGTGCCCCCACAGAATTCCCCCTCAATTCAAGCACCCAAAGTGTCTGGTACCTTTCTATGCTTTTCTTTTCAATTACAATTCTTTAATTTAGCTAAACTTTGAGAAAATAGATTTATCCTCTTTCAAGGAAGAGGGATAATTAAACCTTGCTTGAAAATGATTAAGTCTTATTGAGAAAAAAACTAGCGAGAAACATTTAATTGTAATTGACTGAAAGAGCACACTAGGCGAATGTAGATCAAAACATTCTGCACACAGAGATGAAATGGGCCAAGACAGAAAATTGGATGTAACCACCCACATGAAGTAAATCCTCTCTGTTGAAGATCCTACCTCCCTGTACAAAATGGCAGTACTGCAGGAATGACATAGCAAAAACAGACATAAACTGTTTCAAATGCTACAGTGTTGGCAAGTAGCATTGCTCCTGTTAGCATCAAGTGTACAGGTATATTTCAAACCTGTTCAAATTCCTCTCTGATAATAGGGTTACATAAAAGACTATTCTAATTGTCTGGGGCTATTGACAGCTCTCTTTCTAATGCCCCTTTCCTATACAGAAGTATTGTAATTATATTCCAGGTCTCCTCCACCCATTTTTATCCCCTTCTTTGCCTTTGCTGTTGGCTAGTGTCAAGCTATTGCTGCTCTGGGAATTAGCCAACAAAGGCTGCTTTATTGATGTTCAGTGAGCACCTTCCCACGGGGACCTTTAGTGTCACCTTAGGAATGCAGCTAGTTGCCTCCAGTCCAGTGCCTAGAATCTCAATTTTATTTTTACCTTTGAGCTGCTTTCATTTTATTGTGATGGCAGAAAATATTTGTGGAAAGTTGGGCTGGCTCCCTGTTCTGGTATGTTATGCATTT
This sequence comes from Malaclemys terrapin pileata, assembly GCF_027887155.1. Taxonomy (NCBI): domain Eukaryota; kingdom Metazoa; phylum Chordata; order Testudines; family Emydidae; genus Malaclemys; species Malaclemys terrapin. The sequence goes on along the minus strand of NC_071505.1, from coordinate 287,202,563 downwards.
CGACAGACTTCAGTGAAAGGTTTGGGGAGGGGAGAGGATGGGGAGAGGGAATCTCTGAAAAAGTGGAAATGCAGATGCATTGACAATAATAACCCAAGTTTACTTATAAATTCAAACATGTATTTAGCTGAAGTACCGCTGTGTGGAATGGTTCTAAATAAAGCAACAAGTTATCATGCCCGAGGCAAAAAGGATGTCGGTTCCTTATTATTGCAATAGGGAAAGGAAGCTGAGAAAAGAGATGAAGAGAAAGATCCTTTTTTAATTTAGTTCTGAGTACAATCTGTATCAATTTTAAACAATTGAATTTAAACAACAGGCAGGAGAACCCGGCATCAAATGAAAACTGACTATTTATTCCATAATACAGAGGTGTCTGCAAATTTTTAGAGAAGCTTTCAAATCAACTGCAATTAGTCTCTCGATCATGCCAGAAGGTAGGGATTGGATTTAATTTGGATTTGGATATTGATATTTAGACAAATCCATGTCTGAATTAAATATGACAAAATAGTGCTATTTATCATACAAACTATTAATTTGTGGCTCACTGATGGAAAACACTTCACTATAGAGAAAGATTGGATCACACATGGCAACCCTGATTCAGCCTGGGGAGATAAATGCATTTTGACCTTACACTTAGTTTTTTAATTAATCTGATTTTAAAACCACTATGCTGTGGGACTGCACTGCATTGCACAGAGATGACCAGTGTCCATATAGGTATTAAGTAGTTTCAGTAAAGATAGTGCTGCAAGCAAGTGTACCTATAATAGACACCATTAAACAAATATTACACTGCACTATTGACTTCACTGTGACATTTCTTATGTTTAGAATGTGTAATGCAGTAAGGTATTTTTACACTACACTAAGTACCAGATTTTGCCACCTTTAGTCGTGGTACCTTAATCTGATCATAAGTCTTCCCTGCCTTGAGTAAGAGCCAACATATGGCTGCACTGTCCCAAGAGCAGACTAGGGAATGAACTGTGACTCAAGTTACGTCTACACTGCAAATAGAAAGTGTATTCTTGACTCACGTTAGCTAAGCTGGGTTAAAATAGCAGTGAAGACACAGCACCTTAGCTCTTAACTTGGGTTAGCAACTTGAGTTCAACACCAGGCTACTCTAGAAAGTTCAACTCAGGCTGTTACTCTGAGTTAAACACAAAGTTGCCATGTCTTCACTGCTGTTTTAACCCAAGTTAGCTAACCTGATATAAAAATACACCTTTTGTGCAGTGTAGACATACTGAAGTCACAATCCTTTTCCCAGTCCTCTTTCTTCTGGGGAAGAAGTAAATATTTTGTGGAGTAGCTTATTCTACCCTGTGTACCCAATCAGCTACTCTGGCTATTGGACATGGCAGAGCTTGGGCTTTTCCCACTTGCTGCCCCTCCTGCTTACAACAGTGAGAATCAGGTAAGAAGATCCTGCTTCTCCTTCCTCACAAAAGGGGTTTGAAATAAGGTGTCTTACTCCCCCTCACTCCTCTGTATTGTCAAATAAGGACAATCTAAACCTCTGTGAATATCCCTGTTTAAATCAAATCAATGGGGCTACTCACAGAGTAGGTGAGTAAGGGTGGGGGAATCTGACCCAAAATGTTTAGGGTGATATTGTCCCCAGTGAAGTCAATGGCAAAACTATCATTGACTTCAATTGAGCTGGAATTGTGTCTGTAGATTTTAATGAGACCCACTCTACATATATTTCCATAGTAAAGTTACACATGTACAGAAAAGTTTCAACTAAGTACACAGATATTGACTAATATGGTGTTTGACAAAATGAATATACTTTCCCATTTTTTTCTGTAGTCAGACCTTAGTTTGGACGCTGCAACAATGCAGGTGTGCTTCAGAAATTTATTTTGGAAAATTCCATTTCATTTGTAGCAACACCAGTTAAACAGTCTGCAGAAATGTTTATTTTATTCTGGTTTTGGTACAGACAAAAATGTCCATCTTTAAGATTTGTCTGACAAGTGCTGGTGAAAAGTTCTTGCACAATGGTTAAAAAAAAGATATTTTGCAGAGCTTGGTTGGTTGCTGTGTGGTAAAAAACGAGTTGCTTCATCCTCTGATATGCCAAAGTCTAAAAGGTCAGTTCTTTTCTTATACATGCAAGTTCTCCATAAAGCTAACATTTTCTGAATTCCATTAGCTTTTTATCAAAGGCCTGCAGGTGTTTTGATGTATTCAACAAAAGATTTATTTCACAGGCATAGTGGCTGCAAATATTAGGAACGATGGAGAGCAAAATTATTAAAGATATGCTTCAATGCATTCCCTTTATTTTAGCATTCAGTGCCTAATTGTGTATATGTTGTTTCAATCCACAAAGTCTTAATAACACCTAATGTGTCTTTCATGTTACTGCAACAGGCATGTGTGAGGTTTCTATGTATCTTATTTACATAATAATACATGTATTCATTTTACATGAACCTTAGCAATAACCAAAATGTGGTTGCTCATTTTCATTAAACCAAATCACCTTGTTGCTAAGAAAGTATAATGCTACAGACTTATTTTATGATTTATTAATGAGATATTTTTAGTACAAGGGGTGTTCCTAGGAGCAGTTTTCCCAGCATCTCAAAGCTGGGTCAGCCTGATACTGATGTAATGTCTGTGATTTACTCAGCAGGCAAGCTCAGATTTTTCTGAGGTGTGGAGTCAAGTTCCTCCGTATGCAGAATTTCAAGCCATCAAAAAGAAGGCTGGAACTCATCATTTGTTCCCCTGCTTGCTTTCCAGAAGCCATCAAATAAATGATAGTCTCTTGTTTAATGAGAAATATGTAAAAACTCTGTACCTATCTCCAACATATTTTTTTCTGACTACAACTTCCAGGCATTAGATCTTGTTACATCTTTCTCTGCTAGATTAAAGATCCTTCTAATATTAGATGTCCTCTTCCTTAAAGACCATGACCAAATTGTGTTTTCTTTGATAAAATAATAGATTTCAATGTTACAATTGCACAATTTTACCTACAAACTACCATTTTAAAATCTGAAGTTCAGAGTCCTCTAAATGATCATTGGGAAAACTAAAGCCAAACAAGGGGGAATGGGTTATCATGAAGGATAGCTAAAGGAGGGGTATATTTCATTTTTTAATTTGATAGTTGATATTGCTGGTAAAAAAAAAAAAATCCCCCCCTGTGGAAAATTTTGACTCTTTTGTGAAAAAAAGACTGTACCAAATGACTGGAGGATAGCTAATGTGACACCAAATTTTAAAAAGGTTCCAGCGGTGATCCCAGCAATTGCAGGCCAGTAAGCCTGACTTCAGTACCAGGCAAATTGGCTGAAATTATAGTAAAGAACACAATTGTCAGACACATAAATGAACATAATTTGTTGAGGAAGAGTCAATATGGTTTTTGTAAAGGGAAATCATGCATTACCAATCTACCAGAATTCTTTGAAGGGGTCAACAAGCATGTGGACAAGGGGGATACAGTGAATATAATGCACTTAGATTTTCAGAAAGCCTTTGACAAGGTCTCTCACCAAAGGCTCTTACGCAAAGTAAGCTGTCACGGGAAAAGAGGGAAGGTCCTATTATGGATTGGTAACTGGTTTAAAGATAGGAAACAAAGGGTAGGAATAAATGATCAGTTTTCAGAATGGAGAGAGGTAAATAGTGGTGTTCCCCAGGGGTCTGTACTGGGACCAATCCTATTCAGCATATTGATAAATGATCTGGAAAAAGGGGTAAACAGTGAGGTGGTAAAATTACTCAAGATAGTTAAGTCCCAAGTAGACTGCCAAGAACTACAAAAGGATTTCACAAAACTGGGTGACTGGGCAACAAAATGGCAGATGAAATTCAATGGTGATAAATGCAAAGTAATGCACATTGGAAAACATAATCCAACTATACATATAAAATGATGGAGTCTAAATTAGCTGTTACCACTCAAGAAAGAGATCTTGGAATTATTGTAGATAGTTCTCTGAAAATATCCACTCAATGTGCAGTCAAAAATGTGAACGGAATGTTGGGAATCATTAAGAAAAGGATAGATAATAAGATTTCAGTGTATAGTTTCTGTCAAGAATTTGGAAGTTAACTATATTAATTCTATGAAGTTTTTATGTCCGTATATACACATACACTGAAAAATCCACTGTTTGCTCAGCTGCGGTCCCAATTGCTAGTAGTATGCAGACTGACAAAGTAAGTGTCAATTCCTTTAAAGTTAATTCCATTAATTTGGAATCAGGAGTCTAGTTGGTCCCCAATTTGCAGTAGGAGTTTGCTGCAACCTTTTTCTTCTGTTTGCTGTATTCCAATGGATAAATAAATCTTTGTTTTGAATAGGCTGGTCTCTGGCACTGCACTTTCAGACTGGTCAGAGACTCGTAGAGGAACATCTAAGTTGGAGCCAAAACCCAGTTGGGCTTGCTGAGGACAGTTGATGAACAGGCAAGCTGTGACCTGGGGACTCAGTCTGAGTGGAATTCCAACTTGAGAGAAGCCTGTTGTGGACCTGTCACTTAGAAAAGGTGCCCATAGAGAGAATGAGAAGGAGGTCAGAGGTACAGCTTACCCTGTAATTGCAACAGAATCACATTTGTGCAGCCATAATGTAAAGAACTGTTTTCCCGAGCCTTTCTTACATAGAAAATGTAATTAATTTATTCCATGTAAACAAAACAAAACAAACTGCAGACCACATTCCTCAGGCTACTCAAGTAAAACTCTTCTATAGAACATCAATATGAACTAGAGATTTGTTTTTTAACTTCCAGAGCAAATCTATTCCACTAAACCTTTTTTCTCCCCCCCCCCCCCAAATCTTCATTATGACTCTGCCATGGCTGGTACTGTATACTGAACACAGTTAATATTGATCAATGCTGAGAGTTAGGAAAAGGTGACAGAATGCAAGTTCAGGTTGGGAGGCTTCCACTAAGGCAAAAAATGAGTATCATCTTAGAAAAATATAACCTCTAACACCAAGCTAAAATATAATGCATTTCCTAAATTTTCAGGTTTTTGAATGGAATATAAATTGTGTGAATTAGCTCCAGTTCAGTTGAAAGGACAAATAGTGGTACCATTAGCTTTAAAAGTGACTTTATGCTATAGGTGAATGTAAGAATGTATATAGAAATTAATAAAGTCACACTGGGGTAACATATAGCTATATACATATATAAAACTGTTTTGTACAATTGTCCTTCGACCTATACATAGTTTCTTTAAAAAATCACAGTTTCGTTTTAAAATAATATTTTATTATAGTCACAAATAACCAATAAAACCAAAATTATATGAACTCAAGAGAAAATATTGAGGTATCAAAAAATAAAAAATGAAGTGTTCAGATGGGTCAGTGCTGGACAGAAGATACAAGGTATACATCATGCAAAACAAAGTAGAGTTCTAAAAATCCTATAAAGCAGAAAAGCTTGTGGAGAATATGGCATTTTTTAACTTAGCGATTAGCTTCAGCATAAATGGTGAAAGGTAGTCCTGTGTTCAGATATATGTTGTATGAGTTGCCTTTAAGATTAATCATTCCATGACTAAGGCTTTCCAGGTTTTTGACTTAATGGTTTTTGAAAAGATATTGAGGGACTGGAAGTCCAGGAAAGAGGAGACCCATGAGTAATATAACTGCAGTGCTATTTAAAGTCTCTGTCTGAAATCACAGAAACATATAAATGTAGGACTGGAAGAGACCGCAAAAAAACCCAGTCCCCTCCACTGATATTAACTAGACCATCTCTGGCAGGCTAGTTTAACCTGTTGTTAAAAACCTCCAATTAACAAGATTCCATAACCTCCCTAAGTAATTTGTTTAGGTGCTTAACAACCCTTACAGTTAGGAAGTTTTTTCCTAATGTCTAACTTAAATCTTTTTTGCTGAAATTTAAACCCATTACTACTTATCCTTTCCTCAGTGGATAAGGAGAACAATTTATCACTCTCCTTTTTATAACAACCTCTTATGTACTTGAAAACTGTTATGTCCCCCCATCAGTCTTCTCTTCTCCAGACTAAACAAACCCTTCCCCACATCTTTCCTCGTAAATCGTGTTTTCTAAACCTTGAATCATTTTGTTGCTCTTCTGTGGACCTCTTTGTCCACATCTTTCCTGAAATGTGGCCCACAGAACTGACACAATACTGCAGTTCAGGCTTTCAGTGCTGAGTAGAGAGGAAAAAATTACTTTTTGTGTCTTGCTTACAACACTTCTGCTAATACCTCCCAGAATTATATTTGCTTTTTTTTTTTGCAAAGGTATTAAATTTTTGATTCGTATTTACTTTGTGATCCACCATAACCCCTAGGTCCTTTTTCTGCAATACTCCCTCGTAGACAGTCATTTCCCATTTTGTATTTGTGCAATAGATTATTCCTTCTTAAGTGGAGTACTTTGCATTTCTCCTTATCGAATTTCATCGTATTTACTTCAGACCATTTCTCCAGTTTGTCAAGAAAACTTTGAATTCAAATCCTATCCACCAAAGCACCTGCAACCCCTCCCAGCTTGCTATTGTCCACAGACTTTATAAGTGCACTCTCTATGCCATTATCCAAATCACTGATGAAGATATTGAACAGAACCGGATCCAGGAGAGATCCCTGCTTGACCCTACTTGATATGCCCTCCTAGCTCAATTGTGAACCATTGATATCTACTCTTTGAATATCGTTTTCCAGCCAGTTTTGCCCCCACTTTATAGTAACTTTGTCTAGGCTATGTTTCTCTAGTATGATTATTAGAAGATCATATGAGACAGTGTCAAAAGTCTTACTAAAGTTGAGATATATCACATCTGCTGCTTCCCTCCATCCATAAGGCTCGTTACCATGTCAGCAAAGGATATTGGGTTGGTTTGACATGATTTGTTTTTGAGAAATCCATATTGGCTGTTAGTTATTAGCTTATTTTCTTTTCGGTGCTTATAGATTGGTACTCAGAAAGATAATGGATCAAATAATCAAAGTTAAGTTGAGTGGTCTATAATTCCCTTGGTTGTCCTTATTCCCTTTTCCATAAATAGGTACTGTATTTGCCTTTTTCCAGTTCTTGGATATCTCTCCCATATTCCACAAGTTCTCAAAGATAATAGCTAATGGCTCAAAGAACTTTTTAGCCAGTTATTTAAGTATTCTAAGATGTGTTTCATCAGGCCCTATCAATTTGAAGAAATCTATCTTGTCTAAATAACTTTTAACTTGTTCTTTTCCGATTCTAGCCCCAGATCCTACCCCCTTATACTGATGTTCACTAAGTTACCCATCCATTAGTTCTGTGGTGAAAATTGAAACAAAAAAGGCATTTAACATTTCACTGAGTAATGTGCCTAGCTTGTCCTTGGTCTTCCTTTTGCTTCTCATGTAATTGTAATTATCCTTTATGTGCCTAATAGCTTAATCTCGTTTTGTGCCTTGGCCTTTCTAATTTTGTCCCTACATGCATGTTTATATATATTCATCCTTTGTAATTTGACCTAGTTTCCACTTTTTGCATGATTCTTTTTTTAATTTTAGGTCATTGAAGAACTCCTGGTTAAGCCAAGGTGGACTTAACATACTTCCTATCTTTCCTATGCAGTAGGATAATTTGCTCTTGTGGCCTTAATGTTTCTTTAATAAACTGACAACTCTCCTCAGCTCTTTTTTTCCCTTAGAATTCCTTCCCACGGGATCCTTACCTAGCAGTTCCGTGTTTGCTAAAGTCTGCCTTCTTGAAATCCATTGTCTTTATTCTGCTGTTTTCCCTCCTACCATTCCTTAGCATGATGAATGCTATCATTTCATGATCACTTTCACCCAAGCGGCCTTCCACGTTCAGATTCTCAATTAGTTCCTCCCTGTTTGTCAGAATCATATCCAGAATACTCTCCCTTAGTCACTCCTGTAATAAAACGTTTTCTCCACTACATTCCAAAAACTTGTTGGATAATCTTTACCCTGCTGTATTTTCCCAGCAGGAGTCTGGGCAGTTGAAGTCCCCCATCACCACCAAGTACTGTGTTTTGGATGATTTTTTTTTCCTGGTTAGGTGGTCTATAGTAGGCCCCTATCATAACATCACCCTGATTCTTTACTCTTTTTATCTTTACCCACCGACTTTTAACAGGTCTGTGCCCCACTATCTCAACCTCAATGCAAGTGTACACATATTTGATATACAAGACAACACCGCTTCCCTTTTTTCCATGTCCATCCTTCCTGAATAAACTGTACCCTAGTCGCATGAGTTATCCCAGCAACAGAGGTCCAAAGAGAACATTATCAAATTTGCTCCTGTAAAAATAATTTGCTACATTATATTAGTTCTGGTTCCAATTATGTTAATAAATCTAAAGGGAAATGCACATCTAGCAGTCTCAGAGCACCATAGCACAGCAGAAGGCTTTTGGCAGCAAACCAGCAGTCTTGAAAGAAGCATTTCTGTGAGCACATACACTTGGGTGAAAGAGGGCAAAAATAATATTCGGAGAAGGAATTACAAGGGGTTCAGTTTTTTCAAATAACATAATTCATTTGAAAATGAAGTTTTAATTGGCCATTACATTTTGCAGAAAAAATTCATTTTAATCACATTTTCATTGATCACCAACATTTTGAAATTAAAAATTAACAAAATATCAGAGTTTTTTTTTTTTTTTTAATCTTGGAAAGTTTTTGTTACTAAGTGGTGAGGAAAATACCATTTTTTCTCATTTAAAACTTTTTTTAACAAAAGACCCAGAGATTTTCTTTAAGTGAAAGTGAAAGAGTTTCATCTCAATTTGGGCTTGTTTCTCATTTATTTACACTATGCCCACTCTACAGTTCTCTAGTAGTGCAAAGTGACCTTAAAATAATAGTATAGTATGTCTATATCCATTATTTCCTCTACGTGGTCCTCGAGCAGTGTAAAGGGGCATTAGAGTAATGAGAATCCGGCTTTTTTTTTTCCATTGGAGGGAAAGAAAAAAAGGGAGAGATTAAAAGGAGTGAGATTTTTCCAACCAAAACAAAATGAAAAATTAAAAAAAAAAAATGTCCCCAAAGTTTTCATTACACATACTTCTTTATTAACTAGCTGTCTGCACATTAGTTTTGAAGTAGGGGCAATTTAGGGCCATGTACTATGTATTCTAATCATTCCAAGTATTATATAACAAAATTATATAGGCATTATAGTATCCACATAGGATAGAGAGGGGACTATGAATAATAACATTTAGTGTTAAATGTTAACAACACTTTACATGCTCAAAACACTACATATTTAGTTTCCAACTGCTTACTTGGGTTTAAATGCTTACCAGGAATGGTGGTCAAAGCATGAAGGGGCATACAAATGTTTAGTATATCTGGCTCATAAATATCTTGTAACACCAACTACAAACAGTGCCATGCAAATGCCTGTTCTCACTTTCATGTGACATTGTAAATCAGAAGCATTATCTCCCATAAATGTAAACAACCTTGTCTGTCTTAGCAACTGGCTGAACAAGAAGTAGGACTGAGTGGACTTGTAGGCGCTAAAGTTTTAAATTGTTTTATTTTTGAGTGCAGTTATAGAACAAAAAAATCTACATTTGTAAGTTGCACGTTTATGATAAAGAGATTTCACTACAATACTTGTATGAGGTGAATTGAAAAATACTATATCTTTTGTTCCTTTTTTACAGTGCAAATATTTGTAATAAAAATAAGAATATAAAGTGAGCAATGTAAACTTTGTATTCTGTGTTCTAATTAAAATCAATAATTGAAAATTTAGAAAATATTCAAAAATATTTAAATAAATGGTATTCTATTGTTTAACAGTGTGATTAAAACTGTGATTAATTGTGATCCAGCCCCACTAGCAACATTACTGGATGGAGTCCTAGATTATAACTCTGCAAAGAAGTGAAACTCCAATCACCTATCTCTTTGTGAAAAGAGAGTTTAAATGCTTCTAATTAAAAGGCATTTATCATCTTTCTCTTTTCTCCTTTTTGTCCTTAACTACAATGCAATCATTTTAGTGATTGATGCCTTGGATTTGGTGGGACTTAACTTAATAATGTGACTAAGGATTAATTACGGTACTGAATGGATAAAAACACTTCCCTGACACAGTAATATTCCTCAATAAGAGTAATGAGTGCATTCAGTTGAACCGTTCACTTTCCATCCCAATGAAGGGTCAAATTCTCTGTTGATGTAAATAGGTATAGCCTTGTCAGCTATAGTTAGGACTATGATTTTATCATGGAAGTCATGGAAATAATTAATTTGAATAAAGTCCATGAAATCTTGGAAACGTCTGTAAAAACTCAGGCTCCCAGATCTGAGTGGCACTGTGACCCGGTGTGCCAGGTCCCAATGCCCAGAGCCGGGACCTGGGCCAAGCCCTTCTGGACAGGAATTGCTGTTGTGGCATGAGCTTCCTCCAAGATCAGCCCCACCCCTTTTGAATGTTGATTTAGTGAAAACTACACTATTTGGTGACCTTCCCGTGATTTATCTTTCCCCCGCCCCACATTTCTACCATGACATTTACTAAAAATTCCAGTGCCAAGTTTGTAAGCTTAATTCTAGTGATGTCTTGGCCATTTGCACCACCAGAGAATTTGCCCCATAATGGGTAGTTACTGCCATTTTCAGTATAAGCTACAGTCAATAAAGTTAAAGGCTACAGAACAGTGATTAAAACAGAGGTCCCTAAATAGTGGGGCGCATCCCCCTAGGGGACGCAAAGGACCATTCTTGGGTGGTGCAGCTGGGGCCGAGGACAACCCCCATGGGAGGCAGGGATGTCTGCTCTTGGCCCCAGCTCGGGGGGAGGGGGTGCAGACTGCGGGAAGAGAGGGCACACCCCTGAAAGTTTGGGACCACTGGATTAAAATAAAGTGCACTTGAATTCTCCACTACATCCACAGTGGCATCCATATGGAGACAGCTGTGACTTCCTAATTCATGGACACATGGCCTTGGGCCCCAGGTGGATATTAGAGCAGCAAAAGGCTTACTCTATCTTCAGTTATGCCAGCAGTGGATTGGGTGTACAGCTCATTTCTCTACCTCCTCTTAAATTCCCTGATCGGATATAAAGTGACCTTAGTAAACTAAAGAGTCTTCTTTCAGAGTGACTACCAATATATAACTTCAATGGGTTGTTAATTTTGAGGAAGATAGTCCTTTGAAGAGAGCACAAGAAATGTGTAAAGCAGTTAGTGTGGTGGAAGGAACAGTGTGAATGTTGAGTCTGTGACCCAAAATATATACTGAGCTTCACCCATCTGTGCTGATGTGTCTATTAAACCCATTTAATAACCACAGGTTGTGGTAGGAAATGTATCATGAAGTTTATGGTCTTGCAGGGCCTATAATCCTGGCCTATTCTATACTCTTACTGTATGTATACATTAAATGATGGTGCTATTACCTCTACATAGATTTCTTTTCCTATTATCCCATTAGTGGGAACTCTTTCAATAAGAGCTGAACACAGGAAAACAGATGCTGTTTTGATTGATTTTGTTTTTAAAAATATGTTGTTTTAGAATATGTGCCCTCTGCAGGTAGCACCATCACAAGAATATCTTTGTGGACATCTGACATACATCCACCCAACAAAGGAAGGATTAAGGCCCTGTCCAAATTATAAACATAATATTTCCAGATTTCCATACTTGAATCTATAATTCCAAATTTCCAATTTTTGGTTTGCTGGACCAGAAAAGCATTTAAGCATGTGAATAACATCATTTCTCCTTAACCATATTTCCATACCAGACTAAAGCCTTAGTCTGATTTGAATTGTTGTCGGGAAACATAGTTACATCTTTATAATATTAGTATTGAGGGGGCCTAAAGCATATATATCCTAGGGAGCATGGAAAATCCATATTGTAATCTCAATTTCCCCATAGATTGTTTTAATATATTTCCTCGACTGTATTTGTCAAGTTCCCAATAAGGAACCTATAGTAATATGATCCCACAGTACCCTTGCCTGTTAGCACTGTCTACTGTCCATTCTACACATATGCTGAAGAGGAGTCTACTCCCACTCCTTTTATTGAAATATACCATCCTCTAATTGTTACCTACAGAGACTAATTATATAACGAATCTTTGTGTGGTTGGTGTATTTCTGCACACCAGGATTCTTATGTCTGTGACTATATGTAAGCCAGTTCTCTAGCTACCCAATATTAGTACCTAGTAATAATATTGATACAATCAAAACTGGGTTCCACTTTTCACCTGAAGTTTTTCACATTTGATAGCAAGAAGTAATTTTTCAAATGCATATTAAGAAGATCTGGCTGGGAAGATAGTGAGGAATCCCTTATGAAATAAGAATGCATCTATTTTAATTTTCTTCATGAGGTAGCTTAGCTCTCACTATTTTATTCCTTTCCATTTATCTGTTCATGCTGAACTAAATGACAATAACGGTACATAAAACAATGTAACGGAAATATTAAGAGTCCTATCTTAATCATTTTTTTATTATTTTTCCAAAATAGTTACATTATGTTCAGTAAATGTGGCTTCCTGAGACTGTTGTCTCTGTAGACTGCGATTATATAAACAAGTCCACCAATAATTCATAGGAAGAACATTATACACGAGAAACAAAATCATAAACAAGCCAATGTTTCAAGCATTGTTAGCTCAAGCACAGATTAAACCTGTTTAATTATTTCCATCATTTTCTACAAATCAGAGGGAAAGCTATATATCAGCGTGATTACCATAGAACTAACACAAAGAAATATCTCCAGGACTAGTTTATATTTTGGAATCTCCTATAGGTCACAATGGCAAATCAGTGGAAGAACTATTGAATTTACTGTTCTTCTTTTTTTCCCCCTTGTCTTGTAGATGGGCACATAGTCTCAGATCCACAAAGATTAGGCCCCTAAACAGTTCTTTAATATCTCATGTATATTCTCTCTAGCTCAATTGTTATGCTCTTTGTACACTATTTTGCCACTCAGACATCAAATGTACATAGCCATATACCCTCTACCCCATTCCCATAACAGTTCCCTTTTTTGAGAGAGAGAGAGAGAGAACTGGGATTTCTCTAAACACAACATTCAAAGCAAAGCTCAAGAGAGACAGGAGGAATGAATCCCCGCAGATGGAAGCCGAAGATGTTTGCATCACCCTTCTTTGCAAAGGTCTTTACGCAATAAAGGACAGGCCAAAAAGATGTTCTTTTACTCAGGACATGTTCTTCTGGAACAACCAATAGAAATTTGAATTACCTGAGGGAGGAGCAGAAAAAGAGCATCCATTTAAGGACAGCAATTATTTTTCTTTATATGGCATGTTTTGTATCTGTATTTCATGGTAGTGGGCACGTAGGATGATTACACACCAACTAGAGTGTGAAAATGAGTGTTTGTCATTTGGTGTCTGCACCGAAAGGAAAAAAAAAATCAGGTGAAAAAATGTGAAGCTATTTGCTATGTTTTCTTTTGTGATTTTTAGACTGGATTTTATTGTCAGATCCACAAATTATAAAGTATAATATAATTTTGAAAAGCACATTTTGCATTACAAGGTTATAACTCCAGCCTAAGCTTTTAGTGACTACACAAACCACCACAGAGCAGCTTTTCTCTCAGAATGTATGACTTCCCAGAAACCTGACCCTATATAACTTATATAACCCTATAATTGACAGTTGTCTGTCACTTATCTGATTTACTATTAAGATAAATTTAATTAGTGTTTGTAAACAGTTAATATTGAATCCAAGTCTGCTCACCTAAATCACATTATAGCACCATTAAAGTCAAAATGGATTACTCCTGTAAGGTCAACAGAATCTGATCCATAATCACTAATCATTTGTAACAACTGAAATGTCCTTATGAATAGGTTAGTAAACTAATTCATAAAGTATATGTAATAAAAAGCAAACACATAACTTATTGCTATTTACAAATGGCAAAAAACTTCATCTTAAAACCTCACTTCTTTACACTCATTATTGATTACCAGCTAAACACTTAGCAAAAAGTTAACATTTAGATGAAGACCTTGTGGACCAAGTGGCAGATTCTAAACCGGTACACATTGTTATGCCTCTAATGACTTCCAAGTCCCATTGAGACTAAAATATAGGGGATCTGTCCCTACATTTTCAAAGGACCAGCATGTGAACCCCTTACTTCAACTGATGATCATTTACCCTCATGAGTAACCCTGTTAATTTGGTGACTACTTTGCTCCTCCAAAAATACCCACTGAGCATTTAAATTCACACTATGCACGCAAAGTGAGGGAATATGTGTATAGTAAGCATCTATTTTGTGTATATAATTTTGCAATATCAAAAGTTAACATATAAAAAAGTATTTGGTCTTGTACCTGACTCAGCTCAGCCTTCATTTTGTAATGCTCATACATAAATCACTGAAAATAAGGGTTTACAATGAAAATATGAAAAGACTTTTAACTCTATAATGAAGTTCATTTTTAACTAAATCAAACTTCCAAATATATTCAGTGGATAAAATCCATGCCCAAACTGATTACATATTCATCTTGCCTTGTGTCCTCTTTTTATCCCCCAGTAGTCTTAGACTTACCATATTCTGACTTTCATAATAGGTTTATAGAGGTTCAATCAAGCCAAAACAGAACTATAATACAAAGACGTGTACATTATTTTATATTGGCTTAAACCAATAGGCATGACAAGTAAAACACGGATGATTGATTTCCTGACCTTTAAGGTATTTATATGTAAAGCGCATAAGTTACAGTCATGCTAGGTATCTAATGTTAAAAGTGAATTTTAATGTTTAGCAATATTTGGCATATGCTGCCAATGGAACTTGTGTTCATGACAGCAAGATCTGCTTTTCCAGTCTCTTTGCAATGACTTTTCAGGAGTTTCTCTGCCCTCTTTTTAGCTCTCTGAAGTAGCATATGGCTATCTAAAGAATAAGCGCTGTTTAAACGGGTGATCCCTTTATCCTGACATATACTATATTTGAATGGAGTCATTATTGACCTTTGTTGTCTTCCACCTGCTTTCTAATGATAGCTTCTCAAACAGCTGCATTAACCACCAGTGGACCTTTCTGAATAAAAATATAATACCAAAAATCAGCATCTCAATTGTTTGAATGCTCACTATTGAAGCTCATTTGCAGAAGCACTCGCCTGATTTTCAAAAGTGATTAGATATTTGGGGTGCTTCAATTTCTGAGGGTCCTGATTTTCAGGAATTGGTGAGCACAGACCTCTTCAAAGTGTCTTAAGCTGGTCACTCAAAAATCAAAGCACCCCAAATAAGAAGATAAGAATGATCATATTGGGTCAGATCAATGCTCCATCTAGCCCAGTATCCTGTCTTCCGACAATGATTGGTGCCAGCTGCTTCAGAGGGAGTGAACAGAATGTAGTTATTATTGAATGATTCATTCCCTGTCATCCTGTCTCAGCTTCTAGCAGTCAAAGGTTTAGGAACACTCGGAACATGGGGCTGTGTCACGTTGTGTTGCTTTCAGAACACCTAGTTCAGCAAAACTCAAACAGCAGAAAATCAGCTACTCACCTATGTAATATTGATTCTGTCTCACTGGAACTAGCAATATACCACAGCCAGGATGTGGGTGATCAGACCTAGTGGTCAGAGCAGGAATTGGGTGTCAGATCAAGTCCAGTACCAGGAGGTCAGTGTGCGAGACAGGCCAGTGGGCAAATAAAGAGTCAGGTGACAGGAGATAAGGTCGGGCACCAAGTTACAGATGACAATTGAATAGTGAAGTCAAGGACAAACCATGGTTGGATGCCAGAGTCTAGATCTATCACAAGCAGGGTCTGGAGCAGTGACAGACAGGCAGTCAGCATTGTTGCTCAGCCAGCTCCCCTTCATTGCTTCCTGATTTAAGTACTGGTACTGGCCAATCAGTGGGCTGTGAGGGTCTGCCACTCAGGGTCTGCTGTGCAGCACTTCCTGCCAAGCCCAATCTCACAGGGTCCTCCTGTGGGAGCCCAGCCTAAACCTCCCATGGCAATGTGGAGTATCAGTGGCCCAGATAGTTGCTGCTATAATATACACGCTTTATATATCCTTTAGGGCTAACCCAAGCTAAACAGATGGGGACTCCTTTCTTATGCTTAGAAATCTTCATCTCTCAGAGTTCAAGCAGCACAGAGATAAAAATTTCTCCTTAACAGGGATTTTTATTCCCTTCCCCCAGTGTTCAAGCTGTGATGGGATGAGCGCTTACACATGTGCTCCCTACACAGGTATGGGGAAAGCAATCAACAAAGTCTTTTGTCCCCTGATGTTCCAAAATGGCTTGTCTGGTGTCTATAAGCCTTCTTTTGTTGGGGAAGAAATAATACCTCTTGTGATAACTAGTATTTCACACTTAGTCATTTTTCTCTCATGACTGCAGGGGTTTCCAGTTTTAGCAAACATTTTTATAGTTAGACCCAAACACATAAAGGCTACCTTATAATGTAGGATACTGATATTATAAGTGAGATTAATGCATGCAGCAACTCACAAGCATTTCATAAAGTCCAAACGTTAAACACATCTCTATAAATCTAATACCTGTTTTAACAATACTAACACACAGGTGAGCCAGACTAGTTTCCAGCTATACATTTGTCAGTGTTCAGTGAGGCCCAACAGCCTTGGAATTACCTGACACCTGGTCTGTTAGCATCACACCAGGTCTTTGCAGACTGCTCCCTGAACTACTTCTTACTCTTGAACTCTTCAAATGAGTAATCTTTCTCCCCACATCAATCTAAATCAATCATTTTTAAAGGAATGTACATAGGGAGAGGAGATTCAGACTCCTAATTTCCTCAAAAAGGCTGACAAATTACACTGCTGTACAGCCAAAATGCTTCTGAAATAAATGTAGTCAGTGTCATGCTCTCTTATTTGTCAGTGTTTGATTTTGCAAAGGGACACATTTACAAGATTAAATGAAGCTAAGATAAAGGAAGGTGTCTTTGTTGGTCCTCAGATTCATGAACTTCTTCGAGATGATGCATTTGACCATGCGCTGCGTGGCAAGGAAAAGACGGCATGGAAAGCCTTCCAGTTAGTGGCAATAAATTTTCTCGGAAACAACAAGGCAGACAACTACAGGTTGTTGGTGGAAAACCTCCTCAAGGCATACAAAAGCCTTGGTTGCAACATGTCACTAAAGATACATTTTTTTCACTCTCATCTAGATTTTTTTCCACCAAACTGCGGAGCAGTGAGTGATGAGCACGGCGAGCGATTTCACCAGGACATTGCAACAATGGAGAAACGCTATCAGGGCAAATGGAGCCCATCAATGCTTGCAGACTGTTGCTGGACAGTGACAAGAGATGCTCCATTTAATGAATACAAAAGACAAGCCAAGAAGCGCCAAGTAGACACTGAATAGGATTAAACTATGTACATAATAGTTTTTTGCCTTTTGTTTCATAATACATTTTATTTATATAACCCTTTTGCTGATTTTTAAAGTGTTACATAAACAGGACAGGTGAAATATTATCATGTAAAGCAACCATAAACACATGAAAAGACCTAGGTTTACAATTTATGATTAAAACTCTACTATCTACACAATATACATAGACATAAAATGTAAAAACTTAAATATCTTAGAAACAGTAGCCAATCGGTTGTTTTAATTGTCATATTTGAATTCAGCACATCAAAATACATAATAAATAGCACATTTTATCTCTGAAGCAGACGAATTCTGAAAAATTGTAGACCAGTGTTATTGGAGAATCATCATTGTCTGTCCCTAACAGAAACCACCCACTACTAAAATTCACTATAGTGATATTATTTCCAGAAGTACCATTTTGGGATGTGATACTTCTTGGAATGATGTAACTAAAGATAGTATTGGCCACTAGTTTAGACAGAGTCAAAATAACCAACCTACCTGTGAGCGTCTGATCACCACTAATCAAATGCTTGCAGTTAGACATTTTTCTGAGCCAGTTCAGGCCATGTTGAATTAGATTCTTTAGTCTGGCAAGATTTATGACTAGATTATAGGAGAAGGTCCTTTGATTTTTGCTTTCTTTAGAGGGACATCATGCAAAGCACTCTACAAATTACTTTTATTGTTGTCAAGCTATATAATGTGTGATTGTTTCAGGGGTGAAAGTAAGTAAAAAGTGGCCGCCGGTACCGGCCTGTACTCAGCTGAAGTTAAAGTGCTGCTGAAGCAGCAGTTTACAGACCGTGCTTAAAGTGCTGCTGCCTTTTGTGCCCCCCGTCGGTGGCCCTGCTGGGTCTCTACCAGCAGGGCCGCTGACAGGGTGGGGGGAGCAAAAGGGGCAGCGATGTTAAAGCACTGACATTGACCCTTCCCCCACTAGGGCCACCAACGGGGGTGGGGAGGCAAAAGGAGCAGCTGCCCCAAAGCTGTGATTTAAAAGGGCTGGGCCCTTTAAATCGCCACTGGAGCCCAGGGTGTGCGGGCCAGGCAGTATGGATGAGCTGGCTGGGGAACACTGACCCCCCCCCAGCCCTGCCCCTTCCGCCCGCGGCCCCGCCCCTTCCAGGGGCCGGAGCCGGCCCCCATACCAGTAAGTGCTTAATCTTACTTTCACCCCTGGATTGTTTTAAGCAAATCTTAGTGCCATTAGCAGTAGGTGATGGTTAAAAGTGAATAAGAGATTCAGTGCAAGGAAATTAGAGATAATTATTATAAAAACATTATAAGGGGAAATCGTAAACATTATCCATGCCAACTCTTCAGAAGAGTACAAAAACTTGTTCATATTCAGCACCTCAAGACTGGATCAAACAGCATTTATCTTTATATATGATGCTGTTTCATGAAAAGGAGGAAAACTTAGACATGGAGAATGTGGAACAGACTTTCAAAATTGTAAATGAATTGATTGAGAGGCCTTCAATGATGGTGGCCAGGACCAACCCAGAAGTTGGAGAATTTTATCGTTTGTAAGTATTTCTTCAGAGTTTTAGAACATCTAATTGTCAAGTGTGAGACACACTGTTTTTATTCCAATGCTGGGTAGTATCCACAATAGAACAAGCTTACCCTCAACAGTCTGCCTAGAACCTTCTTAGTAACCATGTTATGATCAGAGTTCCCCAAATTGGTTCAGACAAACTAAGAACAGACTCATATCTTTGCCCAAAACTCAGCATGAACCTGAACCAAATTCCCTTAGAAGTTAGAAGAAAGTTTGGAATTTTTAAAATATATTTTATTTCATTTTCAATTTAGATGAGAACAGAAGCTGAGGTTTAAAATATGCCACATGAAAGGTTATTTTCTCAAGATTTTTTCAGGATGATTTTGCAGATTGAAGAGATTTATAATGTATCTTAGCCTTCAGGTTATTTATAGCACTGGGTGATAGGTCTTGGTAGTCCTGTGATTGCAATGTCCCACCAGTGGAGAATATTTTATTTACATGAGCCCTTAAATCTTATCCAAAATGAATACTTGGACCTATTAAGAGTCACTCATCATTAATTAAATTTTTGACAGGAGTTTGTGGAAACAATTCATTTTAAGGAAATATCATAGAATAGCCATAGCTAGAGAATTTTTAAATCACTTTCCAAAAGCTTTCACATGGGAAACCTGGTTCCATATGACTTAGCAAGACAATCAGCTTGAGCTATCCTTCCAAGTTCCAGGATATAAGTTGAGGTTGACTGAAGAAATTGTTACATGACTATGGAGTGTGGCTAAACTGGTCATCATTAAAAGTCAACATTCACCAGCTGTGAGATGCCACAATTATTTCCTATTTAATAACCACCAAAATATCTGACAAAACGCTTGTGTTTTTTCCCTAAAATATCAGGTTTATTGTTAATAAAATACAAATAAAACAATACTTTGCATATATTCTGTGCAGAATGTTTCATCTCTTGTCCTCAAATCATTTAACAAAGATGGGTTAATGCAGGGGTCAGCAACCTTTGGCATCCGGCCCGTCAGGGTAAAGCCGCTGGCGGGCGAGGATGGTTTGTTTATCTGGAGCATCCACAGGCACGGAACCCTGCAGCTCCCACTGGCCATGGTTCACTGTTCCTGGCCAATGGGAGCGGTGGGAAGCGGCGCGCCGAAGGATGTGCTAGCCACTCCTTCCCACAGCCCCCATTGGCCTGGAGCGGCAAACCATGACCAGTGGGAGCTGCAGAGCTCCGTGCCTGCAGACGCTCCAGATAGACATACCGGCCCGGCCCGCCAGCGGCTTTACCCTGACAGGCCGGGTGCCAAAGATTGCTGACCCCTGGGTTAGTGTTTTCTCCATTACTGAAACGGTAACTCTGGTGTGGCGATAATGTCACTGGCTCAAGATTATACGAGTCACCAGTAAAGGTAGTAATGGAACCAAGATGCCCTAATTCCCAGACTGGTTCTGATCACTGTCTTTCAAGAAGAACTTTGAAAAGAATATTAAGATTAGGATATTCAGAGGAGTTAGGTACCTAAATCCTATGGAATTTCATGGATTTCAAGGGAGCCTAACATCTTTGAAAATCCTAGCCTAAAAAAATAAACAGTTCACACAAAATACAGCATTTCTTATTTCTTACTGACAGTCAAAGTAAGTCTGAATTTAATTCTCACTCCCTGGTAAAGAGTAAACACAACAATAAGAGTATAAGCAATAGAATACTAGTTTAACACTCAGACTGAATAAAACACTGTTTTAAATTTACAGAGTAATACCCAAGACAGCTTCTTTAGAATACTCCATATGCTTATTCATATAATGAAACTAGCATTTAAATTAAACCAATTTAGACTGATTTTTAGCAAAGAATCCTCCTGTAATATACATTTGAGAACACTCAGAGTGCCAGAGATTGACAGAGAATTTAGCTAGTTCATTAATTGGTTGTGTTTTTTTCCCTTCTATTAACAAAATCTTTCTCTGTGCCTATTTGGCAATAATCACTGTGATATAAGTGTATCAGAATTATACTGATCTCTATATTTACAGTTCAGTACCTATAAAAAACAATTTTTAAAGTTCATTTTCAAAATTGAGATTACCTTGACCTACATGGAATCTGAGATTGTTGAAACTGGACATGTCTGAAGTAGTCTTTTCAAGATGCAGGGTGTAGTGGAAGAGGAGGCAGGTTGTAGCAAGTGCTACATTAATTTGGAGTGTGGCATAACTCCAAGTACCTGAGAGGTTCATTATATTAGACAATAATGAAACTATATATACACAATATAACTATGTTACATTTTGCTCATGTTTAAGCCTGGCTATTATTTATTTTGAGCATGATTACTGCACCAAGGACAGTATGTTACCAAAGCACAGACGATCTGTGAAAACATTTACCCTTTATGAAGGCCAAAGTCGCAAACTGGTTCCAACAACAAAACAACTTGTTAATACTTCAATTTGAGCAAAAACATCCAACTCTTTGGAGTGCTATATACTCTCTTCTTGAGAAGTTTTCTGCAACACCAAAAACCCTTACTTGACTTTGAACTTTTGCCATAATATATGCCCAATGATTGATAAGGGTTATGTTTATAAGAGAATATATTAAATCAAGCCCAGGTCTTCAGCTAATGGAAATCAGTATAGCTCAACTGAAGTCAGTGGAGTTACAAAAGTTTAGGATCTGATACAGAAAGTTCACATCACAGCTGACCTTTTTTTTTTTTTTTGCTCCCTGCAACCCTTTTACTATATTTGGTTCCTTATGTTTTTAAAATGTTGCTCCATTCTCTTTTAGTGATGATGAAGCAGAATGTTGATAATGTTGTTGGTTTAGCTGAACAGCTTTGGGGGATTTTTTTTTAATTGGTTAATTTTGGATATTGAATACCCAGATCAGCTTTGCAGGTAGCAAGCTTGATCAGATTATCTGATTATTAGTGGTCTATGTTTTGTTGTTGTTGTTTTGAGTATCTAAAAATGGTGAATGATTCATCGTCAGTTCTTCATGGCTAACATCGGGAGTCATGTGGACAGATTCTTCCCTCAGCTACAACCGTGAAACTCCATTGATCTGACTGGGGGATAGATACGTTTAAACCAGGGCACAATTTGCAGTAGTGTTTTGTTTTTTTTTCCTCTTAGCCCTGGTCTACACTACTTGGTTAGCTTGATGCAAGGCAACTTATGTCGACATCAGTTAAATTTGGCTCCCACTGACATAATGCCCCGCTCTGCTGACTTAATAACACCACCTTCCCGGGTGAAGTAGAGTCACGGTTGATGTAGTTAGGGTGATAGTGTAGACACTGTGATACTTATGCTGACTGTTACTAGCCTCCAGGAGCTGTCCCACAATGCCTCACACTGTCCACTCTGGTCACCATTGTGAATTCTGCTATCCAGGGGTCAAGAACACAGGAAGCCGTCCCTCCCCTTTAAAGCCCAGCAACTTTTTGAAATTCATTTTCCTGATTGAGTGCAGGGGAAGGAACATCTAGTAAGTATGTAGTTACTTTGAAATTACAAGGATGGAACCCTTAAAGTAACAGGACACATCTGTTGATTTACTTGTGCAAGAAGAGGTAGTGCAACAACCAAAATAGTTAGAATTGCTATATGCTGTTCTTTCTCCTCTAGAGTTATGCAGAGGGGGCCACGCAGATCAGTTTGTTTATGTGCACCGGGATGTCCCATGAATTCTCCATAGAGATCTCAATGAAACTTTTATGGACTCTGCAATCCTATGCCAAATGTTTCTGGAGAGGGATGCTTTATTTCTTCCACCACAGTAGGAAACCTCCTCATGCTGCTCTGTGATTACTTCAGCAGGCACCATTATAGTCAGAAGCTAGCAGAATATGAGCCAGGGCAGCTTCGGGACATCACCAGCAGCTGTTCTTTCTCTGCCTTTATTACCCGCGGGAGTGAAATGTCAGCTAAAATCACCACTTCCTGTGGAAAACAGTGTCAGTATTCAGTCCCATTGCCCTATACAACTAGAATCATGTCAGCAAGCTATTCCCCCTCATTTCCCCAACCCCCTGAGGTCCATACACACCATGGCTGGTGCTCTGATTGGTTCCATGCTCTATCAATCGGAAACAGAAGTGAGAATGTACTGCTTACAAAGTTTGGGAAACAAAGGGAGTGAGCTCATTATCTTAAGTTTTGATTTCAGTTGTGAATACACTGACAATGGTATCTCTTTGTGTAGGGTGACCATGCATCCTGTTTTGGCTGGGACAGTCCCTTTTTTAAGTCTTGTCTCAGAGGTCTCTCTTTTTTTGGTAAAACTGGGCATTTGTCCCATTTCCTCATGCCAACTGATCATCAGTTGGCAAGAGCAAACAGAACAAATGCCCAGTTTTGTCAAAAAAGGAGGGGTGAGCTCCCCTAGGGGCGTGTGGAGGAATGTTCAGGGAAGCGAGTGATATCGCGAGGCACCAGGTAGTGCAGGGCTCAGGCAGGTGGTACCTGGTAGCGTGGGGCTTGGGCAGGTGGCCCCGGTGGTGCAGGGCTCATGCGGGTGGCCCCAGGTGACGTCAAGTTTTTACTTTGGAAAATATGGTCACCCTATCTTTGTATTGTAGCTGCAGCTGTCACCATTGTGGCCTTCAGGGTCTCCACTTCACACCCATGGAACATCTTAGCCAGATAAGGAGGAGAAAGAAGAGGAATCAGGAAGACATGTTTCAGGAGATCCTGTAAGCCAGTGCTGCATCATAGTATGAACACAGGGCCTGGAGGATCACCCTTGCAGACAGTATGGAGAAGGATAAAGTGAACATTTTTGGAACAACATTTTTATTAGATCACAATATATGCTGTCTGGTATTGAGCAAGTCTGACACCCTCCAATTTCATTTTACTTCACTTTTTCACAGAACCCATAACATCATTCACAGACAATATTAATAGGTGCATTGATAATGTTATATTCATACTGGGCTGCAAAAGAGCAAGCCCAGGTATAGCACACCACAGGAACACACACTACTCTGGGTCACTAATAAAATGTTCTTTCAAAGCCTCCCTCAGCTGTATAGCTCCACATCGAGGTCTTCTAATACCCTGTGTATCTGGCTGCTCAAATTCAGCAGACAGCTGTTCCACCTCCACCCTCCATACCTGTAGAAAAATTTCCTCCTTTGCTTCACAAATATTATGTAGTACACAGCAGGCAGCTATAACCATTGGGATATTTTTTCTCACTGAGCTCCAACAGCCTGTCAAATGAACAAAGGCACATTCAGTTGTGATTCTGCATCTGCTGAGCCTATAGTTGGTGCTGTCAAGGTGGCCGGTGTATTGCTTCATGAGCCATGGAAGGATGGGGTAGGCTGGGTCTCCCAGGATCAGTCATGGTATTTCAACAGTCCCAGTGGTAATCTCCCAGTCAGGAAAGAAAGCCCCTGCTTGCAACTTTCTGAACACTCCTGTGTTCTTAAAGTTACATAGTGCATTATACACCTTCCTTCACCAGCCAACACTGATGTTCCAACCTGTGATCCACCAGTACTAGCATTACCATAGAAAAAGTAGTCCTTTCTGTTGATGTACTCTGTGGCAAGGTGATCTGGTGTTAAAATAGGGATATGAGTGCCATCTATTGCCCCAGCGCAGTTCAGGAACCCCATTGCTGCAAAACCATCCAGCAGGTTATGCATATTATCCAGAGTCACAGTCCTGTGACAGTCATAGCCCCAGTGGTGGATTTCCAGACTCCAAATTGATTCCTGACTGACTGGAAGCAATCCAGTGTTGCAGGTTTTCACAGTGCAATCACTACTCGCTTCTCAACTGTCAGTGCAGCTCTCATTTTAGTGTCTCTGTGCTGAAAGGCTGGTGTGAGTTCAGTGCACAGATCCAGAAATGAGACTTTGCACAACTGAAAGTTCTGCAGCCACTGTTTATTATCCCAAATCTGCATGACAATGTGATCCCACCAGTCAGTGCTTGTTTCTTTGGCCCAGAACTGGTGCTCCACCATCTCTAGCTGCTCTGTGAATGCTACCAACAACCTTGAATTGTTTCTATGTCCCACAGCAATCTAGCCTCCAAGGAATTGTCATGTTCCCCATGGCTTCTCTTGTGGCTCTGCAAATACTGCAGTATCATGAGCCCTCTGCATGCAATGCTCATGACATTAGTGCAGAAGTGTGTAGGCTTCATGCTTCTGTCAGAACTGGCAGACAGCAAGGAGGGATGCACAGGTTTCTGGGGATTTTGAAAAGAAGGCACAAAATATTATGGGATAAAGATGAGATTATGGGATGGAGAACACTACATTATAGGAAGTTGACCCCATGCTTCCAATCACCCCAGCACGACTCATTTCCACACCATCAGGCACTGGAAAAATTTCCCCAAACATCCTGTGCTTCATGGTGAAGAGTTGCACAATGGTTTCCTTAACAACATGCAGATGAAAGTATGCATCCAACATGTCCAAAATCAGATCTTGCATCTGACTATTAAAACTCTTATTCCAAGACTTCATCTCCCACTCTGATATCTATAAACTCATCTTCCCTGCCTTCTCAGACACCATAACCCCAGTCCAGTGTTACTCACCATTTTCAGGTTGATGATTCTGTATTCAAAGCCAAAAACATTCACAACACTCTAATATTTATTAAATAAGAATAAAAAATGTCTATATAAAGCCTATATAATTTGTGTATGTGTGTTTCAAAAGATTGACACAGAATACTTGACCTTCAATGGTAAGTGTGTAAGGAGAGTGGAGGAACCAATGTGTTCTTTGCTTTAGATTGCAATAAAATGTTCAATGCCTTACAACCCTGCGTATTGCCCCTGGAGGTCACAAGCTGCTGGATGAGAAACATTGCCCTAGTCCAGGGTTGGCAACCTCTGGCATGCGGCTCGCCAAGGTAAACATCCTGGCGGGCCGAGCCAGTTGTTTACCTGCCACGTCTGCAGGTTCAGCCAATTGTGGCTCCCACTGGCCACGGTTTGCCGCTTCAGGCCAATGGGGGCGGCGGGAAGCTGCGGCCAGCACGGTATATATCCCTCAGCCCGCGCCGGCCGCGGCTTCCCGCTGCCCCCATTGGCCTGGAGCGACGAACCGTGGCCACTGGGAGCCGCGATCGGCCAAACCTGCAGACGTGGCAGGTAAACAAACTGGCCCGGCCCGCCAGGGTGCTTACCCTGGAGAGCCGCATGCCAGAGGTTGCCAACCCCTGCCCTAGTCAATACAAAGTGTAGTCTCTAAGATTATCTTCCTTTCTTATTGTTTCTTTGTTTCATGGCTCCACTTACCACTGCCCCATCCTACAAACCAGCCTTGGGCACTACTGTAATTATACACCTTTCATCCTACCAAAGGCCAAATATGGGGTATAATAAGTGACATATCTCCCAAGTGAGAGACACAAATATATTCTTGCAGGAAACTTGAAGTGCTTTGTCATCAGTTCTTTTACTGAATAAAAATAAATAAACTCTTTCTACAACCTCAGCTTCATGATTCTTTATTTCTTGTGTAAATAACTGTCAACAATAAGAGTAGAGGACAAGAAGTTTGAGTGGAACACGGGTAACTTTGGGACTCAAATGAGTAATAAGAGACCTCAAATAAAATGAGGGACATTTGAGATGAAGATGATATTGATTCCGATGAGAAGAATTCTAGAGTAAATATGTCAGAGACATCGAAGTGATTCCTGGTTTTCATTAATGTAACAGAATAGATGACCCTTGGTTATCAAAATACCCACTATTCTGAGCTTGGCTACAACAATCTCTGTGGTAATTCCTATAAGATATTTAATATTTTCCACACATTGTATTTGTTATCAAAATGAACCTTGTAATATTTTCTTTAATTCAGACAGCAACATGAATCACATATTTTACTAACAACCCAGGAGCATCTTTACATGAAAGAACATTCTGAAAGAAAATATATGTCCCTATTTCATAGGCAAAGATTAATCTTACAATGAGCATCAAATACCAAGAGGCCAGTGCACTAAAGACAGATGCATATGTCTGCTGGTGATCTCTATGAGGGGTGAAGGAAGAACTAGGGAGAAAGCAATCCTTCTTTCCAGGCATCTTAACAGCCATGGAGCTGCTTTGTGGCCACTTCTGTAGTCTTGAGGCTGAATTAGCCTTCAAGCTACCTGGGCCCCTTCTCAACTGGATCCAACACACTCTTCCTGTCTGCCCCACTATGTCTCCACAATCTCTAATCCTTTAAATAGTGCTGCTCTCTCCAGAAACCCACTCCTTCCCAAAGGACTTTACACTTTTCTGTTCCCTCCCCAGTAGCCAACTTCAAACTTCAGATTTCTCCAAAGACATTCTCCAGCTCTCTTCCCAGAACTAATAACCAGAAGTCCCTACAGTCCCCCTTCCCCATTCTTACTTAGGGCATCCCCCAGTTATCACCAGGCTCTACCTCATGGCTTCTCCCTTACAGCAGCCTGCTTTACTGCTGCCTGTGGATTCCCTCTAGCCTGTAGTCACAGGTTTTCCTCAGGGACTGGATGATGATGATGATGATGATGCTGCTGCTGCTGCTCCTTCCTCTCACCTGGGCTCTCCCTTTTTATTTGGGTAGCTTCCTACTTATACTGTTCAGGCAGGCTCCTTATAGTGTTCAGCTGTTCCATTATCAATTGGCTAATGAGTTACCACCTGGAGCACTTACCTGCTCCCAGGTGTAGTTTACAGGGTTGTCAGAGCCAGTTAAGCCTTGATTTTCCCTGAATGGCCACCACTCCCATGACACACCCCAAACCAGTGACATATATTCTACAGATATTGTAATGCAGTGGCAAGGTTTTGGGGATTACTTAACATTGATTTACCGATATGTAGGGACCTCATTGCCTGGTACACTGTGTATAGTCTCTCTGTCTAGACATGTGGCAGAAAAAGCACTGAAGATGTTCTCTGTGAAAATAATGGGTGGAAAATAACTTGTATGAAATGAAAGGTAGGAAGCACCCAATGTCAACTTTCTAAGTTCCTTAATACAATTAAGAATTTTCCCTACAGGCCCTTCAACATAATTGTACTGATGTATCATTAAATAGGCCAAAATCTAACATCTACTTAACTTCTGCTGGCTTCAGTGGTTTTTGCGGGTGCTCAGCAGCTGTCAGGATTTGGAACATATCACTAGACTTAAATTTGCCCACTTAGTTTATTTATTTAAACTTTTCCTATTTATCAATAAAAGAGTAGCCATCCAATACTCTGGGTGCCCTGGGCAAATCTTTTACAAATACACATGTAAATAAAGAGACCCCCCCCTCAGTTACCACACGTTCAAATCAAATAACCCTGTAGCAATGCAAGTATAACAAACATTAATTGACTTCCCCACACAATCCCCACCAGAATTCTACACTACTACTACATGTCACTCATCTCATTGCAGACAAAAGAGAAAATACAGGGCTTGCAGCATGCTCTGAAGACCACAGACTCAGGCTGTTATAGATCAATTTGGGGAATACTGTCTTGCATCATATTCTGTGCTAATGGAAGAGGAAAGAGAGTATTATTGTAGTTTACTACACTGAACCTGGTGCAGTCAATGTTTTCTTATTTTTCCACTTGTCTCTTGTATCATTAGGACTACAAACTGCCCTCAGTTACATGACTCCATAGAATTCAATGGGGGCTGCATAGTATAACTGGGAATAATAGGACAACTAAAAAAAGCCCTGTTTTGTATACATCTATTTATAAGGAATTAAGGTTGCAAAGAGACTTGCAATATGCTTATGAGAATAGTCTTCTGACAGTCTTTGTCAATGGGATTTGTCAATTTTATTTTTCAAACATGGGTCAAGCATATGGCAAACAGATCTTCCATCAGACATACATGGGTGAGTTCCCAGTGATTTCAGTGGCAGCTGGACTGCACTCATACATCAAGGAAGAACTGGATCCATGATCTCCCCTTTCAGATATTCCTCCAGCTTTGGACAGTTTATATACCAGTATATGGTTTCTCATACAAGTAGAATATAGAGTTCCAATGAGCTGGAAGAAACTTCTCCTTGCGCTGATAGTTTGGCAAGCTTTAGTCTTTCAAGTGGATCAGGATTTTCCACATTCAGATAATTGAAAACACAGCTGAATGCATTTTTCTGAAACTTTCCAAAATTTGATTTCTGGGCTTAAATCAAACATAACGAGTTACAGACTCAAGGACCTACTTTTTTCACCAGTAAGATAAAAGTAACTGAAAACGGAGATACTGAATGAAAGAGCTATCTCAACCATAACTATTGCATAGCTACAATGATGCTATGATATACAATAAAAAATACTATGGGTCCAAATGCTAGCCCTCATGCATACCTTGCATGGGTAATTGCCAAAGTTGCATAGACCAGCCAGGCAGCTCTATGTTTGGAGTCCCTGTACATATCCATAGTGTAGAGTGGAGGAGAACAATATAAGAGATTGTGCAACCACCTACATTTTACCTGCCATAGTTATGGAGCCCTTGGTTCCAGTTCCTGAATGCATGGCTTCCATGACATTTCAATAGGAGGGCCAGGGTCCTTCTTGACTTGCTGATAATTGAGGAGAGATTTAAAGGACTAAGTGACCTATGACATCTCCTGGCTTCCAGATCCATTCTGTTAGCCAGGAAGATGATAGTAGTGGAGCGCGATTAAGAATCACTTTACTCAGCAGTGGTCTTAAATCAATGAATTAAAGGAATCAGGGAATGACAAATATTACCTCCAAGATCCATCACATGTCCTATACCTAGGGTCACCTTTTTTCAGTTTTATTTTTTTAATTCCTTTTCTAAGCACCGTACACATTTCGCCTCGCCCCTGCTCCCGCCCCACGGTAGCTTCTCAGTCAGAGTTCATACTGAACTAGGTCCCCCTGAGGAGAAAGTGATGGAACGGATTTGTGGACAGTCATTCCAGGAAGTGTGGGCCCAGTTTGTATGAGTCCTACCTTGACAAGTGACTCCTTACTTAACTCCTGTGGATTTACAGTCCTTCCATCTAAGCTTTTGCACCGTGCCCAACTACCCTGTATAATTATATGTAATTGGCCTTATAATTACATATAAGCCTGATGATTTGGCCTTATAATGGATCTGATCCAAAGCCTATTGATGTAATGGCAGTTTTCCCACCGACTTCAGTGAGTTTTGGATCAGGCTCAATAAGGAATACTGCCATGCGCTTTATGATAGCTTTGTATGAAAGAGGCTAGGTAAATTTATTGTAAAATATATTTTGGAAGTAATACAAAATATATGTACAAATTGAAAGTAGATAAATAACAAATAGGATAGTCATGTAGTTATTAGAATTTCTCCAGGGAAACATATCAGATTATGGTCTCATCTAAAAATTCAATCTTATATCTCCATTGAAATGGACAGTAACTTAACTCTCAGTATTGTCTGTGTTTTTATCCTGCACAGAATATATTTCATTATACAAGTTTCAGGAAGACAGAATACTATTAAAAATCATTAGCATTCTCCGTTGTGACAAATCATATGACCACTAACCCATTTCAATAATCAATGAATTATGTTTAGTATTTTAGATGACTCACTAAGATGATATCAACAAAAGACCACAGCATTATTGTTAGATTCTAATTAGTTTTCATTACTTCAGTTCTTCGCTTAAGAAGAAAATAACATTGTACTGCTATCTGTTCTCATTAGAAGCTTGTCATGTGAATCAGATATCATGATTTCCACTTTTGTATAATATGTAATTAAAGTAGTGTGTGGTCCATGACTATACACTGACTTTGTTAGCCTTCTGCATTTTGATTAGTTGGACACTTTCTGTTTATAGTCTTGGTAACCCATTGGGAAGTAAAATTGGTTAACCAATTAAAATTCAAAATAGGTCAAAGCAGCACAACATATGAACATACACGTCATTTCACAGAATGAACAAGCATTTAAAATCCCAATACCTCATTTTAGTGACAAAACACTTAATGAGAACAGAAACTGGCACAACATAAATCAGTATGACACAAATTCTAAACAAAAAAGTTTGGTGAGGAATAGTACAAACTCAACCCACTCTAATTAGTCTGAAGATTGGAAATGTGTGATTTTATTAAGGTGCTGCATTACAAAAGAGGAGAGACCCCAACCAATTTATCAAACAGTCAAAGTTATAAAGTAATGTACAGTCTAGCACAGAGGGATACAGATATTATTTAAGGTACTTAGTACTTAAAGAGAGAAAACAATTCAGGTGCTGGATAAACCATTTCTTCTTCTTAGTTAATAAAGGATAGTACAGAATTATTATGCTTAATTATGGGTAAAGCATCTTTCTACCAAAGGTACCTATAAGAATAGGTCTTTCCTGATGTGATTCGACTGAAATCAGTGCCATGAAGGCATTTGGTGCAGAATGTTTATTAGAGTATGCTAAAATTCTCTTACTCTATTTGTTTGGAAGATGATTTTATAAATTGTGTTCATTATTGTCTAGATCTTTAGTTGGTGTGAATCAGCGAAATCAAATAAGAGCTATGTCAATTTACGCAAACTGACAATTTGATCCTATGTAATGTGCATTACTGGCATCAACATAAACTAAGTCACAGCTAAGGGTAATCCTAAATAAAATTTGTTAATATCTTAATGGAATATGATATTAAAATGGATAGCAGTTCTTTATCAGTAGTAACGGATGGTTTTCATGAACAGATTATGTTATAGAGTCTCAAAATTTGTATTTATTCTGAGATTACTGATATTATCTGTGGAGCTGGTAATACTGCCTCTAGTTCAGGTGGCCTGAAACTCCAATCGCAAGACCTCGTTTCCTGTTGCTTATGACTTTTTTTGCAAATTTTAGTATATGAGCTGAAATTTTCCATACTAGGTGTCTGGCTATGTCTGTTTCCTTGTTTGTTTGTTTTGGAAGATAAAGTTGTCAGCTAAAAGGTTCAGCCATTTCTGACAGTAATGTTAGGAGAAAGCATTCATACAATCATGTCGTTGAGAAGCTCTAGTACCTCTATGCTTTGGCTCAAGGACTTGACACAGTCCCGAAGTACTACTTTTACTGTGCACCAGCAGGGTCCACAAAGGCCAGTTAGTGCATGCAATGTTGGTGCAAACTAAAATGTACACCCCACTGGTGCAGGCTAACACACTATACGCCTTTGGAAAATTACAGTTTACACATGCTCAGCTGAGACAAAAGGTTCGTCTACACTGCTGCTGGGAGCATGCTTCCCAATTCAGGTAGATATGTGCTAGCTTTCTTGAGCTAGTGTGCTAAAATAGCAGTTTAGCTGGGGATAGCATGGGTGGCAGCTCAGGCTGGCTGCCTGAGCACAAGTTCTCCCAGCCCCCCCGGGTATGTACTTGGGCAGCTAGCTTGAGCAGGCACCTGGGCTTCCCCTGGCTACACTGCTACTTTTAGCATGCTAGCTTGAGCAGGCCTAGTGTGTGTCTGTTTACCCAAGCTGGGAAGCACCATCCCAGCTGCTGTGTAGGCATACCCATAGAGTCTGGCAGCTAAATTTTCCAAAAGGTCATAGGGCTGCAGGGGCTGAACAGGACTTTCCCTGAAGTTGCTGCTCTGGGCTGTTACAGGCTGCTGTAACAGGAGGCATTGAACCTGAGGGCATGGAGATTCTCAGTGCTCACTCAGTCAGCACCCAGGCAGGGTAGAGGAAGCACCTAATTTGAATGTAGAGGAGTGAGAAATGGGTTGGAGGGTTGCAGTTGTAGGAGCCAACATACAGGAGGATTTATTTGAAACTTTAATATTCTTTTAACGTAGTTTATGTGTATAAAACAGAACAAGACCAGAATAATCCTGTGAGTGACTGGATTACTCTGTTTCTTCATTAAATGGGATTTCGAAGCATGTCCATTACTTAATTAATCCTAATGGATAGCCACATTTTCCTATTTTTAAAAATGTCAATGTTTATTAAAAAAACCAAGATTACAGTAATTGTATATTCAATTACTTATTAGTATTACCATAGGAACTGCCTAGAACAAATTAAAGCAACCACTAAATATGGAAACAACAATTTTAACATATTCAATTAAACATTATCTTAAAAAGCCTTAATCACCTGAGTAATTCAGTTGACTTCCATGGGATGACTCAGACGAGTAAGGATTTGCAAAATCAGGCTCCAAATCGCCTCACTCACCAGTTTGATTCTGCAACTGGAATATGCAATGTTGCCCTAAACAAAGAAAGCATTGGTGTCTCATTTAATCCTGCATCTCAATTTTTTGCCTTAGGTCCCTCAATTCTTTCTAATCACTTGGCCATTGTTAGATTTTGGCCTTACCTGTGGTTTTCAAATGCAGTCTATTCTGAGCCTATACAACCAACAATATATCCTGTGGATTGGAGTGGCACAAGCACTGAGGCTGACTGACTCTTACTAAAGCTGATTGATGATATAAAGTGAGTAGAAGTTACCAGGATCACTATGCTAAATGGGTGATTCATGTGCTCATTGACATGCAGTTAGGAAGGAGGGGACTTATCATGTGAGTGGTGAGCTACTGAAATGAGAAGAATCTCCTTGATCAAGCAAGACTAGAAGATTAGCTACTCTATGTTGGCTATGGAGATCAGCAGAAGCCTACTTTAGCTGTTGTTTTGTTTGCTGCCCCTTTTTATACTGTTGCTGCTCCTGTCACCACGACTCAAGCAGCACTTCAGAGACTACATTGCTTTACCTTTTCTCGACTAACAAAGTTTGTTATTACTGGGAGGATCTAAAATCTAAGGATTTTCTTCCACATGTGTCTGCCCACTATTTTTTTTCTGTCTGATGGTTTATTTTGTTGTTAGAATCATACTTATAGTCAGGGCCAGCTCTAACTTTTTTGGCTACCCCAAGCAGCAAAAAAAAGTGCAGCCCCCCCGAGCCCCTGCCGAGCGCCGTGCCGTGCCACCCCCCCCCACAGCGCCGCCCTCCCGCTGAGCGCCGCACCGCACCGCCGGGAACCCCCCCCCGAGCGCCGCGCCGAGCACCGCCGGAACCCCCCCCCGAGCGCTGAGCCCCGCGCCACCCCCCCGCCGAGCCCCCATAGCCCGCCCCCGCCCCCCCGCCGAGTGCCGCCAGACGCCCCCCCAGCGCCGCACCCGCGACGCCCCCCCCGAGCACCGCGCTGCCAGAGCCCGCCCCCCCCGCCGAGCACCGCGCCGCCGGAGCACCCCCCCGCCGCAGAATGCCGCGCCGTGCTCCCCCCGCCGCCCCTTACCAGGTGCCGCCCCAAGCATGTGCTTGGGTGCCTGGTGCATGGAGCTGGCCCTGCTTATAGTGCCGAAGGCCCTCATTCTTCTTTGATTCTTTCTCTAAAAAAATATAATGAAACTTGAAACAAATTTGCAACTCATTAATTTTCCTTCCAACTCCAAAACCAAGAAAGAAAATGAGCATCTTAATCATAGATGCTGATTTCAAGTGCATTTTTTAAATGGCTATTATCTGAAAACTTAAGAAAAGAATAAAGTAATTTAAGATAACAAACATAAATCAATGCCACACACACAGTCAAACAAGAAGCAGGTAGCTGTTTAAAGTAGGCATATGTGTCTCATTAGTAGATTTACGCCTCTGAGGAACAAGTATTGAATATTCAGTGAAAATACAGTGTGTTACATTTTAGAAAGTAATTATTTCTGCTAAATGAGTTTATCCTCATAAATAAATAAAAAGCTAATAAATCAACCCAAAACTCAAGTGTATATTTGGCTATATATTACCTGTATGGATATCATTAATACCTTGGTGACCAAAATCAGATTCAAGGATGTCATTTACAAAGGAACATACCATAGCCTTCTACTCTCAACAATCTAGAATTTCAAGGCTGCTTGTTTACCTATTCAAAATACCACATAATAATATATATGACATACCAACTCTGTGGCATCCTTGGATTGTAAGCGGTTTCTGAGAACTGATCAGGAAATATGTAAGAACATTTTGAAAATTCTTAATTCCTATACCTGTAGTACTACTGGTCTGAGTCAAAGCTCATTGAAGTAATAGGAGTCTTTACACTGACTTTTGAGGGCTTTGAATCATGGCTAGAAATAGCAATTTAAGAGATATTTTTAAAGAATTGCTGAAAACATATATAATATTTTCTGATGATCTTTCTGGGAAAAATCTGTTGTTCTGGGAAAGCTACTTTTTCAGCATTATTTGAGACCAAGGCCATCTTCCACCACAAAGTAATCTGACAAGGAGAATTGCTTTTCCAATTATCTCAAATTGTTTTCCTCTACAAGGGAAAAACAAAACAAACCAAACAAAACAACAATGCAGCAACTTCTTTAATGTGTATGAGACAACTAAGAAAATATTACCTGAGCAAATAAATCCATAGTGGGATTAATAAGAATAATATAATATGTTTGCAAAATTCCTGCCAAAAATGTATAACACCAAACAATTCACCATTACATAACTAGCATTTACTTGCACACAGACCTGTCCAGAATAAAAACAAGTCTAGCAAACTTATACAAGGTAATTGAGTACTCTATTGATGTAAATGCCACAAGTACTCCTGTTCTTCTTTTATTTAATTATTGGAATTTCTGGGTCCGATTATCTGGTACTGTGGGATATTGTAGTGATAATGTACTACACACTAGATGCTTATCAAATACTCACTGAAACTGAATAGCTGGGTGAGGTGCAAAAGGGAACAAGCCCAAGGTCTGAAGTAGCATTCTGCAGCCCCACAGGCTTCCTTCTTCCTTCTTACCCTTGTATGATCCTCTGCAGACACTCCTCACACAGCAAGGTGTTTCCTGCACAATGTGT
Source organism: Malaclemys terrapin pileata (assembly GCF_027887155.1). Lineage (NCBI taxonomy): Eukaryota > Metazoa > Chordata > Testudines > Emydidae > Malaclemys > Malaclemys terrapin. The sequence goes on along the minus strand of NC_071505.1, from coordinate 287,166,802 downwards.
GCCTCCATTCACATTGGCTGAGATTTTTGTAAGTGACTTGTTATTTGGGGAACCTCCATTTTTGTGTATCCAACTTGAGCAACCTTCAAGAGGCCTGATTACACTATGTGAGCCACTATCTAGTGGCTGACACAAATCTTGATTCTTACTGACAGCCAGGGTTGGCTCCAGGCACCAGCTGAGCAAGCTGGTGCTTGGGGTGGCAGATTGTTGGAGGCAGCATTCTGCCCAATCCTAGGGCGGCACGGCCGCTTTTGTTGTTGTTGTTGTTCTTGTTCCACTCCGGCCGCCCTGTAGGGGGCAGCGGCGTGGAGAACCAGAGTGCCCTGCAGGGCAGTCCTCTTCCTTCCCTCCCCACCGACCGGAGCGGAGCCATCACGACAGGCGGCACAGCGGGAGGGGCTGCGTGGCAGTACCCCTGCTGTAGCCCTGGCCGCCCCCTTCTCTCTCTCTCCCGCCCACTCCCTTCCCCTCTCACCCACCCAGCCGGTCCCCCTGCACCCGCGCTCCGGCCACGCCGCAGGTTTTTTTTTGCTTGGGGCGGCCAAAAAGCCAGAGCCGGCCCTGGTGACAGCTGCTGGAATTACTCAGATTAAGTGGTGGGGGCTTGTGTTCATAGTGCCAAAGGTCTTGCATTTGATCCCTAGTGACAACTGTGATGTACCTCTGCAACCTTACAATAATACAACAGAAAGGGTGATAGAAACCCCACAGAGAAGGTACCCTCAATACTTTCACCTACGTTTTCTTCAATATAATATTCCTTTATGTTTTGGATAAAATAATTGTTTTAGAACAAAGCATGTGCCGCAGAGACGATTCCTCTGCATGATCAATATACTATTCTAAACCAGCTAGCAGTCATATTTGTACTGGGTGTCCTTTGTTCATAAGGTAATTGATAACCATGTTAACCATGAGATCCCTGATTACACTGAAAACTTTTCCTTTGTTTAAATCAGTAAAGATATATGGATAATTTCAGGGCTTGAACTAATGTTTCTGTTTCACACTTAGTCCCTAATATTTCTTCTCAGGAGATACATATCCCAGATGCCAATCCACTTTTTCCCTTCTGTGAATCTGAAAACTCTTGATCATATTGACATATCCAGTTCTTGAAAAATGTGAAAATATATCCATTTAGTGGTACTTCAGCACCTACAGCCATTGTTAGGTATTGCAAAGGGGTTTTTTGTATGGTCGGTTGTTTTCAATTTGTAATAATAGCAAAGCAGTTTTGCTAGCAAGGAAAACTTTCACCTTTCTTTTAAAGTGAAATCAATGGACTCGTTTGTGCCTGTTTAAGGGCAGACCATTGATTCAGAAAGTCACAATCCTTTGTTCTCTACTTGATCCCATAAGAAAATAATCTGCTATTTGTCCTTAGCAGTAGCACGTTACTTCCTCCCCTTTTCCCATTCCAACTCTTGGAAGCTGGAGCTAATACTCTACTCATTCCATATACCTGTCCATCCACTCCCAACTCACCAGCTGGGGAAGGGTAGGCAGCCTCTGATCTCCCATCCTCCCCACCCTATGCCTGGTGCGGAGTTGTGGGGAGGCTGAACAGAGGCATAGTGTGTGGAAGTCTTACTCTCCATATGAGTTGACTATGTAGGGACAAGATCACAATTTGGTCCTATATCGTAGACAATCACTTGTGCATACTATCTGAACTCACACAAATGGTGTTATCTTCAGTTTTATACAATGTATATTATTTGCAACATCATCTGCTAAACCTGACAAATATTTCCTTTTTTTTCCTACTCATCAGTTCTTGGTTTTTTGATTCCTGTATCTCTAAGGAATCAAAATTCAAAGTGACTTCATTTTGTTTACTTCTTTGTTCATTCACCAATATCATTAGTGACGGTGATGTGAACATGCCTATCTCTGTGAAAAGTATGCTTTTAAGTTATCTGCTAGCAAAAGGACAACACATTCAAATACCATGTTTTCCATACGTTCAATGAACACGATGAATTAACTTTTATTACCTGTATGTGAGTGATTTCTCCATAGCAGAGTTGGCACTACCAGGTAAATACCTTGAACAACTGTTTTATCTCAAAGTTTTTCTGGGAGAATGGGACATATTAAAATATGTCATTGTTAGTAAAAAGGTGCCTGAGAGGGAAAATTTGGACTAATGTGTGGAACTACTTGGAAACTTTCTGATGAAGCATTTTTTTTCCAGGGGAAAATTACAATTTTTAGAAATTGAAATGTTCCATGGGAATGTAATGATTTGACAAAATTCTGACAGAAAACTGCCTGTTTTCCTGCCAGCTCACAGGCCTGGCTCCTTGGCAGACCACCTGGCAGGCAGAGAGTGAGACAGGAGCCTGGAAGCCCTGGAAGTCCCAGCTCCCAAGCTCTGAGCTCCTCAGCCAGCCAAGCTCCCAGCTCTGGGGCAGTTAGCCTGGCAGGCTGCCATGGAGTCTAGATTCCCAGAGCTTCCAGGTTCATAGAATCATAAAATATCAGGGTTGGAAGGGACCTCAGGAGGTCATCTTGTCCAACCCCTGCTCAAAGCAGGACCAATCCCCAGCTTCATCACAGCCTACCAGGTAGACTGCCTTGGAGTCCAGACTCCCAGGGTCCCTAAGCTGCACAATTCCCCAGCTGGTGGGTGCCAGGGCTCGGAGAAGCTCAGGGATCCTCAGAAATATTTAGAAAAGGCCAACCTGAAATGTTATTGTGACTTTTTCTAAACAACATTTTGGAATCTGGGTTCTGCGGGAAATTTCAAAATTTCATTTTGCATTCTGTTTCAGAACAGTTTTTATGTTTTTCCCCACAGAATGTGGGAATTACAGTTTCCAACCAGCTTTACGAATGGTCAGTACAGATGAGGTGGAAGAACTGACAGCATATAACAAGTATAATAGGGCTAAGCTGCAAAGAGCCTTGAAAGGAAAGATAATTAGTTTATTGATGTGGAAAAGAAGAGGAAGCCCGTTGAAGAACAGAAAGGATATATCTAATTGGAAATAAAAAGCCGTGGCTGGCCCAGACCAGCTGACTTGGGCTCCTGGGGCTTGGGCGATGGGGCTGTTTCATTGCAGTGTGGATTTCTGGACTGAGGCTGCAGCCAGAGCTCTGGGACCCTCCCACCTCACACGGCTCTTGAGCCAGAGCTCCAGTCTGAGCCAGGAAGTTTACACTTCAATTAAACAGATAATCTTTATAAAGGCAAAACAATGCCTTGACATTGTCGACTATTTTGTAAGCATCATGGGAGAGGTGAGTGTACAAGAGACCCCTGAGGGAAGATAATCTTCTTTTTGTTTTGTTTTGTTTCTTTATTTTTAACCTTCAAATTGGAAAATAAATGAAGAAAAATTACCTGTCTGGATTGGAAAAAGTGAACCTGGGGCCAGCAGAGAGTCATCCAGTTCAGTCTTCCCCATTCTGCCTTTCCAAACCTGTTGTTAACTGAAATCTCATTTGGTTGTTGTTTTTGTTTGTGAGGCATAAGAATAAATTCTTCCTCGGCTCTGATGTCTGCTGGATGGAATAAATGATTAAAATTGGCTCCCTGCTATGGAAAGCCTAAACAAGAGCTAATGTTGCTTTTATATTTGTGCTTCTTTAACTTTAACCTAGACTGGTGTGTGCCAACGCTGAGAGTGGCTCAGCATGGACACCGCCTGTTCTTACAGCCAGGCAAAGACTGTTTACAAGAAAAATGTTTGTAAAATCATTTAGAACCTGTTGAAGAAAGTGAAACCTGTTGGAGATAGATTGTGACTAACCATACTGTGACCCTGCAGGGGAGTAGAGGGAATAAGGTGCTCCATTTCTCCACCCTTCAGCCTCCCTGTGTCACTGGGCAGAACGTGGTGAAGTGGCAAGCACCACAGAGCTGCTCTTACTTGCCTGGATGGGCAGGGATTGGGCAGGAAATGAGCGGAGTCTTGGCTCCTCCCTCCCAACCTACCAGCCAGCAGAACTGAGCTGGTGTATGAAAGGAAGTAACCTGCCATGGACATTGGTCAGCAGTTGTCAGGTGGGAGTTTCCGGGGATGGGGTGGGAGTCCCAGGTCCCAACCACAGGTCTCTGCACAAAGGCCAACCTCGCGCCTCCCCTGGAACAAGCACCACACTTAACAACAGAACAACACTTTTATCTAACCTAGGCAGAGCCAGAAGTAGACCTGGGTCAGGATCCCTATCAGGGTTTATACAAGACTCCCTTGCCCTGTACAGCCCACAGCAAAACAGCCCCTTCCTGGACCACTGGATAGACTCTCTGCCCCATGTCAGCACAACCCCCTTTCCTCCCCCAGTCAGACCAACCTGTTCGTGGCATGTGTGTTGTGAGCTCAAACTGGTGGGTCTTGCAATGTGGTCCCATCTGTCCTGTCAGCTCCAATCTCTGTATCTATAAGAGCCCCCTTTCCAAGCAGCTGGCTCCCCTACATGCTGCTCCTAGTTCTGACTCTGTGCTCTGGGGGTGTATCAGTCTCTGCCCCAACTCAGTGCTGTTATCCTCCTCTGATTGTTCTTTCCTTGAACCTTCTTGGGCTTGATCCCCATCCTGTCTGCCCCCCACATCTGCTCATTGGCTCAAACCTTCCAGGTGGTCCGTAGTGAATGCTGTGCCCTTGTTTTGGAGTGGCACTTCCCCCCAGCTAACTAGCTCTGTGCAGAGTTTTAGGGATGGGGAAAGGGTAGAGAAAGGAAGGGGAAGAGGTTCTACCTAGTCCCACACCATCACCATGTAAACACACGTGTACTCATGTAACAGCCACAATCCATGGCTTGGACACCCTCTGTATCACTGTATCACTTTAATGGGGGGGGGCTCCCTGTGACATTCCCCTGGTGTTATCTCGACTGGTCATCTGCTAGGTCATCTGCTAGGTGACTCTGGGAGCCAGCCTTACCCTGCTCTGCTGTGAGAACCCCCAGTTCCATGCTGTTCACGCACAGCCTCTAGCATGTAAGCTGCTCCTTGGATTGTGCATCTGAGTGACACTAGAGAATATCTCCGGTCCCAGACACAACCGTAGGAGCCTCCATCTTGCAGTGTCCAGTTATGACCGCTGGACGCTGCAAGCTTATATGAGTTCGTCAATTTAACAAATAAATTGATATGTACCAGGCTTATTATTCCAAGGGGAATCCCTGACACACTTCAAACCAAACACACTGCTTCAGGTAGAATAAACAACACATTTATTAACTACACAGATAGATTTGAAGTGATAGGCAAAAAGTCAGAGTGGTTACCAAAAGAGAATAAAATATAAGCACACAGTCTAAACTCTCAATCCTATTAGACTGTGCAACATCTAGATTAAGCAGTTTTTCTCACCCCGCTGTATATTTTAGTCCTTAATATACAGATTTGTTCCTTAAACCTGGCCAATCACCTCTGTTGTAGTCTTGCCTTCTTCTCAGTGTCTTAGTTGCTTGTAGCAAAGGTGGGGGCAGGAGAAGAGCTCAGTATGTGTCCACTTCGTTTTATGCCCTCAGTCCATGTGCTTGGGGAGCACAAGTCCAGGCATGTCTGGGGGGCATTGTTGAGACTCTCCAAGCAAGGTTGAGCAATTCCCTGGTGTGGCCTCATGCAGGTGAGTCATTGCATTGTAGCTCCCTTGCTGGACAATGGCTGTTGATGGGTTGTTTGACCCACCACCCGGGTGTTGGTTACTTTCCTTGCTGTTGCCTCTGGGGAGCTAATATCTGGCTGATTCCCCAACTTACAGCATGTTTTAGTGGTGTCCATACAACATAATTCTCATAACTTCATATGCATTAATTATACACATATATAGATAGATAAATGACTTTCAGCAGATCATAACCTTTCCCGATACCTTACAAGGCATGCTTTATATGTAAGATCACAATTATATGAAAATGAGGAATATGGGGGTTACAGTACATTCCCCCAAGGTATAGAATGTCACACCCCTCATTTGGCCTTTGAGAAGGATGGGGTGTTCCTGCCTTGTTCCTCTGTCCCCCCACCCCACCCCAGGATCAGGTTCAGGTGCTCCTCCCCCACTGTGGGGACAGATTTAGGTGCCTCCTCCCTGGGCCCCCTTGACTGTCTCATTCTCTTCTTCCCCTGCCTCCAGCCCAGGACCAAGGTTGGGTGCTTCCAGTGGGGATCCCTCACTATGTGAGCCAGCCCATTAGTGACAGAGGGTCCTGTGGCACCTTTAAGACTAACAGAAGTATTGGGAGCATAAGCTTTCGTGGGTAAGAACCTCACTTCTTCCCCAGTAACTCCTTTTGGCCCTGCCTCCCGGCTGCTAGGACTAGGATCTCCTTCCCTCACCCTGTTTGGTGGTTTGGTATCAAAGAGACAAGGCCTCAGCGTTTTCCGGTGGACCACCTTCTCTGGTCCACCTGCAGACTCTGCCATAGTCCTTGAGCACTTTGGTGGGGTAGGTCTAAATAAAGTAGCTCCAGAAGACTTCTGTGGTTGCCCTGGCTGTGATCTCCCTGAGGGGGCATAATGACCAGGAATGTGGTGTAATGATCCAGCAAGTAGAATGCTCCACTCTGGTTTGGCACCACCTTCAAGTGGTCCAAAGCTACCAACTCCAAGGGTGCATTGGTCTCTATTGGCTGGAGGGGTGCCTGTGCCCTGCCCCAGAGTTCCTACTGCTGATGTAGACTAGGCAGTTGTCATACCACTCTTGCATGGTTTGGGCCATCCAACCAAGTAGAACCTCCTGTGGACATACATCTCAATATTTGGGGGCCAACGTGGCCCAACGCATCATGGTAGGCTTTTAGCGCCATCACAACTGCTATCTGGGGCAGCATCATTTGGATAATTTTTTCATTCATCCTGGGGACTTGGATCTTGCATCACAGTCTGCCCTCTTCCTCACACACAGGGTCTTTCTGACAATCGTCATGCCAGGTTCTGTTCTAGGTCCTAGACAAGGGAGGTTCTCATCTTTCTGATGGAGTGAAGGATCACTTTAAGGCTATTGGCAAAGTCCCTGAGTGTTTCAGTAGGTTTTCGATCTGTTTGATCTGTTTGTGTGGAATGGGGGGGATTAGTGACCCATAAATCCAATCCAGTTGAATAAAAATATTTGCAGTGGTACTCTTCTGGTCAGATGGCCAGGCTTGCACCGCCACTAGAGTGGCTCCCCCAAGCCAGCCCAAAGGGATCCCTTCTGGTACTTAGGGAGGCTGTACATGTTAAAAATGGATTCCAGCCCTGCCAGGAAAAATGGGAAGAATAGTCACAGGGCCCCTAAGTGGTATATCAAAATCATCTTGGCTTGGTAGGCTGCCAGGAGGGCAACTGGGTTGGAAGGGGTTGTGGAAGTGTCTGTATGATTTAAATATGTTCTTTGCCCTCCAGTTATCTGTGTCTCAAACACTGTCCCCAAGGATCCCTGCCTCCACTTCCCAAATCCTTGTCCCCTAAAGTAAAGGGGGAACTAGGAAGGGACCTCTGATTCTAAGTCGCAATGTATTCACTTGACTGCTTCAGGGGCTCATAGTTATTCTATGCCATATGTATGTGTTACTGCCTGAGAATCATGATAGAAAACATATTCTAACTATCCATAATTCCTGAGGGTTGTATATCTATATACACAAATACAGAGACACTCTCACTCTCTCTCAATATGTGTACATATATGAGATATTCTACCAGCCATGATTTCCTGAGGCACATTAAATTCCCAGATTCATGCTTGCTAGCAAAGAAGAAAAAATAAAGCAGATGCATATCTAAGATACTAAATGGAACTATTTTCAGTCCCTTTCAATAGTTATTTTTGAGCCTACTCAAAGATAAAAGATGTTTGAAAGTGTGTATCTTGTTCCCAGTGCTATAAATAACATTGATTCTGGTATTTTCTTTAGCATAGTGTCATCTAATAACAGTGTATAGCTATACCCTGCTTTGCTGTACTATTAAATGTAACTTTGTCATGTCATAATTATTTATGAATATTAATCTAAAATTAACATATATTTATGATAGACATATATTTTATTATAGCTGGTCCTTTGTCTTATTTAATTGCAGTCCAAATACGTAGCTAACAGACCAGAAATCAGTTTTTCCAGTATTATGATACATTGCCTAGTGTTCTGGGACCCTCAGATGGAGAATTTATCTGAATTTACTTCTATAATCTAATATTGCATTACAATGTATGTATGAAATATTAATATCCCTCCTTGCACTTAGCTCATATTTGTGAAATAAATAGTTTCCCTGTGGTCTGTCAAATTTCCCAATGCTGTGAGTCCCTGTAATAGAAAACCACAGTATTTATTAGTTATAATGTGTGCACAGAAAGCAACAGAATTAAAGATGCTATAGTATCCTTAATTTTTACTTCTCAGATATTGAGGGGTTCAGCTCTTGACTGATGATGCATTTACAAAGTCAGATACCTCCATTAAATATGGAAATTCAGGGCCAAATATAGAGCCCAACATCCACACCAAATAGGAAGACAGTGCATTAACCAGTCAGAAATCCTTCTGGTATATCAGAAGATTGTTCCATGTGGGAAAATGGATGCATATTCGTTTATAATTTTAAAATGCTTAGTGGTGTGTGATTTACATAAAATGTCCATAGAACTAAATGAGTGCCAATTTATAGACTTGCTGCACATATTTTTAAAGTATGCAGAGGATCAACACCATCTACCTTACAGATTAAAGGCAGAATGTAGTGTTTCGACAGTTAGGATCCTTTCAGCAGGATATATCCAGAAATTTCTGAGCCAACAGCCCCTGATAGGTCACAGAGTCCATGACAAATTCTGCTCTCAGTTATGCTGTTGCAAAAATAGAGTCAGTCAATTTAAACCAAGTTACTATTAATTTACTCCAGTGTAAATGACAGCAGAATTTGGTCTCAGGCTTCAATAATAGAAGAATTATTTGGAAGCAAATAATTGCTTGATCTGCCAAAGAAGGTAATACAAACAAATTAAAACTCCACAATGATTCTTGCTGTGTCAAAACCACATCCATCTGGCACACAGAAGATGATCTGGATCTAGAATGGAGTGACTCTCCTAAATGGTAGCAGCTTATCTTTCATTCTTCAGCAGTGATTACTTTCTTGTTTTTCAAAACAGCAGCAAAACAAATAAAACTTCAAAAATCTGAAAACCACCCCCAAAACCCTAGGGTAGGGAAGGGGAACATCATCAATAGGGGGGGATAGAGGGCGATGCTTGTCATAAATGAAACTAGTCAGCCAGGAAAAAGAAGAATTTTGGGCCATCGACCCTTTAAAAATCCCAGCTACTATTCATTCTACCAGTGAAAACATCAATCCAACGACCTTATGTTCAAACATGCAGGATCACCTTTGATGTGATAAGTAAAGTGCCTGATGGGCTTTTGAGAAAGGCTAATTGCCATATATGGCAATGGAGCCATATTAAGTCACTGTGCAGAGGTAGCCATGCAGAATGCCCAATGAAGCATTCTTCGACCACTGATGTAGGATTCTCCTCTTAGAGCAGCAACTAGTCCCTGTGACAGAAGAACACAAGAGGCCCACAGAATTTTTAGGTGCCAGCAGCCAAGGATGTTAAGATTACCCAACTGAGTCTTCCCTGTGTACCTGTATAGATATAATATCTTTGCAGTCTGTTTCCCCATGGGTGGCAAGTGATATTACATTAATAGCAGTTGTCACTCTTTTACAGCTGTTATGTATGGGAGAATGGGACGCTGGATCTGCATATTTTGAACATGGACCTTAGTTTATTAAAAGTGACTTATAATTGGGAGTCCGAAGTAGCATGTAATAAGAAGTGAAACATAATGATTAGTTTCTAGTATAAAAAACACTTCAGAAAAAAATGTTTCAAAAGTTTACTTGACAGAATATAATTAAAACTTTAATTTCACCATAATTTTACATTGCTGTTATTATAATGGAAGCTGCTCATGTTCAAAACTGGTAAGTCAACCTCCCTACCCTTGCAATGACAAATCCAAAGTAACCTTATCATTATGCTGTATGTGATGTAGGTGAATTTATTCTTTTCTACTTAAAAGAATTATAGGCCATATCCTGAGCTGGTGCAACTCAGCATAGTTCCACTTACTTCAAATGGAAGTCCATTTACACCAGCTAGGAATCTGGCCAAATGTATGTATACCCTTACTGAATGAGGGAGGCAACATAGTGACAGATGATATGGAAAAAGCTGAAGTACTCAATGCTTTTTTTGCCTCGGTCTTCACAGACAAGGTCAGCTCCCAGACTGTTTCACTGTGCAACACAGTATGGGGATGAGGTGAGCAGCCCTCAGTGGTGAAAGAACAGGTTAAGGACTATTTAGAAAAGCTGGACGTGCACAAGTCCATGGGTCCAGATCTAATGCATCCAAGGGTGCAGTTCTGGAGAAAAGGACCTGGGGATTACAGTGGACAAGAAGCTGGATATGAGTCCACAGTGTGCCCTCATTGCCAAGAAGGCCAACAGCATAATGGGCTGTATTAGTAGGAGCATTGCCAGCAGATCGAGGGAAGTGATTAGTCCCCTCTATTTGACACTGGTGAGGCCACACCTGGAGTATTGTATCCAGTTTTGGTCCCCCCCACTACAGAAGGGATGTGGACAAATTGGAGCGAGTCCAGCAGAGGTCAATGAAAATGATTAGGGGGCTGGGGCACATGACTTACGAGGAGAAGCTGAGGGAACTGGGGTTATTTAGTTTTCAGAAGAGAAGAGTGAGGTGGGATTTGAGAGCAGCCTTCAACTACCTGAATGGTTCCAAAGAGGATGGAGCTCAACTGTTCTCAGTGGTGGCAGATGACAGAACAAGGAGCAATGGTCTCAGGTTGCAGTGGGAGAAATCTAGGTTGGATATTAGGAAACACTATTTCACTAGGAGGGTGGTGAAGCACTGGAATTGGTTATCTAGGGAGGTTGTGGAATCTCCATCCTTAGAGGTTTTTAAGGCCTCGATTGACAGAGCCTTGGCTGGGATGATTTAGTGATGTTGGTCCTGCTTTGAGCAGGGGATTGGACTAGATGACCTCCTGAGGTTTCTTCCAACCCTAATATTCTAAGTTCTGGGGAGCGACAGTTACTAGAACATTTAGTTAAAAATGTAGGTGATGGGGTGACCACCTCACAAAGCACTGACCAGGGTTAAGGTGGCCAGCAAGGCCAATTAACTTCCCAGGCTGCACCTGGAGGAGGAGCCAGGAAGCAGAGAATGAAGTGATTGCAAGCAGCCCTCTGTGCAGGAACAGGTGGGACCTATAAAGCCAGGTGGAGGGGTACACACTGGACCTGTGGAGCAAGGCTGCAGGAAGGCAAGCAGTTCTCCCTTCCTGGGAAGAGGGTTCCTGAAGCTAGTAAACCCAGAGAGATAAGGGGAACCAGAGTGATAGGAAGCAGTCCAGGGAAGGAGCCGAGGGCAGAGAGAGGAAAGCCCAGAACTGCTGAACTGAGGGGTTCCTAGACTAGAACCTGGAAAAGAGGGAGGCCCTGGGTTCCCCCACCATCCACTGAGGGAGTGGTATGAGGGCAGTGAATGGGAAGACTACCTAGGATTGATGATGGGCTGAACCCCGAAGGGGGAACACTCAGTGACCTAGCCAGAGGGCTAAATCATCAGGAGGATGCTGCTGGTCCTGGAGCAAGAGGAGCTGCAGACCAGAGTCAGAATGATGGTGTGCAAACTGCAGATGGGCCTTGAGAGCTAATCCCCAAAGTGCCCAGGAGGAGGCGGTGAGTGGAGCATCCCATCACAGTAGGAAAAACAAACACTCTAAATATGCAAAATTATTTCTGTGATTCATAAAAATCATGAGCAATTTGTAAAACGTCTCAATTTTGCACTGCAAAAAGGATTTGAAAATTTGTGACATTCTGTAAAACATTTTAATTACTCAGAAGTTTGTCTTAGACCTCCATATGAATTGAGTAGGGAATTCTCATTATATTAAAGCTTGATGTGAAGAAACAAAAGGTTATCTGTCTTCCATAGAGTTACAACGTAGATTGTAAGTCATGGCTTTTGCCTCTTTGCTAAGCTACTATTAACCTTTTTCAGTGTTAATATTCCTTTTTAGTTATTTTCTGTTCATCTGAATTATACTCTTACCATTCTACAATCTAAAACTGATACAGACATCCTTAGTCTGTTTAGATAACTAGAGTCAATTAAATTTGGAGCAAATCTGTACTAATGGGATTCTCTACTGCAAACCCTTTTTATTTCTCTGTTGGGCTTTACAACTCAACAATCGTTCTCCTTAGTACTAAGAATCAAGTACTTAATACCACAAGACTGGCCATAAAAAGTACCGTCAATAACCTGTTTGCCCCTCTATTACACCAGTCAATGCTCAAACTAAGTGCAATTTAAGGTGACTAGCCAATATTCATTGAATTCTTTTTTGATTCAGCCCTTCAATCATAATGCAGGCAAATCTCTTATTGATGACAATGGTAGTTTTGCCCATCCATAATTGCAGAATCAGGCCCTCAGAATATAGGATAAATCTTCATACCGCAAGCCGGATTCTCATAGAATCATAGAACTGGAAGGGACCTTGAGAGGTCATCTAGTTTAGTCCCCTGCACTCGTGGCAGAACTAATTATCTAGACCATTCCTAACTGGTGTTTGTCTAACCTGCTCTTAAAAATCTCCAACGATGGAGATTCCACAGCCTCCCTAGGCAACTTATTCCAGTGCATAACCACCCTGACAGTTAGGAAGTTTTTCCTAATGTCCAACCTAAACCTCCCTTGCTGCAATTTTAGCCCATTGCTTCTTGTCCTATCCTCAGAGTTTAAGAAAAACAATTTTTCTTCCTCCTCCTTGTAACAACCTTTTACATATTTGAAAACTGTTATCATGTCCCCTCTCAGTCTTCTCTTTTCCAGACTAAACAAACCCAATTTTTTCAATCTTCCCTCATAGGTCATGTTTTCTAGACCTTTAATAATTTTTGTTGCTCTTCTCTGGACTCTCTTCAATTTGTTCACATCCTTCCTGAAATGTGGCACCCAGAACTGGACACAATACTCCATCTGAAGCCTAATCAGAGTGGAGTAGAGCAGAAGAATGACTTCTTGTGTCTTGCTTACAACACTCCTGCTAATACATCCCAGAGTGGTGTTCACTTTTTTTGCAACAGTGTTACACTGTTGACTCACATTTAGCTTGTGGTCCACTATGACCCCCAGAGCCCTTTCTGCAGTACTCCTTCCTGGGCAGTCATTCCCCATTTTGTATGTGTGCAACTGCTTGTCCCTCCCAAAGTGGAACACTTTGCATTTGTCCTTATTAAATTTCATCCAATTTACTTCAGACCATTTCTCCAGTTCGTCCAGATCATTTTGAATTTTAATCCTATCCTCCAAAACACTTGCAATCCCTCCCAGCGTGGTATCGTCCACAAACTTTATAAATGTAGTCTGTACTCATCTGCAAGAGGGCCCCTTTATGCCACTCTAGCAATGCAGATGGGTTTTAAAGAGTGCAAATAAACTTAAAAGTAAAAATAATTTATTCCCACTAACAACCCCTTTGCACAGGCATTAGTATAGATGAGTGGTGTTCATATAGATCAAAATCACGCCCAGTATGTGTAGTACACAGAGTCCTTCACCTTCTGAGGAGTAATACATGTGTAATGTATTGATTCAGAATAACCATTCATGTGAACAACAGGGAAGTGAAGCCAAGAAGAGGTTCTCTTTTGTATATCCTAGCCAGTGACCTATGTATTTTGAAGTGGTTAATCTGGGGTACATTCTTCCTGTGATGACTCCACCCAGCATGTACATTCTGGCTATTGATTTTTAGACTCTTTTCAAGGTTGTCTCTCTCTGACAATAGGACACTGGCCCCCTGCTCTGCAGGGCTATTAGTAGAAACCAGTTGCTCTCCCCTCCTTCTCCAGCACTCCATAAATTTCATAGTAAGCCATTGCCAGTCTATATTTTCATGATCCTAACACATTTCTAATTGTGTTTACATGACTGATTTTTTCATCATTAATTAATTAATTTTCAGACTCAAGTTGTTACTTAAAGAGCCAAAAATATATTTGTATGGGAAGATCTGGCACTTTATTCTGCAGTATTTATATTAGCTCTTGTGAAGGGAGCTTGTCCATTATAGTGTTTGACTCAGCAACTGTCTGAAAAGGTTTCATGGTCTGTGAAATAATTTTCTCAAACAAATGTAGATCACTAATTTCTCTTGGAAGTGGATCAGCTAACATGCTATTCAGGACAAACCTGGAGGGCAATTTGCTTGACTCAAGTTTTGTGAAACAGAAATGACACAATGTTAATTTGCTTTTAAACTGCATGCCATGTCTAAGAATTAAATAAGCAATTGGATGAGACCAAACTGAATTCATTTAGATATCAGACATGCAGTCCACTTATTTTACCTGATTGTAATAGAAAAGCGTTTTATATGAGCAGTTAACATATTCACATTTCTCATGCTCAGCCATTTCAAAATACACAGGGCCAAATACTTTGCTGATTTACACTGTACAATCCTATTTGAAGATAATGGGATGATGTCACACAGAATTTGGCTCATTGTTTCTTGCTCTTCTAAGACTTTATGATGGTGTTGTTGTGTATACTACTGTAACTCCTAAAGGCCTCAGTCTGGTTTGTGGCCCTATTCTGCTAGGTTTTACACAAACACATAGAAACACATGGTCCTACCTTAAAGAGCTTATGAGTCTAAGGCCCTGATCTTGAAAGCACTTGAGCCACTCATTTATGCAGTTACTCAGATGTATAGCTCAACTCCATGGGTCAACTCATGACTGTAAGTGTTTTCATGATCAGGGTCACATTTTATATTAGCTATATAGTAACAGCCAATCATTCATCATATTTGTTTCCCTTACCATCTGAAGTCTGTGATATTCTATACTCTTCTAATCAATTTTTGTCAAAAGAGAGCAGGAAGCCACTTTTACTAATGATAGAATTTGAGACTTTATGTAATTAAGTCTTTATATGTTTCAGATAATCCCGTTAGGCAACGGATTGCCAATATGTGTAAATTCATTTTAGCTGAGAAAGTCCGGGCAGATGTTCATGTTATCTCATAAAAGTTTAGACATTCAGCATTATTTTATGTGAATGTAACTTCGCACAAAAATGCTCACATACAAACTCTTTGGTATTGGAAAATGACTTCAGACTAGGCCTCAATTCAACTAAGCAATTAAGCATGTGAAGTCAATGGGACTAAAACATATGCAAAATGTTTTGCTAAATCATGGTCCTAGTGCTCCAAGGTGTACACAATGAGTCCAATATAAGCACATCTTGGTTGTGATTTTTTTTACTCTTCTCAGTAGTAAATGAAACTTTAGGTCCCACTTGTGTGAGTACTTATGCATGCACTTTATTTAATTTATGTCAGCAGTACTATTGAAATCAATGGAGCTACTCGTATGAGTTAAGTTATACACAGGTATAAGTGTTTGCAGAATCAAGGGCTTACACAGCCAAAATGAAGAAAGAGTCAGGGATAGCAGAAGACACCCATATATTCTACCAAAACAAAAACAAACAAACAAAAAACTACTAGTGGTGGGATTTTCAAAAACTCTCAGTCCTGGCCTAACTCTACTCTTATTGAAGTCAATGATAAAGCATTGACATCAATGGGAGAACAATTAGGCCAACATCAAGTGCCCTTGAAAATACCACCCCAAATATACCATTTATTAGACCTAAATAATATTTACTCCAGCCATGCCTTCCCATTTGTCCATTTTTTTACATATCTTGTCATAATCCTAGACTGTGATCTTCTGAGTCATAGACTGTCATTTTTGGAGAGTTTGTACAATACCAAGCATACTGGGGTCCTGATCCTTGATTGAGACCCCTAGACAGTGATATAATCTGAAAATAAAATAATAATATTAAATAAGTAATAAACAATTATGTCCCAATCCTCTGGTGTGAGCTCTCAAGGTACATGTGAGTATGATAAGGCAAAAGGAAAAGCATGAAAAAGCCAAAATTTCAACACCTCTGAAATATTAAAAAAATAACAAGAAATGGAAATTTGGAGTGAAAACAACATTTAGGTTTTGCTTTCACAGGTCCAAAGATGCCTCTTAATGTCAGTATTCAATTTTGCACTTCAACTTGTCTTCAGGGCTGAAGCTAACAAACATATAGTAAATGAACCTGAAGCTATCACTACTGACCTAAAATTTGAGAACATATACATGTTGAATCCACTCGATTGTAGAATGTCTGGGTGTGATGGGGTGTCCACCCCACATGTGCACTGAAGGGGTTAATGAAGGCCAGATGGGCCAGTTAACCTATAAGCAGCAAATAAGGGAGATGCCGGCTGGGAAGAGAGCCTTGATTAGGAAGTAGCTTGCCTGAGCAGAGGTGGGCTGGCTAATATAAGCCTAGGAAGCTGGCAGCAGCAAGGGTGGCTAGAAGGAAGTTTCTGGTCACCTTCTGCTTAGTAGAGAGGGAAGGAGGGAACCCAGGGAAAGAGTTGAACCCTGGGGGCCTGGCCTGGCCCAGAGGGAGGGCATATCCTGAAGAGAACAGGGTGGAGAAGAAAATCTGTGGGATGTGGGCTAGGAAGCAGTTCGGGAGTAAGCAGTAAGATTGCAGACTGAACAGATCTTGGCTGTATGTTGTAGGGTCTGGAACCCAGAACAAAGGGTAGGCCAGGATATCCCTACCTGCCACTGGGGAAGTTTCATTAGTGGGGCAGTGGCCTGGAAGACTGTCTGGGTCCCTGTGAGACTGACAGACAGATACTATACCCTGGAAGAGGGGGCTGCTGAGTGCCTTGGCCAGAGATCCGCTGAGGTTCCTGGAGCAGGAGCGGGGTCACAGGCTGACAGGGAGATGGTGTGTAACTTCAGGAACGGGCATCAGCCTTGCAGTGTTAATCCCCAGAATGGCCAGGAGGAGGCTCTATACCTGCAGTGGATGGAGCACCCCCTGCCTCTGGGTCATATATCTACTTAAATGTTTCTGGATGACTCCTGCCTTGACGAATAACTGGGGCTGTGTGAAATGTTAATCTAGAACCCTGAATCCCCAAACCAGAGTACATGTGGGTTCTCAGCCTAGGTATGAACATAAGCCTAGGTTCAGAGAGTGTGGTCCTAGGCTGATGCCGTATGTTCAGGACTAACCCCTGAATCCCCACACCTATTTCCCAAATCACTCTGGCCTTCTGGGGAGCAAGTCACCTGACCCTCCTCCCATCCCTGTTATACTTGGATTGTAGGCAGGACTGTCTTTTTCTTCTGTGTTCATACAGTGCTTAGCCCCATGACTGGGGCTCTTAGGTGCTATTGTAATACAAATAATAATAAATCACAGTGCTCTTCAGGGATGACTCCACCCACTGTCTTCTATCTTCCGGGTCATACACTAGGTAAGACAACTGCCCTCTAATATATCAGGGCCTGATGGAGGAGGCAGGATGGGGCAAGTTCATTTTCAAATTAAACAATAGTAATTGAATTATAAAATATCTCCTGGGGCTCCTTGATCACAAGGAAGGAATTAAATGCAGCAAGTCATTATTGCCAGGAAACAGTTATAATTATTTTATTCTATTACAAACATTTCCAAATGCTTTGCAACAAGGTCAGTTACCAAGTACATACATACCAAGGTAACACTGCTCTACAGCCAAAATGCTTCTGAAATAAATGTAGTCAAACTTTACTAATTCTGGGTCACTGAGAACGAAAATGATGCTTAAAATTGTTGATTGGCTCTAGTTTTCAAGATATGCTATTGGGTCAGTATATATGACCCTTGACAAGGGAATGGCGGAGGATAAGTGAGTTATAAAGGGAAGGGATCTCAATTTAAACCAGAAATGACTAAAATACATCGTTGACTGGATCTATGAATAAAACTATGACTGGGTTTGGACAGTACTTGCTTTTTAGGCAAAACAATGAATGATGCAATCTGAAGCTGGTATTGTGTCATACATGATATGAATTGCATCATGTTATTCCTAGAAGTCATGGATGATGCAATCATAACGAAGCTTACATCACTCTGCTGAACAAAATTGCCCTATATCAGCTCTAGAAATCATACGGTGTTGTGCTCTCTTATTTGTCAGTGTTTGATTTTGCAAAGGGACACATTTCTATTTAGCCAAAGTGAGCAGAGATGCCTCGTACTTCTGTGAACAGTGCAGATAACTTCTGCTATGTTTGTGGTGAAGTGACTTTTGCATCACAAAAGCGCAGTATAACCACTATGGTTAAGAAAGCCTATCACCTTTATTTTGGCTGCAAAATTGGAGATCAGGACAAGAGGTGGGCCCCACACATATGCTGCAACACTTGTGCAACAAATCTTCGCCAGTGGTTGAACAGGAAAAGGAAATTATGCCTTTTGCAGTGCCAATGATTTGGAGAGAGCCAACAGATCATACCAGCAATTGTTACTTCTGCATGGTGCCTCCATTTGGGAAAGGTGTGTCAAAGAAGAAAAAGTGAACTGTGCATTATCCAAATATTCCATCAGCTATACGCCCAGTACCCCACGGAGAAGGACTGCCGGTTCCTGATGCACCAGAATCATTCTCACTTGAGTCAGTCGAGGAAGAGGATGAAACTTCTGGTCCAGAACCATCAATGTCACAGGACCCACATTTTCTCCCATCCTCCTCCTCTGAACCACACCTCATAACACAAGGTGAACTGAATGACCTTGTCAGAGATTTGGAACTACCCAAGAGTAAGGCAGAACTGTTGGGCTCCAGACTACAGCAGTGGAATCTCCTGGCAGGTGATGTTAGGGTTTCCATGTTCCGTGACTGTCAAAAGGATCTTGTCCCATTCTTCTTCATGGAAGGTGATCTTGTAGCCTGCAACAACATCGATGGTGTGATGGCAGCCCTCAACATTGTTCACGATCCAGATGAGTGGAGACTGTTCATTGATTCATCGAAGACGAGTCTTAAAGCTGTTTTACTGCATAATGGCAATGTTTTGCCATCAATTCCAGTTGGTCATGCAGTCCATATGAAGGAAACCTATGACAACATGAAACAACTTTTGAGGTGCATAAACTATGACCAACATCAGTGGCAGCTTTGTGGCGATTTGAAGGTTGTTGCTCTCTTGCTTGGTCTGCAGACTGGATACACAAAGTACTGCTGTTTTCTCTGCGAATGGGATAGTTGTGCAAGAGATTCCCACTACATCAAGAAAGATTGGCCACTCCGACCGTCATTGGAGCCTGGGAGGAAAAGTGTTCAGCATCCACCACTTGTTGAATCAAGGAAGATTTTGTTACCACCCTTACACATCAAGCTGGGTCTGATGAAGAACTTTGTCAAGGCCACTGACAAAACACAAGCAGCTTTCAAGTACCTCCGTGGAAAATTTCCAAGGTTAAGTGAAGCTAAGATAAAGGAAGGTGTCTTTGTTGGTCCTCAGATTCGTGAACTTCTTTGAGATGATGCATTTGACCATGCGCTGCGTGGCAAGGAAAAGACGGCATGGAAAGCCTTCCAGTTAGTGGCAATAAATTTTCTCGGAAACAACAAGGCAGACAACTACAGGTTGTTGGTGGAAAACCTCCTCAAGGCATACAAAAGCCTTGGTTGCAACATGTCACTAAAGATACATTTTTTGCACTCTCATCTAGATTTTTTTTCCACCGAACTGCGGAGCAGTGAGCGACCAGCACGGCGAGCGATTTTCACCAGTACATTGCAACAATGGAGAAATGCTATCAGGGCAAATGGAGCCCATCAGTGCTTGCAGACTATTGCTGGACAGTGACAAGAGATGCTCCATTTAATGAATACAAGAGACAAGCCAAGAAGTGCCGAGTAGACACTGAATAGGATTAAACTATGTACATAATAGTTTTTTGCCTTTTGTTTCATAATAAATTTTATTTATATAACCCTTTTGCTGATTTTTAAAGTGTTACATAAACAGGACAGGTGAAATATTATCATGTAAAGCAACCATAAACACATGAAAAGACCTAGGTTTACAATTTATGATTAAAACTCTACTATCTACACAATATACATAGACATAAAATGTAAATACTTAAATATCTTAGAAACAGTAGCCAATCAGTTGTTTTAATTGTCATATTTGAATTCAGCACATCAAAATACATAATAAATAGCACATTTTATCTCTGAAGCAGATGACTTCTCAAAAAGTGTAGACCAGTGTAATAGGCATCCCGGAAATGTATAAAATAGATAGACATAAGGTTGTTATCACTGTAAGCTGAAAGACAGGAAAGAAATCTTGAGTGTATGCATTTCTGTAATGCATAATACAATTTCATTGATATGTACAGGGCACTTCTTTAGAATTAATGTACTGTATGTTAACCAACCAGCTTCCTTGAATCATCTCTCAACATTCCACTCAGCTTGCAATTAATATTTAAACATCCTTTTCCCCCCTCTGTATTTTTGTATTGCTTCAGAATGACAAATATTTTTACACCTTGAATAAATGTTATCCAGGGTCCTTAAATTAATGTTTGTGTATATTTTATGTTTTGTCTGTGTACTGAATGTCTGACTATCTGTTTCCAACTTTCATTGCATGCTAAGTACTTTGTATTTTTCATGCTTGCATTTTTCTATCTTATGGGGGTACCATTCACAGGTCAACTTAAACAAAATGTCTCACTGATGGGCTGCGTGCCAAAGGTTGCCGACCTCTGACATAAAGCAAAAGAGGCAACAGCCCTCAGTTGTGAATGAGACAAAATATACACATCATCCAGAGGTGGGGGGGAACCCTCCCCCCCCTCATTTAAAGTCAAACAAAACTGTTTCCTGTTGAACATTGTTAACATGACATCTATAAAGCAGGAGTGTTACGTTGGTTGGTTGTTTTTTGGCATTATTTTAACAAAAGAAGCTGATTCCTTGGAGCTGTGCTTTGTAGGGCCATGTCTACACTACATATTTCGGTTGACACAAGTTACATAGGCATAAAAACTGCCACAGTTAGCATATTGCATGTGCATATTTGGCTCCTTGTGTCAGTACTGTGTCTACTCACCATGAGTGTTTGTATGCTTGGACAATGTGCTGCATTATAGGTGTAGGTATCCCACTGTGCAACCAACCACCCCCCAGTGCCTGTCTTTTGGTAGTTTTGGCAATGCATAGTGGGACAGAAAGGAGTTGCAAAAGGGTGACTGGGAGCAAGGACTCAACTTCCTAGTGTGCTACTGTTTTCGTCCCATAATGTCATCTATAACCCATCATTTTTGTCCCTTTTTTCAAAACCCACAAACCCATGTGGCCCTCCTCACTGTCTACCATCTCTGACAGAAGCATGGAGCCTGCACTGCTCTGCGCTATTGTCATGAGCATTGCAAGCACAGGATGCACAATCTTCTGCTATTTGCAGAACCACAAGGAGAACTGAATAAGTGGGGAACATGATGAGTTCTTGGAGGCTAGATCACTGTGGGACATAGTGAGAACCAATCCAAGGTTATTAGTGGCATTCATGGAGCAACTGCTGATGGTGGAGTGCCGCTTCTGGGCCTGAGAAACGGGCACCGACTGGAGGGATCACATTGGGGTGCAGTTTTGGAATGATGAGCAGTGGCTGCAGAGCTTTTGGAAGTTCAAGGCTACATTCATTCCTGGATCTGTGTGCTGAGCACAGCCCCACCCTCCAGTGCAGGGACTCCAAAATGAGAACTTCACTGACAGAAGCAAGTGGTGATCAAACTGTGGAAACCTGCAATGCCAGATTGCTGCTGGCCAGTGGGAAATCATTTTGGAGTTGGAAAATCCACTGCAGGGGCTATTGTCATGCATATGTGCAGGGCCATTAATGGCCTCCTGCTACACAGGACTGTTACTTTCAGCAACATGCAGGGCACAATGGATTGATTTGCAGCAAAGAGGTTCCCAAATTTCAGTGGAGCAATAGATGATACACGTATCCCTATTTTGGCACCAGATCACCTTGCTATGGAGTACATCAACAGAAAGAGCTACTTTTCACAACTTTAAGAACACAGAAGTGTTCAGAAAGCTACAAGTAGGTACTTTCTTTTCCAACTGACAGCTTAACATTGGGACTGTTGAAATGCCAATAGTGATCCCGGGGGAACCCCACCTCCCGTTAATCCCCTGGCTTATGAAGCCATACATTGGCCACCTTGACAGCCCCAAGGAAAAATTCAACTACTGGCTCAGTAGGTGCAGAAGGACAATTGAATGTGCTTTTGGTAGATTGAAGGGATGATGGTGTTGTTTACTCACAAGATTGGATCTCAGTGAGACAAATACCCCAATGGTTATACCTGTCTGCTGTGTCCTGCATCATATCTGTGAAACAAGGAGTGGGGAGTTTTTGCTGGGGTGGAGGGAGAAGGTGGAGTGGCTGTCTGCTGGGTATGAGTAGTCAGTCTGAACACAAGGCATATTAAAAGAGTTCAACACAGAGCTATACGGCTCAGGGATTCTTTGTAAAAGCACTTTAACAGTGAACCACATTATGGTGCTTGGTGTACATGTATAAATATAATACTGTCAATGAACCTATTAATTTCTGTGTGTTATGAATACTATGAGTTGTGTCACATTGTATAGTAACAAGTAATTGGTTGCTTTCAGAACCACTAGGCACTCTGCAGTACATGTTGGAAACTAAGAAAGATTAATAGTATTCCAAATAATAGGATTTATTATATCAAAAATCAGCGAAAAGAAAATTCCGTGCAATTTTAAAGAAAATATGTCAAAAATGTAAAATTAATAGAACTGAACTTATGAAGGGGAAAGAACATTCACATCCATTTCAGCTAAACGTACGCTGACTGTGGCTTTCACAGGTCACCTGTCCTGTGCCTTTCCTTTTCCAGGCTGTCTGCAGTTTTCACCCTCCAGACCCTGTGCCCATGGTCTGATGCAGCACTGGATTGTAGGATCTCACTGAACATGTCATCCTGAGTCCTCTTCTTCTCCTTCTTATCTGGCTCAGGTGTACTGAAGATGTGGAGGGGGGACCTCTCAAGGCCACAATGGTAGCAGCTGCAGATAAAACATAGAAGTACCATTGTCAATACAGTCACAACATAAAGCAAAACTTAAGATTCAGAACTCCCTTCCCTTGTTCTTGATGGGGTGTAAATTAGCTGTTACCACTCAAGAAAGAGATCTTGGAGTCATTGTGGATAGTTCTCCGTAAACATCTGCTCAATGTGCAGCAGAAGTCAAAAAAGCTAACAGAATGTTGGAAATCATTAAGAAAGGGATCGATAATAAGACAGAAAATATCATATTGCCTGTATATAAATCCATGATATGCCCACATTTTGAATTCTGCGTGCAGATGTGGTCGCCCCATCTCAAAAAAGATATATTGGAATTGGAAAAGATACAGAAAAGGACCAAAAAAAATGATTAGGGGTATGGAATGGCTTCCATATGAGGAGAGATTAATAAGACTGGGAATTTTCAGCTTGGAAAAGAGAGGACTAAGGGGGGATAAGATAGAGGTCTATAATATCATTACTGGTGTGGAGAAAGTAAATAAGGAAGTGTTATTTACTCCTTCTCATAACACAAGAACTAGAGGCCACCAAATGAAATTAATAGGCAGAAGGTTTAAAACAAACAAAAGGAAATATTTTTTCACACTACCCACAGTCAACCTGTAGTACTCTTTGCCAGACAATGTTGTAAAGTCCAAGACGATAACAGGGTTCAAAAAAGAACTAGAGAAATTCATGGAGGGTAGGTCCATCAATGGCTATTAGTTAGGATGGGCAGGGATGGTGTCCCTAGCCTCTGTTTTCCAGAACCTGGGAATGGGTGACGGACGGATCACTTGATGATTATCTGTTCTGTTCATTCCCTCTGGCATTGGCCAGGTGGATAGAAAGGATATATGGACCTTTGGTCTGACCCAGTATGGCCGTTCCTATGTCCTTATGTTCCCCTAAACTTAAAACAATACAATACACGCTCATTGACACTTCTGCTTGGGCTTCCTTGTTCACAGCACCAGGCATGGTGAATAAGGCACAACAGGGGTGAGGGAAATGAGGAGGGAATTGCTCAATTGCATGAAACTATGAGTATAGAGCACTGGTACTGCATATTGGCATCATTTTCCACAGGCAGTGGTGATGTTAGCTGATATCTCACTCTTGATGGTAACAAAGGTAGAGAGAATCCAGTGGCTGCTGGCATCCAGATGCCACTTAGGCACATGTGCTGCTAGCCTCTGCATTGTAATGGTGCATGCCGAGTTATGGTGAGTTGCATGGGAAAATGTTCTACCACAGAGGAAGAAATAAGGCTTGTGGGAGAGGATCACAAAAGTATCTTCAGGAAAGTTTCATCAAGATCTCTCAGGAGATTTCAAGGGACACCCCCGTGTAGATAAAAAAAAAACACGTGCTCTGCATCCCCCTTCCCCCTGCCTGCTTAACTCGTCAGAGCAATGAAAAGCAGATAACTCTACCTCTCTATGTTGTACCACTACCTCTTCTAGTATAAGTAAATTAATGAAAAGTTGATAGCTCTGTCCTGTTAAGATGGGGGTGCCATCATTGTAATGGGAAATAAATGTACACACTTATCTAAGGATCCTTCGCCTGCATCAGGCTCATCCATGCTTGTCTGCTGGGAATGACTAGATTGTGGTGGAGTTTCAAGCAGGTCCTAGTTCGCAGCATAGCTGGACTTGTCAAATGTCCCCCATACTTCTCTTCCTCCTTCACCTCCTTCTTGTCCTTGCTGTTCAAGCCAGGGGCCTGTGGCTCGGGCTTCTAAATGGTATCAACAGTGGTCTGTGGAGTGGTGATGGCATCTCCATTAAGTATGGCATGCAGCTTTTTGCAAAAGTGGTAAGTTTGCACCTTGGCACCAGCTTGACTGTTGGCATCCCTGGCCTTCTGGTATGCCTGCTGCAGTTTCTTCACTTTCACGTGTGCTGGTCCCGGTCATACCCCTTCTCCTGCATTCCCCAGGAAATCTGTTCATAGGTGTTAATTTTTCTATGGCTGGTCTGTACCTGTGCTTGCACAGCCTCTTCTCCTCACAGGCCTAGGAGATCCAATAGCTTGTGTCTACTTCAAGCTGGAGCACGTCTGGAGAGTATAGCTGGCATGGTCAGCTGGGCAGTTGCACACAACCATGGAGAGCTGCTATGTGTCCTTGTCAAGCTGGGCAATCAAATAAAGGCATTTCAAAAATATCCATGGCTTTAAAACGTAGGGGGCCTTCCAATTTATGTGACCCCTGGGCTGCGGAGTTCACACTTGTGACCAGAACACTCATAGTCGGGCATTGTGGGACAGCTGATGGAGGACTCTTATGGTTGACATCAGTAACAAAATGTCTACACTCATGCTGTGTCAATCTCAGTATCTCGACCATGGCTCAATGCTGTTGGGGAGGTGGTGTTACTATGTCAGTATAATGAGGTGCTTACGGCGGTGGGAGACAAATTTAAGCATAAACACATGCACTGCTAGGTCACCTGTGCTGGCTGCTGCCCCTGGAATGCTTTGGATGGGGAAGATCTCTGCATAGGAGGCAGCCTGATTCAAAATTCGGGGAGTGGAGAGGGAAATAGGGTGCATGGCTATGGGATAGACTAAGACCGGGAGAGAATTTTATGTAGAAAGCGATGGGACAGATCACCTCACCATAATAAGCATTGCCTCTGTTCATTGCAATTATTTGTAAATATTCACAAATTTCAACAATGGTCAAACACCAGGTTTTCTGTTTGAAATGTTTTCTGTTTGGCCCATGATCCCTTTGATGAACTTGAACAAATTCTGAAGATCTTGTTAAACCCTTAGGCAAAACTAGCACCGAAGTCTTTGTGGTCAATACTAGTTATACCTCAATATGAACTGCTGTATCTGGCTTTTTTTACTAACTAGATTGTAAAAGCTCTTTTTGAACCAATACAATGTATTCTGCCAATAATTTTCATCCTGAGGATTTAATAGACCTGTGTGGCATTTATGCTTGTTTACATCAATTGCTTGATACATAGTGTTTATTCTGTGCATTGCTGTCTCTGTAGTAGTGTAAAATGATAGCTTCAATAAACATGTCCTAGAACTGTTGCAGTTTCCTCTTGTAATGTATGATAGGGGACAGAATATATAACCTGTGGATTCTTGACTCTCTAATATGGGAATTCTTGACACAACAGACTATCAATGGTCTTTTCCAGTAGTTTATTGAAGCTGTGCTGTTATAGCTATATGTCACAAAGAATACAATATAATCTGTGGATTCTTGATTCCTTAGTATGGAAAATAATGACCTACTAAGCCACGAGTTGTTAAGACAAAGATGGGAAATTTTGAGTACTGATGTATTTCAATATGAATATTGACACAATAGTGCATAATGCTCAGTGTTGGCAATGCAGATACCTGTATGCAGCAAATCCATGTAAAAATAACTTGATGTGACATTTTAAAGATTAAAGATACTCAGTTCATGTCCAGTATCTCCTTTAATATGACATACCTTATTAATGTTAACATTTTCCCCCCAAAAAACAATTACAGTAGTAGTCATTCTTATGGAATACTTACCTGTCAAATTTCATTTGAAAAAGAAAAAAGTTATTTTTAACTAAAACAACCATCAATTAGTATTTAGAATCCCAATTTTTAGTTTTGTGTTTCTAATTAATTTAAAGCTTCTAAACAGAGTTTTATCATTTATTTTAAGCACATGGATATACTGAATTGGCTTCCAAGATTAAATTCTTTGTGGCAAATTTCAGAGTTCAAGCCTCTCTGAATATATTGGCTTGTAATTCCCAGCACTTCTGATTTCCTCTACAAATCTCCCCTTCTCTGACCACAATAACAGAACTTTGCCATAAATCAGGAAGGTGGAATGCATAATCATTAACCCAAACATTCTGTTATTGTACTGTCACTCCATGAGATAGCTAACAGGGGATACAGTACAACTGAAACCTCCCTAACCCCTCTGCTGATCCAAATACAAAGTACATCACATCTACAACCTACCTGTAGTTCAGGGAGTAGGAATGTTACAGATGCACCATATGGTAGTATAATAAGATGCAAGTGCACCAAGAGGTTTTGCAATTGTCTCTACTCTTTTGTTATTTCTCAACCTGCTAATTTATTTCTGTGTAATTTAATGTTGTTTGATGCCTTTCTCCACCCCCCACCCTCTAGAAAAAGAAAAAACATCAAAGCAGAGTTGTGGTGATTAATGATTGTGGAATTTTCCCTCCCACATTAGTTGCTGATTAAGAGTCTGCATTTAACCAGCTGGGAGGGTATAAAAATGGAGCTGCTGCAACACCTAGGAAAACGTGGGGACATATGATTTGCCTCTTGGAACAGCAGCAATAATTTGTTGGCTAGAGCTAACTTTATGGAAGAAGCCTGCAGTGCTTCATTGCATCCAGTGGATTGTGTTTGATCCCTGCAGGCTGTTTTGTGCTGGTCAGATTTCTGGCCATGTCCCCTTTCCTTGTTATTCAAAGTGTCCCTGCCACCATTCTGTTTATTTCCCAAAGTGTTACCTGATGTCCTAATAAAATAATAATAAACATTTTAATTGTATTTTAACTGCACAGCAAGATGCAAATGCTAACAGTGGATTCAACCAATACTACAGCTAGTCCAGAATTCTGTTTCTGAGAGTAGCCTGTACCAAAGGCTTTGAAAAACAGCATGAGAAAATCCATAATGGACAGTTATAGAATAAACAGCTGAAGTTTCATCCTAACCCATATCAATTAGTGGATGGATTATATCCTGAAGCATATGTTAAAAAATAAAACTGCTTTAGCCTATCTAATATAATTGTGGGTGTTTTCATTATCAATATAAATGTCAAATTCAGTTTTGATTCCTACTAAATTATTGGCCTAGGAGATATCTTGTAACAATGGGTTCTGCAGATTAATTATGTTTTGGTTAAAAAACAAACAAACAAACAAAACAAACCCTATACCTTATACCTAACATTCATGTAAACATTTTAAACTGCTTTTCCCCCATCATGCATTTTAGCTGAGATAAAAGTATGTGATCCGATAAAAAAATCTGAGGCATACCTATGCCTGTCTTAACTTGAAATCCTATTTGCACAGGCAGATTCCCTGCCAGGTTGCCTGCTAAAATATATTTTTCACTATTAGCTAAGTTATAGCAGCAGAGGAAAGGAGAATAATTAAAGCAAAAACATTTTATGATATCCAAAAGTCTTGCTTATAGTTAGTATGTTATATTTTGTAGATAGAAGAGCTCATTTGAACTGAACTGTTTTGAAGTTCAAATACTACTTTAGCTCCAATAGTTTCTGAATGTATTGGAATTTTTATGTCTGTACATTAGTGTTAACTATTTTTTACTTATACTGGCTATATAAATAAGCTTTGCAAAATCACCTAACCTAAATCATCTGTGGCACAACTGCTGATCGATTTCACTGCCTGACTTGCAATAGTGTTCAGTATCTTTATGTTGGATAGAAGCCATGGTCCATCATCACAGCATTGTTTTGATATGGGACATTTTGCATTTTTCTGATAACCTATGTTGAAGTTGATGCAATATCAAATTAATAATGTGAGTTTTGAAACATGGACCAGCAGCCAATAAAAACATGAACTAAAACTAAAATACATCAAATGTATTCTCCTTAATATCTTATCTAGATTTGACTTTTAAATTGCAACAAATTAAATCTATTGTACAATCCACTCAAATACATGCAGGGCTTGATAGTACAAATTCTTTTCCATTTCTCAACAGGGTGTATGAGACTGTTGTGCGCCAGTGCATGTGTGCATAGAGGGTATTCATGGATATAGGCACTAGGTATAATCCTCTGAACTGAATGGAAATACAGTAAGTCTTAAGTCACCGGCACCATCACTCACAGGAACACTGATGGGCCTTGTGCAAAAGCCATCTGAGCACCTATCTAGGTGCTGCCCTCTGAGGGCCTGATTCATCTCTATTAAAGTCAATGGAAGACTCCTGTTAATTTCCATGGCAGCTGGATTGGACCCTTAGAGCTTATCTGGAAGAAGTTACTTGGTCATTGTACAGAAGTGCTCTCTTTGATAAAAGTACTGCCTTCTCATCTTTTATTTCAGAGATGGTTAAAACAAGAAAAACAAATCATTGTTTTATTTTTTAAAGCTTTGCAAAATGCTCCATCAGTTGAGCAAACAAAAATAAAAAATATTAGTTGAGTTAAAAAAAATTGCGAAGTTCATCTAATACATAACTCAGCAATGATTCCTAAATCACCTTGCCATGACACACACTATACTCCACACTTGAACTATGTAGCCTACACCAGTATTGTAAAGTGAGTCCTCCCTTTATACAGAATGTGCCTACAGGGTCCCTCACATTAGCTTACACAATGCCCATTAACTTATTTAGCCTATTCTTTTTCTTTCTGCCTCCATTGATGAGGAGTGATTTCACTCAGACCCGTGATCTCTCGTTAGGTGACCTGTATCATTTATGTTATGAAAGCTAAGACTATTAAACTAGTTTAACTAAAATCTATGCACTGACAGATATAATCCCTGGCCCTAAATTGTGGAAGGGTTCAGTTGGATACCAGCCTCAGAAATGGTTACGTTAGCAGTTAATTTAACTATGGGTATGAGTTGTTTACATTACTTAAAAATAGTGATACCAATACATTAAAGAGACACAAATACATTTGTCAGCACTTATTAAAAAAGTGTGTGTTTAAACATTGACTTTACTATACATTGTTTAAAAAGGGAGACATGCTCAGCTTTCTTTTTCCAAAATACAGACAGCTTTATCAGATCATTGGAAATGGCATTTTTCACATCTTGCATTTGTTTCTAATTAATGTATTAGAATCACAGACTAACAGAACTTTCATGGCTCATAAATGATTCTCTGCTCAGTCCAATCGCATCTGTACATTTTACCAGACACGTCTGCTAGATCATAGGTGTGTGTTCATTCGAAGGCAGTTTGTCCCAAAGTACAAATCCAGGATGACTTGCTGAGGTAGCCATATGATCTTATGAAAGGATTTTCTTGGAATGGAGCATTAGGAAATGTCAAACGACCTCACTAAAACATTATATTATATATTAGTAATGAGGTAAGCAGGCAGTGTTCAAATCCAAATGGGGTTTAGGCTAGCATTTGGAGTTCATTGAATGCCAAATTGTTTTGATCTGCTCTCATGAGATTTCCATGCCATATGCCAGACATCTTACAGAAATCATTTTATCTTGTGATATCTCTGCCATCTTGGGCCAAAACTCTGGTGCATCCAAAGCAGAACTGGAAAATATGCATCTTCTGCTTTTGGATGCAAAATGTAAAGGGATTCCGATTTGAGAATTCAGTTTTGAGTCATTGAAAATATACATCATGTTTCAGTGCCCCATGCACTGCTAAATGTAAACAAAGAAAATCATTGCCTATTGTTAGTGTACGGGCACCTCTGCTTGCTACAGCCCAGAGACCACAATGACACTCAATCAACATCTTGGGTTGCTCCCATCAGCCTAACCACAAGAACTCCTGTTGCAAGATATTTCAAGTAACTGGGTGTGCTTCACACAGCAGCTAGCTTAGGGTGACCAGTTGTCCCATTTTTATAGTGACAGTCCCGATATTCGGGGGTTTGTCTTATACAGGCACCTACTATCACCCCCGCCCTGGCCCGATTTTTCACATTTGTTACCAGGTCACCCTAATCTAGCCAGGGTAGTTGGAAGCTGCAACCTGATTCCCGTTCTGTCTTGTAGGTGAGGAGTTAATGTTGAGATAGGTTGTGGAGGAGAACTATTGTAGTATTCTTGCTGAGGCTCAGAGTACAGAGATGTCACTCTGGCATGAGCTACAGCAGGTCAATTGGGTAGAGAAGTCAAGAAAGCACTAATCATCCCTGGCCTTCCTCTTTCTACTCCTGTGCTCACCCTCTAACCCTCCCACATTGTCTCCTACATGACTTTGTTACCTGACTGCCCTGGAAAAATCCCTTCTTCTTTCATCCTTGCTTGTGCCCGCACAACAGTGTTTACTTCTTCATCCTTCACATAGACCAGCTTACTTCACCACGGAGAGTCCTCCACTATGGCCACCAAACAAGGGCAATTTGGTGAGTTTTCTGATCCAGAGAAGAATTTAGCAGACCAGACCCATCTTTGCTCAAGGGCTTCAAGAAGATATGCAGGACTTAGAATCAGAGAATCATAAAACTGGAAGGGACCTCAAGAAGTCATCTAGTCCAGTCCCCTGCACTCATGGCAGGACTATGTATTATCTGGACCATTCCTGACATGTGTTTGTCTAACCTGCTCTTAAAAATCCACAATGATGGAGATTCCACCACCTCCCTAGGCAATTTATTCCAGTGCTTAACCACTCTGACAATTAGGAAGTTTTTCCTAATGTCCAACCTAAACCACCCTTGCTGCAATTTAAGCTCATTGCTTCTCGTCCTATCCTCAGAGGCTAAGAAGAAAATTTTTTTCCCTCCTCCTTGTAACAACCTTTTATGTACTTGAAAACTGTTATCATGTCCCCTCTCAGTCTTCTCTTCTCCAGACTAAACAAACACAATTTTTTCAATCTTTCCTCATATGTCATGTTTTATAGACCTTTAATCATTTTTGTTGCTCTTGTCTGGACTTTCTCCAATTTGTCCATATCTTTCCTGAAATGTGGTGCCCAGAACTGGACACCATCCTCCAGCTGAGACCTTATCAGTGTGGAGTACAGCGGAAAAATTACTTCTCATGTCTTGCTTACAATACTCCTGCTAATACATCCCAGAATAATGTTTACTTTTTTTGCAACAGCGTTACACTGTTGACTACATTTAGCTTGTGATCCACTATAAAATTAAATAAATTAAAATTAAATTAATGGAGATATCCTATCTCCTAGAACTGGAAGACACCTTGAAAGGTCATCAAGTCCAGCCCCCTGCCTTCACTAGCAGGACCAAGTACTGATTTTGCCCCAGATCCCTAAGTGGCCCCCTCAAGGATTGAGCTCACAACCCTGGGTTTAGCAGGCTGGTGCTCAAACCACTGAGCTATCCCTCCCCCAGAACCCTTCTGCAGTACTCCTTCCTAGGCAATCATTTCCCATTTTGTATGTGTGCAACTGATTGTTCCTTCCTAAGTGGAGTACTTAGCATTTGTCCTTATTGAATTTCATCCTATTTACTTCAGACCATTTCTCCAAACTCTAAGGTTTGGAGAAAGCAGCGTGGGCCACAGGAATGTGCTGGCTGCCACTTTCTGCAGCTCCCATTGGCCGAGAATGGTGAACTGTGGCCACTAGGGGCCATGGGCAGCTGTCTGGCAGCCTGACAGATGATTACCCTGATGGGCTGCCTATGGGCCGTGGGCTGCAGGTTGCCCACCACTGGACTAGTCCTTTTTCTGTAAAGTGTCATGTAAACCTATAGTGTTATATACATTATGAATACAATTTACAACAGAAATTTCACAGACAGGCATAACTGGCAAATTTTAATAGGATGTAACTAGGGGCGTGATGACCACTTTAGGAGCCTTTGTTAGCCTGGCTGCACCACCGACTGGTAGCCGCCTGAGGTAAGTGCCACCCGGTAGGAGCCTGCACCCCAAACCCAGCCCTTAGCCCTGGAGCCAGCACCCCATGCTCCCTCCTCCACCCTGAACCCCCTCCTGCATCCAACACCCCTGCCCCAGCCCTGAGCTCCCTCCCAGAGTAAACACCCCAAACCGCTTCCTGCACCCCAATACTCTGTCCCAGTCCGGAGCTCCCTCCTGCACCCAAACCTTTCACCCTTCACCCTGTCCCATACTCCAAACCCCTCAGCCCCAGCCCAGAGCCCGCACTTCCTCCCACATCCCAACTCTCTGCCCCAACCCAGTGAAAGTTAGTGAGAGTGGAGG
The DNA here is from genome assembly GCF_027887155.1 of Malaclemys terrapin pileata. Classification (NCBI taxonomy): domain Eukaryota; kingdom Metazoa; phylum Chordata; order Testudines; family Emydidae; genus Malaclemys; species Malaclemys terrapin. The sequence continues at coordinate 287,133,858 of NC_071505.1, read as the reverse complement.
AGAGCGAGCGACGGAGGGAGGGGGGATAGAGTGAGTGATTCGGGGCCTCGGGGAAGGGGCGGGGTAGATCCTGGGTTGCACTTAAATTCAAAAGTGATCTTGTGCATAAAAAGGTTGGAGACCACTGGCCTACATTATAATAGGATATAACCACCCACTATAAAATCCAGTTTGACCTGTGTGAGACACAGGGTTGAATTAAGTGGTGGACAGACCCTGCCATCACAAAATTTTTAGGAACTCTGCTGGGAAGATTATAAAATCATAGAAGTGTAGGACTGGAAAGGACCTCAATAAGTCATCTAGGCCAGTCTCCGGCACTTAAGGCAGGACTAAGTAATAATGAGACCATTCCTGATATGTTTGTCTTACCTGTTCTTAAAAATCTCCAGTGATGGAGATTACATAACCTTCCTAGGCAATTTGAACAATTACACAGAATGAATCTCTATAAAAATCTTGGTATTACCAGAGTGGAAGGGACCCCACGAGGTCATCTAGTCCAACCCCCTGCTCAAAGCAGGATCAATCCCCAACTAAATCATCCCAGCCAGGGCTTTGTCAAGCCTGACCTTAAAAACCTCTAAGGAAGGAGATTCCACCACCTCCCTAGGTAACCCATTCCAGTGCTTCACCACCCTCCTAAAGAAAAAGTTTTTCCTAATATCCAACCTAAACCTCCCCCACTGCAACTTGAGACCATTACTCCTTGTTCTGTCATCTGGTACCACTGAGAACAGTCTAGATCCATCCTCTTTGGAACCCCCTTTTAGGTAGTTGAAAGCAGCTATCAAATCCCCCCTCATTCTTCTCTTCACAGACTAAACAATCCCAGTTCCCTCAGCCTCTCCTCACAAGTTATGTGCTCCAGCCCCCTAATCATTTTTGTTGCCCTCCACTGGACTCTTTCCAATTTTTTCACATCCTTCTTGTAGTGTGGGGCCCAAAACTGGACACAGTACTCCAGATGAGGCCTCACCAATGACGAATAGAGGGGAATGATCACGTCCCTCGATCTGCTGGCAATGCCCCTACTTATACAGCCCAAAATGCCATTAGCCTTCTTGGCAACAAGGGCACACTGTTGACTCATATCCAGTTTCTCGTCCACTGTAACCCCTAGGTCCTTTTCTACAGAACTGCTGCTTAGCCATTCGGTCCCTAGTCTGTAGCAGTGCAGTGGACAACTTTAATTGGATCACAGAATCCATATCTTAAATATGTAACAATGGAAGACAAATATTTAAACAGGGTCCTACATAGAAGAATTTGAATGTTATGCAGAATGGAATATTAATCTAGTACAAAAAGCCTCTGGTTGATCCACCGTGCAATGAAGGATTTGCACAGTATTGAATATTAAAGGACAGGATAATTGTCACTTAGGAGCATAGGGCCTAGCAAGAACATTAACCTGAAATATGCTGACTACTTCCTGAAAGGCAGTGAGTAACATCAACTCCCACAGACTTCAATGACAGCTGTTGGGTGGTCAGCACTTTTCCAAAAGCAAATCCTTAAATTCACATGTAGGCTCCTAAATTAGGAACCTATTTTTTTAAAATCTTGGAAACATAATCACTGATTATGAAGCTTGTTACCACATTGCACTAACATTGCTACAAGCCAGTTCTTCCAGTAAAGATGGCTAATTTGAAATCCCATGGGATATCATAGTAGCTCATGAGATCAGTGCATTATACACACATTCAGAAAAGAAATACTTTGAATTATAGCGGAATTATAAGAGTGTCAGAGATGTCTTCAAACTCTGGAGACTGGTTAATATGAAATGTATCCTTTTCCACTTGTTAATACTGGTGTACATGTCCTCATTAACTGAGCCTCATGCTAAGCAATGGAATAAGAACATGAATCCACAGTGTTAAGCATCTTTAGTATATGTACATACTTATTTCACTCAAGTTAAAGAGTCAGCTGAGTATTTGCATGATGTGCTCTAAATGCTAACATACCTAATCAGTACATTCAATCATTGTACCTAGTAATAATTCACCTGCCATGTTGCATTTATAATCCAATGATAATTTGATACATTTCCAAACAATTTTGTTGCATTTTGAAGTATTATCCCAATATGGGAATTGAATATCCAGTCAACTCCAAGAGCCCAGCTGACAAGGCAAATTTACAGTATGTAGCGGTTTGAATGGCTTATTAAACTTCAATCATGACCAATTAAAAAGGATTGTACTGTTCCTCCCACCCCCAGTAGTAAATACTCATTTATTTTCTTGTCTAATTTACTTTCTGGTGTGCCCCTATTAATAAGCTTTCTCCCCTGCATGACGCAACCTGCTGGGAAATACAGAGGAGAGGAAACAAAGAAGATTACACCTGCAGACATTTAAACTTTGCTATGATTTTATTCACTGAGGCCCTGACCATGCATTGCTTTATGTGACAGAGAGAAAGCAAAAAGACTATATGCATCCTATGTAGTGTTTCTGTAGCCATGGAGGCCCCAAGATATTAGAGAGACAAGGTAGGTGAGGTATTATTTTTTGTTAATAGATCAACTTCTGTTGGTGATAGAGAAGCTTTTGAGCTACACAGAACCCAGTCCCAAAGAAGAGCTCTGTGTAGCTCAAAAGCTTCTCTCCCTCAGCAACAGAAGTTTCACCCACCTTGTCTCTCTATATGCATCCCTAGTCAGTTTACACAGAGATACCGGTGTAAGAGGTAGTAGCACATATGCCCAGACCACACCTGCCCTCTGCACATCCTATTTGTTTGCCCTTACATAGAGAGGAAAAGAGCATGTAGGCAAAGAGTGGAAATGGCTGAGATCACCTGTGGCAGTTGGCAGTAGTGCCACCATCTGCTTAGATGACCAACTTGCCTTTCCTGCACCAGGGCAAGATCTCAATTTCTGCACGACAAGGATCAAGGTAAACTGTAGTGGTATTGTCAGTGAGCCTCTGAGAGCCACAGGTATCAAAGCCAATATTCTCTCTCAGCATGGTCAGCAAATCCAGTCTATCTTTTTTGTGAGCCACTCTTCATTTGTGGGCAAGTAGGAAGACATGGTTTCTAGCTCCAAGGTAATATTGTGGTGAGGATGAAGCCTAGTATCTCTATCTTGCAGGAGTTATAGTTTAAAGACTTTTGGCTCCTGAATCGAAATTTGTTTTCACAGGAACAGATAAGTATTACACAGATTCTAGAGCCAAAAATCAGACATTTAATTTCACTTCAGACAGAGCTTTAAATATTACTGCAACGAAATGTCAATATGCTGACTATAATACTGACGCTGCTAACCTTTCATGTAAACTGAGCATTTTGTTTCTATATATAAGATATATTACTTTTTTGCATGATTAATTAAAATATGATCTTATAGAATGGTAAATATAATTAAAATCTACTTTTGCTTATACTGTAAAATCATAGTTTCTCTCTCAGAAGACCCTGGCAAAGGTATCCCGCCTAGCCAATGCCCAGTGCAGGCTGGGTTATCATTGGACATTTAGCATTCTAAGAATTCCTGCTGAAGAGAATGGTTATTGGCAATCATCTTTACGTTATTCACAACTTAAATTGCATAAAGTTACTACCTCTGAGGGTTTCAGTTATCTAATGCACTTTCATGGAAGAAAATACAACCATATTGCTAAACAAATTGGAAATTTGCTATAACCATTGTGAGTAGAACTCTTTAATATTAAAATACAAAACGTTGAATGGTTAAATTGTGTTTAGAATGACTTAAAGGAATACCAAATTCTGAGTTAAACTAACAATTTTGCATCCACATATTGCAATATTTTCAGAATATCACCATACGGTATGTTAGGTACCAATTACAGTGTCATAACAATGAGCTATTGGTAAAGTGGCAGCCCATGCTTGGAATTCCTGTGCCTATTTCAAATGTCGGTAAGATGCTTAATATTATTACAATATATTTTAATTGCCTTTTTCCCCAGTTGTTTTAGTTCTAAATCTTGAGGTGCATTTAGAGAATGTGATAGTTATTATTCCAGTGTACCCATTCTAACAACAGCTGCTCTGTTGAGAAGGAGGAATTGTTAGGATGTCAGACTGTAACTAGTCTTGCATAGTAATATCACTACATATTATAAGATTAACATACATTACATCCCAGTGTGTGTAATGCATACTGGGCTAAATTTTCTGCTCAAGAAATACACTTCGGATCCTGATTAATCTTATGGCACAAAGGCAGCAACTTTTACATATAAATCCACGGGTAAAATTTGGGAAATTGCCTTTATATGATTTAGAAGCCAATGTCTCATTTTCAGTAGTCCCAAAGAAAGACTTGCCCCAGGGGAGTCTGCTGCAGGAAGGCATGGAAGGAGGAGGTGCAAATTGTGCTGCTGCAGTGCTAAGCCTGTAGAGCCATGGCCTTGGATGCAAGCCAGCCAGGACAATCTTGCGAGGGTAGCCTGGTTGCATCTTTTGCTGGCTGCAACACTTGCTGCCTTCTCTGTCCTTATGGCAGCTGCTCGGCTTCATGAGCTGGACGGTGCAGGCGGCTATACCTGGCATAGCACCCGCTGAAATGTCACATAAGAGGGTGGGTAAATCCTTCCCCAGTAAGAGTCGGAGCAGTGAAACACAATACAGCTCAGAGAGGCAAAAAGAAACCACTCCATACTTTCCTCAGCAACTGCCTAAAAGGCAGGGACAAATCCACCCACCTGGCTAATTAGAGGGGCCACGTGGTCTGAGGAAAAACTCAGGCCATGACTGACCAGAGGGGGAAAGGAATGCTTGCTGTCACTCTCAAAAGATCCTGGCAAAGGTATCCCACTTAGCCACTGCTCTCCCCGGGGGAACTATGGGGTGAGGCAGGGCAGAGAGTGCAGGCTGGGTTATCATTGGGCATTTAGCATTCTAAGAATTCCAGCTGAAGAGAACAACAATTTGCAAATAATCATTACACTGGCAACACAGTACTCCATGTGCACTACAAAGCATTGACAGAAGTAAACACTGCACATTCGCATGACTAACCACATGACTAATGCATGAGCCGCTCAGCTAACATAAATAACTGTTAAAATGTTACAATAATGTACCAAAAGGATCAGTCCACGCTGTAGACTGGTAACAACAGGGAAATTTTCAGGCTGCAAATAAAGCATTTTATAATTAAGGAAACATGTTTAAACACCCCAAACGAGCCAAAATATTTCTGTTTGTTGCTTTCCAAGAAGAGGCCAAACCAATCTGAAAACCAATTTCATAAAAATAAATAAATAAATAAAAAGTAGCTCTTGGACCAAGAACCTCTATATTGTGCCAACATTCATGAATATTACCATCTGAGTTGTAAGCCACAGAATTCAAGGCCTTATAATACTATTGCTGACCAAATCATAGCTTCAGTGATGTTTAAAGACACCGCCTGATATTTAAAAGGTTCTGGTCCAGCTTCTTGGCCCCACTGTGATGCATTAATTTCAATAGGAGTGTGGGCGTGCTTAAAGTTAGGTACATTCAGAATCAATGTCGGTTCCCAGGAGATTTTTTTCCCTTCTTACATTTTTTGTAATGTTCTTCTTAGAATATTACAAAAAGATTTTACATATTTACAAAAGAAAGCTGCAAAGGCTCAGTTGCACTAATACAAAACATTGTATTGCACTAAATTCTTTTCTAAGTAACACTAGTGTAAATCTGGAGTAACTCCACAGGCTTCAACTGAAGTACAATAGATTTGTATTAGTGAAACTGAGGACAGAATTTGGCCCAGAGACTCTACCTTGCAAGAGATTAATGTACTTATTTCACACTATCCTTGAACCTTGTAATGAAAAAAAGTCCAACACATGAGAAACTGAAGATGAATAGCAGGCAAGGGAAAAAATAAAAAGGAGAGAGAGTGGGAAAAGGAGAGATGTCCGAGATCTTCACCTTTTGTACTTTGGTCACAAACTTAATTTTCTCCTACATTTGAATTGTTTGAGTTTTCAGGAAGTATTCCCCGATATCTAGAAACTTTGTCAAATGGTTGTTAAATTGATATATTAGCTCCTAATCTGATGCTATCTTCCCCCATACAATCATTAACAATGTGTTGATGTGGATTTTATCATTGTCTCCACACTGTTTCCCTATGAATGGGCAGGTTTCAGACTTTAGAGACCCCCTCATGAAATTAGTTTGAAAACCTCACAGAAATCTTATCTCCATATTGTGTACCTGGCAAACCTACTCTGCCATTTGTATGCACCGGAAGGTTATGTGATATACCTATTAATGCTATACTGGTTCTCACTTCTGATCTCCCAAGGTTATATGACCAGCTATATTCAAAAGCTGCTAGAAAGTTGAAACAGACTGCAGGTAGCAGAATTTGCAGACCATGCTAGGGCAGGTCAGAAGTGCAAGAGTTCAGCTGGGGGCAGTTACTGATGTAGAGATATGGTATAGAACTGAGAAAGAGTGAGCAGAAGTTTTACTTGAAGATACTTTGAGTGAAATCCTGACCCCATTTAAATCAATGGCAACACTCCCATTGCCTTCAATGGGGCCAGGATTTCACAATGGGTGCACCAACCCCATGAGGAGACAGAGTGATGATTGACTGAAACCAGCTCAAAGTGAAACACCAGTTCCCTGTAATCATGGAAAACACTAAGGCTGAGGAGATTCATTTTCCCGCCTGAACAAAATGCTTTCTTCTAACCACCACCATGAAAGAAGGGTAAAACCACGTGCCAAACAAATATATGTTAAGTGTACTTTGCTCTTACTTTAGCTCTTAAAACATATACTTGAGTATATTGCACTGGGTAGTATAGTAGACTGTTCATAGGGAGAATATTACAGAGAGGATTAAGCCTTTTAGAGATGATTTAGGGGTATCCCTATTTTCCAGGGAGGGGAGGAACCTTGTAGAAATCTCCCCTTCAGTGGAATCTTTGTTCTTTTGATGAGTCAGAGATAATTATACCAGATGAGGAGAGCTTTGCAGGATCCAAAGATAAGCATGAGCTCCAGCCAAGATAGAGAATCTCCCCTATTTATCTGAATATTAATAGGGCTCAAAAAGAACTTTTTAGAGCTTGTACTTCTTCCTGTCATTACTATCACGCTCTCTCTCTCTTTGCCCCGCTCCTGTCCCCACATATACAGGTTTTGAGGGATCCACAGCATAAGGCTGAGCCTCAAGAAAATGAGCTGACCCTCAACTAGGTGGACACCCAGATTGATGCACACAGAAAAGAAAGAGGTAGTGTCCGCTGAGTGTAGAAGAAGAGGCCCCATATTTCCGCCACACAGGTATGCTGTATAGATAATATAGCAAAAAATTGCCAGGTCAAGAAAACACACACACACACAATTTAAAAATAAAAGTTGGCGGTAAACCCAGCATACTCTAGCTATTTGACTACAAAATCCAGATAGCCAACACTATTAATATATCGTAAGTGCAAAAAATTGCTAGACAATGTAGATGTCTTATACATCTGCTAGAGAAATGCAATCAAATATATGAGCATAGAAGGAAATTAAATTTACTATCCTAAAATAACTCTTTTCTTGCGTATTCCACTATATTCCTTTATTTTCTTGCTTATTCCACTCCCTTATTTTTGTCTCCTTCCATCTGAGTCATTTTAGTCCTTTTTTTTTTTTTTTGGCCATTTATGTCCAATGATCTCCTTTCATTGGAATAGACTACTGCAATTTTAGGGAGGGTTTCAAACACACACAACATATGGATTGCATTAATAAATAAAGGAACAGAAGCTCATCTTTCTGACATTATTAAAAGTGGGCAAATTAAGTCAAGGTACAAAACTACTCAGGAGAAACTTTCAACTTGACTACGAGCTATGTAGAGCCAACTGATTGATACCTCAAGGAAAAGAGAGGGACTTCAAGCAGCTGAAGACTGTACCTTTCCTGGACTGAAGAATGTCAACTGTGAATTATCAGTGGGGTGTCCCAGCTACAATAATTAGATATTCAACAGCTATTTATTTAGTTCTTTTTAACTCTAACCACCCACCCCCAAATAAAAAAAAAATGTCTGAAACCCTGTTCTCAATTGTCTCTCCCCAACCTTTGTCTTGACTTTCTTTGAAATACAGATTCTCCTTTCCACTCATTCTTTGTCTCCCGTATTCATGCTCATGTTTGGTATTCATCCCCTTTTGCTCTCACTTCTGTGTTACACGGCCTATTCCTCCTTGTCCCATCATGTGTTTTTCTGTTTTTATACTCTGCCTATTCTCATTACACAGACCTGGCATCCATTTTAAGATTTTTGTCCTCACCTTTACAACAGTGCCTATCCCTATTGATCTGCTTTTGTATTTTATCTTGTTGCCCTCATCCCCTCAACCACCTCATCCACTTTTCTGCAGTCTTTGTGCTTTTTTTTCCCCCCAAAGATGTCCTTCACACTTGGTATGTCTTCCCCCAACTTTTTCTCCTTCAGATATGTCCTTAAGATGCACTTCTACCTGATACCTACGAGAAATTTTCAACTTGTAATGGCTAGATATAGGGCCTGTTGGGATTGCAGATTGTTATCTATTTTAAACATAAATGATTCAGAACCATCTGAACACATTGCTCTTCCTATCATCCTCCTTCTCTTCTTTTTTTCCTATTGCTTGCTATACACACTTGTGTCTTATCTCTAATTAGGTTCCTTTGAAGGTCTTTGATGGAGTGACCATGAATCTTATGTGTTCACATGTACACTAGTACAAAGAGACCCATAAAGGCTCTATAGCAATACAAATAATAATAATAATTCAAAAAGCAGACATGAGCACCTGGCTGGTTAGTCTAGTACAGTTGCTCCAGAATTGAGTCACTCAAAAAAAAGCTTTAATTATAAAAGGTAATAAAAACATAAGTGATTCAGAGAATTACTGGCGCTTACTTAGTGTTTCTGATTCAGAAAAGTGTTGGCACTGTAAAGGACAAATCCATCTTGGGCTTTAATTTTGGATTAGAATTTGGATTTAGATCAGAGATGCCTATCTCAAAAATCACCCACTGAGTGAATACTACCGTGCATCCTCCACAGCCATTACCAACCCACAAAGAAATGAATAGATCTGTAGTATTTTTTTTTAGATTATTGAACTTTCATTTTTTTCACACCTCCTTCGTGTACAGCTGGAGTGGCTTGAAGACTTAGTAATAGACTTGATTAATTGCTTGGCTTTCTATCTTATACAGATATCGAATGCTCTATAAATTTGAATTTTCACTGAAGGGAATAAAATATCTCATAGCTGGTGTACTTGTGGGGGGGTTTCACTTCAAAGATTTTTCACCAACAGCTATATGCCCTATGAAAATATTTTTATAGATTCATAGATTCTAAGCCAAAAGAACCCATTATGGTCATTCAGTCTGATCTCCTGTATAACATACTCCACAGAACATCCCTGAAATAATTCCTAGATCCCATTTTTTACTGAAAAACTCTCCATCTTGATTTAAAAATGATCAGTGATGGAGAATCCATCATGACCCTTTGCAAATTGTTCCAATGGTTAATTACTTTCACCGTTAAAAATATGCTTTATTTCCAGTCTAGACGATTTTAAAAAATCATCACTGGTGCCTGGAATTTCAACCTCCCGTCCCACTCCACCCCACCCCAGGTATGGTACCTCAGGGATTTGAGCTCATGATCGCTGAGTTTGTAGGCAAGAGCCATATTGCAAAGCCACTCAGCTACTTAAAATTCTGTCATCTCACAATTTTCAAAAGTGACTAGCGATTTTGGATTCCTCTGTTTTGGGTGCCCAACTTGAGATACCTGGGCCGTGAGTTTCTGAAGTGCTGTGAATCCATTCTGAAAACCAGGCTCCTTTACCATGTCTTAAGTTGAGTACCCAAATACTGAACATACCCCAAATCACAGGTCACCTTTGAAACTTCAGCCTGTACCTTCTGTGGCATAGCTCCCTAGGGAAATATTTCAATCTCCAACTGCAGAGTGGGACTATTTTGATTTTTTAAAAATCAGAAATATAGGGCTCAATCCTGCAGATGCTGAGTATACCAGAGAGGTAAAGAGTGAGCATCTTCATCTTCCACTGACTTTGAACCTGTCACAAAGCCCACTGAAGCAAATAAAAAAGACCTATTAACCTCAAGAGGCTTTGAATTAACTGGCAGGTGTTGTGAGCACTCAGCACCTTGTAGTATTTCACCATGAGAAATAGTGTTTTCATTTCAGTTCACACAGAATGAAGAAAATGGGCAGGTACTGGCAACTTTTAATTGAAGAAATATGTCTTAATACATCAATGAGAGATGCATGTTGGCTTAATTGAGTTTCTTGTTGCAGAATCCTCATCCTTATGGAACTTGATCCATTAGAAATATTTTCAAAACTGCTGATTTGGAAGAACCCTTGATAGCATTGTTTGGTGGACTCTTAAGTGCATCTGGTCCATATCTCTAAGAGCATCTACAGTAAGAGGAGATTTTTTGTGGAGAGCTAGAACCTAAGAATAATTTCCTATTTTGTTCATATTTATGTAGGTGATTCATCCAAATACATTGTTTCTTACGATAACACTTTCAATAATTTTCTACAGTATTTTCAAGATGTTTTCTGTACTAGCTGTATTGTTTAGCAGCCCACTAAGGATAACAAAACAATATTTATCTGTTTCAAACTTCTGCTTGGATTACATCAAGAAAAGAAGCTCTTTAATTAATATGGTATATTTTCAGTTAGTCTCTATGAATAAACTTTTAAATGTTTATTCACTTAAAGGGACAAACCCTGGTCCCTGTACACACCTTAAGCTAGCTGGCTGTGCTCAACAAAGTTCCACATAAGAGAGGAATGGAATCTTACCTGCTAGTCTGTAGACTGACAATGGAAGCACCTTCTTGAGGAGGTTTCAAGTAAGTGGATATGTATAGTAGGAAATCTATCGGTCATGTCCTCACTTCTTCTCAAGCAAAATTCTGTTCTGCTTCAGTTCCCACTCCCTTTAGATAGGCAGATGGAGCCCCCCACAGAATTCTGTTCAATTGCTCTCAGGAGTCACAGTTTTCCAGAACAGGCTTGCCAATATTCTCCCCCTACACTGCACAGCAGAACCTTAATGATTTCACTGCCTATCAACCCTTCCATATCAATAGAGAGAGTGGGCAATTGTTGCTTCAAACTGAGAGGAAGATGTCATTCATTCTATACAGAAAGGAAAGGAATTAATCATAATGTGACTGTGGTAAAGGACCCATTGCTTGAACCTAATCACAAAAAAATTTGAGATAGGGATTAGGATATAAAATTTTGAACAGTAAAAGCAAGTAGACAGTAGTGTAGGTTACGAAGGGAAGTGATAGTAGCTCCATTACTGGACATATTTAATTATCAGACATTAATGGGATGAGAGAACAATGGAAATGGAGGTGAATCATTCTGCAAAATACAGTGGGTGAGTTAGAATCGTGCAATAAATAAGGGATCTTTTCTGAGACTACAATCTGTGATCTATGGTAGCTTTTGTGTATTTTTAAAAGAGAGTGTAGTGTAATAGTGATGGGGCCTCAGCCTCCTCTTACTAAAGTTAACAGACATTTTGCTATTTATTCCAATGGAAGCAGAATCAACTCCAGTTGTAATAAACACTTTCACAGAAAAGACAAAAAGCAGAGCTCTAAAACCAAGCATATAACATTTGGTATATTTTTTCCTATGTAGAAAGCTATCTTATGATGGGCACTGTCTGGGCTTTAATGAGCATTACTAACACTCTGAAGAAGAGAACTAAGACTTCACATGAGTATAGAATTGAGATTGAGGAACTACAGAGATTTCCTCTCTGTAACCAAAATTCTCCACAGTTTTTGTAAACTTTATTCAAGAAATATTCTAAACATCAAAGACACCCAACTTCTGTCATGGCTCAGTAATGATGTTGTTGTGTTTTCCATTCACTATAAGGAAAAATGGAATTTCAATCCTGATCACTTTGTTTAGATTCAAGAAGAAAAACAAACAAACAAAACAATTTTCTGCTAGCCTATATCAACAACAAATTATGACATCCTTGTGCCAGCTCAGCTGTGCCGGCCTGCATCTTGAAGGGGTAAAAGTCAAGGCTCTGCCAACTTCCTGCCCACTTGCTTTAGGAAGTGTGTGGCAAGGACTTATAGTATAGGTAGACTGTGCAGATGTGTAAGAGAGGTTTTTACATTCTAGCCCAGGGGTTGTCAATTCTTTTTTGTCAAGGTCCACATTTCTTGGTCAAGGTATGGTCAAGGCCCAGACTCCAGAAAAAATAATAAAAAATACCAATAATGATAATAAGTAAATAAATATATTTCAGGGTCTGTTCAAAAGTGTCTATTGATCCAGATTTGGCCCAGAGTCTGCCTATTGACTACCCTGTTCTAATCCATAAAAAGTCCCTGAGTCATATTATGCCACCCCTACTCATGCTGACATTGAGGTACCTGTGAATAACTCAATGACGTTGCTTCTAGAATGAGATTACTTCTCAGTGCAATGGTGGCAGGAACAAGATCTATGAAAGGGAAAGCAGAGTGCTTAATAGAGAGAAGGGAGACTTCTTGCATTTAAAGGTGCAGTACACACAATCATAGCTATGTACGCCAGAAATTTCCTGTCATTTTAATTTAGGTGAGTCTCTGCAGATAGTTAGCAGATTTAATGTACTTTTCCCATTTACATCCTACAGTAAGATTTCTTTAAAAGAAAAGTCTTCTAGAATCTAACAGAATAAACTCTAGTAGCAAAACTGTGTGTTGCCTTCAGTTTCTATAATACATGTGTGGTCACATCCAAACAAACACACACACACACACACACACCTGTCATACTTCTTTATTCTACTCATTCCATTCTCAATATAATGTACCCTGCTAGACCAAACATTGTGAGATGATATCTTGGTGTAGGTTTCTGATAGCATGCACTACAAGAGGCATACATTCTTTCATATGAAGAAGCATTGTTCTTACTACTGAAAGAAAAAATGGGACCAAAGTCTAGCAAGCTTTTATGAAAAGATAGTTTTTAAAGCTTCCAGAACAGATAGACTTAATAAACCTATATAAAATACATCATACTTTTGCTTTATATGCTTTTATCTAATCTGATATTATAAGATGTTTTTGTAACTTTGATGGGTAAAAGGTACTGTATTTAGTGACTCAGCTGTTATGCACTGGCACTTAGAGTACATTGTAATCAACCAGATAATCTTTCTAGTTTGTAGTCTTCCTTTGAAAGTACATTACCATGCTAGACACATTTTGTTTATGATATCCTAATACTGTTTTTTCTTTTGTCTTTTCACCTCTCTTGTAAACCACATAACATAATGGAAAGGGGCTTAACCAAATGGACATAAATGTCAATGCCATTATTTCTTCTGCGAGGGCCAAAATATCTCAGGTGGGCTGCTGAATGAAGCACAATGATGTGTGTCCCTAGACTTGTAAAAAACAGTGTAGCTTTACACAAGAATGGGCAACTGTGGAGTGGACAGGGGAAAAATATTACAAGTATCTGAATAATAATGAGAGCAAAATATGAAAGGATGGCTGGTAATCTATTCTGATCAGCAGGGCAGCTCCAGGCACCAGCGCAGCAAGCACGTGCCGGGGTGGCAAGCCGCAGGGGGCAGCCTGCCGGTTGCTGTGAGGTTGGCCGTTAGGCTGCCTTCAGCAGCATGCCTGCAGGAGGTCCGCCAGTCCCACAGCTTCGGCAGCAATTCGGTGGTGGGTACGCTGAAGGTGCGGCACTGGGAGACCTCCCGCAGGCATGCCGCTGAATCTGCGTGGCCAACGGACCTCCCACAGGCGTGCCGCCGAAAGCCACGCCTCTGAAAGCCGCTTGACTGCCATGCTTGGGGCGGCAAAAACCATACAGCTGACCCTGCTGATCAGGCTCCTATCACTCCTAAATGTCAGCAGGAGGGGCTAGACTCGCAGAGGTTCTCAAACTGGGGATCGGGACCCCTGAGGGGGTTGTGAGATTATTACATGGGGGGGGGGGTTGCAAGCTGTCAGCCTCCACCCCAAACCCTGCTTTGCCTCCAGCCTCTATAATGGTGTTATAAATTAAAAACACTTTTAATACATATGGGGGGGGGTCGCACTGACAGGATTGCTATGTGAAAGAGTCACCAGTATAAAAGTTTGAGAATCCCTGGGCTAGAGTGAGAAAGGACGAAACCAAAGAAAATAAACAAGAATTATCTATTGGTTGTAATTTTACTTATTTGTTGGGGAAGTGTAATGTTGAGAACTTATTTTTTAATTAAAGAAAACATTGACGAGCAGAGGAAAGATTTATGAAGTATATTACAGGGCAAGAATATAGACCTATATAGTAGTGTATAGCCTCACCGATGCAATGCAAACTATGAATCGACCTTAAAGTTATGAACATCTGGTAATTTTCCTAGAAACTAATTGTTATGAACCAAATAATGTATTATTTGGAATTTGAGTTTACAGGAACATCCTTTTATTCCTTGTCTAATACTAATTTTTCTGACATTCACAGAATTACATGACTGTGACCAGGAATCACAGACCAAAGGAAGCATTGTATTTTGTTTTAAATAGCCTCCTTCATTTCCTCCATGAAAAAGAAAATGATCCGTTGCATTTTTTTTTAAAATGGTGGTGCTAATCTCAGTAGAAAGCTGTATCTAGCTGGTAAGGTAACATTTTTATTTATTAATTATTATTATTATTATTGTGTTACTAATCCTGACCTCAAAACCCTCTGAAAACATATATGATGTTACAAGAGAGAGAGAGAGAGAAATTATTTCACCCATCATTGTATTGCAGCCAACTCTGGAATGTAACAACACACGGCATTATACGATAACTTCCTATGTTTGTAAAATTCTATTCTGAGGCAAGTCTGAGGAAATAATTTTTATGTGCCTGTTCTTTCACACACATACACTTTAAAGCAGGGGTTCTCAAACTGGGGGTCAGGACCCCTCAGGAGGTCGCAAGGTTATTACACAGGGGGTTGCGAGCTGTCAGCCGCCACCCCAAACCCTGCTTTTCCTCCAGCATTTATAATGGTGTTAAATATATAAAATGTGTTTTTAATTGATGGGGGGGAGGTGGAAATTGCACTCAGAGGCTTGCTATGTGAAAGGGGTCACCAGTACAAAAGCTTGAGAACCACTGCTCTAAAGAACTTTTGATTTCCTCAGAACTTTCTGACAGCCCCCAAAAATGATCAGGGCTAACAGCAAAAGACAAGTTAAGTGTCCGTTAGGAAGGACTGCAATACTCCTAACCATGAGATTTCTTTATAGTTGTTTTTTACCTTTGCTCTATCTGTTGTTTTAGTCAGTACTTTCCAGCAGATACAAGAGTGTCTGTGATGCTGGACAAACATCGAATACAAAATAAAAAATTCTTGTTTTCAGATATCTAACGTTCCTCAAGAAACCTTTGTTCCAAAAGAGGCAATACTTGGTTACTTTAATACACTTCTCTGACTTTGAATTTCTACATTCCTTCACTTGGTGAAGCAGAATTGGTGGCAGCGTCAAGAAAAGATATATAAGGCTGAAAAGCAGCATCAATGGAGACCTAAATGTTGTGAATCCCTGTCCGGCAGGGCCGGTGCAACCACTAGGCGAACTAGGCGGCCTAGGGCGCCTAGTAGTTGAGGGCGCCTAAAAGCCCACTCAGGCGAGGAGGTGGAGTGGAGGTGAGCTAGGGCAGGTGGGGGGGGGACGCAGGAGAGGGTGCGGGGGGGGAGGGCGTGGGGAGGGCCACCTGCAGTAACAAGGGAGGGGGCGCACAGGGGAACCGCTCCCCACCCCAGATCACCTCCACTCTGCCTCATCTGCAGAGCACACAGCCCCCGCTCTAATTCTCTTCCAATTGGCGCTACAAGCCTGGGAGGGGAGGAGAATTAGAGTGGCGTCAGCGTGCTCAGCGGAGGAGGCGGAGCGGAGGTGAGCTGGGACTGGCTCCCCAGGCGGGGTTAGCTTCTGTGCAGAGGGGGGCTCCCCGGGCAGGGTTAGCTGCCACAGCGGGCGGGGTTAGCTGCCGCGGGGGGACGGGGGTGGTGTTAGCTGGGTGGGTGGGGGGGTGCAAGGTGGAAGTTTCGCCTAGGGTGCGAAACTTCCTTGCATCGGCCCTGCTGTCCGGATATGTGTAGCATACCTTTCTCCAGCCACTGCCCTTTCCCTTTCTATGCCCATGGTTCATTCATGGAAAGTCAATGGCAGCATGGTAACAGAGCTAACTGTGAACTTATCTGTACTTGCAAATTCTTGGCTTGTCAATGTTTTACAGACCAAAGCACTTCTCTTTGTGCACTGCCCCTAGTTCTTTTTTATGGGATATCAAACCTTTTGAAGTCAATGGAAAGACTTTGCATTTGACTTTTTGTGACCTTTGTTCATGAGGCCCAATCCAAAATCCATTGAAGTCAATGGGAGTCTTTCCATTGACTACAATGAGATTTAGATCAGGCTCATTACATACTTGTGGATGCTAATACTACCCAGAGCATCATTAAATTACAAGGTCACATTCAGTAGATGTTCTCCAACTCTTCCCCATTTCCTGCAGGCCACAACTCTGGCTAAATAGCCC
This sequence comes from Malaclemys terrapin pileata, assembly GCF_027887155.1. Classification (NCBI taxonomy): domain Eukaryota; kingdom Metazoa; phylum Chordata; order Testudines; family Emydidae; genus Malaclemys; species Malaclemys terrapin. The sequence continues at coordinate 287,117,250 of NC_071505.1, read as the reverse complement.
AAAGTAATCTTTTCATAGAGCAGCATTTCCTCCCTGGCAGGTCTCCTCAGATCCCTTTCCACATAACTTATGTCCATCTAGTCCCCTCTGCTCTGCATATGGACTGTTTTTTTTAAGGGTGTTGCTATTGTATCCTCCGTATTTGAGATTGCAGATATTTGTGTATACAAATATCCACATATTCTCATGCAAATTAAGGAAGTGAACTTGCAGTTTAGTTCTTTTGCATGCAATTAACCAGTCTGCATGTAAAAATGAAGGTTTTTCTCACTCAAATGGATGCAATAAATACTTCGGGCATGATTAAAAGTAAGCCATTTGAAGTGTTTGTTCTCTGTATAGAAGTAATAACGTGAACATGCACATTACTTAATAAATATACTTGCAGGGAGTCACCTACCACTCACAATAGTGACATTTACAGTGTGAGTCTTCACCATGCGTTTTTAACATATCGCAAATGCAAGAGTACAGGAAATACTACAATGTGGAAAACATCAAAATGTTAATGACTCCCATTGTAGCTCGCAAAACTGATTACAGGACAGAACAAAATCTATGGTCCTGATCATCTAACTGTTCAATGCAGACAAGTTCCACTGAAATCACAGTTGGAGTTTTCCATCCTGAAAGATTGCAAAATTGATCCCATTGAATTTCTTTTTTTCTTTAAGTTTCTTTTTAATTGCCTATATCAATGCCTCTAGGTGCCTTTGCAACATATAAAATGTACAAATTACAGGCACGAGAATAACTCTCTGCTAAATATATTATCAATTACTCATATAAAACCAATTCAACATCAAAATAATACCTCTCAGAGAACAATTAGAATCACCACCATATCTCATGCTGTCATTTCAACCAATACATCATAAAATATGATAAACAAGCCCTAAAGGTTAACAAATCTGACCTCTGTCAATCTGAATGAGTAAGCAAATTCTACAGTTGCAGAAAAATTATCAGCTCTCTTATATCTAGGGACTGGTCACTAGAACACCTCCACCGATTGCAACTATATTGATATCACATGGTGGTGGGGGGGGACAATCATAGAATATCAGGGTTGGAAGGGACCTCAGGAGGTCATCTAGTCCAAACCCCTGCTCAAAGCAGGACCAGCACCAACTAAATCATCCCAGACAAGGCTTTGTCAAGCTGGGCCTTAAAAACCTCTAAGGAAGGAGATTCCACCACCTCCCTAGGTAACCCATTCCAGTGCTTCACCACCCTCCTAGTGAAAAAGTTTTTCCTAATATCCAACCTAAACTTTCCCCACTGCAACTTGAGACCATTACTCCTTGTTCTGTCATCTGGTACCACTGAGAACAGTCTAGATCCATCCTCTTTGGAACCCCCTTTCAGGTAGCTGAAAGCAGCTATCAAATCCCCCCTCATTCTTCTTTTCTGCAGACTAAACAATCCCAGTTCCCTCAGTCTCTCCTCATAAGTCATGTGCTCCAGCTCCCTAATCATTTTTGTTGACCTCTGCTGGACTCTTCCCAATTTTTCCACATCCTTCTTGCCCAAAACTGGACACAGTACTCCAGATGAAGTATCACCAATGCTGAATAGAGAGGAATGATCACATCCTTTGATCTGCTGGCAATGCTCCTACTTATACAGCCCAAATGCCGTTAGCCTTCTTGGCAATATGTTGACTCATATCCAGCTTCTCATCCACTGTAATCCCTAGGTCCTTTTCTGCAGAACTGCTGCTTAGCCACTTGGTCCCTAGTCTGTAGCAGTGCTACCGATGGGGAGAGGCAGTCTCTTATGTAACTAGGTATGAAACCACTTAGGGCTTTAAAGGTCAAAATGAATATTTTAAAGAGTTTATGAAAGCTACATGAAAGGTCAATAATCAGGAGTCTGTAGGGTGCACTGTGCTTTCTGCAGGAAGCACTGTAGAAAAAGTGGGATGCTACACAGTTCACTAACTTAAGCTTCCACAAGATCTTAGGAGCCCCCATAGAGTGTATTACAATACTATCATTTGGAGGTCACAAGAGCATGGGTAATCATAAGGAAGTTTGCATCAAAAAACACAAAGTGCCCTCTTCTTGCCCTATGCACATGAAAAGTGTTCCCTTGGCCACAGCTGCTACCAGGGATTTACAAGACTGAAATTGCAAAACAACATAACAAATGGCAAGCATAACTATATAAATCACTGATGTTGGTGTGCTCTCCACCAATACTTCTGAAGAGAATTGATGGCATTTTGTTTGCAATAGTGGGCTAAGGCTCAGGAGATACAAGCTATACTGCTGGTTCTACCACAGGTTTCAAGGGTGACCTTGGCAAATCATTCCGTTTCTCTGGGCTTTATTTCTCCAATTGTAAAATGGGGATAATGATATTGCCTTACCTTACAATGATGTGATGATAAATTTGTCTATGTCAGGTGCTCAGACACTATTCTGAGTGCCAGCAAAAAGCCTATAAATAGGATTCTAGCTACTTCTGCAAACTATCTACATAACTTCAATCTTGTGTAGCTTAAATCTCACTCATGCCCATTCAAATTTAGATGGTATCTACATGCCAAATATTAGGTGATATTATTACTCTTCATGAACATTCATACATATATCACATCAAGAAAATTGCTAGATGGATATTTTAGATTATAAATGACATCATTACCAAACAAATGGGCCACATTCTGTCCTCAGTAATATCTGTGCAGTCTAGGGCAGGGATAGTCAATAGGCAAACCACGGGCCAAATCCAGACCACCAGATGCTTTCGAATGGACCCCAACCTCTTTTTATTTACTTATCATCATCATTATTGTTATTATTTTTATTATTTCCTCTGGAGTCTGGACATTGACTATACCTTGACCAAGAAATTTGGACCCCGATTACCCCTGGTCTAGGGGATTGGACAGGTGTTACTGATGCAAAACATGGCTGACAAAAAGCAAATCCTGCTCCTTATTACATGAATGCAATTCCCATTGAAGGCAATGAGTGTTATGTATGTATAAGTGGAGGACATTTTTTCCCCCACAGCATATTAAATAGGATTAGATTGTAAACTCACCATCTGCCCTGAGTGAGTAGTGGCATTGCCCTAGGAGCAGATCAGATTGCAAATTGTGAATGAGAGTCATAATTCATTCCCTGGAGGGAGATGGGGAAAATGGGTATGTGGGAAGTAATTTGGCCAGGAGCATATTACTTCCTCCTCCCAGCCAGTTCAGCTCTACTGGCTGGCATACTGAGGGGCCAGACGTGGAATCAGGCTTCCACACATTCCCACCTGTCTTACTGCCCTCTACTCCCTTGTGCAGGTGAGGATAGCATCCTGGAAGGGCATGCTCTCCATCACATACTGTGACTAGTGATTTAAGTAGCCCTTAAAGGCCTAGGGCATTTTAAATAAATAGCTACTTAATCTATGTCAGCCAATCTGACTGCAGAATTCACAAAACTGATTTCAGCTAGACAAAAAAAACCCCCAATTAGTTGTAAACAAAAATAAAAAAAAATAAAAATAAGTGATAATTTTTAAGGGAAAACCTATTCTTTTACTGGTTAATTGGTCTCTGAATGTCTGAAACACACAATATGTCTGTTCTCTGAGTCTAAGCCAATCCAAATGCCATAGGGTAATGATAATACAGTGAGCCACTGTCAATTTACTGCATCAACATCCATCACATAAAGTTATTAAATCTACATCTCTCATTTTCTATAATAGAAATAAAGTCATCTAATAGAATGTTGTCATAAAATCAATAACTTTGAAAATAAATGTCTTGGCTTCATCTCAGTGTTTACAATACTTGGTAGCAGAAGACCATTATCTTTTGACAATGTTCTATAGTGGTGGCAATGTCTCTTAATTTTAAGATCAACTACTGTATGTGTCCTTTAGTTCTTGTATTATTTATCAATTTTTGCATTAAAGTTTCTATGTGGAGGTAAAAGGAGGAACTATTTTTATGCACTTCACTATTTCATCACAAAAGTAGCTGGTCACCTATTTGTGACCACCACATTATTTTCATGCTCCCCACTTGTCTCTTCTACACCAAAAATGAAATTCACTGTAAATGTTTCAATAATATATATTTCTTATATGCACAGACCCTGTCTTTTGTTGACATTTATTGTATGTGTAGGATTCAGGGATGGGACGATCCATTGTTTGGATATGGTGAACATGAGAATCCTGGCCCCATTTCACCCTTGAAGAATATGAATACCTATTAAATAAATGTATGTACGAAATGTGAGACCACTCCTCGGAGCAATTTCTCATGTAAGTAAACCTTAAGGAGTCCTATTGATGTTACGTGTGTATAGACTACTTCTCAAACCCTTACTTCATCACGAATGTTATTTTAATAAATGTTTTGTGACAACTATGCATTAGGATCAGATATCATTTTTTTCATAGATGTACAGAATCTCTAGATAGAAAAGACTTGTTGCATCATCTAGACCAATTCAATATAGAAATATTCCCTACACTGTGTATGTCTAGCCTTTGTTTGAATGGATTTCATCTCTTCTGTTAGAATGGTGTTCCATAATTTTGTGGACTTTATTGTTAGGACATGTTCTCTATGCTCAGCCTAATTTTTCCTTGCTGCCTGATTCATCCATTATTTAACATGTTTGAACCAGACTATATATGTTATTTATTTTAATGCTGTCCTCATACCACAGAACAGTGATAGACATGAAATAAATCTTCCTCATACCCAGTATTTTCCACTGCCAGATCATACTTTTCCTTAGTTCTCCAGTATTATTTCATAAATATTCTCATTCTGCAACCATTTTATTGCTTCCAGCTTTACTGGATTGTCTACTCCAACTCTGATTTTAGCAGGTATACTGATAAGGAATAAGCTCCATATAGTTGAATATCAATTGTATCCTTCTTTCTTTTATTTTGACTTAATGCAGAAGTATTTACTGTAGCCAAACTAAGAAAAAGCTTGTGTGTCCCAGACGTCAAATGTTTTATTCTTTTCGAATAACTCTCTAAGGAATAGAGAAGATTCATATGAAATCTGGGATTTATCTCTCCCACCCATAAAATTTAAAACCATGAGGATTAACCTCTAACCAAGGTTCTGAAACTTTAATCAATGCCAGTTCTGAAACTCTGAAACAACATACCAAGGAAATAACAAAGAAAGACATTTGGATATCAGATCGCAAACAGAATTTTCCCTCCCCCTATAAAATAATCCTTGTCTCTTTTCGGTATTCCACACATTCATGTATTTTAGTCTCAGTGTTCTATGTAGCTCTGTGCACTATCATATGCTCCTTGCTATTTAATAAATCATACAAAATTAAATTTGAAGCTTTAATTATTACTCACTGAAGTAGTTTTTCCTTTATAAGCTGAAACTAAAACCTAAAATCTAAGGAACTGACCTGACCCAGCCAAAAGAATTGTCGTTGATATCTATAGGGACTGGAATAGGCTTAAACTTTCTATTTCCCAAACAGAATCTTTACTTTAGATTCAAACATTGAGCTATTTGGGAAGGGGGAGGGGTGTTGTTGAAGATTTTTGCAAAAAAAAAAAAAAAAAATCCCCATTTTTCGCCCATCTGTACAGCAAGATGAATTCCTAGAAATTCTATTGTGTTCTCTGTTGTGCACCCCTTTCAGCTTGTTCCTGTCAGTTAATTTTCCAGTCAGTTAATTATATCTGGAGTCATGCAGGAACATTCATGAACAGGGCAAACCAGGAACTGGAATTATGGTCTGGATGGCTATTAAGTTAAAATCAGCAATATGCTTAGTAACTTCATAGCTCCACTACTGCCACCTGAATGATAGAGAATGAAGCAACCACAGAGATAATACATCTTCCTCATTTCATTGGCATTGGTTTGGGGCATGGAAGTCAGATCACATATTTCTGTACCTTGGCATTGTCCTACAACAAATATATCCCACTCTGATATTCTCTAGATCTTACATAGATTAAAGTACACTTCACTACAGGGACCCAACCTCACCAGGATACTTCTCTCTAATGGCATCTATCACTATCTCCCTCCTTTTCTGGAATACAGTTTACTGACAAGCTGATTACTTTCCCTTTAAACAATATTCAAATTCTGTCAGAGTGACCTTATCTCTCTATCCGAAATGGATATTATATTGCTCTGTAGCTGTCTGAGAAGACTTGAACATGAGTCTGTACTATATGTCTGAGATGTGGAGTACATTTCTATAAGGCTAATAACTTCAACTTATTTATAACAAGCTTTTCTCCTCTGGAAAAAAAAATCTTAAATGCTCTGATCAAACGAAGAATATTCCCGAGACTGCCTTAAAGCATTCATCTCCAAAAAAGCAAGCACAGAAGTCATTATCAAATCTCAAGCCACTGAATCACACTTTAAGGGCAGAAACCTTCAGAATAATGGTTGTGAGGGTAACATTGCATTACAGGCATATGGCACTTCTGACCTGATGCTGCAAGGATGTAGGATACAGGGCCGGCTCCAGGCACCAGCCTGGCAAGCAGGTGTTTGGGGCAGCCGCTCTGGAGTGGGGCGCCACGTCCAGCTATTCGGCAGCAATTTGGCAGACGGTCCCTCACTCCTGCTTGGGGTGCCAAAAACCCTGGAGCCAGCCCTGGTAGGATAAAAAGACTTAACACTTATATATGTTGTCATCAAAGTCTGAGCATACATGTGATACTTTTGTTTACTGTTCTTATATTTTTAATTCTTGTACTAGGACTACAAAATTCTGATAGATGAAAATTAAAATCAACCTAATAAATAAATAAAAACATAATGGGACAGACCTAACTGGCTGCAGTGGTGGGCACACCTATAATCTTAGCTACTTGAGAGGCTGAGGCTGGCAGATCACTTGAGCTCAGGAGTTCTGGGCTGCAGTGTGCTATGCTGATCCTGTGTCTGGTGCTACTGACAGGCTGGCCAGAACTGAACTGGTTAGAAAAACACAAATGATGGGTTGTGATTGGTTCTTTTTCTGTGAGGGCCAATGGAATGATTGTTCAAGGTGATGGACAAGATCTAAAGTTGGAATAAATCTATTGAAGTCATTCAGCTATGATGATTTACACCAGCTAAAGATCTTGCCCTGGGATTTTATTTACTGAGTTAAATTCTTCAGTTTGTTTTATACAGAAGATCATACTAGATGAGCATAATGATTCCTTCTGGCCTTAAAAATCTATGAATCTTATCGTATTTATTTCTGTAGGAGACTGTGGTTACGCTTGGCCAGGAAACTGAGATGCTGTTTAAAAACTGTGATATTATTTTGTTTTGCTGGTTCAAGAAAAAAAAGTTATTACACAATATCCTGGGCATTCTACATTTTGTGGAGGGTATTTACTAGTAAAGAATACTTTCGGTAGAAATTGTGCTCTTTTCTACTAGAATACTAGAAATTGTGCTCTTTTCTGTGGTGTTCTAGTACTCCATAGCTAAAGCATGAATTGCTTTACCATTCTGCCAATAAAATGAGTGTTTGCTCAGTATTTTCTAATGAAACTGTGAATGTCAACAACTTTGATGGCACAGAACAGGAATGAAAACAGAACAGCATATTATGACTAGGACTTAAATCATTTACTGTACTGGAATCATTTCCATATTGACCCAAAAGAGCAATCTTGTGCTATTCATAAAATCAGGAGGAAGAAGTTTGAGTCTAGTGAATTCAGAACACCAGGGCACTTTCAGCCTAATGTATCATCCACTGAGTGAATACCAGTTGGAGTTTTCTTTTAGCACTAAACACAAAAGGGAAAACTGGTTTTATTGAGATCACTTTTGATCAGAAATAAGGATTTTTAAAGAAATGGACACTCTGGGCAAGATTTTGTAAAAAGCTGAGCAGCCGACAGCTCCCATTTAGGCACCTAAACAAGTGTCTGGCTTTTCGAAGGAACTCAGCTCCCACTTAGGTCTCTGAAAGAAGTGGCAACTTTTGAAAGTCTGGCCACTTCATTTATAGGGTTGCCAACTTTCTAACTGCACAAAACTAAACCCCTTTGCCCCACCCCTTCCCCAAGGACCTGCCCCTGCCCCACCCCTTCTCTAAGGCCCCACCCCCACTCACTCCATCTCCCCTCCCTCTGTCACTAACTCTCCCCCACCCTCACTCACTTTCACTGGGCTGGGGCAGGGAGTTGTGGTGCAGGAGCGGGTGATGGCTCTGACTGGGGATGCAGGCTCCAGGGTGGGACAGGGTGTGGAAAGGGGCTCCGGGCTGGGACAGGGTTGGGATCCATAAGGGAGTAAGGGCTCCCACTGGGGATGTGGGCTCTGGGGTGGAGCCTGGGATGAAGGGTTTGGGGTGCAGGAGGGGGCTCTGGGCTGGAGAGAAGGGGTTCGGAGTGTGGAAGTGGGCTCAGGGCTGGGGCGGTAGGTTGGCATGCAGAAGGGGGTGTGGGCTCCTTCTGGTGGTGTGAGCTCTGAGGTGGGACAAGGGATGAGGGTTTTGGGGTACAGGACCCAGCTCAAGGATGGGGCAGGCAGTTGGGGTATGGGAGGGGTTACGAGGTGCCGGCTCCAGGAAGGAGTTTGGGTGCAAGAGGGGACTTATAGCTGAGTTTGGGATGCAGGGTGTGTGTGTGCAGACTCCAGGAGGGAGTTTGAATGTGGGAGGGGGCTCAGGGTGAGGCCAGTGGGTTGGGTTGCGAAAGGGAGTTCGGGGTGTGGGCTCCAACCAGGCAGCGCTTACCTCAGGTGGCTCCCGGTCAGTGGTGCAGCAGGGCTAAGGCAGGCTCCCTGTCTGCCCTGACTCCATGCGGCTCCCAGAAGCAGCCGGCATGTCTGGCCCAGCTCCTAGGTGCAGGGATGGCCAGGCAGCTCCGTGCCTGCATCTGCCACCCCCACACCTCTCATTTCTGTGGTTCCTGGCCAATAGGAGCTGTGGAGCCAGCACTCGGGGCAGGGTCTGCGTGTGGAAGGTTCCCTGATTGCCCATGCACCTAGAGGTCGCAGGAACATGCAGGCCACTTCTGGCAGCCACACGGAGCCAGGGCAGGCAGGAAGTCTGCCTTAGCCTGGCTGTGCCGCCGCCTGGACTTTTAATGGCCCGTCAGCGGTGCTGATCGGAGTCACCAGGGTCTCTTTGCAACCGGGTGTTCCGGTAGAAAACCAGACACCTGACAATCCTATTTATTTAGGTATCTACATTAGAGCTAAGCTTGTTTTTAACAATCCAGCCCTATATTTTGTACCTGTCTCTTGTTCAAACATCTGTTTTCATCTAGCTTCTGAAGAGAGCCACAGTGAACTTACACAATGAATAAAAAGAAAAGCAAATAATTGTCATGTGGCTGAATCCTGCAATCCATACTCAGTTTTTCCCCAGTCCAAAAAACTCACAGAAGCCAGTGACCATTTTGCTGAAATAAAGAGTTAGGCCTGAGAAACAACTTCAGGTTTTGACCATTGCTATCAGATACCAGAAAGAAAATGGTAAAAACGGAAGCATTCAAAGTTTTTAGATTTGGAATCTAAAAAAAATTATAATGCTTTCTATTATATAACTACAAAAATAAATACATGGTAATGCAATTAATATAACTTTGTGAGGATATATGAACTTGCTGAATTACTCCAGTAATAATTACTACATAATCCACAGTTTTAGGTCTCTTGATAACTCTTTAGCTTAGAAGGAAAAACTAATCACATAATTGCTCTCCCATTATATGGTTGTTACCATGTAAAGTAGTTGGCACTCAGCTAACTAATCAGGTGTGATTACAGTTTTACGACTTGAGTATTTGTGCCTATTTAAAAAAAAAAATCTTACTGTGTGTTTCCAGAAATGAAAGTAGAAACCACATGAAAAAAAAAGAAACAACATTTAATATGCAAACATGACAGGCAGCAGGTCCAGTGGGTAGAGTAGTAGACTAGAATTCAGGATGACCGGGATTCTGTTCTTAGCTCCACCACTCACTTTTTTTGGAACCTTGGGCAACTCACCTTACCTCACTCTGTACCTCTGTTGGTGGGAGTGATAGCCAGGGTTCATGCAACCCAAAGCTTTTGGTAACTTTACTCTGTGCGAGGTGATGTCATGAACTAAATCAATGGAGATACATCTGTTCAACCGATAGATGGCTGGCACAAATGGTACAACACAAGGGTGCTTTCACTCAAAGCTATACTTTACTTAGTCTTAAGCATTTACACACATCTGCAACAGGTTAGTAAAATATCCCAACTCCTAGGAAGGAGTACGGCAGAAAGGGATCTAGGGGTTATAGTGGACCACAAGCTAAATATGAGTCAACAGTGTGATACTGTTGCAAAAAAAGCAAACATGATTCTGGGATGTAGTAACAGTGTGTTGTGAGCAAGTCATTCTTCCGCTCTACTCTGCTCTGGTTAGGCCTCAGCTGGAGTATTGTGTCCAGTTCTGGGCACTGCATTTTAAAAAAGATGTGGAGAAATTGGAAAGGGTCCAGAGAAGAGCAACAAGAATGATTAAAGGTCTTGAGAACATGACCTATGAAGGAAGGCTGAAATAACTGGGTTTGTTTAGTTTGAAAAAGAGAAGACTGAGAGGGGACATGATAGCAGTTTTCAGGTATTTAAAAGGGTGTCATAAGGAGGAGGGAGAAAACTTGTTCACCTTAGCCTCTAAGGATAGAACCAGAAACAATGGGTTTAAACTGCAGCAAGAGAGGTCTAGGTTGGACATTAGGAAAAAGTTCCTAACTGTCAGGGTGGTTAAACACCGGACTAAATTGCCTAGGGAGGTTGTGGAATCTCCATCTCTGGAGATATTTAAGAGTAGGTTAGATAAATGTCTATCAGGGATGGTCTAGACAGTATTTGGTCCTGCCATGCGGGCAGGGGACTGGAATCAATGACCTCTTGAGGTCCCTTCCAGTCCTAGAATCTATGAATCAATGATCACCGAAGTTGGGTGTGGCTCTCAAGTGGTACAGCAGCAGCCTTCTGATTGGCCCATCTTTCAGCTGCTGTTGGGGAACCCAAACTATGCCCATGAATAGATTCCCCAAGAGTCTAACCCCCCCCCCCCGTGCTTATTTATCCTTGTTGGTAAACAATAACATGTCAATCAAGAAAACTTATTAGGCAAGCAGTTTCAAAAGCTAAAAAAGAGGTTTCCTCAGATTGCTAATTAGCCAGATGTGTTCCTGCAGAGTCTGCATGCCTTCAGGTGCTGACAGACACATCCCAGAAGGCAAATATAAATAAACTTCTTGCTTTTCTCCTAAAAAACAGACCCCAGCACATCCAACAGAGATTTCATTAGGGAGGGATGCAGGGGAAGGCAAGGCTAAGCAAGAGGCTCCTGTGATAAATGAAGTGTATGTGGGGGTAGCTACCTTTGATGGACACCCAGCCAGCTAGTTAGTTGTAAAATCCCTCTTGGTAGCTGTTCTCTACTTGCTTTACCTATAAAGGGTTAAAAAGTCCTCCAGGTAAAGAAAAGGAAGTAGGTATCTGACCAAAAGAGCCAATGGCAAGGTAGAACTTTTTAAAATTGGGAAAGAAACTTTCCCTTTGTCTGTTGTTCTCTGGAGAAGGAGACATGGAGCAGCAATGCTATAAGCAGGAATGCTATGTAAAGTTTGAACCAGATATGAAAACCGTAAGATCATATCTAGAACTACTTTTAACAACCCAAATATGTAAGTAAATTAGGAATGTTTAGGAAGACACAATTAGGTTTATTTCTGTTTATTTTTTAAGGCTTGTGGACTCCTCTGTGCTATCCCCAGATGATTTTGTTTGCTGGTAACCTTTAAGCCAGGGATCGGCAACCTTTGCGTGGCCCACCAGGGTAAGCACACTGGCGGGCTGGGCCGGTTTGTTTACCAGCCGTGTCGCAGGTTCAGCCGCTCGCGGCTCCCACTGTCCGTGGTTCAGCACTCCGGGCCAACGAGGGCAGTGGGAAGCAGCGCGGGCTGAGGGATGTGCTGGCTGCCGCAGGCCAAAGGTTGCTGATTCCTGCTTTAAGCTAACCCCCAAGAAAGCTATTTTGGGTGCTTAATTTTTGGAATTGCTCTTTTAAAATCTAGCAAAAACCTAAGTTCCAGATGTGTTTTCTTCCTTTTTTAAAAATAAAATTTACCATTTTTAAGAACAGGATTGGATTTTGGTGTCATAAGAGGTTTGTGCATATGCTGTTTGATTAGCTCAGTGTTTCTCAAACTGGGGTCGCCGCTTGTGTAGGGAAAACCCCTGGCAGGCCGGGCCGGTTTGTTTACCTGCCCCGTCTGCAGGTCTGGCTGATTGCGGCTCCCACTGGCCACGGTTTGCCGCTGCAGGCCAATGGGGGCTGTGGGAAGCAGCGGCCAGTATGTCCCTCAGCCCACGCTGCTTCCCACAGCTCCCATTGGCCTGCAGCGGCAAACCGCGGCCAGTGGGTGCCACGATTGGCCGGACCTGCGGACGGGGCAGGTAAACAAACCAGCCTGGCCCGGCCGGGGCTTTCCCTACACAAGCGGCAGTTTGAGACACACTGGATTAGCTGGTGGCAACAGCTAATTTCCTTTGTTTTCTTTCTCAGCTCTTCCCCAGAGGTGAGGGGGAGGGAGGGTGAAAGGGCTTGAGGGTACCCCACAGGGAGGAATTCTCAAGTGCTCCTTCCTAGGTCCAAAGGGTTTTTGTTTGTTTGTTTGTTTGCATTTGGGTGGTGGCAGCGTTTACCAAGCCAAGGTCAGAGAAAAGCTGTTACCCTGGGAGTTTAATACAAGCTTGGAGTGGCAAGTATTAATTTTTAGAATCCTTGCGGGCCCTCACCTTCTGCACTCAGAGCGACAGAGTGGGGATTCAGTCTTGACATCTCCCTTTGTGGTCACCCAAACCCCCTCCTCTCCTGGCTTAGTCCCGCTAAGCTGCACAGGCCTACAAAAAGACCTGCTAGTTTTGGCTCCTGTTAGCACCATGGGTAGCAGGTGAACCTCTGCTTTGTGGAGGCTAGGCCGCCGGACCTGCCCCTTCCTCTTGAGGCATTGCCCCCGCATGCCAGAACCCTCAAATCCTCCCCCCATTACCAGGAGGAGCCCTGAGGACACGCCCCCCTGTGACTGGAGGAGCCCCAGCCACCCACCCCAACCACACCTGACCGAGCCCCTGCCATGAGCACGGGCCAAGCCGCCATCCCTCCCAGCTACTGACGCCCCCCTGGCAGAGCCACCGGCCCTGAACACTGGACCACTGGGCCGAGCCGAGCACCAGCCATTCCAAACCGCCAACCCCCCTACCCCTGAAGGCCATCCCCAGCCAAGCCGGGCCAGCTTCAGTGCCAGGCCAGGCCAGCTTCAGTGCCAGGCCAAGCTCCCAGCCCCCATGAGTGCCGGGTCGGCCCCAGCACCAGGCCGAGCCACCGCCCTCCCACCCCCAAAGGATCCCTGGCCAACCCGCTGGTCCCCCGAGCGCTGGGCTGAGCAACCCCTCCCATCCCAAGCTGGCCCCAGCACCCAGCTGAGCCATCTCACTCCCCCGCCAGACACCCCTGCCTGCCCACCCACTGCTGGTTTGCCCCGTCCCTCCTCACTCCCTCTCCAAGAGTAGGAGGGACGCGGCGAGCAGCGGGGACTTCTGGAGGGAGAGGGAGGCAGTGGAGTGGAGGACTTATTGGCAGGCAGCAGCTGCAGCAGGCAGTGGGGGCATCGGGGAATGGGGGGGTCCAGGTGTCTGGCGGTGGGTCTGCGGCAGTTGCTCCAGGGAAGACTTAGCCTTCCCTGGCCTATTATATCTGCCACCCATGGTTAGCAACAAATATGAATCCGTATTACACTATTGGTAGTGGTCCCTGGCCTTTTACTAGTCCATCAAAATCTCCCCATATAGGAGTATGGGTGAATAGATATATAGACAGTTTTTATAGATGTAAATTCTTAGGGGCAGGGACTGTCTCTTACTATGTGTTTGTACAATATGGAATACAGTGTAGTCTCAGTTGGGATCCACGGTTGTTAGTTGTATACAAAATTAATTCCCAGACAAATAACCTATATTCAAATGAAGTTAAGGTGCAGAGTATGAATCAGTAACTTAATGGAACAAAATACTTCAGGGATGCTGTAGTTACCCCAAAACTAAGAGTTATAAACCAAAGAAATTCAGAATTAATGTAAGAAATGCACAGTTAAGGAATTCAAACAACTCTAACTCTGGTTCTGCATTGATGTCATCCAGTAAGTATACAATTTTGATTAAGGCATTCTAGTGTTTGTAGTCCCAGATTGAACTGATTTTAAAGACACATTAAATTGTTTTGATATATTCCCCACTCATAATGTCAAGGCAGGGCAGAGTTGAGGTTTTTTGGGTGCCTTAACCGCGAATTTCTTACCTGAAGAAGTTTGGATTGCTTTATTTGTACAGCACCTAGCACAATGGATATCAATTCCAGTTGGGACCGCTACCATCATACAAATAGTAAATAATAATGTTTAAAAATAATTATTACTGTCTGGCCACATACACACAACTGTCATCAGGTATACAGCACACTGACTGCATAACCAGAAGCTCTTATCACTTGAACTAAAGGAGAATCTCTGCACTATATATCTCTCTCTCTATATATATATCTATATCTATCTATCTATATATACACACATACATACATACACACATAGGTATTGAGGTTTATAGTGTTGACAATGTTTAATACTCCATTCAAAAGGAGAACTGTGGACACATGGGAAGTTTTGTGATTCACTTTAATGGGAGCATAATTTTCCCCATGACCTAGTCAGCCTACTGTGACAAAGTTCCTCCTCTATCTTGGTGGGTCCTGCGCTTATTGGCGGATTTTCTTGCCTCAGAGATTCACCATGTGGGTTGGGGAACACCCCAGAGACCTTCCCCTCTGGAAGAACCCACAGTCCAGGTCAATTGGGAGGTTTGGGGGGAACCCGGGCCCGCCCTCTACTCCGGGTTCCAGCCCAGGGCCCTGTGGACTGCAGCTGTCTCTAGTGCCTCCTGTAACAGCTGCATGACATCTACAACTCCCTGGGCTACTTCCCCATGGCCTCCTCCAAACACCTTCCTTATTCTCACCACAGGACCTTCCTCCTGGTGTCTGATAATGCTTGTGCTCCTCAGTCCGCCGCCAGCAGCACTCCCACTCCCACTCAGCTCCTTGCACCTCTTGCTCCCAGCTCCTCACACTCACACCACAAACTGAAGTGAGCTCCTTTTTGAAACCCAGGTGCCCTGATTAGCCTGCCTTAATTGATTCTAGCAGCTTCTTCTTAATTGGCTCCAGGTGTCCTAATTAGCCTGCCTGCCTTAACTGGTTCTAGCAGGTTCCTGATTACTCTAGTGCAGCTCCTGCTCTGGTCACTCAGGGAACAGAAAACTACTCATCCAGTGACCAGTATATTTGCCCTCTACCAGACGCCTGTACCCCACTGGTCTGGGTCTGTCACACTACTATATCATAGAGTCCATTCTAGTAAAGTATACCTTATCTATATCTGATCTGTATTGGAGCACAGGTAGCATACAGATTCAATAGGTCAACTAAACTGTAGTCAAGGGGGCCACCGATAACCTGTAATAGCACCCTCTGCCCTGACACTGCAACTCTGATCCCAGCCCAGTGCGGTTAAGGGAATAGGAGATGAGCCTGCCCTGCACTCACTCTGCAGCAGTGGCTTCTGTCCCATGGCTGTTACAAGCCAACACACAGGGTTGCAGTGCCACTCAGATTTGGTAGTTCAAGCTATTTTAATGCAAGAGAAGAGGCTTCTGTGCTGGAGCAGCCTGAGAAGGGGTTAGGAGCATTGTCTGGAAGAACTCTACCACTGTTTAAGGCAGGAAGGGACCATTGTGATCATGAAGTATGACCTCCTGCATAAAACAGGCCATACGACTTCCCTGAATTAATTCCTGATTCAAGTCCAATATCTAGGGTTGAAGTACAGCATATTTTTTACAAAAAAGATCTAAGCTTGATTTAAAAATGTCCAGTAAAGGAGAATATTCCACAACCATTGGTAAGTTGTTCCAGTGGTTTTTTATTATCTTCACTCTTAAAAATCTGCATCTTATTTCTATTCAGAATTTGCTTGACTTCAACTTCCAGTCATTGGTACTTATATCTTTGTCCGCTAAACTGTCAAATTTCTGTTCCCCGTGTAGGCACTTATAAACTGTGATCAAGTCAGCTCATAACCTTGCTTTTGTTAAGTTTAATAGATTGAACTCTGTGAGCCTTTTGCTATAACACACATTTTGCAATCCTTTAATGATTCTTGTGACTCTTCTCGGAACCTTCTCCAATTTTTCAATGTCTTCCTTGAAGTGTGAATGCTGGAAAAGGACACAGTATTCCAGCAGCAGTCACACCAGTGCCAAAAACAGGTAAAATAACCTCACCACTTTTACATGATATTCCCATTTATACATCTATGGATCGTGTTATCCACAGCCTCACACTATAAACTCATGTTCAGTTGATTATCCATCATGACCCTTAAGTCTTTTCCAGAATTGTTGCTCCCAGGGATAGAGTCCCCCATCCTGAAAGAATAGCCTACATTCTTTGTATCCAGATATACAACTTTACATCAGGCCATTTTCAAATACATACTGTTGCTTGTGTCCAGTAAACTGTACAAGTAATCTGTTCTTTTTTTTAAACCATTCCACAAATCCTTCAAATTCTCAGTAATGATTTTATGTTGCTTTCTTCTAGATCATTGATTAAAGAACATAGGGCAAAGAATCAATCCCTGTGACACCCCCCTAGTAACATATCCACTTGATGATTGTCCATTTACAATTACATTTTGAGACCTGTCAGTTTGCCAGTTTTTGATCTAATGTTGACTCTGCCATGTTGACTCTGTATCTAGATTCTCAATCAAAATGTCACAACCCGTAAATTGTTCAAGGGTGGGTTAAATTGGATTGTACACCATCTTTGTAGGCATAGGAAGGACGCAGTGAATGGATGAGCGTACCTATGTGAGAAAACACAATTAAGGATATTTAAAATCATGGATTTTTCATAATTGAATGTCACTAAGTGCCCTGGGGGGTTGTTTCTGGTTGTTTTTTTTTTTTTTTTTCTTGGTATGAAGACTGGTTGGGTAACTATAACACAGAAAAAGTTCCAAGTGGTATCCTCAGATCAGGTAATCATTATCTGTACCATCACTATTTATGTGTCCCCCTATCCAACAGCAAAAAGGAAAAATTAGGAATTATATGCTCAATAGCCAGCCAGATGACAAAACAGACATATGACACTCACTACTGTAAGGGACTGAGATTATATATACAATAGCCACCTAAAAGAGAAAACGTATGATTGGTAGATGACAATCTAACCCTGAAAGGGAAAGAGATAGTTATTAACAGTTTCAAATGCTACACACACACACAGACCTGCATTAAGTGAATGATGACTCACAAGACAGCAATACAACTTGGCTATTTGTAATAGCTATGATGGGCAGGCTTTAAAATATATATATAAAAAGGAAAAGCTGTAAGCAATCCTCATCATTCAACAATTTTGCCTCAATTTTCAGAAGTTTTAAAGCGTAATTTGTCTATTCCTGTATGTGAGCTGTATGCTAGTGAAAGTTGCCTCAAGGTGTACATTTCAGTCACCATAAACAATTATCAGCATCTTGGAGGGAGGGGAGGAAGAGGAAGAACTCATCAGTTATTCCCATCTCTTTTTTGATTACTTGGGCTCATTTTCCATTTTAAAATAGGTAATAACTAAGTAACACTTGCTGAATACTGCTCCCCACTGTGAGTGGGTGTTGGTTAGTGTTCAGTGATTCAACCTATGCCAAAGTTTAATCACCAACAATCATAGTTATAAACTAGATACAGAGATGGAAAATAATATATCGAGTTTTGTTTGTTTTTCCCTGTAATTAACCAGCTGGCGGCAAATTATGACTCTTATTTTTTTAATGTTAAAGTAGTTTGGATCTATTCAAAAAAGATGAAGATTTATAAGAAGTGCATTACTCTTTTTCCTATTATTCTATTCTGTTTGATTTAATTTCAAATAAGAGTTTTAAAAAGAGTACAGACTTGCTTGTTTTCCTACCCTGTTATTTTAAAGGCAAAATTGCAGAGGAATCAGTCTGGCCTCTCCATTCAGGCAAATTTAGAAAATGGGTGTGCAATTCTGGGCATCCAGGTTTAGAGGCCCTCCCCATTTCATTTATTTACCTATCCTCGATATCTCACAAGTCAAAATATCTTCTCTGCCATTAGCACATGGAATCCTCCATTACACGATGATGCATGCATGATCCTGGCCTTTTTTTCTGATACTAATTGAAAATGTTACAAATACCAAACATCACAGATGACAGTGGTAATTTGCTAATTATATTTCAGCCAGTCTCTTGCTATCGTTTCAGGTATGCGCCAGCTCCCAGGGCTCTAAAAATGCAGAATCAATTCATAAAGGCACTATGACATTCAATATATTTTTTCCATGTATTGAGCTGCTCATGTTAAAAGACCACAATGCCCTTATTAAATCAAAAGTGGCTTTCTACTAAAGAGTCCAGCTCTGATTCAGTAAGTTACATAAGAATGTGTGTAACTTTAAACATGTGAGCAGTCACATAGATTTCAAGGGGACTGTTCATGGGCTTAAAGCTAGGAACGTGCTTACGCACCTTGCTGAATCAGGGCTTAATTGCTTAAGTCCTGCAACTCTTTTTCAGACTATAAGAAGATTTCTAAATCCAAAAGACCAATTCTGTCAGTGTATTTATGCAAAAGTTTTGCAATTTTATTATTTCATGAATAAGCTCTCAACTTTGAGAGTAGACTGTATATCAACTTAGTCTCCTAATTACAACATGGAAATGTTTCAGCAAATTCTAAAGAACATTCAATAACACCTGTTTTTAAGAAACCCTGCTCATCAGCTGAGGATATGTCTAAATTTCATCCTGTCTCAGATGTACAGTATGCTTCTCTAAGGTGCAGTGCTTCAAAAAAAAAAAAAAAAAAATTCAGACTCAATTATAAACTCATTTAATTCAATTCAACCTATCTGAAAAAATTCATTCGGATTTCAGAATACCTCACAGCACAGAGATGGCTCTACTGACAGTGTACAATCATCTACTAAATGCAGCTGACTCAGGTTCCTTCGCACATCTTTAAATTGCTCTGTGGCATTCAACACCACTAAACATGGTATTCTGCTGGCAGGTTAAGAATCCATTATTAGGATCTCAGATACTGCCTTTGTCTGGTTCCAATCTGTAAGGGAGCGGACTCATCCCTGCGGCGCCTCCTGCTGGTCGTCTCGGGAATTAGCTCACCAGTCGTCAGAGCGCCATCTGCAGGCCAGGTGTCCCACCTGCTGTTGGCCCCCATGTCCCTCCCAGACCCCAGTGCCCTTGGCTTGGGTGCTGCCCCCCTGGTAGTACCCCACTCTCTCTGGGTCTCCCCACCCAGGGGAACCCCCACCCCTATCGCCATGTTACCTCAGTCGTGGCTACTGCCAGTCACCATCTCGCCCCCGCACTCTGGGGCGGACTGAAGTCTATCAGCCAATCATCACAGGCAACAAGGGGTTTGGACTGGCTGCCTTTACTCACCCTCAGGCTGCCCCTCTGCAACCCCAATACCTATGTGAACTTGGGGAGTTGCTGGCCTAGGGCTTCCCAGTCCCTAAGGCCTTTCCCCCAGCCCTGCCTCACTCTAGAGCCCCAGGTGAGTTCCCCTGCAGCCAGGCCTGTCTCTCTCTCCAGTCAGAGTGAGACTCCTGAGCTTCTGGCTGCCCTGGCCTTCTTACAAGGCCTAGTTGCTCAGTTTGGGGCATGGCCCCAGCTGCAGCCACTTCTGCCAATAAGCCGGAGTTTTGCTCCCTTCCACAGCCCCAGCCCTCTGCAAGGCTTTTCCAACCCCTTCCGGCTGAAGCAGGTGTTCACTCACTACACAATCATAGTTGAAATTTATGCTGTTGACAGTCTCCATCAGTTGTTTTATAGCTAGAGATGGACCCAAACGAAAACCCCACATCTATATAACCCCAAACTTTGGGTTGGCTGAAAAACAAATGTGAACTTTGTAACTCAGGCACATCTATTGCTACATATATATGATCAAAAATCCCTCTGCTATGAAGTACCCTCCAGATATGACTTAGGTCTTCTTTCCTTTTGCATGCAGATGTTAGCACTTCATACCATTATGAGGAATTATGACTGGAGTTTTCAGTGTTACTAAAGAAGTTAGAGAAAGCAAATATCTACTAGGTCATCTTGTCCATTGTCTTGATATATTAAGTCAAAGTCAATCTAATTAATCTCCCTGACAATGTAAATATCTACCATATTAGGTCATGTGGCTGCAACTAAGATGTGAAAATTACACATTTATCTTATTCTATCATTGTACTGTTATTGATTATCATTATTTGTATTATTGTAGCATCAAGAGGCCCCAATCAGAATCAAGGCTCCATTGTTCTAGGTGCTGTAAAAACATAGGGCTGGATTTTGCAACCCTTTGTGGTGCTGCTGAGTAAATGAGTAGCCATTGATTTCATTGCTCACCAATATGAGTCAAGGCTACACCATACAGTTACTAGGAAGATAAGTTCTCTGCTGTAGTTATTGTACTTAGCCTCGAGATCTACTTTATTGCTTTTATGACATACAGCTAGAGAATTATAGGAAAAGTAAACAAATGCAATTGAAATGTTGCAAGTTTTAAGAGCTGCAGAATTGTGTTCAATGTTTATGCTTACTGACAGTTTGAACTGTGTCCCTTGGAAGCTGATGGTCATGGTGACATTACTGAAAGCACAAAAAAAGAGTGTATAAGACAGCTGATGAGTAAGAGAACAAAACAAATCTGGTATGTGCCCCACAAGGGTTGTAAAGAGGAATGGAGTTAACATTCATAACACATGAAGAAAGGAAATTATCTCAAAAACTAAAGAAAACCAGGGTTCATTAGAGTCCAGTTCTCTATTCTAAGTTTAGGGAGAAAGAAAATATAATGTTAAAATACAATTTTTTTGTGGAATAATTAATATTAATATGAACAAGGAAGCTGCCTGGATTTCAGTGGCAGTTCAGGGAGTATTAACACAAATGTGGGATTTTTTTTCCAGTTGCGAGAAGTGTTTTTTTGTTTTTCTTTTTATGCGTACACCTTGGGTGAAAATTATTCTTTTTTATTACCCAGAATCAATGCTGTGTTAAGAACAAAGAATAACCCCTCCAAAAAAAAAAATTACTGAATAATTATTAACAAATAGTGAATTAAATTGTAGATAGATGCTACTGTGAAAATAACTTGCTACTCTGCTAATCAGTGCTATGTGAAAATCCAAGAGAGATGAAGAGGTTAAGTAGAAAATTCTGGGCACATATTGCAAGAACTCCCATTGACCTCCATGGGAGCAGGATGTTAGGTTTGTCCTAAGGGAGAAAAAATAAGTCATCTGAGGTTCCTTAAGCCTAATACCTGGGATAACCTCTCTAATCCAACCTTCTCTTGGATGGCAATTAAGTACTGATCCATAAGTCGTAGCATCAAGGGTGTTGTCCTCTTTATTGCCTGTTTTCAGTGGGGACCCATCTATATTATCTTCTGTCATGCAGCCATAGAGGTTGTGTCAGGCCTCCATCTCACAGGCTGTTCCTGCTGCTACCATAGCCTGCTTACCTGCTCGGCCTCTCTGCTTGTCATCGAGCCCCCTTGACCCAGATGTCATGCTGCCTGCTACCTTGACCTTGTTCCATTGTCAACTTACAGGCTTCTGTCTCCATCCTGCAACTCACACTCATACACCAGAATTCTATCTTCTCATCTCCTTTTCCTCATCTCTCTGACCCAAGCTCCTCACTTCCTTTCCCAAGTCATTCTGAGCAATACAGAATGTTAATCGGGATCTCTGCCCACCCCAGGATTACCTAAAGAAGCTCATTCTTTTAATGACAATGGTGACATGGGGTGGTAGGCAATACCCAAGAATGAGTCAAGGGTTTCATTAGAATTGTACTGTAAAGTACCATGGTATTTTTAGGCGGAAGACATTATATATATGCATTATGTTGCTGTTGAAAATATCTCCAATGATTGTTTACCAAAAAAAAGCAGAAATGAATGTCACTCTCTTTCTGAGACTCTATATTCTTTGCCAAGTGTAAGCCTGCAGCAATTTTGTAGCCCAGTTATAAATCCCTGAAAAGCACGGTTTATGATGAAAGCATTGACAGACCTAACTGTAATTGCACAAACACATCACTATCATGAAGACTGTAAATAAAAAATAATAATAAAAAAAAATCAATATAGTCCTGGTCACAAAATGTGTTATTGTCCTTGTCTACAGCTTAAAACTATGTTCTTCTTTCTGTCTGGATTTGTTTTTTTTTAAATACAATAGAATAAAATATGAGCATGATAAGGTAAATATAATGTAGGAATGGATATTTTGTAGATATTACATATTCTAGGCACAAAGGGTGAAATTCACCTCAGTGTAGAAAGCAGAACTGAAAAAAATCTGTCAACAGGTTTTTTTTCAATGGAAAATTGATTTTTCAATTAAATGGCAATTTTCACTGAAAAAGGCCATTTTCATTGACATTTTTATGTGTTCATAAAACACCTGAAAAATATAGACAAACAAATTGAGCAGGTGCAGGGGGTAGGAGGGGTAGAATCATTTCCCAACCTGTTCTAGAACAGAGCCAGCACAAGGTGCACAACCCACATAAGTTCTAATTAAACCCTATTTTGAGGACTTAAATGGCATTTAAGTTGTGCTTAGGTCACTTGCTCATTCTACTGAAGGGGTGAACTTTGTTCATAGTGTTAGTTGATACTACAACGATTTTGCCAGCATAGCTATACTGGCAAGACTTCCTCCTGCCCCCCACAGTGGACATGCTGAGTATACTGGCAAAATAAATTAATTTGCCAGTATAGATAAACCACATACTCGAATGACATAAGCTATAAAGGCAAAAGAACTTTTTGCCAAAATAGCTGCGTCTACAAAGGTGTTGCCTATGTTGGTTGGACTGACATAGCTACACTGACAAAACTTCGTAGCATAGACACGGCCTTACTATAATACATGCACAAATCCTGACTTTGTATCCCAACTTCTTTGACAGTTAGCTGCAAACTTCATATTTTGAATTGGTTTCTAAGACCTTTCTTTCCCTTAGCGAAAGGAAGTCTTCTTTGGAATGGTTTCTAAAAAGATAAACCGATTTGTACTGGAGCTGAAAATGTATGTATGGAAATTTGTTTCTACCTTTTCCCACTTGAGGATGGTTTCCTCAAAGTAAAGTAAATTGCTATAGTTATAACTTGCAGCTCCCATTACTGATTCTCCATCCTCTTATGGCCCTAAAAAGGATATACCACAATTGTATGGTTACCTAGGTCTGAATGTAATTTCACTGCAAACAGATTTATATTAAAGCAGTTAAATCTGTCACAGCCATCCAGACAGGGCCAAATTCTCCTCTCGTTTACATGGATGTAAATCCAAAGAAGCACCAATGACTACAGTGGAGTTAATCCAGATTTACACCCCCTAAATGAGACCAGAATTAGGCCAGATTAAGTCTCCAGTACAGGTTTAGTTTTTCAACACTTATGATGTGGAGTGCAGTTTCGTACCCCAAATTGAACTTGGTAATTGTAGGCAAAGATATGGAAATGATGGCAAATGAAATGCATATCTCCTACTGCCAGGTCATAATGTGATCGCATTATCTTATTGGTAAAATATTGCCAATACGTTGGTGTATCATAACATTTTCTCTTTATCAGATTTATAACTAAATAGTTGCATTGCATAGTAAGGTACTTGGAAGTATATTAGTATGTGTCTGCATGTTTGTTTATCAAACTCTGGCATATATTTTTAGTACTACAGTTACAATTGTGCCACAAAGAAAGAAAAGATAAAGATGTCAAACTGTGCCAAGGGTGGCAGCCAATATAACTGATGAGACAAAATTGGCACTCAGAGTAAGTATGTTTAAGTGTGGTCCCATTAATAAACTTCATGTTTATAAGTGGTACTGGAAGCTTGTACTGTTATACCATTCAGAGAGAAACTGAGAGCAGAAAAAAGAAGGCATGAAGAAAATGAATTGAGCTTCTGAGTTCTGAACCGCAGAACTGGCATCAAATTGGTTACCTTTTTTATTGACCACCAGAAAGCTCTGAATAAGTGATACACAGTATGTGAGGTAGTCTTTTTTGTCACTACCTAAATTAGTTTTGGATAGTTCAGCACATCTCCAGCTACAATCTCATATTGGCAAACATCGCAATACATTAAGTAACCTGAATGAAATACAATGTTCAAAATCAATACTGCATTTTCTGCAGCTTTGAAGCACATTATGAAATGTTCAATGTAATATGCACATACAATTGTTTCCCCCACTTTCAGCTTTCACATTTTATTTACTAAATGAAAACTTGATAATTGGTCAAGAGTGCAAAATGCATTTCAACAGAGCTGCAAACAGTTATTTATGCATAAAAGTTATTTTAAAATGTCAGATTGGCTAAAATCTAATTCTGTCTTCCTCTTGACATTCCAGACCTTCTGATGCCATAGTGACTTGCCTGGAATGATACTAGCATTTCTTTCTAACAGAAACATGTTTACTTTAGCAGTGGTTAATAATAGATCCTATTAAGGCTAAACTGTTTCCCTTTGGGTTGGAATAGATGCCATCTGCTTTTCAAAACTATGAGAGCTCTGTTTAGGTATTCCCACCCGTATCTTTAGTCTTACTACCATGCATGACTAAAAAGTAGAACACTAACTGATTCATTAAAAGAATGGTTAACTTTTCAAATCATTCTCCTACAGGTAGATCAGTTCCCAGTCATGAGAGAAAATGCATAGAGGAGAAATATTCTGGTAAACGGTCAGAAACACTCATCCTCATTCAAAGAACTATCGAAAGAATCAAGGTATTGAATAAAATTGGACATTTTTTTCATGAAAAATTACGCTTTTTAACACATTTTCAGTTATTTATTTAACTAAATTATAGAACTGGTTGACAACTTACAAAAAATTGGAATTGTCAATGACATGAAAAATACAAATATACTTCACTGGAAATTTTCACTATTTTTCAACCTGTTCTAATATTGGGAGGTTCAGAAAGATTCTTCTGTATCTAGTGTCACCACTTCCACACAACAAGGGAAAAAAAAAAAAAAAAAAAAAAGGCCAGCCCTTCTTGATGTAAAGACAGACATGGCATAGTTACTGGTCCACTCCATAACCACTCTAGCTCTGATATAGCTAGCATGCTAAAAAGAGAGTAAAGCTGCGGCAGCACAAGCAGTGGAGGGGTAGCTGCCCTGAATATAAACCTCAACTAGGCATATATTCAGGAGATCTAAGTCCTCCCACCCCTAGCATTTCCATGGCTGTACTCTATTTTTAGCACACTAGCTAAATCAGAGCTTACACAAGAATGTCTCTTAGACCCCCCAGCTTGAAGTGTAGACATATCCTATACATTGGGACTAATTCACCCCTATTCAGTATCAGTCATATGCAAATATTCTCTGAAGTATATTTGTCTGCCTTTTTCCTTTGTCAAGTGATTCTGTTCTCCATGTCAATTCCTTCATTTCCCATCAAGCCAGCTTTGTGGCTTACATGAATATCACTCCCAAATTTAATTGTTCTATTGCAATCCTCACTTTCTGATAAAATAAGGATTCACCAACAAATCTGTGCAATTCATTATACTGATTCCTTGATTCATGAACTAAAAGTCATAAGAACATAAGAGCAGCTATACTGGGTCAGACCAAAGGTCCATCTAGCCAAGTAGCCTGTTTTCCAGCAGTGCTAATGCTAAGTGCTTCAGAGGGAATGAACAGAACAGGTAATCACCAAGTGATCCATCCCAGGTCGCCCATTCCCAGCTTCTGGCAAACAGAGGCTAGGGACACCATCCCTGCCCATCCTGGCTAATAGCCATTGATGGACCTATGCTCCATGAACTTATCTAATTTCTTTTTGAACCATGTTATAGCCTTAATTAAATCCTCTGGCAAAGAGTTCCACGGGTTGACTGTGCATTGTTTGAAGAAATACTTCCTTTTGTTTGTTTTAAACCTGCTGCCTATTAATTTCATTTGGTGACCCCTAGTTCTTGTGTTATGAAACGGAGTAAATAACACTTCCTTATTTATTTTCCCCACATCAGCCATGATTTTACACACAAGTCTATCATATCCCCTATTAGCCATCTCCTTTCAAGATGAAAAGTCCCAGTCTTTTTAATCTATCCTCGTATGGAAGCTGTTCCATACCCCTAATAATTTTTGTTGCACTTTTCTGTACCTTTTCCAATTCTAATATATCTTTTTGGAGATGGGGTGATCAGATCTGCACGCAGTATTGAAGATATGGGCTTACCATGGATTTATATAGAGGCACTATGATATTTTCTGTCTTATCATCTATCCCTTTCCTACTGATTCCCAAGATTCTGTTTGCTTTTTTGACTGCCACTGCACATTGAGTGGATGTTTTCAGAGAACTATCCACAATGACTCCAAGATCTCCAAATCAGATTGAAAGAGTTGAATGTAACCCATTTATATCATACTCTGCCTAATGAATATATAGGACTGTCACAGATCCTAAATGCTTTTTCCCCCCATATTCAGTTATATTCTGGTTGTATTCTGCATTTAAGTTTTTGGAATGAAAAGTTTTTGGCATCTTTGGTTTAGTGGATAGGATCTAATGTTAAATCCATATTTTGTTTCAATTCACACAGAAACACACTCCTGTCATTAAATACTGGTTCAGTATTTATGTGATCAATCTTTATATATATATAAATATTTTATTGATTCAGTATTTCTCTTGGATTATTTTAAAAATAATGAGATACAGCTAATAAAGGTGGGTTTTTTCACAAGGTTTCTGAAAGCCAAGTAAACAATTATCAGGATATGATGTTACATGATCTTTTTATTTTTAATTCATTTCACGTCACTTTTAATTATTAGATTTTGAATTAAGCACCTTATCTCTTTTATACCACTATAGGATATTATTTTAGTGATTTAATATTTATTTAAGGGGAAATCTTCCACAGAAAAAGAGTTAAAGTTGGGATAGGAAATTATATAAACCATGATCGATGGTCTGGAATTAACTATGGAAGAATCTGATTTCTAATCAAGAGAACTGGATAATGCAGAAATCACAGGAGTGAAGCTTAAGCAATTTATAGAGTCAATGAGAGAATTAAGATAAGTCTATTTCCAATATAGTCAATCCCAAGCATTCAGAAATCAGGAGTAAGGCCCCTAAAAATAAAAATAGTGTTAATTTAAAAATAAATTTCTAGTTGTTTTTATTTGCTTTCAGAGTTTTGAGCATTTAGGGATCATATTAGAAAGTTTTTCTCTGAAACAATAAGGGTTAGAACCTTACTCTCTCTTTCTCTCTCTTTGAATGGAAGTTAAGGCTCTCATGTAATTACCAGACTCCAGGAGCTGGTCTTCAAGAAAACCAGCAAATATGAGACTTGTGATAAAATCACAAGAAGTGTCAACATTCTATTTCAGAAACATGCATTTTAATGATAAAAGAGAAATAAAATGTCATAGAAAAATTTTAATTTTTCCAAGTTTGGCCTTTTGTGAGTGTATCTTGTGATGCAATTCCTGTGATGAATATTGCAATGCTAATGTACATAGCACAAATTTAAGGCCAAATTCTGCCAGTCATACTCACATTGAGATCCTTTACTCAGTGAATTGCCCCCAACGATTTCTATAGGACTTCTCATGAAGTCAAGTGCATCTCAATGTAGGTGTGGCAAAACTGGGTTCTAAAACCTGCATCGGAATTCTTTGTAAAGCAAATCTCTCAGTGGGAGCAAATCAATGGGAGTTTGGCCTGGAATATTAATCCCTTGAGTGCTAGTTATGCGGAGGTAGTCAGGGTAATGCTCATTTCTGAACACATGGCCTAAAGTGTCACAAATTGAAAGAGAAACAGAAGAGAGAGAAATAGTAGCAATTGAGATATTTGACTCTGAATGCATGAAGTCTGAGTCTATAAACACTATTCTAGTGTGCCAGTAGAAATCAGGGCACAGGGTGATTGCACCATTCTGCAATAGTAATTCCCATTCTGCTGTGGAGCCTGGAGCTGCCCTGCTCACCCGAGGAAGTGGACAAACCAGGCAGGAAGAGAGCATGACTACCATGCCTTGATTGAGCCCATTGACTGGGCACCCTTCACCAGTAGGGTTTCTATGGTGTCTCAACTATAAAAGAAACCTGCCCTCCACTGGTGGAAACCTAAGGGAAGGCAGAAATGGCAACACCGCCTGCCTTCCCATGGGTGCATGCCCATCCCCTCGTGTAAAGTGGAACTTCTCTGTGCTGAATGGAGTGGACTGAGCCCTCTTTCTATAGTAAGAAGTGTAGTTACTCGTTGTCTGCGTGTATGTTCTTCCCGTGTGCTGTGCTGGCTCTGCACAGATAGCTGGCCCAGCAGACCTCGATCTAACTGCCCAGTAAGACCACAGCACTCCATTTGTAGCAAAAGGACCTGGCCCCGTTTATTGTCGATGAAGCACGGTATTAGTGCTACAGGTAAACTTAATACATATATGCCTGTGACAATGGACTCAGCTCAGTGAATAGTGGGACTTTCCATTCCCCCCTTCGCTGGACAAAGATACACACCCTATGACAACTCTTTATACACTGATACAAATAAGTTATGTATTGCCCCTCTGATGTGGTTAGTTACAACCCTTTCCCTTGTACCTGTAGGTTTGATCAAAGCATCTCTATCCACCACCTTGTGGTGGTCATCCTGACCTTATCTTTAAGAGGGGTCAATGTGTCCTTGTATCATCTTCTGGGAGTGCATTTACACCATAACCCGGTATCAGGGTGTTCTGGCATTACCCTTCCGGAATATGTTTATGTGAATACTTAGTGCCTAGGAGTGCTTGTGTTTTTGTAGTGCCAGCCCTGTTCTTGCCAAGTTCTGTGAACTTGCAAGTAGCTATGTTTTGTGACTAGGCCTGACTTTTGCTCATAATCAGGCTCTCTCCTTCTACTACAGGGAGCACTGGTAAGACAGAAAGGAGTCATTAGGAAAGCAGTATGGAGTATGGAGTAATCTATTTCACTGAAGGGAGTAAAGTAACTTTCAGAGTTATGCAACACGTGTTTAATAATGTGATTCCGAAGCATTTTCAGACAGTCTCCTTGCTTCTCTTTGCCAAATAATATTTTTTTTTAATTCCTGTCACTGTTTCAGGTATCGGTACCATATACTCCTAGATTTAGCAATGTGAAGGTTATGTTGTCTGGTGCACCTTGGAATAGGAGAAATACCACAGAGTATGCAATTTTAAGATATTATCTACATGTGTTGTGACTGTAGATGCCAGTTGCCTTAGGTGCTAGCATAGGGATTTTCATTTTTTAGCAATGGTGGGGTCCCTTAAAAGAGGAGCTTTGAATAAGAAAGGCAGTTAAGTGGGGCTGAGGGAAAGGGAGAAGGATTGTATCTTCACAATATGTTATGCTGTCATAAAAATTATATTAGTAATGTACTTGACATATTGATGTTTTACAGCCAAATGCCATTTTTAACTAGAAATGGCTAAACAGATGCCCCGTGAAATCTATCTATTCCTTTTGAAGACTCTTGTGTTTCTTTTTTTTTCTTGGAAGAAAACCTTGTCATTCATGCTAGCAGTTCTAAAGTGCTTTATTTCCACACCTCCAATGGTAAAGCTTTTCAAATGTAATTTGTTTTCTCTCACATATTAAGAAGCAGTAAAGGCCCCCAAAGGAAGCAGAAATGGAAAATAACTGGACAATTGTCCACAGTCCTTATTAACAGTGGCATAGAATTCTCCAATAATGGGGCCAAAATACTACATCTTAATGTTACTGCTGCAGTGATTTACACCATTATTCTAGATTACTGTAGTTGCTTATTTTTAAATAAAAGATGATTCTTTGTGTCTGGCTGCAAAAGGCCAATTTATCTTCCTGCTTAAACTTAATTTAAATCCATGCAATCTAATTAAAGATAAGTGAAAGGATATGGCCTTAAAAAAAATCCACTTTTCCCCCCCCAATTATTTATCTGATTAAGAAAATTCAACTTCCATTCCTAAACAAGAGCTACATTCCTAAATATCCTATATCTTCTTGGAGTAACTCAAGTCCAAACACCATTTTTTTTTTAGTTCTCCATGGCTATAGGGTCATATATACTACTGATGTGGACACGGAATATAGGACATGATACCTCACTTTTTGCCTGACTCCAGTACTTACACAGTAGTCTGAAAAAATGGGTTGGGGGGTCAGCCATCCCATTGTTCGCAGGGAGGAAGTGGGAAGGAGGGAGCAGAGCTGTCCAGAGCTGCTGAGCTCTTTCTGCTGTCTTCTACCTCCTCCTTCCCTCTCCTGAAAGAAAGGTCTCAGCTTCTGACGGAATGGGGAGAGAGCTCTGCCTGCTTCCCACTGCAGCTCTGATTGGCAGCGGTACCCCAGTAGGTGGGCAAGTGGGGAAAGCAGCCAATGAGAAGGTTTTTCTCTCCAGGTGGTATTGAAAGTTTGCACCCATCTGACCCAGATCAAGTTGTAGATATTTACTGCCCAGGTCTGCAACCAGTTTTGACCTGCTTCCTGTCTCTGCTGCACTCATGTGAATGAAAATTGTATCAAAATCTCACTCATTTGCTCTGGAGAAAACAGAGTAGAGGGTCAATGTGATGGGCACAAGTTCATGAAACTAAGACCTGATTTACACAAAAACTTTGATGGGTTTAGTTAAATCAGTTTAGTTAAACTGGTCCAAAACCTTGTGTGAACTCTCTTATTTCGGGGTGAGTGTGGCTTATTTTGGTTTATCTTAAACCAGTTCCTAAGTGTATTACACTAAACTGAAATCCACCTTGTCTACATGCAGAGTTGCACTGGTTTAATTGTGGTGTGATTTTAAACCTATTTATTTAAACCATGGCAGAAAGCTGTGTGGCTACTCTTATGTCTGTTTAAACTGATATATTTAGTTTTAACTAAGGGTACATCTACACTACAGCGGGGAGTCGATTTAAGATACGCAAATTCAGCTACGTGAATAGCGTAGCTGAATTCGACATATTGCAGCCGACTTACCCCGTTGTGAGGACGGCGGCAAAATCGACTTCTGCCGCTTTTTGTCGGCGGCGCTTACTACCACCTCTGCTGGTGGAGTTAGAGCGCCGATTCGGGGATCGATTGTCGCGTCCCGACGGGACGCGATAAATCGATCCCCGAGAGGTCGATTTCTACCCGCCGATTCAGGCGGGTAGTATAGACCAGACCTAAATAGGTTCAAAATCACAGCTTGAGTTAAACCAGTGCAACTCTGCATGTAGACAAGACCTAAAGAAATCTAGTGAGTTGACTTGACCAGCAGCCTTGACATTGTCTCTTTAAGACTGGCTTAATGAGAATTCCAAAAATTCTCAGTAGCTGTTACAGAAATTTCAAAATGATAAAAATATATTAAATATTTTGAAATCTGGTTATGTCCATTTGCACAATTCAGGTGGCATAAAGGGGCTGTATGTAATCAATCTGAAAATCGTCATCAGACAATTCCCCTGGCATACAGGAAATCCCTGCTGGCACATCTATGCCACCATCAAGCTGTGGGCCTCAGTCCTCCTCCCTGACCCCCGCATTTCTCAGCTTTAGGGGTGAATCGGGGCAGGGATATGCTCATGATGGAGCTCTGTTCTGCTACGCCAATCCTCTACTGGCATAATTTAGAGCTGCAGCTCTAAGTGGCCTTTGGGTTTCGCCTGTCCCTCAGAAAGAGTGAGCTGGAATCTGACATTCCCCCCGCACACACACATATACATACCACTCTCCTGCGTAAGCAGAGGTCTGGACCCATTGTGACTTCCATCTCAAAATCACAGGACTCTGACTTTTTGGACTGACTTCATGACCAGAAATTGTCTCTTTTGTGTGTGAAATCATTCTAAATCAAAGGTTAAATATCCATATGGATGTGGGCTGCAATCCAGCTTCTCAAGACAGCAGCTTCTCTTTTCAGAGACATATGCACTATATGTCAGTGATGGGTTTTTTTTCATACATCTTTAAGCTGATATTGCTGCTGTGAGAGGGAGAACAAGATGTGCATGTGAGATTCTGATATTTATTTTTACCTACAATATAACTAATTAAAGCTGTAGGGTTTTTTAAGTAATCATAGGTGATGCATGTGTGAGTAATACTAGTGAAGGCTAGGATGAAATGACAGACTAGTTTTATTATGTAGCTATGGTTTACACTAACAAACACTGATTATTACCATGTAGAAGGAGCCAGATACATGGTTTCTCTAAAATTCTAATTAAACTATTAATTAATGGATGCTAATGACTTTAATGTAATTAATACAATTAAATGGCATGGAGAGAGCAACATAATATATGGTAATAAATAAGGGAGAGAACCACAGTTTTGAATTTCAGCTCATTCCCCTCATCCCACCTCTTTCCCTCCATAACCACATCACTAAAAAGACATGAGCCAATACTCCCCCTTACCATTTTGTGTGTAGTTTCCCTTTCTCCATCTTAATTTGTCTGTTTAGGTTGCAGGCTTTTGGGGTCAGGGACTGTATCTTCTTTTTACTCTGTACTATACCTAGTATACCTTGGACACCATAACAAAATAGGTGGTCTGTACCATTAAGATGGAATTCTGGGAGAGGATGAGCTTAAGTAACAGGTGAATCCAAGGGGCCACCATGGCACCCAAGGGCAAGACAGCTGGACAGGTTCCAATTCTCAGACTGTGGTGGTAGATAAAGGGTCCGTGCTCTGTGAGCATGCCCAGAGACCCCAAGATTGGGACAGCAGCTGGACTCCATTCAGGCTCTGGGGGGCTTAAAACACCCAGGATCCAGGAACCCAGAGGTTTGGATTCCCCTCACAGAAGTGTGTGTGGTGGGGGAACTAGAATCGTGACAACCAGCTTCACACCATTGTGACACTACTGACTTCAGTGGAATTACACCAGGATAAAGCTGGGCTAGTGGATTGGTGAATCAGTCCCTATGACTGATGCCTGCAGGGGTGTGCAGAACTAGCGAATGACCTCTTAATCAGAAGTCCCTCACTTTCTTAAATTCCTCCTGCAACATATTCATATATGAATGCTAATCCACTATAGAAGTCAATAGCACAATTAAGAAATAACATGTTTTCTTTCTTTTTTTTAAACTCTCCTTGCTCTTAATTCTGCTTAGCATTCTTTCAGACTATGACAGGTGCTGAATGCTAAGGAGATGATAGCTAGTTCGACAAAATGCATTTGAGGGTCATTAGCCTGGTATCAAACACCTGACTCCATTTTTCAGGTGCTAGATGAATCAGGTATTTGGTATGAATTTGGTAACCCCAAATATCAGGTATTTCAACCCTGGCCCATCTGTTCCTATTTAATGCAATTTATATGCAAAAAGTGTGTTGTATAACTTTCCAGTGGAATGTACACAGAAATTGAGTATAAATGGAGTATAAGTTATTCATGAATAGAAATTGTAAAATTGTTGACAAAAGTGGATCCATTCCCTTTACAGTTGTTGTCATCCACACAGATACATTTCATCCTAAAAACAATGATTTGGCATTTTCTTTTTTTCTTAACATATTTTCATAAGAATAAAATATCAGAATTGTGTGTTATTAATAGAGACTTGGAACATAAGGAAGTTCAGATTAAATTAGAACTTTTTTCTAAAATTGTCAATTACCATACTAAGGATGCAGAAAAAAATAGCTTGGCTCTCCCAATGCTCATTACTTTTTTTTCAGAGGGAAAAACTTAATTTTTCTGTCTCTCTCATCTTTCCTGTGTGAGGAATGCTTTTTATATGTCTGGGAAATGAATCCTCAAATGTAGCTGTGTACTGAATGTGTTCAAATGCTTCATTAAAAACTGGATGTTTTATTGCACATAATTGCATAACTGATTACTTTTTACTAGTTATTAATTATTAATTATTATTATTATTAGATGTGGGCTTGAGCGATAATGTTTGTCCACATGTACATCCAGATTCAAATCTGGTACTGGAGCCAAACTTCCCCCATGCTTGAATATATTTAGATTCAGTGTCTTGTTTAGATCCAATTTCTATTTATTATTTCTATTATTTCTGTCTCACTCCATCTGTCTGTCTGTCTTGGGGTTTGCTATAGCACTTATCACTTCAGTATCTAAGATTCAGATGCACAAAGAGGCTTAGGTGCCCTACCTGCTGGACTAGGGATATTCTGAGGAGGATCAACATTCCACTTTGTATTAAACATGCATTCGACCACAGAATGAGGATGACTTTATGAACCAGTATTTAGAGAACTCACCACAAAGGTGTGAAACCCCTTTTCAAATCCTCTCTCTTCATCAGGTAGAGGGAGGAATTGAACCGAGGTCTCCCACATCCTAGCTGAGTTTTCTAACCAGTGAGTTAATGGTGATATCTAGGGCCTGACTAAATTCATGGCCATGAAAAACACGTCATGGACCGTGAAATCTGTATAGTATAGGGAAAAAGCACACAAAAGACCAGATTTCACGGGGGAGACCAGCATTTCTCAAACTGGGACTCCTGACACAAAAGGAGTTTGTGGGGGGGACACAAGGTTATTTTGGGGGGATCGTAGTATTGCCTTCCTTACTTCTGCCCTGCCTTCAGAGCTGGGCAGCCAGAGGGTGGCGACTGTTGGCCGGGCACCCAGCTCTAAAGGCAGTGCCTCTGCCAGCAGCAGTGCAGAAATAGAGGTATGAACTGGGACCATATAGAACAGGGGTCGGCAACCTATGGCACGTGTGCCGAAGGCGAGACGCGAGCTGATTTTCAGTGGCACTCTCACTCCCCGGGTCCTGGCCACCAGTCCAGGGGGCTCTCCATTTTAATTTAATTTTAAATGAAGCTTCTTAAACATTTTAAAAACCTTATTTACTTTACATACAACAATAGTTTAGTTAAATATTATAGACTTATAGAAAGAGACCTTCTAAAAACATTAAAATGTATTACTGGCACGCAAAACCTTAAATTAGAGTGAATAAATAAAGACTCGGCACACCCCTTCTGAAAGGTTGCCGACCCCTGATATAGAACATGGTTGCAACCAAAGTCCTGTAGTGGCACCAAATCTTGTATAAAGGGGGTCAAATGAGGTGTCTAAGACAAGATTATGGTTTCTGGTTATGATTATGCTGTCTATATGTGTGTATCAATTTTGTAGTTGAAGTTATGAATATTGGCTCTATATTGTCTGTATTTCAAACTTATGCTATAGTTTTGGGAGACATCCCAGACAAGTTGGTGTTAGCTCTGCCTAGCCTGCTTGATGGCCCATTAAGGACCATCAGCTATACGATTGACCCATTGAGAGAAGGCAGATGTGCCTTGTAACTCAGCAAAGTATGCAGGAACTTGCCCATGTGACTCCAGACTCCATTTTGCTTTAATTTTCCACAGTAAGAACAAAGGGGTGTTCTTACACCTGGAAAAGACTATAAAAGGCTGATGCCTCATCTCCATCTTGTCTTCAATCCCGCTTTATACCTCTGGAGGGACTATGCTACAAACTGAAGCTCTACACAAAGGACTGATGACCCATCCTAGCTGGGGATGTATTCCAGAGACTTGATTTGAACCTGCAGTTCATTCTATCACTGCTACAAGCCTGAACCAAGACTTTGCCATTACTGCATGTAATTGATTCTATGTAACCAATTCTAGCTCTCATCTCTATCTTTTTCCTTTTATGAATAAACCTTTAGATTTTAGATTCTAAAATATTGGCAACAGCGTGATTTGTGGGTAAGATCTGATTTGTATATTGACCTGGGTCTGGGGCTTGGTCCTTTGGGATCAAGAGAACTTTTTTTCTTTTACTGGGGTATTGGTTTTCATAACCATTTGTCCCCATGAGGAGTGGCACTGGTAGTGATACTGGGAAACTGGAGTGTCTAAGGGAATTGCTTATGTGACTTGTGGTTAGCCAATGGGGTGAGACCAAAGTCCTCTTTGCCTGGCTGGTTTGGTTTGCCTTAGAGGTGGAAAAACCCCAGCCTTGGGCTGTAACTGCCCTGTTTTAAGCAATTTGTCCTGAATTGGCACTCTCAGTTGGGTCCCGCCAGAACCAGCATCGTTACAAGGTGGCAATACCATACCATGCCATTCTTACTTCTGTGCGGCTGCTAGCCTTGGCTCAGCCTTCAGAGCTGGGCATCCAGCCAGCAGCCACCGCAGTCTGGTCACCCAGCTCTGAAGGCAGCACCACCGCCAGCAGCAGTGCAGAAGTAAGGGTAGCAGTACCGCAACCCCTCCTTACAATAACCTTGCAACCCCCCACAACTTCTTTTTGGGTCAGGACCCCTACAATTACAACAACATGAAATTTCAGATTTAAATAGCTGAAATCATGAAATTTACTATTTTTAAAATCCTATGACCATGAAATTAACCAAAATGGACCGCGAATTTGGTAGGGCCCTAGATATAAGGAAGGTTGCTGCCATTGCTCCATCTCCATAAGCTGTTTTGTGTGGAGTTAGGCATGTATTTCTGCCATTCTTGAAAGAAACAGCTTAGGCAACAAAGATGCCTGACTCCAGGAGAAGGGTAGCAACTGCAGATCCAAGCAAAGATAGGCACACAACTCCCTGAGAGAGGCAGGGCTTAGGACACACCTTCTTTTTGTCATCCATAGTTGGCTAGCTTTGGCAGTTCCCCACCTAGTGTGCTGGCTTTTGTTGATCTCATTCTCAGGTGCCCATCTTTCCCTATTTAAATTAATGGAGATATCTTATCTCCTAGAACTGGAAGGGATCTTGAAAGGTCATCGAGTCCAGCCCCCTGCCTTTACTAGCAGGACCAAGTACAGATTTTGCCCCAGATCCCTAAGTGACCCCCTCAAGGATTGAACTCACAACCCTGGGTTTAGCAGGCCAATGCTCAAACCACTGAGCTATCCCTCCCCCTATTCATGGAACAGATGGTGAGCCAGGGCATCCAACTCACATTTTGTGGATTCCGCTGGGTGGCTAGAGGCCAAGAAGTTAGGGTACATCTACACTACAGGGGGGAGTCGATTTAAGATACACAAATTCAGCTATGTGAATAGCGTAGCTGAATTCGACGTATCGCAGCCGACTTACCCCATTGTGAGGACGGCGGCAAAATCGACTTCTGCGGCTTTCTGTCGGCGGCGCTTACTACCACCTCCGCTGGTGGAGTAAGAGCGCCGATTCGGGGATCGATTGTCGCGTCCCAACGGGACGCGATAAATCGATCCCCGAGAGGTCGATTTCTACCCGCCGATTCAGGCGGGTAGTATAGACCTAGCCTTAGATGTTGCAATGCTTACATCCCTTTGTGGATCCAAGTTGAAGGCTCCACACATGAGCAATCATATTGACTTCAATGATAATACTCAAGTGTGAACGGTAAGCAGATGCTCAAGTGATTTGGTGGAGCAGGGCCTAGCTGTTCACTCTCTCTTCTCCCCTGCCACCCTCTTTGTGTCTCCAAGAGTTCTTACAGTATACAGATGAATAATAGAAGTCCAATCATCCACCATGGTATGTGGCTGTAAAAGGCATGTTACTGTATGGGTGCTATACTCTACCAAATTATGAGCAAAGTGCACTAAAATCTGGTGTTAGTATGGTTCTCCTCAAATATGGAGCAGGTTAGGCAACACTGTGGCCCTGCATGTCAACTTCTGAGCATGGTTAAAAAAAAGTGTGGACACTGTAAATCTAACATGGAAAAAGACAAAATGCAGAGCACAGCTTGTTTCATAGAAAGGATATAGAGCTGCATGTGCAGTACTAGTTGTAATACTGGGGCAGGTGTGGCATAACTAAAGGCCATAACTACAGGCCCACTTCCTTTAACTAATGGGGAGGAACCACTAAGTCCAGGCTACAATTGATTTCTGGGGACAACAAAAGAAAAAAACAGGTGCAGAAGTGAGGTCATAGGTTGAAAATCAGGGACCCAGATTGGACACCAAGCAGAGAACCCGTGACTGCACTCACTGCTCATCAAAAGCATCTAGGGAGTCACTGAGCAATGTAACTGGTGGGCTGCTAATATCAGCTTCTAATGCTGCACCCTAATGCTGCAAGAAAGAAGTGATATGGAGCCCAGAAGACATTGGTGCACAAAAAAAGGTGGATACAACAACCAGATACCTCAGATATCTTTTTCATACGTGATTACTGTTCCCCAAGCCTCCCAGGAATAACTCTGGGTTTATGTGCATATGTGGAGTCAGAGGTCTCACCGTGACCTTTGCACTCACCCCAAAAAAAAACCCAAACCCCCACTCTTAGCCTGTAATAACCCCTGTGAACCAGGATAGGCTGATGCTCATAGAAAGGAGAGAAGTGCAACAGGTGAATCTATTCATTTCTCTCTTTGTTTATTCAATTTTTCCCCCTCATAACTACAATCATAGCAAAGGACAACACAGCTGGGCTAAAATACCCGTAGTTAATTAAATGACAATGTGTACACTTTGTTCCTGTGAATATTAACAGTATAGTATTTCATTCAACTCTTGCGAACTTGAAATGGTAAGTAAGGGTAAAGACCTTGGTGAGAAAGGGGTATCCTGACAGAGGAAAATGTTTGGTAATACCTGCCATTTGGCAAGATCTGATCCATTCCCAAGTCAAAACAAAATCCTCTACAGAAGCAACTGTGTGATCCCCAAGGAGAGAAAGGGGAACTACAAGGTTCTATAACTACCTGAGCGGACTAATATAGAGAATATCCTCCCAAGCCAAGCCTTGAGAGAGATTATTTGTCTGAAGATCCTTCACAAAGTAGAAGAGTTGGTGATTGTGGGGCAAGGGGATGTTTTATAAGGGACACTAAGCAAGGTACATATTCACACATAATTCAGATAGGGTTCAAATAAGCATCCATTCTTTGGGATAATGCAAAATTAAACCATCAACCTTTGAGGTTTGCTCATCATTAGTTGCCATCAGTGGCATTGTTCAACTCTTGTAATGAGAATGGTTGTCTCTTAATAAGAAACACTGTGACAACACTTGAAATGGTGTTGAGTAATTTGACATGAGCCTAAAAAGTTAATTCAGAAGACAAGGGGGTAGCGGGGAAGAATCTGTCATGTTTTTAAAAAATTACAAATAACTGGAATCTGAGTTGCCAAGCCCAGAACAAACAAATTGATAAAAATAAATGGAAATAATAATAAATAGTAATAATAGTAATAATAATAATTAATAGTTAATAGACATAATGAAGGATGTTTTTCATTAGATCAAGTATGGAATAGTAATATCAGTGAAAGTTGTCACAGCAAACATAGGTCAATCAAGATGTTATCCCTAATGAAAAAGATTACCTATATATGACTAACCTTTGTAGGCTCAATTGATTCTACTTATCTCCAAAATTTCATACTTTATCTTCTCATTAGAGCAGCACCTGCTAGTACTGTTGCAGTTTAAAGTCAGTTCTTAAACCCGAAGAAGAAGGATATAATAAGTATCCAAATGATTTCTTTTAACTGGCTGATGTGTGATGTTTGATCAGTAAAACATCGATGGGGATTTTAAACACTTTTGGGGCTCAGTTCTAACTCAAAACCCCCTTGATTTGTAAATTTAAAGGTGAAGAATCCAAATCAGCAGAAATAGTAAGGAGGTAGTATCCATGCATAGAATTGCTCCTGTGGGATCCTGCTAAGAGTGAAGAGCAGCATAACTTTGCTCCATCAGTTACCTGTGTCCGTAATTGGGATGTTGAAATAGCAGGCCAGGGTATTCACGAAAGGGAAGCTCTCAATACTATCCATCCTGTTAATCGTACTTCATAGCCAAAATCATGAGCAATGTAGCTATTCAGGTGTACTAGGGAGCATATAATAGTAAGGTTGTTTACTACTTCGGGACCTTTGCAGTAATGATAAACCCAAAGGAATGTGTGATAGACAGAAAGGAAGCTTGGATTCACAGGGACTCTCAGGGGCAGATTCTCCAAAGAGCTCAGCACCCAACAGCTCCCATTTAGGTACTTAAATAAATAGCTGGATTTTCATAGAAACCATTTTCCCATTTAGGTGCTTAAATGGGAAAACTGGATATTTTTCATTTTGCTGATTTTTTTATTCTATTAGATGTAAATTTCTCTAATTTTGACTTTTTCTTAATACCAAATTAACAGGAAAGTATGTAGGAAGGTTTACAATTAATGAGGATAGTAGGGTTTCATTCACTTTTTATGACTTATCCCCCTATTAGGAATAAAAATAATTTAAAAGGGTTTGCACAGTAACTGTCAGAAAACAGTCTATGGCTCAGTAAATTATCCTGTATAAAAGAAGAAAAAACAACAGGCCCATGAAAGTCAACAAAAGCTGTCTTAATTTATGAGAGTAAGACACACTGCTGTGCTGTAAATCATCTGATAGTCTTCAGGGGGAAAAATCAGATTCAAAAAGAAATGGATTGGCCATCAATTTCAGAGAAGACAAATGGTTTATGAACTACATAATTAGAGTGTTCTTAATACTAAGCAAAACTGAGATTTTAAAAAACTTGTCTTGTTTTTCCTTAGGATGCCTAACACCTGCACAAGGGAAAGAAAAAAAAATCATCTCAGAACAGCAGATTTATGCACTATGCCCTCATATATAAAGATCTAGGATTCTCTTTAATTCAGCGCATAGCCAAGTTGCATTTTACATGCAGGTGATTAAAAGTCATCTTGGTGTACTTATTTTACACGGCCCCCATATTTTAACTACTTGACCCTGCT
This sequence comes from Malaclemys terrapin pileata, assembly GCF_027887155.1. Classification (NCBI taxonomy): domain Eukaryota; kingdom Metazoa; phylum Chordata; order Testudines; family Emydidae; genus Malaclemys; species Malaclemys terrapin. Next base: position 287,076,364 of record NC_071505.1, on the reverse strand, counting down.
CCGCCATTGGGATCGACTAGTACAGAGCCCTGAACCCATTCAGAATCCCATTTGCTTGAACTCCACAAAGGTTCATGCTAGTAGTCTCTAATTCGGTATTAGGACCTTAGAGATGGACCAAAATCACATAAGGACTTCTCCAAAGCACACAGTTTTTGGATTTAGTGTTCCTGTTTGGCCCTTTATAGAGGAGGATTGGAGCTGTGCTGTATGGGATCAGGATTGAAATCTGAACATCCCCAACGTTTATAAAGGGAGGTAGATCTACTGTTCTAGTTCTGATCCAATTCTATTGTTATTATTTATTGTCTTATTAAGAACCAGCAATGTACTCAGCACTGTACAAAATACATAGTCCCTGCCCTGAATTTCTGGCAGTCTAGATACTGGCAGGTGTACGGTAGGAAGAACAGATAGGAAACCTAACCTTGAGGAGGATTTTTAAAAGGATTATAATTTTATATGAATCCCAAGAAAATCTACATTTAACAGGATAACCATTTAACATTAAACAGGATAGAAATTTATGCTTCAGGCCACATGACAAACTTCAGCTGCCTGAGTACAGGAACAAATTGCACATGGGCAGATTATTCCATTATGGGTTTTTTTGTACCTTCCTCTGAAATATCTGATACTGACCACTCTCAGATGAACTACAGTATGGCATCTCCTATAATTCTTATGTAGATAAAGTACATCTTGTGGGCTTTTATTTTGGAACCTGCATCCATAGAAAAATAATAGCTATAGGACTCTAACCAGCAAAGTACATAAGCACCTACAACCCTACAGATGTTTAAGAACTTTGCTGGGTCAAGGCTTGTAACTGGCAGTGTTTTTAAGTTTCAGAACCAGAATACATTGCATTTGTGACTTTCATACACTGCACATGCTAATATTTGAAAGCTATAAACAGTGAAATTTGGGGATGAAAATAGTGACACAGCTTTTAAATCCTTGGAAATACACTGTTTGGGGAAAACTTTTGGTAGGGACAGAGTGGGGGAAAAGAAATGGAATAATATGGATTTGTCCTTGCTAAATAGTGACAATCGGGATATATGCATTAATGACCTGAAATGATTCTGAGCACAGGGTTTACAAATCCTGCAGGCTATAAAGAACTCCTCATTAAAGCTATTATCTTTGTAGTGATTTTGCAGAGCACCCAGAAGTTAATTTTTGCCTTAGCAAATAACTTTTAAATTATCCACCTAAGATATACTCCTAAGCACAGTTCACCTTGAGGCTTAGTTAATGCAATAAATGTGAAGTTCCTGGACCAAGCTGCTTTTGAGATAAGCAATGGAAGGAAAAAAAGTTTTCTTCCAAATGTAAAGTACCAGCCATTTTTGGAAGTTCACATATCAAACAGCTGGTCCAATCCACTCAGACTTTGCAATAAAATTTTCTCCGGAAAGAGAGAGAATTTTTAACAGAAATGCATATCTGTAATAGTGAGGATAATTTTAACTTTGAGAATTACAAAGGTATGTGGTTTATTTTCCAGCATTTAGAGTCTTTAAATCAATATTGGATGCCTTTCTAAAAGATATGTACTAGCTGAACAACAAAATACTGGGCTATATGCAGGAATCACTGGGTGAAATTCTATGGCTTGTGTTATGTGAGTTTATGATCTTAAAGAACCCATGGCCTTAAAAATTATGAATCTATGAGGCTACACAGACTGACAGGATGAATACCATCCCTACAAAAAGAGGTTTAAAATCTTACATATGGAGTTGCTACTACTTCTACATAATATGGTCGGGGTTTTTTATAGTTATATAGCTCAGGTAATAACTGCTCCTGTATTCCCCATGTTGTTCTGAGGAAAAGGGTACTGTTTGGACTATAACAATCATACTGAATTATTCTTCGAAGCTTGTTTCTCCCAATCTAATTCAGGTACTACATGTGGTAATGAAAGGCTATAAAATGTTCCATGCAGTAAGTAATAAGTTAAGTGTGTCAACATTATGGCATGTCTTTACTAGCTTTACTATGATACAGAGTACCACAGAGATAAGTATTACCTGATCTGCCTAATAGGGAAACATATTCTCATTTACTTCACACTCATCAAACCCATCTATTCTGCTAGACAGGCAGTCTTTACAGAAATCTATCTTGGCTATCTATCCTTAGATAGGGATCAGCTTTACTTCGATATGTAGTCAGAAACTGTAAGAGGCAATTTTTTTAGTTAAAAAGAAATCTATGTACCCATTTACGTGCATTGCCAATCTGATAGTTTATTAGTAGTGATATGGTCTCTTGTCTCCTGATTGCTTGTTCTTTGGGATGACATGGGCTAAAAGACCTAAGGAGACAATATAGTCAACCCCTGCAGTCAGAGGATGTCTCATGTCATTCAAGAATGATTCATCTGGCCAGTTTATCAGTACTGACATGCTCTAAAGGAAATCTGTGCAGTTGTTGACTTAAAGCATGGTTGGCTGTGAGCTGGCACTTTCCTGTGGGGAGAAAAGCATTGGAACTGAACTTCATATACATTGTATCTTTCTAAAGGCTAGACTGTGACTGAATTACACACCTGTGCAGAGGAGTAAGGGGGTGCAAGAACCACCCTTTCGGCCCCTATGTGCCTGAAGTAGTCCTTGCGGCTGGCTGCCCAGGATTAGGTGAGTGCTGCATCCCTGTTCACCGACACCCCCCCCCCCCCCAGAATGGGGAGTTGGCAGAAAGAGCAGGGGATGGGCAGAGTTTTGGCTTCACTCACTAGCCAGCACAGATGAGTTGACATGGTGGATGTCCTACATTGCTGCTGACATTGGCTAACAACAAATTACTAGTTCCCACCCTGGGTAAAAGAATTGTGCCTCCGAGGGATGCATCTGAGTCACAGTATCTTCCAGAGGTGACTGCTGGAGTGGTTCAGCTTACACTGTTCTCCTTGCTCAGAGCTGTGCCTGAAGTTAAAATTGAGCACTAAGTCAACTAATATGCATCATCTCTTCCTGTAATGGAGCATGTCAGATTAAGGTGTTACAATGGCTCTACAGTTGAGTCACAATGTGCACTAAAACCTGTCCATGAGTTAGGCCATTGCATTTTCAGATTATTTTGTTTCTCACCTTTTCTTTCAAGTTACATGTTATCATCAGGGACATCATCAGCAAGATTCCTTGCATGATCAGTAGATACTCTCTCTTCTGTCAGGAATACTAAGCAAACACACACACATACACAATTTAGGTGTCTCACTGCCCTATTCTAGCGTATTGTTCTAAAACTGCCAGCCACAACACAGTAAGTGATAAGACATAGGCCAGGGGTGGCCAAACTGCGACTTGCAAGCTGCATGCAGCTCTTTTACAGTTAAAGTGCTGCTCGCAGAGTCGTCGTCCCTCCCGCCACTCCCCCTATTCTCCACCTACCAGATTGGGGGTGCAGAGTTCGGGACTTCTGCCCTGTGGTGGGGTAGGAGCGTCTGCCAGAGAATACTGGTGCCTGCTGAGAGTGGGGGGGCACAATTTAAAGGTTGCCCCCCATCGACCCAACAGCCTGAGTCACACCCCCTCTTACCCTCCACGGCCCTGAGGTGTTAGCTCTGCATGGAGAGGCAGTGGCAAACAGCTGGGAGCTGCAGGGAGGGGCCACTTCTTTAGCTTCCTGGAAAGAGGCAGCAGCAAAATCAGCGGCCCATTCTGCAGCCCCCAGCTGTTTGCCGTTGCCTCTACCCAAGGCACAGCTTCCAGCTTGCTAGCTCCAGTAGTTGCTATGCAGGGAGGGAATCTGGTGACACCCTGTGACCAAGTGGGGCCAGCAAACATCTGGGGGGGGGCACATGACCCCACATGCCTCTCTCACGTGTCATCTCTGGCTTCTGCCCAGTGGAGAGGGGGGTCTCGGGGTTGGGGCTTCAACGGGAGCAGGGCAGGGCTGAAGCTCCAAGCCCCGGCAGGCACCTCCAATGGGGTTGAAGCCCTGAGACCTCTCTCCCCACAGGGTTCAAGCCCTGAGTCCCAACAGGCACCTCCCATGGGGCTAAAGCTGCGAGCCCTGTCAGGTGCGCCCCGGCTCTTGAACTTCTGAAGATTGTCATATGCAGCTCAGAGGGTCAGTAAGTTTGGCCACCCCTGATATAGGCATTACCAAACAATCCAACATAAAACACTGCTATAAAATGTGGAAGGAAAATTTCCTCTTCAAGAATGATTTATGTTTTCTAATTTTTTAAATCTTTTATTTTTAGAAACAGTTTTTAGTGGACTTTTTCTGAAAAAAGGGTGATTTTTGCTTTGTTTTTCAAGATTACATCAGGTTCTCAGTACCTGCACACTTCCTCCCCTTTTTTTTCTTTTTTTCTTTTTAAGTAGCGCAATTTATGTGGAGGAATAAAAGAAGCATTCTTCTGTTTTTTCAAGGAATGAGAATTTGTAGCTATCACCATGACACTGACTCACTGACAACTTGTAGCCTTGTGCATTGCCTGATGTAATCCGTAATAGTGCAGATATACTGTACTCACACTAGCTTCATTCACAGGATCAGCAATCAGGGGCAATCTCCAGGGAAAGGAGATCAGCTACTCAGCTAGTCAAAAAGTGGCATCAGCAGCCACCACAATTGTAGAAAAGATATTATATAGCTACCATCTTAGGAGAGAAAGTGTTCAACCTAAAATGACAATTTTGTTCTGCTTTACAGCTTAATTTATATACTGTACATTTACAGAAAACCTTCCTTCCTTACCCTTCTGCCCCAATCCCACTCTCTGTCACACACTGTCATAATACTTAACCTTTTGTTATAAAGAAGAGTGAATCGCTTCTTTAAAATTGAATTCAAGTTCTTAGCTGCGCAGCCTGGCTGAAAGGGTTTCTTATTTAGAGATATAGCTGTCACTCCTCCATTATACATTCAGTCACTGAGAAACTGAAATAAACAGCCCTGTTACAGTTACTGTTACTCCATTTTCCCATTCGGTTTGACAACTCAATTTTACCTGTGAACATCCACAGGGCATTTTGGCATTCACTCCAAAGTGTCCCAGCAAATTACTGAAGAGGATTCTCTACTGTCTCCCATAAAACATCTGAAGCATTCAAAAGCTTTCTTTACTAGTGATTAAGTTAACCAACAGCTGATCAAATAAGACCCAGATAATATGTAACAACCTATCTTTTTGCTCATATTGTCAATACTTGGCCTTATTTTTGTATCTTAATAGGTTACTGGTCTAATTACTACTAGATTTATTTGTATTTGTTAGTAAATTAAGTTGTTTATCACAACCCCCCCTCAATATCAATGTCAATGAAACCATAGGTAGCATTACCATTATTTCATTTTCTAATTCCAAAAGAAGCAAATGAAACCTTAATGAGATGCAGGTTCTTATGTGTAGCTGGCATTAATCTTCCTCTTAAATTCTTTAATAGGATTATTAGCCTCAAAAAGATAAAAATAATTCTATCTGAGTAAACAGTCAACTATCAATCTAGGAGCTTTTCTTCCTGAAATATTTGAAGCATCTCTCTGCTCTTGCATAAACAGAATTTGAAGGGCCTTGTACATTCTGAAGACAACATCCCTTAGCAGAGAATAAATAGGCATATCCAAAGCAAGTGCAACATAACTCAGTCAGAAAATACTACATTCTCCTCTGTTTCTTGTAATTTTACCAATTGAATGCCATCTTGCAATCACACTACAACGCAGCATCTCGTATGTGCACCATACTATCTCTGTGGTAATATACACAGAGACAATAACAATTCCAAATGGCAATAGATCACTTTTTGGGTGTGTGTGTTTTTTATAGAATTTGACGTAAGACTCGTATCAGGCCTTGGGTGCTAAAATGATAGCTGAAGACTGTTATGCATATCAAGTTTTCAAGAGAACATTCCTTTACTGCCTTTCCTATGTCACAATTAATAGTTCTAAATCATTTGCAACAATATATTTGGTGCTATTGAAAATTTAAAAAGTAGACACTGGCTTTAAACGTACAAATAATCAAGTCTACTACAGGGTTTGGGTTTATTTATTTATTTTTTGTTACAGTGAAAAACAGCATAAATATGCTGATTGCTTCCAGCTATTTAATTTATAAAATATGACTTGTAGAAATAACGTTTCTCTTGAATTAAAATTAAAATTTCAGGACGGGAACATCTATGAGTTGTATATGTAAATACTACAGAGGTGTATTGCAAAAATGGATGATTTTAAAAAATGTATAAATCTATTAATGAAAAGTACATAATGGAGATTTCTTCTCAGGATCATATTAATTTGCTTGCTTCTATTTCTGAAAGATGCACATTAACTCTGACTGTTAAAGATGTTTTTTTCTGCAAATTTAAAGAATTATTGTTATTATTCACATCTGGTTACCTTCCCAAGACTTGAAGAAGAAGACTCTGTGAAACTGGAAAGCTTGTCCTTTCCACCAACAGAAGATGGTCCAATAAAAGATATTACCTAACTCATCCTATCTCATCCATCCCGTCTCTCTCATATCAAGGGAACAATGTGGCTACAACAACACTGCAAAGAAACTATTAATACTAATAATACCACTACTAATAAATAATAATAAATGACCTGCAATTATTAATAAATAAATAATAATAATAATGATATTGTTATTAGTATTTAATTTGCAGGTCATTACATTTTCCCCAAATTTGACTTATGCATGATATTCCTTTGGGGGCCTCTGCTTTATATTGCAGGTTGCTACTTTCCCACTAAACTTTCCACATAATTAAATTATTTGGAAAATTTTAACTAACACAGTGAACTCTTTACATTTATTCACATGCTCAAATAGAAATAAAAAAAAATCAGTACATCTCAAATTATAAAAAGAATGTCATTTTTATAGGCTAGTGCTGGCTGTTTTTTTTTTTAAAGAGAGCTTATAATTAAGCAAAGTTATTAATAATTGTTGCCTATAACTAGAGTTGCCTGGCAGCTCCAGTCAGCACTGCCGACTGGGACATTTAAAGTCCGGTCGGTGGCGCAGCGGGGCTAAGGCAGGTTTCCTGCCTGCCCTGGCTCTGCACAGCGCCCTGGAAGCAGCTGGCATGTCCAGCCACTAGGTGCAGGGTCGATCAGGGAAGCTTCTCGTGCTGCCTGTGCCCCAGGTGCCGGCTCTGCAGCTCCCATTGTTTGGGAACCATGGCCAATGGGAGCTGTGGGGTGGGGCGCAGGCAGCGTGCACTGCACAGAGCTGTCTGGCCATGCCTCTGGCAAACAGCCAAGACATGCCTGCCATTTCCAGTAGCAGCGCAGAGCTGGGGCAGGCAGGGATCTTGCCTTAGCCCCGCTGCACCGCCAACCAGGAGCAACCTGAGGAAGCGCCGCCCGACTGGAGCCTGAACCCTGAACCCCCTGACCCAGATTGGAACCCCCTCCTGAACTCCCTCCCAGACCCCGCACCCACACCCCAGTGCCCTGCCCCGGAACCCCCTCCTGCATCCTAACTCCCTCCCCAACCATGCACCCCACACCCCCTCCCGAACCCCACCCCCTCTACCAGCCCTGAGCCCCCTCCGGCACTCCAAATCTCTTGGCCCTAGCCTGGAGCCCCCTCCTGCACCCCAAACCCCTCATATCCAGCTCCACAGAGCTTGCATCCCCAGCCAGAGCTCTCACCCCCTCCCACATCACAACCCTCTGACCCAGCCCAGTGAAAGAAAGTGAGGGTGGTGGAGAGTGAGCAATGGAGGGAGGGGAGGCTGGAGTGAGTGGGGGCGAGGCCTCAGAGGAGGGGTGGAGCCTCAGGGAAGGAGCAGGGCAAGGGTTGGGCAAGGGTATTCGGTTTAGTGCAATTAGAAAGTTGGCAACCCTACCTATAACATTAATGGTTACTGTCTGTCTGAGCAGTTTGCCTTCTGATGGCTAATGGCAGTTGGGCCTTGACCCTGCAAGTATTTCTGAATGGGTGGAGCACATCTTTTAGAAAAAGAAGTCCCACTTCAGGATAAGGGGCCTTAGAGATAATATAACATTCCCCATATAATTTATAACTGAAACTGAGATATTTTGTCTGCTCAAATGGCACAGATCTGTGGGGTGAGAGGTGGTTTGTTTGTTTTTTATATTAGGTTCAAATCCAAGTTTCACAGTTTTTTGTGGTTTATCTGATAATTGTGTTTGCACATCATGCACGGCATTTTTTCCTTCCCCTGTAGAGGGGGAAGAAAATTAGTCAAACTGTTATCAAGTTATAGGCCACTAAGTTAGAAAGTAGTTGGTCAAACTATTTTAGAATCATAAAATCATAGAATATCAGGGTTGGAAGGGACCTCAGGAGGTCATCTAGTCCAACCCCCTGCTAAAAGCAGGACCTAATCCCAACTAAATCATCCCAGCCAGGGCTTTGTCAAGCCTGACCTTAAAAACCTCTAAGGAAGGAGATTCCACCACCTCCCTAGGTAACCCATTCCAGTGCTTCACCACCCTCCTAGTGAAAAAGTTTTTCCTAATATCCAACCTAAACCTCCCCCACATCCAACCTAAACCTAAACAATTACACCTTTTAAACAATAGTCACTTGGAGCAATTTTGTTTTTAGCTATAAAACAGCTTATTGAAACACTTCAAACTTTGCATGTAGATAAATACCATTAAAATTCAAAAACCTCATTTACCAGAATTACATGTTTTTTAAAGTTTTTGTGGCTTAATGAATATTTTACAAAGTCCCTGCAGAGTAAGGAAAAGTGAGGGAGAAATAGAACCCCCCAGAAGAAATCCTAAACTCTGCAGGACTGTGCAAGGGTTGGCAGAATCAGGGAATTCAGAGCACCAAAACAACAGTGAGGTAGGAGAATCCAATGGAACTAATGATCAACACAAATTAGAGCTGTCATTGGCACCTATAGGGCAATATGAATGAGAGGGGCAGACAGGGCTGGAGACAGGGAGCTTTTCCAGAAACATAATTAAAGCATCAGTACCGCATGAGATCTAGAGGAAAGCCCATGCTGAGTGAATAAAATAAGAACAAAAACAAACTTTTCTTAAGTTTTGAAATGGTTGAGGATTTCTTTCCTCTCAAATCAAGATCCTTTTCTTACAATGGCACTGCTCACCATAGAACTTCCCCAAATTAATTCCTAGAGCACATCTTTTAGAAAAAGAAATCCCATCTTGATTTAAAAATTATCAGTGAAAGAGAATCCACCAACACCATTGATAAACTCTGGGGCTTCCCTACAACCCAAACAGCAGAAGACACCATAAAATTCTCAATTCCTGGCATGTGAAGAATAATTTCCACCCTTCCCTGTGAACAGCTAATCAAATGCAAGGGAAGGGATCTCCCTTCCCTTATAAAATACATCTAAGAAAGACTGAATGGAAGGATTACTGGGTCCCAGTAGTACCTACCTGTTGCATCAGAAAGACCAGCAGGCCATTTAGCTTTCATCTGAAGGGGAAGACAGCTGTGAGAGAACTTGGGAAGGAAATAGGCAAGACTTTATGGTCATTCTTATCTCCCCTCCTCAGTAGTGAGAAAAACTGGCAGGGGAAGGATGATCTTCTGGCAAAGGCACTGTACTGGGACTGATGAGATTTAGATTCAAATCCTGGCTGTGCCATAGACTTCCTATGTGACCTTGGACAAGTAATTTAGCCTCTCTGTGTCTCAGTTCCCCATCTGAAAATGAGGATAATAATACTGCCCCACAGGGTAGCTGAGAAGACATGCTCATCAATGTCTAGGAGGAGCTCAGATGCTATAATAATGAGGGCCATATAACTAGATAGAGACATATAAGTAGATAGAAAGCTGCACAATATATGTGTGAGGTGCATTATGAAGGCTGATGTAGGAATCTCATGCATTTGAATCAGTCAGATACACTTTGGAGAAGAGTCCAGAAATTTGCATGCTTATGTGAACCTTTCAATCTTGTGAAGTGTGCACACCATTAATCAGAATGTGCAATCTACCTTAACTTCTCGTTCTCAATAACCCGGTGACTTGCTTTGCAAAGCAGAAGCGTCTCAGTTTTATTGCACTGACTGAGGCAGCTTTTCCAATTTTTTCAGCTGGCACTTTTCAGCATTCAGCTGTTTTCCACAAAGATCAGGTCTTGACTCTTGTAAGGATTTTCACTTTCAGGACTCCATGGCTAACCTTTATGGATAATGTGAAAATCAGAAAGTGAAATCCTATGTAACTGCCTTTTAAAAACATTATAAGACATATATTGAGCTAGGTCCTCAACAGGTATAAATCAACCTGACTCCAATTGTGGATCTACCTCTCCCTGGTTGTTGTTTTTTTTTTAAAAAATTCTGTTACTGATCTCTACATTATATCATTTATATGTTTTTTTTAGAGATTTGTAATGAGTGGATGTTGAAATTATCACATAAGCAACTTGAACCCACAAGTTGTAAGCCCGTTATGGCTTGATACTAAGTGCATGAAAATCAATTCAGGCCCTAGTTCAGTACCAAAAGAAATTACCTCAAAAGTGTTGCCTGGGATAAGGAGAATGGGGGGAAATGGTATGCGAAGAGGGGGAAGTGGAAGAGATGCAGAATCCCTGACAAGTCATGGAGAGAGGACAGAGTCCCTAGGCATAGGGTTGCCAACTTTCTAATAGTAGAAAACTGAACACCTTTGCCCCGCCCCTGCCCTGCCCCTTCTCTGAGGCCCCACCCTCGCCCTGCCTCTTCTCCAAGGCCATACACCCCACTCACTCTATCCCCCTGCCCTCTGTCGCATGCTCTACCCCACCTTCACTCATTTTCACTGGGCTGGGGTAGGGGGTTGGGTTGCAGGAGCGTGTGAGGGTGCTGGCTGGGGGTGGAGGTTCTGGGGTGAGGTGAGGATGAGGGATTTGGCGTGCAGGAGGGGCTCTGGGCTGGGGCTGAGGGGTGCAGGCTCTGGTTGGGGGTTCAGGCTCTGGGGTGGGGCTGGGATGAAGGGCTTGGGGTGCAGGAGGGGACTTCGGGCTGGGGCTAAGGGATTCAAAGTGCAGGAGGGCGCTCATGGCTGGGGCAGGTGGTTGGGGCATGGGAGGGGGTGAGGGGTGAAGGCTCCAGGTGACACTTACCTCAGGTGGCTACTAGGAAGCTCCTAGGCCAGGGGACCGGGGGCTGTGGAGTTCCTGGCCAATGGGAGCTGCGGACCTGGCGCTAGGGACAGGGCAGCACGCGGAGCTCCTGTGGCCACCCCTATACCTAGGAGCCAGAGAGACATGCTGGCCATTTCCCGGGAGGCGAGTGGAGCCCGGTAGGGAGCCTGCCAGCCCTGCACCAACTAGACTTTTAATGGCCCGGTCAGCACCCAGTCAAAAGGGACCCTGGTGGCTCCGGTCAGCATTGCTGACCGGAGCCACCAGGGTCCCTTTTGACTGGGTGGTCTGGTCCTGGAAACCCTCCCCAGGTATAAAGAAGCAAGTATTGGAGGGAGTCTCTGAAATAGACTGGGGAATACAAGAAGCCTCCAGTGTGTGCACTGCACTAAACCACCTAAGCAATGAAGCATGTGACCCTCTCGTATAGGAAACAATCCTGAATTGGCAAGGGATAAGGAAGATGATTGACTAGGTGTCTCTTTTGCATGTCTAACTTCAAGCACCACACTTCACAGATCCTGTTTTCTTATGCGTGGCACAAATGCAGCAACAAAAACCTCATAAAGTCCCCACCTTACCCTCCTTCCTAAGGTAGTGATGAAGAGTCATGGAAATAAATAATTATGCTACATTTCTATGACTCTTCATCAGTTGAGAAACTAATGGGCTCAGCAGCGAATTATTAA